>NC_067159.1:2279615-2879615 GCF_903995435.1 Acomys russatus
GTAGAAAAAAATAAAAAAAAACCAAAGCCAAACATTTGTATGAACTGGGAATTGGTTTTTAATAAGCTTAATAGTAGAGAATATGTTCTAGACATTAGAGCTGTAGAATTCTGGGAGTGATTTAATAGAACAGGCCCAGTAGATAGCAAAGGCCAATACCTAATAAAGTAAAAGGCCTTGTCTGTGGGGCGTTGGGAAGATACTTACAGAAATGCTATATTGTGCAAAACCAAACTGGATGGTCTCCATAGGAGTTGTAAAAGTTTCATACAGTAAAAGACTCTCCTCATGGGACTTTCTGCTCCCTAGCAGGAGTGTCACAGGGAGTTCCTGTAGGATATCTGACCCCTTGATGTACCAATGCTTGCACTTTTTGGGGGGGGGGTTGGTTTTTCGAGATAGGGTTTCTCAGTGTACCCTTGGCTGTTCTGGACTCACTTTGTAGACCAGGCTGGCACTTTTAAATGATAATGCCTCCTTATACCTGAGGCTTTTGGCAGCTACAGGGCAGTGTCACAACATGCTCAATGACAATAGTTAGAGAGGGCCACCTCCCTGTGTGCCTTTTCATCTCTCATTTTAGTAACTCTGCTGTCACTGCTTCTGAGCAAAAGTGATTAAATAAACAAAGTACTCACTGCAGTCTGGCAGCCAGGGCTCAAATCCTGTGGAGTAGAGAAAGCACTGTACAGCCGTCAAAGCTCTGACAACTGATCAAACTGGCCAGAGGATGTTTCTTTGAGTGGGTATTGGGGCGGGAGGAAGACTTGCTCTGCTTTGGGACATTTACTGTGTTGACTTCTGGGTCTGAGCATCTGGTTCTGTTTCTAGACAGAAGGGAACCCACTCTCCCCGCTGCTGAGTGAGCACTTCTCAACAGATCAAGGTTCTAACACTCTGTGGAAGCCCTAGTTGACGGCAATAAAACAGTGCTGGCCCCACAGTCAAAGCTTCCCAAGAGAGCGGGCCACCTAGTGCTTTTCTACACAGGGTCCCCTGTGCTTTAACTCTCAAGTCTTTAACTAGTGCTTAAAAGTAAAGAGTATGTAGTCAGGAGATGTCCAGGAAGGAGGGAAGATGTGTTTTAGTCTGGGGCTGAAATAGTAGCGCATTACAAATGACAGACGTGAGAAACACTAGCAGAGTGTTAAGAGTGAGGGCGTGAAACTGCTTTAAACTTACATGCAGTCAGAAGAGTAAGCCGACTAAGAAAGATATTTCCATCCACTTTTGCTGGTAATGTTAGTAATTATGTTAATGCAGTCTGTGAAGAATGCTGTTCTCGGGCGAGCAAAATGGCTCGATAGTGGCACATGCCACTAAACCTGAACACCTGAGTTCACTTCCTGCAGTCCATGTGGTAGAGGGGAACCAGCTCCTGCCAATGGTCCTCTGATCTATCCCCCTGACCCTCCAAGTTGTGGTACAGGTGTGCCTCACTCGTGAGTGCATGCACGCACACGCTAAACCAACAATTTTAATGCCATTCTTTATTATTATTATTATTATTATTATTATTATTATTATTATTATTATTATTATTATTATAGCATGGTCTCACTATGTAGCCCTGGCTGCCCTGGAGTATGCTACCATACTAGCCCTTCACTGCCATCCTGATACCCACTTAGACGTGGAGTTTGTTCAGTGAGTTTCTGCGTTTGCCTTTTTTGGCCATGGCTAACAGAAGGCTGGCGATTGGGCATCTGATGCCCCAGCTGGACATGCAGGACTTTGTAGGCACAGCTGAGTCTTTGTTTCCCACCACTGTTTTCAAGAGAAAGTGTTCATGGCACTGGTACCACGGTTCATCAGGTGAAGGTGCTAGCTGCCAGACTGATGACTTGAATGTGAGCCCCAGGACCCACAGGGACATGCTGGAAGGAGAGACCTGACACTCGAAAGCTGTCTGCATGCACATGTTCCCGATAATTAAATAACTGTCAAAAAGTAAGAAGCCATTTCACTAGTGGGTAGCCCGCAATCGTTTGCTGTAGCCTGTTCACTTGGGACCAGCACAGAAGCTCTCTCAGGGTCTCAAGCATTGTCTTTTGCATTATTTGACGGTTTGGGGTTTTCAGTTGCTTCTGAACGCAGCCATTAGCATTAACAAAAGTATAGGTTTGGGCTCTGCTCGGGACCTTACACAAGGACGGTTTCAGCTCTCTTTGTGAAACTGGTGAACCGGTGCCATCCTTGATTGGATCCTTCCCCCTCTTTGCTAGACTACATCATTGTCCGCTGCTGGTGTCGGTGCTAAAGTGAGCCGGTTACTTTCTTGGAGATAGCGTCTGTTAAGGAAATACGCCCGAAACTAAAAACAAGGCGATCTCTTAAGACATTCCCTTTCCTCTGTCCACCACAGTGGAGTCCACCCCTCCTGAGTGCATGCCTGTGGGCTAGTCATGAAGCTGTTTGCTTTGTGGCTTGCCTGCTGTCCACTGGGGAGCCCCTGCCCCTTTCATTTTCATTCTTCTCTGACTACAGTGCTTTTGAACACAGAATCCCCCATCTTCCCACCACCCAAACTCCACATTCCAACGCCGTGATCTCATGGTACCAGGCGTGTCTCCCCTGCCATGCCGTCAGACCGCCTGCTGGCTCTTGCTGAGGAAAGGACTGCAACGTAAACTCAGCGCCAGAGAGCAGGGCGCTTTCTGTATATTTTTAAGACCAAGGATCCAGATCCCATTTAGAGGCCGTGTTTGTTTAATAGCTCCTTGAAAACTGAACAAAATACTTGTTGTTGCTCTCACTTCTTGGTAACACCATTCCGTCTGCGCGCATGTGCAGAATCTCAGAAACCGGGATGGGAAGACGCCTTAGCCCAGGCTGAGTCCGTTCCCACTGCTCGCCAGGCCTCTTTCCCACAGTCACTCTTCTCGTGCTCCCCTCGTCCAGTCTTCTCAGGAGTTTATTTTCTCCCGTTCTCCTGGGGCACAGTTTCTGAGTTTGAGCATAGGGGAATTTGTATGGAATTCTGCATAATCTCTTTTTTTCCAGTTTATCATTCCTGGTCTCCCTTTCTATTACCATAAACAGCAGGTCTTCTTCCTGGTCAAATACTTCTGGATGGTATTTTCGCTTCCATCTATTAAGTTTGTTTTTCTGCTTTGCTTTTCTCCTTCATCAATCAACCCTGATGCCCATTAATCATTTTTCAGTGCCCTGGAAACCCTTTGCTTATCCCCATATCAGAGCTATGTAAGGTCCCTGGGTGCTGAGGAAGCCTCTCTAATATGTGTTCTTTTCCCTCTCCCTCCTTCCATTCAGCCACTCCTCCCTTCTGTCCCCTCTGTCTCTCTGTCCCCATTCTTCCCGTCTCTCTTTCCACTTCTCCCAGTGTCTTCCCTTTCCCCCTCTTCGCCTCCTTCAATTCTCAACTGGAAAACATTTTTTAAAGCTTTTTGTAAATTATGGTTTGAAGAGCTCATTGAAGGGGTACGTGTGTGAGAACAGGGGATGGGATCGTGAGTGGTTTGGTTATATTTGTTCATGGTTACTTGAATGACATTTTTCATATCCTCAGAGCTACAAATCTTTTGGACCCCCTCCTGACTGCTTGGATCAGATTCAAAGCTGGACTGTGGAGATAGGATGTAACATTCTATTTTGGCACTGTCATCCTATTAGCAGAGAAAAAACACAAGTTGTATTTGTAGAATTTGGAGTTCTTGGAGAAAGAGGAGAGAAACACTTAAGTAGCCTTGACACTTATTTAAAGTAGATTAGCCTATTATTAGGTAAGAAGATACAGCTGTGACAGGCTGTGTAGCTTCTCATGTTGGAGAGTCTCATGCCATAAAGGCCTTCATTCTGCCTCAAACTGTCTCATGCCAGGTTCTAACCAGAATCCTCACACTCTTGTGTGACAGAGATGCCATCTCAGAACAAGAAGAAACGGCCCTTTCACACAAAATAATCAAATATTCATAAAAAGAAAATCAAGTGCCTGCCTTCCAGCTGATGTAAAACAAACAAAAACAAAAGCACCCCAAATGCATGCAGACCAAAATTTGAGTGATAAGTAAGGCAGTAAAGTTCATGCATACAATTTATATAAATATGCATATGTGTGTGCATATCCATGTGTGCATGCACATGTCTTCAGGATAATTTATATTAATATGCATATATGAGTGTGCATGCATTTGTCTTTAGGGCCTTGTCATATTAAAAGATTTCTGCTATGACACAACAGTCTATAGTCACATGCTTTATTCTTATTTGATTACTAAAGAACTTTCCTTCCTTCATCAAAAGATAACAGGAAGAAACAAGCACACAGTCTGTTAAATATATTTCCTCTATGTGTAATTAGCTATAGCATCTAGAACATATACAAGTTCTTAAGTAATAAAGACAACTCATCTAAATAAAGCACAGAATAGCTTAAACAGGCTATTTACAATAGAAGTAAAACTAGGCAATAATAAAAGAATCTCAACTTCTTTAAAAGCAAAGGAGATGAAGTTAAGCTGCAGTGAGACTCTACCTGTGTCTGTTCTGTTAGCTAAAAGACGAGGGCAAACAGTACCAAGTACTCAGGGATCTGAGCCACAGGGACTGTTGTAGAGAGCAGATGTTATAAACTTGGGAGCAGACCACCAGGCTCTAGGGTGGCAGAAGATGCCTGTGTATACAGTCCACCCCTACACTAGAGTAACTTGACAAGTGCCTCACAAAGATCTATGTAACCATCTTGCAAATGTTTAGACCTACAGAAATATGACAAAAGTATTTTACGAAAAACAATAAAGTCTTAATCAGTGATGCTGAGCAGAACCTGGTACCTAGTTGCATTAGCTATTTTCCTCTTGGTTGATATGACAGCATCATCAAGGCAACTTGAAGAAGACAGTTTATTTTTGTTTACTGCCCCATAGGGCTAAGAGTCCATCATGGTGGGAGGGCATAGCAGCAAGCAGCAGGAACAGGGGAGAGGGCTGAGATCATGCCTCAGCCACAAGCACAAAGCAGAGAGAACAAGCTAAGTGGGGCAAGGCTGTGTGATCTCAAAGCCCACCCCCAGTGATGTACTTCCTCCTCATAAACCTTCTGCGACCAGCTGGGACCCAAGTGATCAACTACTGTACTAGCATATGTGAGGCTTTCTCATTCAAATCACCACAGAGATAGAGCTACTTTGCAAAAATAGGAAAGAACTAAGTAACAGGAGATTTTAGCCTAAGGTATAGCCTTCATTTTTTTTTTCAACTACAAAAAGTGAAGTCACTCAACAAACCCTAAGGTTCATTTAATCTCTAATGGGATGAAGTCTACATGCACAAGCATTGTGGTGCCCATGAGGACCAAAGCCAAGCTTTTCCTCTTGGTAACTGCTGTCCATTTACCTCGTTTCTGGCACATTCTGCTTACGATTATACTGCTGCTTTGTACCTCATCTTTGTGTAAATACTGCCTCCATCTTCAACCAGACTGCTCTCTTTTGGCCCAGCAGACCTTTTCTTAAGTGTCTTCGTGGTCGTACACTTGGGGAGTAGGAGAAAGTATTTTTAATGCCCTTTTGCTCCAACAGTATCCAGCATAGTGATTTACACAGAGTACACACAAAACAGTGCACGGACATGACCATCTGGCTGCGATTTGTACAAGTAAGACTATACCGTAATAGGCACATAGAACTCATGGACGCTGCCTCCAAAGCAACTGTGTTTGTTTGTTTGTTTTTTTTTTTTCCTTGTTGCAGAAAGACAGTGGGGAGCGAGTGTTTTCTGGCATCCAGCCTACAGGAATCCCCCACCTGGGAAATTACTTTGGAGCCATCGAGAGCTGGGTGAAGTTACAGGAGGAGTATGACACGGTGCTGTACAGCATCGTGGACCTGCACTCCATCACTGTCCCCCAGGACCCCGCCATCCTCCAGCAGAGCATCCTGGACATGACAGCTGTTCTCCTCGCCTGTGGTATAAACCCAGAGAAAAGTATCCTCTTCCAGCAGTCTCAGGTGAGTGCCTCAGACCAGAGCCCAGAAGACTTGGGCTTTCACGTTGTTTGAAGCTTCTGTCACAGTCTCATTTTAATTGTTCAAGGATGACTTCACCTAATGCGGTGTTTTCAGTTTGATGTTTACTCGCATTCATACCATGAAGTCTTCTTCTATTTCAGTACTGGTTTCTTTTTCAGCTTTTTCCTACTATGTTGTATAGTCTCTTTCATCCACCCCCAACGTGATGTTGCACTAGTGCTTTGAACCCTGGGATTGTTTTTCTGTGCTGGATTACATTCAGCCCAATGGCCTGCCACTGCTGACTAAACTCACTGTGATCAGGAGTGAATTTTTTGACCAATGATTTTTTTTTTTATAATTCCAGTGGTAGTTTATTAAGTATTGAATTTGTATAATTTCCATTGTTCATTCTTTGGACAATAGCATTTGAAAGGACTTGAAGGAACAAGCCAGGAAATAAGACAAAGTCTTAATGTCTTGTGTATAAGCCAAGAAAGTTTTCAGAAAGCCAAGATAAACAAAGCCAAAATGTTTGACTCATACCTTCACGATGGATGAGTCAGTGTGTCCTTAGACAGGAAGAGATCCTGGCCCAGAGACAGAGCAGTTGGGAGACAAGCTAGCAAAGAAGACAAGAACTCTTGCTGGGTCACACCCTCACTGTGTATCGGCTTCAACCTGCAGCAAAGCCACAGTCGTGGGATCCCCTGTCTTGATTACACACTTCTACTGAATGTAAATTCTAATATATGGTTCTTATTAATGCAGGCCTTACTGTAATGAGTCTCACAGAGGAGCCAGCTGAAAGCACGAAATAGGAATCGTGGAATGTTTGCCTCATATGCTCAGAGTCCTGAGCTGAATCCCCAGCATGGCCAAACACACAATTGTGTGCGCGTGCACACACACACACACACATGCACGCATGCATGCACGCACACATGCTCGCACATATTAACAGAAGAATACCTCTCAAAAACAAAGTCTTCAATATAAGCTTGTCACCATGCATGTGTGAAATAATGTCATCATTAAAAGGATCATGCAGGCAACTTACCTAGATTTTTTTTTCTTTTTTTACAGTCAATTGGAAGCTTTTACTTACAACTTTTCAAGTTTAACGTTGGACAGATCTAGAACATTTACCTATATTGGGCCAGTGTGGACTTCTCAGTAATTGCTATGCATTCAGTAGCTTTTGCTTTTTAAAAAGCAGCAATAAATCAGCTGCATCTTCTGCATGCCTGTTCATCAAATACTTGTACACATTTATTTTGTGCCATCTTTACTCCATAATCTTACTTTTAAAAAAAAGTATTTATTTTTATTTTATGTATGTGTATAGGTGTTTTATCTGCATGGGTGTCTGTGCACTGTGTGCATGCAGTACCTATGGAGGCCAGAAGAGGGGGATGGATCCCCCGAAACTAGAGTTACAGATGGTGTGAGCTGCCATGTGGGTGCTGGGAACAGATCCTGGTCCCCTGCACAGCAGACAATGCTCTTTCCCACTGAGCCATCGCCCCTGCCCCAGTTCTGCTTTCTTCAGCATGCTGGCCCCCAGTCCTCTCACCCTGTCAACCATCCTGCTTTGGAAACATTCCCCTTTATTCCGGAGGACTGTGATGCCAGCTTATTCCAGGCCTGTGCCCGCCTCTGACACTGCAGTGCTGCTCCTCCGCAAGCCACTTTCTGAGTCACCTAATGCATTTTTCAAAGCACGTCAGCTTCACTCCATCCAAGCTGGTTTTCATACAGGCTCTTCTTTGATCCTTATTTGATGTTATTTCTAAAAACTGCATTCTCAGCCACAAGTTCCAATTTCCATATTTCTTAGAGGTGACTATGTCTAATCTCTCCCAAAGTAACTGCTTGCCAGGTTGCTTTTTGAAGTAATCTTTAAATTAAAGGCTATTTAATTGAACAATTCTACTTTCAGCTCGTTTCTCCAAGGGTAACTACCACACGATAATATTTTCACTCACATTAGCATATTATAAATATTTCTTTCTCTGTAACAGACTTTTGATAGTGGCCTCTATAAAGCTTATAAAATGTGTAATAATTGAGATAACTTCTTTATCCTGTAACACTTAAGAATGAGGAACCCACAGTGTAATTGTGGGTGCACTGTCTCATAAGTGAGGAATACGAGTGCTCACCTTTTCTGTGATGCTTCCGCAGGGGGCTAGCATTGCGGGCCAGGCAAAGGTAGGTGATGAGAGTGGGGTCTGCCTGACGCAGCCTCCAGCCTCTAACGGCCACATTTCTTTGCTGCCTTGACTTCTGCTTTGTTTTGATCACAGTTCTTTGTGGGGGTATGGGGGCATTCTATATGATCTCCTTTAGGTGCCTCCACACTGTTTTCCAAGATGGCTGTGCTTTCTACCCCCTCCACTCTCTTTCATGAGTTTCCTTTTCCCAAGTTCCGCCAAAATATATGATCTTTTGACTTTTTAGCAGTAGCAATTAGAGGGATGTGGCGTAACCAACCTATGGGGTCTAAAATGAGTATGAGGAACACAATGACAGGAGAGCACATTCTGTTGGGTCTGTGAGAAGAGTGTGAAGTCGTGTTTCCACACTGGTGGGGTGGGGCTTACCTGTCTCTGCCTGCTGACCCCCCCCATCAACCCCCCCCCCCCCCCCCCGTGTACTCTTTCCTCAGGAGCAGCAGGCAGAGGGCCAATGGGAAACTCATGTTAGGCTGTTGGCCCTCATCTCACAGAATGGCAGGCATCACCTGGGTGCAGCCGCAGGCATCTTCTACTGGGTACAAACAGAGCCTCCTGCCTGCCCTCAGGCTATGCTGTTGCTCAGTGAGGCCTTGGAGGGCAGCAGGTTAGCCTTTCTGTCACACTAAAACAGTGGCATAGACTTAACTTCAGTTCATTGTGTTTGGTGATCTGGTTGACTTTCACCAACAACTTTCGGAAGTACATACTGAAAAAAAATTTTTAATTTTAGAAATTTTGATAAATCAATTCCTAATATAGGAGACAGGTAACTCACATATCATTTATCTATGTTGTTGTTGTTACTGTTGTTCCTTCCTTTATTTTGGCAGTTTTGTGGTGTATAAGATTTGGCTGATAACTATGACCATATAGTGAAGGAAGAGGTCCCCCCTCGGTCTTAGACATAGGGGAGGGGAAGAGGTAAAATAGGTAAAAGCTGGAGGGAGGGAGGAAAGGGAGAATACAAGTGCTAGGATAACAATTGAGTTGTAATCTGAATAAACTAATAAAATTAAAATTAAAAAAAAGATTTGGCTGATAAATGTAGAACAGAAAGAATATAAATTTATTAAATAATTATCAAGATTTGGCATTTAAAATAATACTCCCACATAATTATTTACAAATAGAATTAGTAGTTTTTGAAATTGTGAGTTACATAAGAGTATTTTTTTCTACCATATAATATGTTTGTGGGTATAGACATTGGGTGATGATTTTCCCATGTGCCCTGGTTTTACATTAGAAAAAGCCCTAGTAATCATTTTAAATGGGGAAGGAACTTGGCTGTGTTATAATGCTGATTTTACCAATAATTTTCATCTGCAATCCTTTGCATTCTTTCTCAGCAGCCTGACTGGAACAGTTTAGGCATATTGAAGATTTTCTCCATTATTTTCTTTTTCTTCCTCTCCCACTGGCCTGTACTCACAGAGCTTCCCCTAAATATGTTTGCCATATGTGGAGAGTTTTCAGACCTTCTCGTCTGAAAGTGTATGCGTGTGTATGTGCACATGAATAAGTTCACAAGCGCATGTTGTGCCAGAGAAGGGTGGGGTGGAAGGAGAGCGCCTGTCTATGTGTGTGTTTGGCAGGGCTTTCCCTCTCAAAGCCAAAGTCATTGTCTTTTGTTTTTGGCAGACCTGAGCACAGGTCCGATCTGAGTCCCGCAGATGTCTGTGAGGTAGATTTCCCCATCTCTCCCTGTCACTTTCCCCGAAATATAATCACCCTACAGATGGAAGATAAAAAATAAAAAAAAGGAAGACTTAGCCTTCAGCACTGGCTGCCAGCAGAGGTCAGAACAAAAGGAGGGTTTGGAGTATCAAATATCAAGTTACTGAGGGTCCAGAGCAGTCCAGAAAAAATCAGGGGAGCAGGATGGAATCTGAAGCTTTGGAATGTAGCTTTTTTCTCTAATTAGGGTTATGTTTTGTTTCCCAGGAAACTAAAATCAATAATAGTAATAAATTAAAGGGTGCTATGGGGGAATCAGTTTCTGAATGCAGGCCAAAGGACCTGACTAGATGGGTCTGGGTCCAGGAGATTCACAGAACAGTTATACCTGACTCCTCTCTACCCTGGGAGGCAGAAAGGCAGATCCTAAAGTGAGCCAGGGTCCACACAGGCTCTGTGTATGCTGGTGCTCTCGCAAGTGCAGTTGGGTATGTATTTATGATTATCGAGCTCACCAAGTTGTTAGCTACCTACAAGGAGCGCCATGCTCAGCTTGTAACAGAGAAGGAACAAACCACCTGTGCAGATGGATGACTGGACTTTGTGGAGGTATTTGTAGAACTAGCAATACCTCTAGAGTTCTGGGGGAGCTAAGGCTCTGAGTGGCCTATGGAGTAAGCCGTAAGTTGAAGAAAGGATTAGATAGGCGGGCTCTGCATGTGTTTTCCTCTCCACACAGTCCCACCTGTACCACAGTGCTCCTTCCTGGCCTCCATTCCATCTGGGTACTCTGTGAGTGGATGAGAAGGAACAGGACCGTAGTGTGACTGCCTGTGCCTTCATAGTGTGACTGCCTGTGCCTTCATAGTGTGACTGCCTGTGCCTTCATAGTGTGACTGACTGTGCCTTCAGGAAGCAGTCTAGCCTCACACCCAGAACAAGTGTGGAAAAGTACAGGCACTTTTATTGTCCTGAGTGTCACTGTCATCTCTTCTCATTTGTGGCATAATTGACAAATAACTTCCCCCCCCCCCCCGAAACCTTTAGTGTCTACTGTAGGGGCTTAAAGAAAATGATGTCACATTTGGCAAAAGATAACTTTCCATCGCCAGCCACTGTGGGCCTGCTGTCGCCCACAGACTTCTTGGTGCCGCAAAGATTTTGTATAAGGTGGATCAACAGATGGCCATCCAGCTAATGGCTGTCTCTTTTTAGTCTTCTTTGATAAAATATTTTCAGAAACTTACTGCTTACTTTTTCCTTTGTGAGGAATATTTTGGATATTCAACACTGTTAGATAATAGAGAAATATTCCAACCAGTCAGAGAAGTATGAAGATGAATGGATGTCTTTTGAAATATTAACTTCTTTCATATAAGTTTTGATTTTCAAAATAAAACATTGCAAATATAGCAGAAACTTTTTTGCACACTCAAATTCCGTCCCATGCTCTGCCTCCCTAGAGGCAACCCCTATATCTCTTTGGTATTTATCATCCCCACATATGTGCTTATATTTTTTTATTGCATGTGATATGGCCATAAATAATCTGTATTATTTCTTTGCACATCTTCAAACTATGTAAATGGTATCCTGCTGCACATCTTTCTGCATCTGTTATTCTGTTTCTTATTTCATTTCTGAGATATGTTCATTTTTTTAATTGCTGTACAGTGTTCTGGCTCCATCACAGTTTATTTACCCATTCCATTAGCAAGACCATGTAGATATCCCCCCCAAATTTTACTACAAATAACAATACTGTGGACCTGCTTGAAAATGCCCTTTGTATACTTAAGGGTTTTTTTTTTTTTTTTCCCCGTTTCTGTTTTATTTTGGTTTTGTCTTTTTAAAATATTTGTTTGCTTGTTTGTTTGCATGGGAGGTGGACCATGCGCACACCGTGACCTGCACGTGGAAGTCAGGGACAGCTAGCAGGAGCTGGTTCTCTCCTTTACCACGTGGCTCCTAGGAATCCAAATCAGTAGTCAAGCTTGGTGGCCAGCACCATAGCTCTAAGCCCCCTGGCTGGCCCTCAGGAGTGTTTCCTAAGAGTGTAGAGCTAGGGTGGAGTCCTGAGGAGGTATGCGCATGCGCCTTCCCAGCTGCCAATGGGCTCAGCTGCATTCCCACCCCAGGCGCCCTTCACTGTTTTCTGTGCTCAGCAACATGAGTGTTGTTAGGTGTTTTCCTTTTTCCGTGATAAACTATGCTGTCTTGTTGTAATTTGGATTTCTGGTTGAGCTTAAACATTTGTTTTTCTTAACCCCTCTGTTCTTATGTGGCTTTGTTTTTGTTTGTTTTGTTTTGTTTTTTTTTCCCATCTGTTTTCATTTGTTTCTCTTTTTTGGCCCATTTTTTAAAATTATATTTTCTTTTTGATTTGAAGAATTATTTTTACATCTTCCAAATACTAACCCTTTGTTACATGCTATCTTTTCTAAATGCGTGTGTGGGCTTTAAAAAAAATTATTAATTTATGCGGATTATAACTCAATTGTTATCCTATCACTTGTATCTTTCCGGGCCCCCCTCCCCAGTGTCTTTTACCTTATTCTCCTCCCCTAGGTCTATGACCAAGGGGGATCTCCTCCCCTACTATATGGTCATAGGCTATCAAGTCTCATCTTGGTAGCCTGCTTATTCTTTCTTTGAGTGCCATCAGGCCTCCCCAACAAGGGGACATGGTCAAATATGGAGCTCCAGAGTTCATGTCAGAGTCAGTCCCCACTCTCCACATAACTGTGGAGAATGTCCTGTCCATTGGGTTCCAGAGAGGGGACGACTCCTGCAGGTTAGACTCTGAAATGAAAAGGTACAAAGTGAAGGATAATCTCCAGGTCAGAATGTATTGCAAATGAGAAAGAGACATTGTCTCTAAGGCACTTAAAGAGCAATTTGTTACCCAGTTAATCCTAAGAAAATGTATTTTTTATTGCATGTGATATGGCCATAAATAATCTGTATTATTTCTTTGCACATCTTCAGACTATGTAAGCGGTACCCTGCTGCACATACAGAGCCGCAGGACCTAGACGGGCGGCATTTGAAGCAGACAGACAGAATCAGCATATTTAGATTGGGAATTAGTAGACAAGGAAAAAACTAATGAGCTCGTGATATGTGCAGCCCAGAATTCACTAGCAAATGCAAGCGCTGACAGGAGGCAGCCCAAGCGAGGAGAGCGAGGGTGTATCACTGATCCAGCGTTCTTTTAATTAAAATCAGACCCCCAAACAAGGTTCTTGTTAAAAGGATTTGTCATGGGGATGATAAGAGTCTAATAAAAATAGCTCAGCATGAAATTGCACATTTCCGAGAGGAAGCAATAAATGGAAATTTGTGAGTCTGAATAGTCTTCCAAATGTCCTTACTAAAACCCCCAGGACCTGATTCATGGGAAGGTAGCATTTGCATGGGAAATAGGAAAGTCCTGAAGGACCCTGCAAGTGTGTCAGAGATTTGAACCCAGGAATTACTGAACCAGGTAATTGACTAGGTCTGATTAATATCTAGCAAGCATATATTTGGAATCAGCTTCCCTGTGTTCTTTTTCTTGATTTCTTTTTTTATTTTAAAAATATAGCAAAATGCAGATAATGGCATAAAGCACATCATGTTCTCAGCACAAAGATGAATGCTGTTAATATGTTTACTTTTCATTCCTTTTAACTTAAGAAAGAATGTTACCGATGATGGGGCTGGAGAGATGGTGCAGTCTCCGCAAGGAGCCTGCCCTGTAGGCACGAGAGCCCGCATCCAGGTCCTCACCACCCATACACAAGCCAGTGCAGATCTGTAACCCTGGCACTAAGCGGCCATGGTGGACCCACTGGCCAGCCAGCATAGCCGAACCAGTGAGTCCCAGATGCCGTGAGAGACCCTGTCTCCAAAAGAGAAGTGAAGGACAATAGAGGAAAGAAGTGCAGTGCGAGCCTCTCTGATTTACACACATTCATGCACGTGCACGCGCGCGTGCGCGCACACACACACACACGTTCCATAAACATTTTTATTTTATGAGTATTTGTGCTTACCCGGCATACATGTCTGTACACCACTTGCACGTCTGGTGCCAAAAGAAGATGTAGAATTTTCCTGGAACTGGAGTTACAGATGGATTTTAGTCACCATGTGGGTCCTGGGAATTGAACCCAGGTCCTCTGGAAGAGCAGCCAGTGTTTCATCTCTCCAGCCCCATACACTTTTATAATTGTAGATAAAGTTGAACTTTTTTAGGCCTTTCCATGTGTAGCCCTTTAATCTCTCCTTTTCCTCTCACCGTAGAGAACCACAATTTTGAACTTCATATGATCAGTGTAGTTCATACTTGATAATATTTTCCCACAAACATATATTGAGGATATATAATACTTTTTTTGTTTTGTGACTTTAAAACATTTTATGGAAGTAATATATTTGTGGTACTTCTCACAGTTTTCTTTTTTTCACAGAACACTGTGGTTTTGGTCTAGAGTGATTTGAATTGGGGAAAGTTGTTTGTCACTGGGCCTCACTCCATAGCACCATTTGGCTTGAACTCACAAAGATCCACCTGCCTCTTCCAAGAACGGGGCTAAAGGCGTGTGCTACCACACCCGGCAAAACAGCAGAACACACTGTTGCTGTGACCCATGTTTACAGGCTCACTCATCTCCTTATTGTGCAGAATATCATGACACCACCATATTCAGCACATCCCTTGTGGCTGTGACCAGATGCTTGAAAAGAAGCAACTTAAGGAAGGGATGGTGTCTTATGGCTCAGGTCTGAGGGTCCAGTGCATCCTGGCAGGGACAGCATGGTGGCAGGGCGGCTTGCTGCTGTGACAGCAGGGACAGCAGGCTGCTTGCTCGCATCTCAGTGGTCAGAAGAATAGAGGAGAATGCCAATACTTTACTTTTCCCATCTTTGTTGTCTAGATCTTCAGACCGAGGACAGTGCTTCCCACAGTCAGGTTTTCCTCCTCAGTCAGTCCTCATTGGAAAACCGCTCATAAATACACCCCGTTGTGTTACTGCATCTCATTAATGCCCTAATCAAATCAAATTGACAGTTAAAATTAACTGTGACAGCCACGTGCGTCATTGTATTGTCACACTTATTTTGTCATTTCTCTATGAATGAACTTTAATCTTGTTCATAAATTTTTCAAGTATTTAATGAGTACTTACTATATCCTGAGTGCTGTGCTAAGTACTCATGCTTTACCAGTTAATAATTCAAATAAAAATTGTTACTTTCTCTTGGATTAGCAAAATAAATAGTAGCAGTAGTATGTAAGCCAAAAGTAAATTATATTAAGACGGTGTCTTGGCTACTTTTCTATTGCTGTGACAAAATACCTTGACCAAGGCAACCTATAAAAGTAACCGTTTAATTAGGTTTACAAGTTCAGCGGGTTAGAGACCATGGAGGCAGGAGCATCTGAGAGCTCACATCTTGATCCACAAGCAGGAAGCTGACAGCACACTGGAAATGGGGCGAGTCTTTTGAAACTGCCGAACCCACCCCCACTGACACACTTCCCCGAACAAGGCCACACCTCCTGGTCCATAGGAGCCTAAGGAGACCAATTCTCACTCAAACCATCATATTAGATGATAAGTGATATAAAGAAAGAATGGGGTCAAATCAACAGTGAGATTGAGGGAAGAGATTGCTATTTCTGGTGGTGGGATCTGGTAAGCCTTCTCAAGAGGTAATGACTGAGCTGACTTACGGTGAAGTGAGAGAGGGAGCTTCCATCAGGGAAAAGAGCCAGCTGAGGTGAGTGTGTCCCTGTGAGTTTGGGGGACATAAAAAGGCCAACTTCTTTCCAACAAGAGCAAAGAGGGTGGGACACTTAGCACAGAGGTGACTGGGTGGAATAGGAAGACAGTAATTTTTTTTAACATTTATTAATAATGATGACTGAGCTTGTGCTAGGCATTGTCCTAAGGAACCTCACTTCATAGATAGTGGGGCACAAAGAGGGCACTAAGATCACCCAGAGTACCCTCGCAGAGTAGCAGAGCTAGGATTCAGAGCCAGGTCAGTTCATTCCAAAGATGAAGCTCTGGGCTGTGAGGGGTGGGGTCCTATTCCTCCCTCCCTCCCTCCCTCCCTCCCTCTAGTCCCTCCTGAAGCTGCACACCTAGCCCAAGCAGACAGTCTTCCCTCAGAAGATGAGCATGCTTCTGTCAAGGGTGTAAAAGTGCCTGTGCTGTCCTGACAGAAGCTGCAGACAAGCTCTGGGGACAAAGCTTTAAGCCACACTGCCATCCTTGCGTGTCTGGCTTCATATCTTGCTTGGTAGCCTTACGCTTTACCCTCCATAACTCAGTTTTCATTGCAGTCACCCTCATAAAATTGCTTTTGCCTACATCAACGAGTTAGCTTGTGGGCCAGTTCTTTCTGCAGCTTCTGGGCAAGTTCACAGTACCTAGTAAGTGCAGACAGTGCCCTAGCCTGAGCTTTACAGGGATAAGCAAGGCAAGCAAACTGCAGTGACGGAAGCATGCTGTCTGGTTCTGTTGATGGCTGCAGACTTGTTTGTGAATGGTTAATAGGCCAATTTGCTGCAATGTACCGTTGTTTTGTTTATGGCTTCACAACATAGGAAAATAATGTATTTAGGTATTTACCACTTTCACTTTTTCTTCAAATAGGAATATGTACCTTTCTATGTGGTTGCCTTAACTATGACAAGTATTTCTCTTATCATTTCTCATATAATTACTGAAGATGAAGGGCAAAAAGGTAATTGGCTTTGACCTTTTACCCATTTTCTCTATTATAATTGGCTTGAGTTAATTTAATGCTAATTTAAAAGCATAAAAATCTCTGATGAATGTTAAAAAATTCTCATCTCATATGGCCAAACAAAAAGCTACTCCAGGGAAAATATTTTTATTCATGTAGACACAATTGTAAGCTTTTTATCACGTCGCCAGGGCTAAGCATTGAAACCAGCATTGAAGGGGACGGTTTCTTGCCTCTTCCCACACATCCACAGTCGCTTGCTGCGTTTTCATTACTTTCCCCCACTCAACAAAGAGGAAAGAGGGTTCTCTGCCTCTTTTCCATGCCTAAAACTAATGTGTGCTAGCTGTGTTCGATGGGAATGTGTTTTCTCTGGTGACTGGAAGCGACTCTCGTCCTCTTGGCTACTTTCTGGCTTACTGTTTGTGCAGAAAAGCTGTTTGTATATAGCAGCAGTTAGCAATTTTCTTGGACAGTTCTGTCACAGCCACTGCCTTCACCGAAACCCCAATTCCTCTTAGAGGAAAGATGACAGATTCCACCCAGCGACTTGCGGAACTTTAAAAGCAATCCCTTGTCGAGCGCGTGAAAAACAACTCTTCCTTCTAAGTTGAGAGGGGAGAAGAGAAACTATCTTGCTCCAGATGTCTGTTCCTCGCTAGTGAAACAGGCCTGAGCTGGCTCATCCCATTTATGTTCCCTTTGCAAAACCCACAGAGAATACATTTGGGGCCACTTTGCAGAGTTGGCAGGAGCCTCTGCTTTTTAAGGGAATCATATGGACACAGAATGCCACAATCAATAGACTTGGATTCCCCAGGGCCCAGAAGTGGGATGCTCAGGGCTCGCTCTCCAGGTCATCAGTTAGAGGATGGCCTGGGCCCAAGAACCTTCCCAGTCCTTGCCAGGTTTTGCTTACTTGATTAAACTTGATTCAAACAAAACTAGGTTGAGGAGAGTTTGTATTTTCTTGTTGATTAGTGGGGCGGAGGTGGGGCAGGAGAACTGAAGGTGGGGAAGGAGAGAGGAGGAGCTTTCCGACTCCCCTTTGGGGGACGGGTGGTGCAAGCAATCTGTTTCTCCATCACTGCAGATCTGGGCAGGCCAAGCTTTCCACTTAGAGTTAGGATCTTTCTTTACCAGATAAGTGAAAAGTATTGTTGGCTATTGTCATGGATTTAAGGGTCAGAGAGGACGTCAGAGAGGTGAGGAGAGAACTTGATAGGTTTATTGATAAGCCTGGCATTTCAAGGGGATGGGTGAGCTGGGTGGTGGTGGTTCATGTCCTTCATCCAAGTACTGTGGAGGCACAGGCAGGTATATCTCTGAGTTCAAGGCCAGCCTGGTCTATGGAGCAAGTTCTAGGACAGCCAGGGCTACACAGAGAAACCCTGTCTGGGAAAACAAGCAAACAAACAAACACAAAATATCAAGGGATGGATGCCTTAGGATGTGGTGGAGTCTACACTGAAGATACTGAAAAAACTCTGATTACCTCCTCACTAGGGATGTCAAGGACTTAAGCAATGAACTGGCATTTGTAATACTTGTTTGTTTTTTGTTTTTGTTTTTTTAAATAACTTTTTAACCTAATGGCCTTTCATCAGGAATAACAGCACAGCCATTCACCTGTTTCCTTTTAATAACCTTGACTTGGGTCATTAGCTATTTTAGCCAATCCCTGTTGTCTGTCTAGTTTTGCTTAGGCTCAATGAGTCATTGACCACCTTTCTTTCTTTTAGGTGTCTGAACATACTCAATTAAGTTGGATCCCTCACCTGCATGGTCAGACTGCCTCGACTGCAGCATTTACACCAGTGGAAGGTAAATGCCAGAACATGCTTATTAATGGAAAGAAAGGCTTCTGTTGGCTGCTGAGCCTGGTTCTGGGAGTTGTGAGTTCACTCACTACCTTGGCCTGCCACCCAGTGTTGGCTGGAGCAGCCCCATTCACTTCTCTGCATCACAGTGTTAAGCAGACACTAGAAGGTCCCCAAGACCTCTTCTGACTTCACAATCCGATGTGTTACTTGTTTTATCTGTTTTTGGATAGACGTAATTATAACTTTGAACCTACTACATTAACAATCAGAATCTCTAGGTTGCCTTGCATCTCAACCCTGGAATTAAGAATGTTTTTACTGTGGAGAGAAGAGACAACATATTGTATTTATTTAACATTTAAACAAGTTGAGCCCAGGCAACAGTTCAAATCCAAAAGAAAAAACTAAGGCTTAACTTTTTTCTTTGGATTTGAACTGTTGCCTGGCCTCAACATCTTTTGAACATACTTTGAGTATCATTGGTCTCCTCAAAAGTTGGTCTTCAGAAGCCATTCCCTAAACTGCAGCAAGAAGCCCCGCTGCAGCAACTGTGCCTGAGTGCAGCTGCGGCTTGCGAGACAGTCAGGTGGGGAGGGCAGACCCCTCATGTTGTTATTTTTATGAAATGGGTTACTTTACTTCTCTCACAGGAAGGACCCAAAAGACACCACCGTTGGTCAGTTTTGGAGGAGAGTTCGGGGTCCAGGGGTGGTGGGGTCTCTTCCCTAGCTCTAGTCTTTGTCTTAATCCTGGCTCCCAAACTAGGAGAACATGGCATCCTGTATATGTTCAAAGAACTGGCATTAAATAAGATACTAACAGTGATGCTTCAGACTGACGACAGGCCAAGAATTGGAAACAAAGGTTTTGTAATGTTCTCTAACATATTTTAATTTTAGGCAAGGCTTTGCTGTTTTAGCATAACATTATACCACTCATTTCTCAGTGAACCTAGTAATTAAGTGAATTTCAGTGTCCTGGTAAGATGTGGTAAGAGCAGTTCTGATTGGCCCAGTGAGCACAAGAAAAGTGATGTGAAGGCCAGGGGCAGGGTTATGGGCAGGACTGATGGGAAAAGCACCTATATTGGCAGCACTCAGTAAGCACTAGTGCTCTCTACGTCACCTCACTTCCTTTGTAGTTCCAAGACCAGTTGCTGACGTAAAGCATCCAGGGCTGCAGACATGGCTCAGGAGTCACCACTGTTTCTTGCTCTTCCGGCACCTACACTGGGTGGCTTGCAACAGCCTGTAACTCTAACTCTTCTGGCCTATGCAGAGGTCTACACACACGTGGTATGCGCACACACAGACACATAAGTAACAATAGTAGTCATCGTCATCGTCGTCGTCGTCATCATCATCATCATCATCATCCCACAAGTTAGACAGCAAGATGACTCAGCACACTATCCTGATGACCTGGATTCAGTTCCCAAAACCTGTAGCGTAAGGAGAGAACTTACTTTTCCTAAGTTGTCCTCTGACCTCTACATGCAAGCTTTGACATGGGCCTTCTGCCATCCACATGCACAGGTGCAAGAGCATACACACGTGCACACAGCCACACACATATTAAATAAATAAAGGTTTACCTACTAATTAAATGCAATGCAACTTGCAGCTTGTAATCTCTCTTTTTTTATATATACTTTTATCATTAGCATGTGGTACCAGAGGGCAACTTGGTGCACTCAGCTCTCTGTTTCCAGAATATGGGTCCTGGGGAAAGAGCTTGGTCATCAGGTTTTGTGGCAGGCACCTCTAGCCACTGAGCTGTCTTGCCTGCCCTGGTAGTTGCTTTTCAACAATTAGCTTACCATGTTTCTTTTCCCAAATCATTCTCTAAATTAATCTTTTGTGAACATTTGTGATAAGGGGCAGAGTTGACTCCTGTGGATTTGGAGAAACTTAACTTTGTAGTAATTTCTGAACTTAGCTGATTTGGAATCTAGAAAACCCCTTTGTCCTCAGTGAAGCGAATGAGAAACTGAGGTGGTACACAATCCCTCCTGGGGCAAGGGGCCATGTGTCTAGCTCAGTGGTAGAGCTTGGGTGGGCTTTGCATGAAAGAGGCCCCAGCTCCAAAAATAAAATAAAATACCACGGAATTGGTAACACAGATCCCTCTTACTTCTCCTGAGGCCTGGAGCATGCGCGTGATAAGCAGCCAGCTGATGTTAGAGCTGCCGGAAGGACGGAATACGAGTTATTACAGGTGGCTCCACAGCACACTCCGCTTGCTTTTTAGGTTTCTTAATTGAGCAATGTAATTAGGTTCCAGTCACATTTCTCTCTCTTCGCTCCTCAGGCAAAGGCCGCGAGGCAGAAGCATGATGGGACAGTAGGCCTGCTCACGTACCCCGTACTCCAGGCAGCAGACATCCTGTGCTACAAGTAAGGAGGGAGGCTGTCCCTGGTCTCATGCACTCCAGCGGTGACAGGAGAGAGACTGTGTGTGAATGTCTGTTTGTTTGTTCACGGCAGCGTCTCACTGTGGAGCCCAAGCTCTATGAGAACTTGTAACCCTCCCACCTCAGGCTCCCGAGTGTGAGAACTGCAGGCATGTGCTACACAAGGGTCTTTGTAACTCTGCGGGGAAAGGTTAGACCTGTGGAGGAGGGGCTGCAAAAAGGATGCGATACACCAGTCAGCACCATATGCTGGCTCTCTGTCTGTTCCCGTGAAGGACCAGTGCTAGGCGGAGCTAGCGCAGACGAGTGCCTACTGTGTGGTCGAAGCCTCTCTGTGTCTTCTCCGGGTTAAGCCTTGTGAGGCTTACCATTGTCGGCCCTGATCTTCAGAAGAGGAAACAAGGGCTCACAGAGGTCAGCAGCAGATCCAAAGTCACGGGGGCTAGTAAGCCTGGAGACAGCATCCAAGGCCTGGAAAGCAGGCAGGCTTGTCGATTGGGCCTGCAACGGGGTGCTGGGTGGCAGCGACGAGAGAGAGGTAGTAGCTTGAACTGCTCTCATCTTCTGGCCAGGAAGCAGAAGGGAAGAGGAAGGGAAGAGAGGAGACGATGAGAGAGAAGGAGGAAGGAAGGAGAACGGGCAAGAACAGGGGAGGTGCTCCACTGTGGTGGCGGTGTGCTGAGTGTGGGCCCTCAACATGTGTCTGCTTGGTTTTGTTTTCCACAGAGGAGATAAAGTTCCATCCAGACACTTGCTAGGCAAGCACCATACTACTGGGATAGATTCCCAGTGGTTTCTGAGATGGAGT
The DNA here is from genome assembly GCF_903995435.1 of Acomys russatus. Taxonomy (NCBI): domain Eukaryota; kingdom Metazoa; phylum Chordata; class Mammalia; order Rodentia; family Muridae; genus Acomys; species Acomys russatus. The sequence continues at coordinate 2,301,289 of NC_067159.1, forward strand.
CTAGCCAGGCTGTTCAGACTGGCTCTGAATTCACTGTGTGGCACTTCACACAGGCTTCAAATACATGTCGCTTCTGCCTCAGCCTCTGGGTAGCGGGAATTCCAGGTTGTTTCCCAGCTCCAAGCTTATCTTCCTATGCTGTGTCTGCCTTGCTTCTTGCGCTGTTTGATGACGTCAGCGAGCTGAAAGCGAGGGAGTATGTGCCTATCGTGCTTTCTTAGTTTGGTAAATTAACACAAACTTTTTTTTCTTCCCTGTAATTTCTCAGACAGATTTGTTCTTACTTCAGATTTTAGCAGTCTTAGCACACAGTTGTTTGCTCTTCCCTAAGCCGATTACATCCATCTTTCCGCTGCGTCCCTGCTTCCCTCCCGTGTATCTGAACTGCCAGCAACACTGTCTGAGCGCTTCACGTAACTAAGTCACTTGAGGCTATGCCCACTGGTGTGAGAGTGCCTGCGGCTGTCAAGGTGCATATTGATCAGGGATGTGCTGACTGATGATGGATGACAGACGGGATGGGCAATGCGGGTTACAGTGATGTGCATATTAAAACGTATTATTTCTGAGATTTTTTTTTACATGTATGTTTTTAGACCCTAGGTAACTGAAATTGCAAAAATTAAAACTGGTAAGATGCAACTGATGTATATTTTTATCAATTGCCCAAAATCCAATTGGCAGAATGATTAAAAATGTTGCAGTCCTTTTATTTGCCAATTAGATGACAGGGAACACCTCTGGGAATTAGTGAGCATGTGACATAGGATTGATAGCACATGATACAGACTATGATTTTAGATACAGGAGGACGCTGTGAGAAGGTTGACATTGGTGAAGTAGCTTCCTAAGCTCTCGTAGGCACCAGCTTTAGAGTCAAGCCCAGGGTTGCCAATGTCTTGGTATCATACCCAAAACTGCAAGTGGCTGGGATGTAGCAGGTAAACCTGAGTTGAGAGTTTTCTGCTGGTTTCTTCTTCGCTGTCGCAGGCTCCCTCCAACATTAGCAGGAGTCCCTCGTAAAGCACATAGAGTCTGCAAGGTAGGCATTTCTGTCCCATTCTGTAAGTGTCCCTTCTTAACGTCTACTGGGCTCATCCGTGGTTACAGTAGGGCTTCTCCCCAGCTTCAGAAGGAGGGTGGATGCAGGTGGCAGGAGTCTTCTGTTCTCGGCAGTGTTCTGATAGGTAGAGACTCTTTGTTCAGGTAAACAGATAAAAATGTTTTTCTATAAAACCAGTCAATTACCTACCTTCAAGGCGGAGTCTCCTTCCTTAGCCTAGAAACTCCTGCCAAGCCTAATGCCACATCAGATTACAGATGTGGGCATGTGCGTGCCCCTTTCTGAAGGACACAGCCCAGCCTGGCCCTCGTCTCAGGCTAGAGCACCTGTGCAGTTGGGGGTACTTTCTATTTGTTTTTGTTTTGTTTCACCTATTTCTGTATTTGGGACAAGTCATAGTCAGAATGTCTAGAAGTATTTCTATTGTAAACACTGGGAGGTTGATAGCTTGAAGGACAGGTAAGACTGTCTGTGGTTTCTGCCCACCATAAAATGCTGATGTAAGTCAAATACAGAATTTGTATTTGCTTTTGTCAAAATGAGCATTAGGTTGTGTGGTATGGTAGCCTGGAGAACAAATGCTAGGAGCGGAACAGAGAAGGTGCTTCAGATAGGCTGATAGAAGACACGCGTGTTTCCGTAGGAGGTGTTTAAGGAAGCCGGGAATGGAGAGCTGAGGTTATCTTATCCAGAAAGCATGATAAATAACAGGAAGTTAAGCCAAGCCTGCAGGTGCCGGTCTGTGATCCCAGCTGTTTATCAGGCTGCTCAGGAAGGTCACAAGTTCAAGACTTGCCTGAGCTACAGAGTAACTTCAAGGCTAGCCTGAGTGGCTTAGTGAGACCTTGTCCCAAAATAAAAGTAAAAAGATGGTAGGTGATGAAGCTCAGCAGGAGAGAGCTTGCCTAGTGTGCATGAAGTCCTAGGCTCAGGCTCCAGCACCATCAAAGTCATAATAATGGTAACAGTAGATACCTGAAGAAAGGCACAAATGTAGCAAAAGGTCTTCAGTTTTATTTACAATAGCCCTTATTTATCTGAATGCATACGTTTAAGTAGCTGGCCATCAGAGGACCAGAAGGCCTGCTGCTAGAAAATGCCTTCCAGACAGGCTAGGGAAGCCATGCCCATGACCCCTCAACAGTATGGTCACCTAAACAAGCCCTACAGGGTAACACCACCAGATGACATGCCAGCACGAATGGGAGAACTCTCACAGGGCTTCAGCTGCAGCAAAGAGCTATAGGCAGGTAATGGCTGCTCGGGGAGGGAGAGTCAGCTCCCTGATAGGTATCTAGTCCCCACGATCAGTCCTAAACACATATATCAACGCTAATTGATTCAGTAGAGACGGTGTGTGTGTGTGTGTGTCTGTCTCTGTGTGTGTTTCTGTATGTGTGTGTGTCTGTGTGTGTGTGTGCGTTGGGTGTGTGTGCATGGGTGTGTGTCTGTGTGTGTGTCTGTCTCTGTGTGTGTTTCTATGTGTGTGTCTGTGTGTGTGTGCATGGGTGTGTGTGCGTGGGTGTGTGTCTGTGTGTGTCTGTCTATGTGTCTGTGTGTGTGTGTCTGTGTGTGTGTGGGTGTGTAGCCGGGGGGTGGGGGGAGAAAGAGTGGAAATGATGTAAATATGCTACTCATGCATGAAATTCTCAAAAACACAAGTAGTTGGCTATATATTAAGTAACTATTTATTTTCCTTTAATTTTGTGTCTCCGCCTATATATGTATACATATAGAAAGACACACAATATTTTTTAAGTAACGTAATATAGTGATTCCAGGCAGTGCCACTATGCATGCCCTTGAATAGGAGAGAAGCGAGGACTGACCAGTGTTGACCAGTATTCACCAAGCATCGCAACAGCTGATAAATACCTGGTGTTCAAATCCTCAGCATAGCTCTGTTAGACAGGTGGATGATATTCCCGCTTCCCAGATAAAGTAATTAGCTTTCAGGCTGCATTAGTGTAGTGTCTGGGCACTTCCCTAGTGTTTGTGAGGCGGCACCACCAATAATAATAATAATAATAATAATAATAATAATAATAATAATAATAATAGCAGCTAGGTGATGATGATGATGATGATGATGAAGAAGAGGTGGAGGAGAAAGTAACTGTGGGGAAACCCACTAAGTCTGCATAGACAGTGATGGGCTAACTAATCGGCGTATGTTTCCCAAGAGCAGAGAAACAGGAGAAAAGACTCTAAAATCAAAAGGGAAAACAGGGGTCCCGCTCTAACTAAGGCACCAGCCAAGGACAATACAGGAGGTAAACTTTAAACCCCTTCCCAGATCTAGCCAATGGTCAGAATATTCTCCACAGTTGAGTGGAGAGTGTGATACGACTTTCTCACGTACTCTGGTGCCTCACATTTGACCATGTCCCCTGGAGGGGGAGACCTGGTGGCACTCAGAGGAAGGACAGCAAGTAGCCAAGAAGAGACTTGATACCCTATGAGAATATACAGGGGGACGTAATCCCCCTCAGGAACAGTCATAGGGGAGGGGAATAATGGGAAAATGGGGGGGGGGAGGAATGGGAGGATACAAGGGATGGGATAAACATTGAGATGTAACAAGAATAAATTAATAAAAAAAAAAAGATGGAATACAGAAAAAAATAAAATAACTTTATATTTAAATTAAAAAAAAAAAAGGGGGGGGGGGGAACAGGCATGGTGAGGGTGCTCAGCAGGGCAGGGCCTCACCCAAGACCTGATAACCTGAATACAGCCCTGAACCCACGTGGTTGAGAACATTGACTCCCACAAGTTGTTTTCTGTCCACAAGTGTTCTGTGGGGTACACATGCATACGTGTGCGCGCGCCACACACACACACAAATAAATAAATAAATAAATAAATGTAAAAGAAAAAAAAAGCCTGAGATGATACAAGAGAATAAGGAGATGGTCTTTTAAAATTTTTAAGTAGAAAACCAAACCCAAACTCCATTAGTCAGCTTTCTTTTGCCATGACAAAACACCTGAGGTAAGTCAGTTGAAAGGAGGAAAGGGTTATTGTGGCTTAGGTTTCAGGGATTTCAGCACCTGATTGGTTGACCTCATTGCCTTGAGTCTAGAGTGAGGCAAGATGTCTTAGTGGAAACACATAGTGGGATAAAGTTGCTTTATTTCATGGTGACCAAAAACAGGTGTAGGGAGATAAGCCAGGGTCCCTGAGTCGCCTTCAAGGGCCACACCCCAATGACCTAATTTCTTTCTAGCAAGCCCAGCTCCTAAGTGGTTCCACATCTCCCAGTAGCACCGTAGACTGACACCAAGCAAGCCTTTGGCCATGTGGTCCCTGGGGGGAACAGTTCAAGTACAAAAAAGCCAAGAAACAAAGAATGTAGACAGTACCCGGAACTTCGATTTGGTGGTTTCAGCTTCCAGAAGAGTCTTCCTATTGTCTGAGAGCGGAAGGTAGTGCTGTGATAGGGGGTAAGCCTTTTTAGGGCGGTCTTAAAAATCTCAGTTCCTAAACTCAATGCAATGAGTCCAGGCTGACCTGGAATATTAGAAATCCTGAAAGCCGCTGCCCAGCTCCATTCTTTCCACACTGCCTGCACGCTCCTTCCTTCTCTTTCTGGGATAGCTATGGGGCATGGTGCCACATTAAACCACACTCCACTGGAAGGCAGTCTGAGGCATGGAGTCTCCAGGCTTCTGGCCCCTGAACGGAGTTAGCAAGGAGGAGAGTGAACCCAGTGGGCCCGGAGTTAGCAACAGACAAGCTGCTATGTTCCCCACAGAGAGTGAGAAGCTGCCTGTGTATTTTAAGAACAGAGTGAAGTTGGTGTCATTGATGCTCTCTAAAGGAAAACAGACCATATCCAGAGGGGGGATTAAAGGGCAGCAACTGGGACTGTCTGTTTGGAGGCCATCTCCCCAGCCTAGAGCATGATGCCTGGGGTATGAAGAAGAAATGGAACGTCACAGGAGATAAAATACACGAGTGGCCTGTCAGGAGCAACCACAGTTATGGCTGTGTTGCCCTACAGTGAGGTGGGCACTGCTAGGAGAGGACTCGGCAGAAGTTACAGTTTCACTCAATAGCTAATCACTATCTCTAGTAAGTAATTTCTGGAATGGACGGCCATTGAAGCATGTCCAGTAAGCAGTCAGTGAAGGGGAACTTGTGACAGGAAAGGTAACTGCAAGCCCCTTTCCCAGCCTGCTGAGTAAAGGCTGCAGTGCTGCTAATTCGCAGGCACAGCCAAGCAAGCAGGGGAAAGCGAGATTCCCCCCTGGCGATGATTGCTCATCTGGGCACTAATGCTGCCAAGGGTGGGACGGAGCCCAAGTCAGCTTCGAGGCAATAAGGATTGAAGCACAAGAAAAACGGCTCAGTCACCAAAGAAGAAGATCAGAGGCATTATTATGTGACAGAAGTTATAACAATCAAAATTATGAAAGACTTTTGTTTTATGTTGTGTCTGAGAAAGCACAGCCAGGGTGAAGGGAATAAAAAGGAAGGAGAGAAAGAGTAGACATATTAATATGGATATCATTATGTCGGATATAAATTTTAAAAGAGCAGCCCTAAATTATTTGAAGTGAAAGGCAGACTGTGGGGAGAGAGGTTGCAAACGTTAAGAGAATAAGCCCCGCAAGTGAGCAGGATCAAAGACAGGCTGAGTAAGGTAAAGTGTGAACTCAGCGGATGAGAAGCAAGGGCCAAGATAAATTACAGGGGGTGAAAGCGGCAGCGGCCGCACAGGGAGGAGGGACCAGAAACAAACAAACCAAAGTCAGATGCAAACCCCCACGTGGAGGAACAGGACCAGGTGAAAAAAATTAAAATGTTTTTAATCCTCTTATAAAAAATCAAAACTCCACAGAATTGTAAGGAAAGAGTCAGGGATCCGACACGAGGCGAGACACACACAGCGTCATTGTGAAAACTAAATGTGTTTTCTGTTTAGTGGGTGGCTTTGTGGATCTGGAACCATTTTGACATGTGGAAATATTCATTTTGATGTGCTTAAAGTGTATTGATTATGGTAATTGTTTTTTCTGTGTTAGTTGCAGTCCAGTGTGATTTCCTACAGGCTACCGTAATTGCTTTGTAACCTGCTCTGTTGGGTAATTTGGTCTGGGGGAGTCAAGGTGGCTCCGAGTATGGGTCTCACTGTAATTACCAGGTAAGGGTCGCAAAGATCAGCCAAAGAGAAGTCACCAAATTGAGCCACGTGCTTGTGTACCTCAGATGCGAGCCCCAGCGGCCCCATCCTGAGCAGAGGGTACAGAGTGACCTTGCCGCTTTACCACTCATGGAGCCAGGGGCTTACTCTCCTGTGCCCCCTGCAGCCCCCCACCTCCCACTTTGTTGGCCTCAGAAGAGGAGGAAGCACTTCCTTGCCCATAGTCTCAGCCAAATCTTTGCCTTTTCACTCACTGTTCTGTTTTTCTTATGTCAGAGTTCTCAGAATTTCTATAAAATAGTTTATATGGGGGTGGAGGAGGGCTATTACCTGTCAGTTCCATGTGGGTTTTGTACCCAAATCTGGAATGTCACCGGGTCTCCAGGGTTGACATTGGTGTTTCTGTTTTGCAAGGCGAGATGGTCATTAAAATAAAGATGATCTTATTTGAGAAAAGTCAATGTGCCTCCCATAAGGCCATTCAAATGTTAATGAGTATTTGTCATATCAGTTGCTTCCATGCATTGAGCTGTTACCTTCTGGGGCTGTACACTTGGTAACCCTAGAAACAGCCGGAAGGATGGTACCATCATCATCACAGTCTGCAGGGGAAATCAAGGCTTGGGAAGAGGACAAGCTCGATGGTAGCTTCACTGCTTCTTCCAAATTAAACGTCCTTGGTCAGAAACTGTAGCTATCAAGCCTGATCCTGACCACAGCCAAGCGTTCAACATTGAAATCACCTGTCTGTACCCACAGGCATGCTCCTTGCATTCCTCCTCAGGATCCTACGCTTTGAACTGCATATGCAGGAGTGACACCATCAAAAGCAGTTTCTCTACCTTCTGAGTGGTTTTTTTTTCCCACTTGCTTGTTTCTTAATAAATGAAAATTTTGGGGTCAAAAAGTCTCCTTTGTTCCTTTTCACAAGCAATTCCCCTTTCTTCTCTAAAAGCAGCTACAACGAGTTGAAAAAGGGTACTTCCTAATTCTTTAATTTCTTTCATTATCATTATGATCACTGTTGTGATCTGGCTTTCAGTTGGGGGAGGGGGGTTCATCCCAGAGTCTTAAATGACGAGGTGAGAGCTTAGTCACTGAACCACAGCCTCTCCTCCACTGTGTTTCTGTAATCATTCCAGATCTGCACGTCTCTAAAAATATATAGCACTTGGACGTGTACGTCCATACTTCACATAAGTGTCAGCGTGCTCGTCACATGCTCTGCAGTTGGCTTTTCTCGATCCACATTGTCTTTAAGACCCATCTGCAGGATACTGTGCGGCTTCCATTAGAGCCCCTGCACAGCATATTAGCTGCCCTCCGAATACTATTACTTGAAAATACAGAACGATCTTGAAGCATTCCTTGTGTAAGAGGGAGGAAAACCTCTGGCCGGAAGAGCTGTCTGCCATCTCTAATTTGGAGAATGGGCAGGGTGTCTTTCAAGTGTGAGCCGCAGCTCTGAGGTAAAGGCATCTGGTCTAGTCTGGAGTCATCTGTCTCACGAGACAGATGACGAGTGCCTTTTAGACACAAGGATGCTTAAGAGCGTGTGCTATTGAAGATGCCAGGGCTCCCTCCCGGCAAGATCCTGGCATTTGGCATTGATGGCCTCTACTCATTTGCCATGGGAGCAGCAGGACCAGCGTAGACAAACATCCTTTCAGCATTTGTCTGACACGCAGATAAAGACGTGGGTCTCTGTGTTCCCTGTGTAGTTGGTGAATATTTGTTGAACACCAACAGTGGAAAAAGTAGGCACAGGAAGTGCGGCCGCTTGCAGCGTCATTTCCGGCTAAGGAGGAGCCTTGCTGAGGTTTTCTGTTTGTGTCTTCTTAAAGGTCCACGCACGTTCCTGTCGGGGAGGATCAAGTCCAGCACATGGAACTAGTTCAGGATCTAGCTCGAAGTTTCAACCAGAAGTATGGGGAGTTGTTTCCACTGCCCACGTCCATCTTCAGTAAGTAACAGGCATGTGACTGTGAAGTCTGAGCACATACTGAAGGGTGGCCTGGACACCTGGAGCCTCACTGGACTGGATTTGGCTTTCTCGCTGACAGTCTTGAGGGTTCCTAACTGGAACTCTATTGTTGGGGTCATGAGGGACTAGGAGATGATGTCAGGTTCCAGAAAACATCTTTTTTAAGTGAAATATGGGAGAGACTTTTTAAAAATCATAATTTTAATTTCTAAAACATATGTCAATAGGTTGTATAAAGTAACATTTTATTTGACAGAGCAAATTACACATAGTTTTACACATAAACTAAGGCACAGCAAGGTTCACTCTCCAAGTTACATGTCTAGCTGATAACAGAGCTCTTCTGATAACCAGCTCTTCTGATCCCGAATCCCAATGCACCTCTCCCTTCTCAACATGCACAGTAAGACAAATGGCAGGAGAGTAAGAGCCGCTCGACCAGAATCCAGACAGCATGAGGGAGACCTGATGAGCCACACACTAACTTCTGAAAGGGATGGGAGAGACCGGACGGACAGACAGTCCACCACTGCCTCTGCAGTGCCAACCTCAGCTCTGCCAGTGTGCCTCATGCATTGAAGTCAGCCTTTTTTATAGCAATAAGTCCATTTCTAATAGCCATGAACTAAGCATTTGTCAATAATACTGGTTTATGACTGAGGCACAGCTTAACACACATACAACCTCGTGTGTTTCTATCATTGTGTGTATGTGTGTACATGTGTGTCAGTAAATACATAATTCTGTGTAGAGACATGGAAGGATTTCCACAGATGGTTAAAGTTGCAGCATTCCTATAGCAAGGAGGGAAGTGGAGACAGGAGAATGGCCAGCTAGCCTGGGGGATGCTGCATAGGGGCAGGAAGAGCAAGCAATACCCTGCCTCAAAACAGACTTCCCAGAGTTGTTTTCTGGCCACAAACTTGCCATGGCCTCGCCCTAGCACATACATCCACACACAAAAAAATTTAAAAAGAAAAGAAAATTATGTATGCACAGTCAGAGAGATGGCTCAGAAGCTAAAGGCACATGCTAAGCAAGCCTGGTGACCCACAAATCTGCACAGCATAAGCAGCATAATTCCGTTTGTGTCAGTCACACGCTGCATGAGTCATTGCCGACATATGCCGTGGCTGTTGCATTAACAAGACCTGTTTCTGGTGTATTTACTTCCACTATTGATAAATTGTTTAAATTCTTCACGATGAAGGCATGCTATTGCGCGGTCAGATAATATCTCTGGTGTTCTTGGTGTCTTCGCAGTCTAGACTATAACATTCCTGGCTTGCGTTGTTTTCACTAGCATCCATGAAGAAAGTGAAGTCTCTCCGTGATCCCAATGCCAAAATGTCCAAGTCAGACCCCGACAGACTGGCCACTGTCCAAATAACAGACAGCCCAGAGGAGATCGTACAGAAATTCCGAAAGGCTGTGACGGACTTCACATCAGAGGTCACCTATGAGCCGGACAGCAGAGCTGGTGTCTCCAACATGGTGGCAATCCACGCAGCTGTGTCTGGCCTCTCGGTGGAGGAGGTAGTGCGCAGCAGCGCGGGCCTGGACACTGCGCGCTACAAGCTGCTGGTGGCGGACGCTGTGATTGAGAGATTTGCTCCAATCAGGAGGGAAATTGAGAAACTGAAAATGGATAAGAGCCATTTAAAGAAGGTTTTACTTGCTGGATCTGCAAAGGCCCGAGAATTAGCCTGTCCTGTGTTGGAGGAGGTGAAGGGATTGGTGGGGATTCAGTAGGAAAGCCAGCCAGCCTCTGCACCCCTGTCAAGGCAGTCGGCCGCTGGCGGTTAGCTTCATTTCATGAATGCTTTCTATGGAGCCATGTTCCAAAGAACTGCAGTACACTGAGGCACAGTTTTTGGTCTGAAGTGTTCCCACAAACTTGACAGCTAAACAAAAATAACCCTCCCTCTGTGGAAGCCATAGGAGAGGGACCAAGGGGCAGAGTGTAGAATTAGCTCCTACAATGTCACTAAGTATGAAGCAAGCGTGAAGCCCCTCCTCCCCGCCCCCAAGACTAGGGTGCTTTTAAAGAATTCTCCCAAAGCCCTGAGGGCCAACATTGTGAACCTCCAAATATGCCAGTTTGGAAGGTGGGAACTGAGAAGATTAAGCCTGAAATACTGACTTGTTTGTATCAACTCAGCTAATGGTTGCATATTTTAAATCTGGATCTAGCTGACTTTGGTGAGCATTTAACCCTCAAAGCCCCAAAAGTAGTCCTAAGGCCTTGCTTCTAGATTCACTGTAGGGATGTCTGCTTGGCTCTGCCAGATGCCAGGGGAGCGAGGACAGAAGCCTCTGGTGTTCCCAGTGAAGGGAAGCCTCCTGTCTCATACCTGCCTCAGTCTCTGAAATAATGAACCACCCAGAACATAGCTCTACACTTCTGTGTTCACAGCTGAAAACGCAACCGGCAGTCCTGGCTTGCACACAGAGGCCATTGTCACTCAGACAGCGGGGACTAGGGAACACTGTATCCCAGAATCCAGATTAAAACATTGCCTTGGCTCAGGAAAAAGATAAATTTTAATTTGGGGGGGGGGGGTTGTTTTCTTAATTCATTTGTTTATTAGTGTGTGTGTTTGTACAGGCAGGATCATATTGAGGCATGTCTGTCAAGGTTGGAGGACATGGGAACCCTCCGTGTGGGATCCGGGAATCGAACTCAGGTCATAAGGCTTAGCATCAGGCACCTTCCTTGTTGAGCCATTCCACTGGCCCTTGCATCTTAACTTCCAGTTCTGAGTGAGAGACATCTGTAGTCTGGGGGCATCACTGGGTATATGGCGTTTGGTTCTCAGCACCCATATTGGGTAGCTCACAACTGCTGGTAACTCCAGCCCTAGGGGGATCTGATGATGTCTCTGGTCTTAGCATGCACCTGTACTCATGTGCACACGCCCACACACATGTATACGTAATTTAAAAAATAAATCCTTAGAAAAGTAATCTATCATATGGTTTGGGTCACACTATGAGCAAAAACTGGGGGGAAACACAGTGTGCTGTCTTTAACCTAGAGATTCAGAACAGTGTAGTCCAGCCCAGTCAGTGGAACACTGAGTCCAAGGCTCTCAGAGTCAAGACTAGGACAGGGGCTCCTGTGTAAATTCCAGAGTCTGAAGGTCAGAGGACCACAAACTGTGATAGTCCAAGATGGAGCAGCTCAAGGAAAGAGCAGATTGGCCTCTTCCGGGTTCTTGAAGTGGTCCCTCGATGGACTGGCTGGTGCTTGCCCATACTGACAAAGGTAAGACTTCCTTTACTGACTCAATTCACAGTCTTTTCTAGAGACACCCTCACAGACACACCCCTCCCCCCAAAAATGACACAGCTGTCTGTGTAACACAAGAACACAAGGTGACACGTAGTCAGCCGTTACTCCTGGTCACCTCAGAAAGCCGATGGAAGAGCAAGAGCTATGTAGAACCTGGCTGTGTTTTTCACACCCCTTCCCAGCAGTACCTTTTTGAGACAGGGTTTCTACAATAGCCCTGGGCCAGGTTGGCCTTGAATTCACAGAGATCCACCTGCCTCTGCCTGCTGAATCTGGGATTAATGACTTGCACCAACATGCTGGACCAGTAATCTTTTTTGGTATAAATGAAAAATTGGAAATATGTATAACTGATAACTGTGCTTGACTTGAAAAGGTAATTTTGATTGTGGTTTCCTATTTTATAGAGAATGGAAATAGTTTTAAAAAAAACTATATATATATATATTTTTTTTCAGGTGGCAATATTAGAGTGGTCAGACGGCTCAGTGTACTGTAGCCTGCCTACTGACAAACTCCATTTCAGACCCACCTGGTTCAGCTGGACCCTTTCCACAATGAGTAGGTTTATTTTTTTAGTCCATGATAAAATTACCAGAATAATGTCAGAAAATGGCCAGGAGACCTCTAATAAAATGTGACTCCCTACCACCCCCCTCCCCAAAAAAGACCCTTCCTGATGAACACTCTAAGTGTGGTCATCATAAAATAATTTCCAGTGCCTTGTCAGGCACTGTACTAAATTTCATAAGACCTGAGTATATGTTAGCATTCTATCGCTAATTACAGAAAGAAAACCTTTTATTTTTATTCAGTTTTAAGGTTTTAGTCCATGATTGGTTGGTCTACTTGCTTTTGTGCCTATCTCCCAGAACTGCATCCAGACAGGACACTGCTTCATGGTGGTCAGGCAGCAAAAAAAGAAAAAAGAAACTGAGGGGAAGGGGTGCCAGGTGGCCCTTCCACAGACATACCCTGTAATGGTGACAGTATCTCCCACTAGGCCCCAGCTCAGTGTTTCTGCCAACTCCCAATAGTACCATGCTGGAAACCAAACCTTTATCACATGCACTTGGCGTGAACACTCAAGAGCCAACCTCTGCACGGGGTTTTCCAAGGAGGAGCCCCAGACCAGGTCAACCGACGTCATTGAGGAGCCCATTGGATCACAATGCTCTGTTCCATCTCAGACCCACTGAATCTAAAACTGGCAGATGAATACAGCAACCGCATATCAGCACTTCCCCGGTGCCTCTGACACACTGGTGCTGAGAGCCATGCCCGAGCATTCTCTCCTCTAGTCCTCAAGCCAGTCAGGTAGATCACCCTGCCTTATCAGCCTCAGGTATGACTAAGGTTACAGTGCACTAGCTGTTGAGGTTGAGACGTGCACCTGATGTTCAGTTCCTAATAATGCTACAGACTTTATTTCAACCCAGCTTCTAAACTTGGGATCCAGAGTCCCACAAGCCCTGGTCCTCTTGCACAGTGCGTTCTGGTATACATGGCTAATAAGACAACACTGTTGGCTATTGCCATGTAAATTTAAATTAATTAAAATTAAATTAGCCGGGCGTGGTGGCGCACGCCTTTAATCCCAGCACTCCGGAGGCAGAGGCAGGCGGATCGCTGTGAGTTCGAGGCCAGCCTGGTCTACAAAGTGATTCCAGGATGGCCAAGGCTACACAGAGAAACCCTGTCTCGAAAAACAAAAAAAAAACAAAAAAAATAAATAAATAAATAAAATTAAATTAGAAACCACTTCCTTGTCAGCAATTTAAATGCCATGTGTCTGGTGGGTATGGTGCCAGACGGTGCAGATAGAGGACCTGCCCAACATGGACCTGCTCATTGGACGGCGCCCCTGTGAGCCATGGAGCCTATTTGTGCTCGGAATAGGTCAAGACCATGGTGTGGGACTCTTCGTGGAGAGGTTCTCATGAAGACAGTATGGTTTCTCCACATAGTTTTCCAAACCCTAGCACAGTGAGCTATAATACACTATGTGGTGCCATACCTGGGAATAAAGTGTACTCTGCTTCAATATCACATTTAATACTTAGATCAACTCTATAAGATGGGAGGTCTTAAAGTAAGTTAGTCCTTTCAGTGTGTGTCTGAAGCCACATGCTTATTATTAGCTGCAAGTCTCTCCTCATTGGTAACCTGATGTATGCCCTGACTAGCAAGCTCCGGCCATTGCTTGGACCACGCTGGTCCACAGTCTTCTCTCCTGTGCTCCATTGTATTCTTGGTCCTTGTATTTCCTCCTCTGCCCACCCCTCCCTCCTGTTCCTCCTACTTATTCCAGTGTTCTTATAATTACTCCCTAAAACTTCATCTGTGCATACAGGTCAGTCCTTGCTCCAAGTCAAGTGGCCCGTGTCTGCTGTGTGCCCTTTAACATGAGGATCCATCTGTGTCTGTCATCATTAACTATGTGTTATCCTTGTGTTACTGTCCTTTTCCCATCCTGTCAACTTGGTGGCTCTTTTGAAATTTTTTGTATGTGGAGAGTCAGTTCCTCCTGGAGACTGGTCTGAAAACAGATTGCCTATCATTAGCAATTAGGACTTCCCAGCACCCGGGGCCACAACAGCCAGGAGGCTTTACTGACAATTATCTCAAGCTCTTCTGTGTTAACTCCTGTGTATGTTTCACTATCTGGGGATTGTTTCTTTCTCTAGGAAGTAAACTGGGGCTTAGGCATGACAAATCTATCCTCAGATGCAGTTCAACACTGTGCTCATGTTTATGATGGATCTACCTTGTGAGAGCAACGATGGAAACGCAACACACTTAGTATTTAGCAGCAGGCACACTGAAACGCACATTAGATATGCTGGATGCGCTCAGGGCTACTCAATTAAGATGGATATTCAGGGAAAATATAACACACATCAGGGATAGCAGAAAAGAATTTTTAAATTATTCATTTTATGTGAGTTTTTTGCCTTCATATATGTATGTGTCCACCATATACCTGCTTGATGTCCACAGAGTCATAAGAGGGCATCAGATCTCCTGGAGCTGGACCTAGCGATGGGTGTGAGCCACCCTGTGAGTGCTGGAAATCCCACCCAGATCCTGTACAAGAGCAAGCGCTCTCAGCCGCTAAGCTGTCTCTCCAGCCTGTTTTTACATTCTTAATACCTCACAACTGGAATTACATTCCACCAGAAGTTTCAGAACTAAACCATATTCAAACCATGCAAGATGTCACACTCAGCGGTCCTCACTCACATAAATTAAAAGATCTAATATCTAATATAACTGTGCAGGCTCTGTAGCTACATGCTTTCCTGTACCCTCCCCCATCCTTTCCCACATATAAATCAGGTCTACAGTAATCATTTTCAAAAGGTATTTCTGAATAGCAGATGATGTAATTTATGACTCTATTTTGAACTCCAATTTAACAGATTTCCCTTTTTTGAGTAATATTTAAAAACATAAAAAGCCATGTGCTGTTTTATGTGCATGGGTACCGTGATGAAGAAGCGCTGTGTGCTGGCTCCCGCTGCAAGCTCTCACCATGCTAGCATGTCCCACGGGAAAGCCCTGTGAGCAAGGTCAAGTCCCATAACTGGGTTATCCTGAGAGTTCCTTGACTTCAAAAACTACCTCTAGTAAGAGGAAGTTATGTGATGATTTTTTTTTTTTAATTTAACTTTGAGTTGTCTAGGCATGGCCACAGGAGCTGGCCATGAGGAAAGAAATGTTCCCATCACAGGCAGTCAGTGAGCACCAAGTGTCCTGTTGCTAAGCTCTATTCCACAAGAAAATGTTTCTACTGGAAGAGGACGTAAGTACTCATGAGCATCCAAGACAACCAAGTTGGAGAAAAAGTAATGAATAATGAGTTTCCAAAAGCTGCTGGCTCTCTGGCAGGTTCTTCTTTGTTAGACCTGCCCTGTTTGCTTGCCGGTCTTTGTTGCGCTCCAGTCCTCCTCAGCTGCAAGCTCCTCAGCATGTATGCAGGACAGTCATGAGCATTTGCCATTGAGGTGTCTCTTGTGCCTAAGATGATGCCACACCGGCCACTGCTCCTACTTCTCTTGCCCAGTGCTCTCTTTAATTAGCAAATCAAACATATATTCCGAGGCCAAGCAACCCTTCTAGTTGAACACTTGATTGCCACTTGCCGCCAAAAGTAAGTCCTTTCCTCAGATTTTTCATAGATTTGTTACTCTCTTCCACTGTCTTCATTGATATTTGACACCCCTGAAGTCAAAAGGCATGACCTCTGTATAGTTAGTCATGGTATGTCTGAACTCCTGTGTCCTCCCACCACTCTCAGCCCTACGGTAACTTCTGTGCCAACCATTATCGTGACTTCCGTGCCATGTCTGGCAGTCTGCAACTGGACAACCATCAAACCATCTGTCTCTCCACATCCCTCTATTGAGGAAAGAGCTCTCAGATTCATTGTGATCTGCTGGACACCTTGAGGTCAACAGAAAGCCTTTTATTGTTTGATTCATATCAACACCAAATTAAGCACCTCAGTACTGATCAGTATTAAGCATAATTTCTTCCTTGTCTCCTTTTAGAAAGCAACACACACACACAAACAAAAAACACCTTATTGTATCTACTGCTCAGGTTTTCACTACTTTATTCATGGATTTGTCACAGGTTTTTGTGTAACTGCTAAACTCCTCCAGCATTCACCCTCCCCTTCCCTCTTGCTAGTGATAAAAGCATCACTCTGAATTTCCACAGAGCTCATAGCCCCAGGTAGGGCCTACATTTTCCGACTTGCAGTAGAGTAAGTGTGGTGGCTGTTCTTGACTGTCCCCTTGACAACGTCTGGGATTACCTAAAACCCAAAACTGGAGGAGCACACCTGGGAGGGGTCTGTGCTTAACCTGGGCCTTTAAGGTGGGAAAACGTGCTTTTAATTCAAATCTTTTAAGGTAGAAAGACCCACTTCTAGTCTGGACCACACCTTCTGCTGGAAGCCTGTATAAGGACATGGAAGAAGAAAGCTGTGGCTGCTTACTTGCTTGCTCAGCCTGCTTGAAGGACCCGGACCTCCAGCCCATGGATGGCACCGCCCACAATGGGCTGGGCCCTCCCCTCCCCCATCAATCACTGATTAAGAAAATAGCCTACATGCTTGCCTGCAGCCCAGTCTTATAGACGAAAATTCATCTCTAGTACAAACCACAGTTTACCCCCTTCCTTTCCTCTCAGTTTTCTCCCTTATCTCTCCCCCAGATCCACTCCTCCTCCTCTATTTCCCTTCAGAAAAAGAAAAGTAAGTCTCCCAGGGATATCACCTGAACACAGCATAACGTGGTACAATAAAGCTAAGCACAAATCCTCATATCAGGGGAGGCAAGGCAACAGTAGGAGGAAAGGGATCCCAAGAGCAGCCAAGAGTCAGAAGCACCTCCACTCCCACTGTTAGTCCCACAGGAACACCAACCTACACAATCATGCTTACATGCAGAAGACCTGGCACAGACCCATGCAGGCTCTGTGTCTGTGACTGCCACTTCAGTCACTGTGGGTCCTGCTTAGTTGATTCTGTGGGCCATGGTGTCCTCATCCCCTCTGCCTCTTAAATTTCTTCCTTCCCCTCTTCTGTGGAGTTCCCCAAGTTCCAAGGGGAAGGCCCCAACAGCGATCTCCAGTTTGGGCTCTCTCTGCCCAGTGCTTGGCTGTGGTCCCTGTATCTGCTTCCATCAGCTGCTGGTGCGAAGCCTTTCTGATGACAGTTGGACTAAGCACCAATCTGGGAGTATAGCAGAGTATCATTAGGAATTGTTTCATTGATTGTTCTTCTCGGTCTCTGGACCATCCAGGTTCTGGTTCCTGCTCATCCAGGCGGTGCCAGGCTTCCATTCCCCTTTTGTGGCAAGGGCTTCAAATTAGACCAGTCATTGGTCAGCCACCCCTTTCTTAATTGAAGTTCCCTCTTCTCACATGACTTTAGCTTGTGTCAAGTTGACATAAAACTATCCATCACAATGAATTTGCTTTAGCCAATAACCAAGAAAATTAAAGATGGTGAGCATCTTCCAAGCCTAATCTTTTTTAAAAGGATACTGCTCTTCTTTGGCTTCCTGCAGGAGCAGCACAATTGACTCGTTGATAGAAGACAGAAGGGAAAGATGTAAAGAGTCAACTCTGCAGCCTGGGTGCCTGGACTCAGTAAGCCCTGAGGCCCGGCTGCCTAGCTTACCCACCACACTTGCCCTATTATGTGATTAATAACCATTGTCCCATTTAAGTCACTCCCTCCTGGGCTTTTTGTATTATAGTACACTAGTTTCTTGCCTAATAGCACCTCTCCAGCTTGCATTATTTAACCTTGTGCAGGTTACAGCCTGCATGCTAAGGCAGAGAGAGATCCAGTAACTATGGTCCCCAGACCAGACACACTATGGTCTCCTGGGCAGGCACTTGTTAACTATGCAAACCCAGTCTCCACCCGATAGCTACTGAAGGAGAAACTGGCAGTGAGGCTTAGCTATGAGCTTTTAACTTGAGGTAAAATGGATGCATATGCATTTAAGAGCCACGGTGCTTATGAAGCCTAAAAAAAATTAATAAAGACCCATCTCTTTCTTCAACATGTTTACATTGTTGAGACTTAATCAGTCATAGAAACACTTATTATCTTGGATCTCAGCTATTTCCTATCTTTTCCTTTTTAAACAATCAGATTCACTCAGAACAATTTATCTTGGATTGTATTTGTTTATAGATGTGGTTACAGAAGTCTTAAAACCTAAGGTCATTTGAGTGCATGCAAATCATAAAAGGGGAAGTAATTGGTCACAGTTGTAGGTAGAGTGAACAGACTCTCAATCCCCAATACTGAAATTAATGAAGAGTTCCTGCAGCCGAGAGACAAAAAAAGAGGTAGTTATTTACACAGTGGGCAGTAAAATCACAGTACTTACTAGCCTGTAAAGGGTTATATGGTCTAAAAAGAAAAACAATTGAGTATGGATTAAATTTATGAGTGAAAATGGCATAAAGCTGTATTAAGCAGAAGTTAGGAATGTTCACATTATTTTTGAAAGTGACTGACATGAATGCCACAGAATGAAAGGTTCATAACATGCTCAGAACTCTAGGCCAGACTAGATCAGTGTGGTACAGGTGATACACTGGTAAGTCGACTGAGTCAGGTGAAGACTCTAATGCTTAGCATATTTCAAATAAAAATGGGTGATTCAATGGAAGGGATATAGTAGATTCAATTCATAAAAGAGTTATGTTTTTAGAATAAAGTTATTGTGTCATATTCTTATTAACGAGGGACAAGTAGATAATTAAAATCATTAGATAAGTCTGCTTTGGTTTGGATAACTGTCCACCCAAAAGCTCAACACCCAATAAAATGTTGTTATTGGTATACAAAGCAAAATTATCTCTATCTTCAGCACAGGAGTGTTACACTTTGAATAGAGTAATATATAGAAGACATTTTCAGTGAAGAGGGGCTTGAGAGTTGGCTCGGTGCGTAAGAAGTCTTCCATGCATCAAAACCAAGCTAAGCACAGGGCATTCTGTGAATCTACACCGGGATAAATAGGTGGCAAATGACATTGCCCAGTGTCCTTCCGAACCACGCATATGTTAAGTTCTCCCATCCACCATGAAGAGCACAACACTTACTCTGAGTGTCTGTAGTTTACTGCTATATATCATTTTATCCCTGGCTTGGATGTTTTGAAATCTTGCAGTGTCATTAAACTACTATCCATTCTGGTAAAATAGTGCTGCTTTGTCTTTTTTCTCTACTTCTTTTTCTCTTCAAGAACCTCATCTAAGTTCCTTCCAAAAATATTGTTAATTACAATCTCTATTCCAAATAATTTGGAATCAAAGGTATCCACAGTCTGGAGCTGAGTGAGATTTTTATTGCATTTTTATAGAGAGTAAATGGAACGTGGTGGGCAGACTGGAGAGGGGCTCCTCTAGAAGGCTCTAGCATGCCCCCCTGTTTCACCCCAGCATGCTCTCATGTTACATGAATTACATCTCTGATCTGCTTCCATTTGCTGGCCAGGACCAACAGGCCCTGGGCACTACCAGGCAAATTAACTCCTTCCTGATCCTCAAAACCATCCACAAGAGGCCTCACATAGTTGCCAGAGATCTCTGCCTGTCTTCTCATAACTTCCAAATATGTTCGTGATACTTGGTTTTCTCACTCATACGTCAGAATAATTATCCCCTTCTTATAGATAATCATTCCCTGATTACTATGTTGCCAACTAGCCTGTTCATTGCAGTTTAAGTTGGCACTGCATGTTACTATTCTTTTTGCCCCTTTTGTATGTATGCATGTGTAAGTCCATTTGGGCATAAATTACTGCAAAAAACATCAGTTTCTTTTTATTTTATTTATTTATTTATTTATTTATTTTTGCTTGTTAGATCATTGCAGTATAAAGCGCACTATTGCCCCTAGAAGAAGTGCAAAAGTGAGGCTTGTTGGTTGAAAATAACCCTGACTGAAGAGAGGTTAGAGGTTGCTAACTCAAATGGTTTCAAGGGACAGAGAAGTGTGCAAATGCATTACGTCATTTTACAAATGTTTATTCAGTGCTGCTATGTGTGCTGACCACTATACGAGGCACTGGCTTACAGAATGAATAAAAGGAGAAAAAAAATCTTACCCTTATACTGAGACTATTTCAGGGAGATTGTCCTTCTAAAGAGATAATTACATTTAAAACGAATCTGCTGTGTTAGGGCTGGAGAGATGCATCAGTGATCAAGAGCACTGGTTGTTCTATTAGAGGCCCTGGATTTGATTCCCAGAACCCACATGGCAGCCCACAACCTCATTTATAACTCCACTTCCAGAAAATTCAATAACCTCTTCTGGCCTTCAAGGGCACCAAGCACACACCTAGTATACAGACATAAATGTAAGCAAAATACACACACACACACACATGCACACACACACACACACACACACACACACACACACACACACACACACACACACCACTATACATATATATATTTAAAAACCTAACACACACTGAGTCTGTTAGAATGCAATGCAACCCAATCCATCTGGTGTATTTCTTCGTAAGAAGACTAAAAGATTTTAAAAGTAGGATACACAGAGAGTTGCCGACAATGTGCATAGGGAAAAGGGCATGTGAGAACACAGGTGGAAGGCATCCTTAGAGAAAGCCCGACCTGCCTATACCTTAACCTCAAATTTCCAGCTGCCACCATTGTAAGACGGTGTCAGCCAAGTCACCCAACCCTGTTATGGCAGCCCTGGAAATTTAATACAAAATGTTTTTAAAAAAACAATAAAGTTGCAAAGAAAGTGACTCTAACTATATTCTGCTATACCTGTAGATCAGTGTCTCACTCAGCCATCATCAACTTCCTCTTACAGTAGGTGGGAACAAACACAGAGACCCACAACTGGAGAGTGTGTGTGCAGAGGGTGAGAGAGAGACCTTGGAACGGTCCATCTTAAATGGAATGTCTCCATCAAATTCTTCCCTTCAGGGCTTAGGAAACCCTACAGAAAGGTTGTAAAAGCCAGAGAGGATAGAAGACACCAAGCAGACAAGGCCTTCTAGACACAACACAGCTGACACACTTGAGCTCAGAGACAGTAGCAACATACACAGAGCCTGCACGGATCTGAGCTAGATGGAGTCCCAGCACGGAGAGAGGAAGCAAACACAGTCTCTGTCACTAACCTAGAAGCTGCCTCCAACTGATAAGCACTGAGTATCGCTGGGTATACAAATCATGCCCGGCAGCAGATGGCCAACACAAACTGAACCCAGTGGTGTTTTTAGAGGGTTTGTTTGGCTGGTTGGTTTGTTGGTTTCAGGTTTTTTTGTTTGTTTGTTTGTTTTTTGTTTTGTTTTGTTTTGTTTGACTCATAATGCTTTTTTTTTTAACCTTATACGTCTTTTGTTTACATATTATGGTTTGCAATTTTTTTGTTTTATAGGATTTCTGTGTATTCAAATGTATGTTTCTTGTGCTTTTTCTTTGCCTCTATTTTATGTTTGTTTTTATTTTTAGAATGAGAGAGAGAAATGATGTGGATTTGGGTGGGTGGGGAAGTGGGTGAGCATCTGGGAGAGAAGTTGGGGGAAGGAAAACCATAATCAGAATGTATTTTAAGGGGGAAATCTATTTTTATTTTTAAAAAAATGATAAAAATAAACTTGCAAATATTGGTTTAAAATGTATGCAGAAGAATAAATGGGATGAAGAACACAGCAGTGTAGCACGTGGGAGAAAGCCCAACCAGCCAGAGAAGCCACAGATGCAAAGGCCTTAAGACAGAGGCATACTTGACTCTTCAAAGAGAAGGAAGGAGCCGCTGTGGTTAGGAGAGTGCAGAAGAACAGGCGTGAGGTGGGAGATGAAGTCAGAAGAGAAAAGCAGTGAGGCTAAGGTGTCACAGGCCACTGGAAGGATGGGAGAAGCCGTGGCTGGCTAATGTTCTAAGAGCATGCTGGCTGTTGTGTTGGGGGAATAGACTGTACAAGTCAAAGATGGAAGCTTGGAGATTTTAATTATCAGTGCAAGAATGCAGTGTCAGAGTGGTCGCTAGGTACAGTCAGATTCGCAAAACGCAAAACAAGAAAGGATGTGCTCAGAGTTTGGTTGCAATATGAGGGTGGGAAAGGAGAAAGAAAATTGAGAACTCATGATAATGTAAAGGTTTTTCTGCTTGGGAAGTTAGGTGGAACTGCAAATTATTGAGGTAGGAGGCAATTGTGGGGGGAATATATCTAGAAAGTTTAAAAGTTTGAGTTGAGCTCTTTGGAGATGTTGAGTGAACAACTAAACATTTAAGGTCAAAATTAAGGGAGTGATCGAGGCTAGAGACAGTAACTTGTTATGTCATCGATAGCATTAAGGGAGCGATTGAGGCTAGAGACAGTAACTTGCATTAAGCCTTGGGATGTTAATGAACTCTCTAACCTGTGGGTTGTGACCCCTTTGGGGGGTCGAACCACCCTTTCACAGAGGCCGCATATCAGGTATCCTGCATATTAGATATTCACACTACGATTCATAAGAGTAGCTAATTTCCAGTTGTGAAGTAACAATGAAAATAATATTATGCCTGGGGTCACCACAACATGAGGAACTGTATTAAAGGGTTATAACGTGAGAATTGCTTGCTCTAAGTGAATGAGGAGACAGAGAAAAGGGAAGCCAAAGGAAATTAGAAAGAATGCAGAAAATATACAGAGACAAATGTATCATGACCAAAGGAGAATAAGGAGAGACTGCACCCCAAAAGCGAAGTGAGAAATCTGTTTTCAGGAGAAAAACTAGACTTCCTGGTAAGTAGGAAGGATCATTGCACTGTCGTTGATCACTGGAGTCACTGGAAAACTTGATCAGAACAGTTTGGGTAAATGGCAAGACCAAATTTCTACCAAGTGAAGACCAAGTATTCGAACAGAAGCCTCTGAGGCAATTATCATTCAAACCCCTACAATGAGTGATGCTTGTTGGAGCTTGAAATCAAGATTGTAGGCAAAAAATGAATTGGTCATGACAAAAATTTGGGTGTGACACAAAAATAATTGTTGATATAGGCAAGAAAACATGATCTCTAGAGAAAAGAAGGTCAAAGGTAAGTGTAAGGATGGTTTGCTTCAATGGAAAGCCACAAAAACTATGCCAGCAACATCATTAGAGACCCTTATTGTGAGCCAGGAATAAGGCCTTCAGGAAGGGAGGGAAAGTGGTCTTGGCAGATCCTAGGCTCATAGCAGGTGTTCCCAAATCACCAGAGTCCAGGAGAAAGAGGGGGATACTGGAACGAAGAATCAATGAGAGCAAAGGGGACACTTCTCTATGAGCAACTACCAGTGGTTAGGAGAGACTACATCTTGAGATTGCCCATGTCCAGACCACTTGAGTAATGGCTCACGAGCATAGTCTTTCCTTGGTCTGTACTTTGGAAGAGTGTGTTGAAGGCACTCAGAAATCTGTGATTGGCTGTTAGGAGGATAATTCTTAAACCAATAGCTATCCTCCATCATTTAATTCATGAGCAAACACTGGTAAACTTACTGCTTGCCTCACTAATCTGATAACTACTTTCATATCTTTGTTCTGGTTTTCTTTTTGTTGTCATTTATCTTAATTTTTGTGAAGGAGTCAGAAAGAGGAAGTGGCTTCCAGTTTGATTCAGTTCTGAGATCATCCTAGAACATCTGAGAAACCTCCAAATAGGGATGCTGTCCTCGAACAAGCTCCTTATCAAGTAATGAGACTCAGGATACATGTGGATCTACGGTCAGAAGCACATCTTCCGGCAATCTGCTCTGGGTGTCTCAGGCAGCTTCGTTACAGAGGTCTGGGGCCCTGCGAGTGGCTGGTCCCAGCATCGTTTTTCTAGTCCACTAAACTGCTTGCATCCCATCCCATCACAGAGACAGGACTTCTTCCCAGCTCACAGTTCCAATTTCTGGAGCTCACTCCTGAGCAGGAGCAACACCGGTTTTCAGGAGTGCATCCATGTTAGCAGGAAGAGGGGAGAGACTGTTTACATAGGTGAGGGTTAAGGTTCTCTTGCACAGCGGGCAAACAGTCCATGCAGGCTTTCCTCTCCCAGGAGTGGTCCAAAGATGTCTTGGACGGTTATCTGAGTAAGGTGCAAAAGCCAAGGGTATCTTCTGTGATCGATACTCATATGAATACAAAACAAGTGTGTGTGTGTGTGTGTGTGTGTGTGTGTGTGTGTGTGTGTGTGTGTGTGCGCGCTCCACTGCTTTCCAGCTAGATTTTACTCCTTACAATTTCTTTCCTGTGGGCCATCCATGGCTCTGTGGTTGAGAGCATTTGCTGTTTCTGCAGAAAGAAGACAAGGGTTCTGTTTCTAGCACCCACAAGAGGCGCAAACTCCAGTTCTAGAGGGTCTGATGCCCTCTTCCGGCCCCTACAAGTACTGCATGCACGTGGCATACAGCTGTACATGCAGGCAAAACACCTACATACATAAAAATAATAAATTTAAAGATCTTTAATTTTTTACTTAACTGGTCAAATGAAATAGCACTGGGAGATAATCAAGAAAGTGTGTGACTGTGTTAAGTTTAAGATTAAACCCAGCATTCTCTGCCCTCTAACTTAGCCAGCATTCAAATTGACTACTTGGAGTTGCTTTTACATGTTAAATCAAGCATGTAATGAAGACTCAAAAAATCAGCTATTCATCACAAAGCAAGCCAGCAGCTTAAATGCTTACATATTTTACTTTATTTACATATATGTGTGAGGTGCTGATGTAGCAATTCCAGAAAGCAAGAGTCTTTCTGTTTGGAAAGCCAAGGCTAGATCCTCCACACCCCATACTCCTTAAAAAAAGAAAGAAAGAAAAATGGGCAGTCTTTTATACTTATTTCAGTCTGCCGCAGGGTCATCAACCCAAGTGGTATCATGGTTACTAGGAGGTAATACTTCAATTGTCATACCTCTGTCAAGACATCCTAAGTCAGTAAAAGAGTGGCTATTCTCCAGAGTCCTCTAGCCAAATAACATTCATTTAACAAAAGGTTATCACACATGTGCCTGGAATCAGTCCAAACAAACTCGTATTCAAGTGACAGAACCTTGATAGTGCTCTGATCACCAGCAGAGCCAACCTCCTTAACCCAACCAGCCATTACAGTGTACAGTGTGGCTGTGCATGAGACGCCATGGAAATCACGCTCACTTCATCTCTATGGTTTTATACCCTAAGGTGGGAAGATGAGGAGGAAGGTGTGACAGTTCTGAAGAGAATTTGGTCAGGGAAGGATGTAATTAACTGAAATTTCCTTAGCCCTGAGCCACTGTTACCCATCTTCTGAGGTACCTGACATCCCAAAAGGAGGCCTGCATGTTAAATTTCACCTAATGTGCCCTCCTCCTCCTCTTCCTTCTCCTCCTCTTCTTCTCCCCCTCCTCCTGCTCCTCCTGTCCTCCTCCTCTTCATTGTCATCCTTCTCCTCCTCTTCCTCCTCCTCTTTCTCTTCCTTGTCCTCCCTCTCCTCCTCCCTCCTTCTCCTCTTCTCCTTCTGAAACAGGGTTTCACTGTGTAGCCCTTGCTGTTCTGGAACTCACTTCATAAACCAAGCTTGCCCCAAATTCAGTGATAACGCCTGCTTCTGTCACTAGAGTGCTGGGATTCGAGGTGTGGGCTACCACCACCCAACAATATGTCCCATTTTAAGCTGAGTCTTTACTGTTCTCCAGTATGACCAAAAATAATATGTAAGTTGTTTACAATGAGAGTATGAACAGCGATTCTCTGGTCTCGATATGACAGTTTAGTGGGGAAGAAAAAATTCCACCTCATTAAAAGTAATCAGTTTCCCACTAGCCAGCATATGTAATATTGTTTTGAAAAACATTATTTAATATTGCTTTGAAAAACATTATTTCCAGATGGTGGTGCACGCCTTTAGTCCCAGCACTTGGGAGGCAGAGGCAGGCAGATCTTTCTTAGTTTGAAGCCAGCCAGCCAAGGCATCACAGACTAACCCGGTCTCAGGAAAAAAAAGTGTTATAGAAGAATTAAAAAAAAAAAAACTGAATTGAATCAAATATCCAATTATGTCAGGCTCCTTTGCTTTGCTCTTCCCCTGTGAAGAGGAGGACATTGTATCTGCCACGGGGAGACTCAGGGTAAATATGATGTGCTGAAGGTATTAAGACTCATTAGTTACAACCTTCACAGCCCACACTCTCTGAGGAGAAAAAGAATTAATATATTTCTGTGTGGAGCATCCAAAGCAAAAGCAATCTTGAAGTTCTGTTGACTTCCCTTTCCCCTTCATGACCTGTCTTTTCAATCCTATTATTAAAGTAGTGAAGGTAGTTCCCTGATACAAAACCTGGTACAAAAGCCCAGGGAGCAAGCACAGGAACTCTCCCAGCCTCTGCCTTGCAAGCCCTCAGCTGGTCTTCAGCAGCGCTGATGACATAAAGGAAAATGAATTCAGTCCCTTCATCTTTCTCCTCTTTCTACAGCATAAAGCTAGGGGCCCATGGAGGATCTGATATCAAAAGGAAGAGGGCAATACCACTACACGGAGAGAGAAAAAAAAAATAATTACCAAATTTCCTGAATAGTAAACAGGTTTAAAAAAAAAAAAAAAAGCAGAAGAAAAAGCTCAGGCCTTTGATAACTTGGCCCCCAGTCTGCTTGTGAATGCCTGAAGGATTATATCATCAGACCGACTCCATCGGCCGTGCTATTGTTTCAAACGGGGGAAACCAGGAAGAAGGTGGGGGAAAGCAGAGGAGCGGGAATGCCGCCTCTTCGGGAGGAGTTTGATTTTGAAAGTGCAGTTTAAAAAGGCTAACGGTAGTAAGGCCGAAAGACAAATAGAACGAATCATCTGAGTCTTCTGACAGCAAGTTCCTTGGAGCCGTTCTTCCTTTCCCTGTGGAATTAACGAAAACGTGTGGATTCAATGATTGTCCAGCCACAGATGACATTAGCTACAAACAATAAACCCCAAGTAGCCCAGTGATGTCATTCTGAAAACAATCACTTGGGGGCAGTCTTGTGACTTAAATTTCCTACGTTGCTCTGGTAAACTTCACTACTTTATCTCTTCCTTGTAATCGGTTTTGTTTGTTTGTTTGGCTTTTTTGTTTGTTTGGTTTTTCTCTTTCTTTCTTTCTTTCTTTCTTTCTTTCTTTCTTTCTTTCTTTCTTTCTTTTTTCTTTCTTTACCAGAGATTGGCAGATTGGTGGGGGAGGAAGTGGCGCGAAGTGGAAGGTGGCTTAAAGAAGTAAACTTTACACACTACTACGTCAGCCAGGTGATGTCACAAGAATGCTTAGACCAGTGAACAGTAACTACAGTTTTCCTCTGAGTCTTGAAAACGGAAATATTCCAAAGCTGAGGAGACCAGTGGAGTGGGGACCACAGAGTGCGAGCACCGCGGTGGATGAAGGGTCCCCGGTTGTACCAGCATCGTGGTGCACAAGTACCGCAATCCCCGCCCCGCGACGCAGGGTCAAATCTGTGACTCTTGTGAACTAGTAGAACCTCGTTGGAGAAGGCAGGAGCAGCGTGTGGCCCCTCGCGGGCTGCTTATTAACTCGCTAAAGTCTAGCTGAAGCTACAGAGGAGGTTTTCCAGCCTAAACTTGGGCATCCTGGGCTCCCGGGTACTCCTGACCTGTGTCAGGCTGAGTAAGATGCCCAAGGCCTGGCTCGCCTCTCCTCCTAGTAGGATCAGGCTGCCAGTGGCCGTAACAGTGAGGAGCGCTGTGGGCGAAGCTGAGCCTACCTCTTAGACTACACATTTCAAAACCATTCCGACAGTTTCTGTACCTTTCGTTCTGATTTTGTTTCACATTCAAAGGAATTAATGTCTTGGATCTTTGTGTACCAGGAGATTGAACTCTATCGAAAAGAAGCCAGATGTGGCCTCTCCGTATTCAAGAGGTGGGAGTGCTGGCCCAGGACCCCGAGACCAGACAGAATTTGCCTGTTTCTGTACTCGGGCGTTGGGGCATCTCAGAATAGCTAAGTAAATAGTAAATAAATAAATAGTAAAACCCGAGAGCCCTAAAAGCAAATGGCCAGACCCTCGCTTTCCAAAACGATGGTAGTGACTGTGTCCCAGCGGTGGTGTGTGAGGGAAAAAAGCTGTCCTACGTAGTCTCCCACAGACTTAGCGCTCAAAGGCTGCACTCTGAAAAGTCAGGAAGATGGGGAAGTAGAGTGAGAACTCAGCTCTGTGGCTGGCTTGATCTCAGCCTTCAGCACATATTTGCTACCGAGGCCACCTCAGGCTCGCCGCCCGGCTGAGATCTGGGGTCCAAAGAACTCGCAGGAGCTCACCCTTCGCTCCAGCCGGTGTGCTGTAAGGGTTAAGCCCTTCTAGAAAGCAAAGGGCGATTGTCTTGCAAATTGTGAGGACGTGTAATAAAAAGGAAAAGTTAACGTTCACTGTGACAGCTCGCCCCTCTAGAAAGCTCAGAAGAATGCTCTACCGGAGTAAGAGACAGGAACGGCGAGACTCAGCCCTACTACATCTGTAAATAGCTAAACAAGACAATAGCCGGTGCTCGTGGCATGCTTTCTAGGAGAAATACCGCTGCAAGGTCAGGCACCGCGAGCACCGCGGAACCCGTCCCCGACTTCGGCTAGCCCGTGCCCTTCTTGAAGCCTGAGCCATCGCCGGCTGCCTCGAACCCGAAGGAGCCTGGGAACTTGACCAGCTTCTGCAAGGCCTGACTAGAAATTCAGCCTCCCCCTCCCCTCGCCCCCGCCCGCAACATTTTTTTTTTTTTTTAACTTCCACACCCTCACTCCCTACCAGAGCTCTGAGCAGCTGCTGCCCGCCTGGAACAAAGGCAGTTCTGAATGTCAAGGGCGCTCGAGAGTTGTGCGCCCTTCTCTAGGCTTCTTTGCGTGCAAACCGAAGGCTCTTCTGTGCGACCAGCTTTGAAAGCAGAGGTGCCAGCTGTGCACAAGGCACCCTGGATACTGATGCTTTGGTATCAGGGCATCCCTGACTGCGTTGGGAGTCTAGACTCCCCTTCCCACCTAGGTCTAGCTTTCCCGCTGCCCACTACTGGCCTCTCTCACTGGCCAGCATCTCTTGGCCCTGCTCATGAACTCGGGCCATGAAAGAAAAAAGCTCTCCTTAAGTGGTAGATGTCTGGTTAAGTAACTTTAATGACACTGCAAGGGTAGAGCCCGCCCCACCTAAACTAAGTGGAAAAGTAAGAGTTGTGCTCAGAAAAAGCGAGCCTGCTTGATTCACCGATTCACCAATATAGGATGAGAGAGATTGCTTTCTGGTTTTCTCCAGAAAGCATTCCCCTAGGCACACCTTGGTGTTGCGAACTATGGGGGGGGGGGGGGGGGGGAATGCTGTGTGACTAAGAAGGTCTTGCATCTGTAAAAGGAAAGTCTCCAGTTAGCATGGCCCACTCTTCACTGCTTTCGCCTTAGGAGAACTGTATCTAGCATCGGGCTGGCACTGTGTTTGAACCAAACAGGCATCCATGTTTGAACCAAACAGACATCTGGGCAAGATCCAGTGGTACTCAACCTCCAGCACCACTTTTGCTGGCCCCTGCCACCACCCGTGTCCCATTCTTCCAATGACAATATTTTCCGGTATAGTTGTGGCTGGCTACTTCTTTGCTTGGCCTGGATAGTAGAATTCAATGTCCCTGCCCAGGAATAAGTTTGAACTAGCGTATGCTTACACTAAGGCCGTTAAACCTTAACCTCTAGCTGCACAGTCTAAACAAGCATTTCTAACTGGGAGTATCACTGTCCCCCACCCCCATAGATCCACAAGACAACCGGCCTCATTTGCTTTTCCAGGGTGGTATCTGCTGCCTAGATTGTATGGTGATATGATAGATAGATTCATAAGGCATAGTCATTTGTTTCTTAATGGACATGGCTCTCCAGCATTCTGGAGGCTGAGGCAGGGGGTTGAAGAGTTCAAGCCCAGCCTGAGCTATGTAGTAAGACGCTGTCTCCAAAAAGGATAAATAATAAATGATAAGATAAAGAAAGAAAAGGCAGGGAGATCTGAAATGAAAATAATCTAGTGTCTGGTCAAGCGATACAAAACTGTTATTAGAAGGAGGAAGCTCAAGAGGTCTATAATCCACTGTAGCAACTGTAGTTTTAGTCCTCAAATTTTCTAGGGAACTTACAGCACAAAATAATTACATAAAACAAGGCTACATAAATTAAGACATCTCATGACACATAAGTACTTCAAATTGTGTACATAAACCCACAAAATAGCAGAAGTTATTTTTCCAATAACTTTTTGAATGCTAATTAACATTTTCTGTGTATTTGTGGAGTTTCTGAGTTTGGGAAACCCTTGCTCAACCCTTAAGTATGATTACCCTCTGTGTGAGTGGACTGGTGGAGTTGTGCATGCATTACTTTGTCCATGTTTCTGTGTGCATGAGTGCTGATGATGTGTGTAATTGTGGAAATAGCCCTAAATAAATCTTTCCTTCCCTCTGTCCTATGCATTAGAAAAACATTGAATGATAGGCTTCTTTTTCCCAAGCTCCTTAGGACACTACAAGGAGATCAGCTGTTAGGCATGCACAGCATCCTTTTAAAGTGAGTTACTTAAATGGCTTCTCAGCATCACTCCCAAAAGATGGGATCTGAAATTGGAACACAAGGCTGTTCCTCCTGTATTTCTACAACACAGGAAGAAATGTGTGAACTCCTAGTGTGTCAACAGTTTTCTTACTGTCTTTCACAATGATCCAAAGTGAGAATAATCTCAAAGCTGAGCCCTATAATTCTGATAGTTTGGACCTGTGAGTCTTAAAAACTCGTAGGAGGCTAGCTTGCAATTTTCTCATTCACTCTGTTCCACACACTAAAATGTAAGGGGGGAGTGTGGCAAAGTGCTCTTCTAGTGATGGGAATGTAGTAATTGCTGAACAAATGAAGGTAAAGGCATATCCATTTTGGCTAAAAGACTTTATAAACTGAACTTCTGGTGTGTGTGTCTGTATCTGTCTGTCTGTCTGTGTGTGCACATGCATGCGTGTGTGTGTGTGTGTGTGTGTGTGTGTGTGTGTGTGTGAGAGAGAGAGAGAGAGAGAGAGAGAGAGAGAGAGAGAGAGAGAGAGAGAGAGAGAATATGATATACACAGAACACAGAAGGTTTGCTGTTGTTTTTAAAAAGCTGTTTTTTCCCTTCATTATTCTATGTCCTAGCAAGGAGCTTGGGTCTCTGCAACCATTTTGGAGTCATTAGACCCCCACCAAAGCCTGTCAGCTGGCTAGAAAAACCAAATGACTTACTTAGGTCATATTCCCATGTCCTTCCCAAATCTTACTCACATATGCGCGCGCGCGCGCGCGCGCTCACACACACACACACACACACACACACACACACACACTCTGCTACACACAGCTGTGTAGGAGGTACACTGTGTGGGCTTTGCAAGCCTACAGATAGGCTGGCTCTGTCAGCGAATTCTGGCCTCCAGGAAAGCATTTTGCAGTGCTTAAAGTTCTCAGGAAAGCCTGTGGATCTTACTCCTACACACACACACACACACACACACACACACACACACACACATACACACACAGTGAAAGATTGTCCTCTGGTCCCCTGGCAGGCCTGCTGCCACCCAGGGTAGATACAGATAAGGTTCTCCTGGACTATTTTTGGAAGGAAGAAAAAATCTTCTCCTCAGAGCAGAATCCATCTAAGGAAGCAAGGAGGACTTAGGGGTGAGCGAGGGGAGAGCGAGGGGACACCTGCCTTCTCTTCTTTCTCTCTTCTCCTTTCCCACTATCTCACCATCTTAGCCTTTGGGGAGACTAGGGAAGGAAGCCTTCTTCTCTGACTTTGCTTCCAGATCGCCTGCCTGCGGGCTTAATCCACTGAGGGCCATGGCCCAGAAAAAAAGAAATCTTCCAGCTGTATTTAGATCCACAAGTACCAAGAGAAAGGTTAGCCAGTGGATCTTTCGGCAGCTTCAGACTCGGAGACCCTTGTACTTAGGACCATGTCTCTTCATCAGACGAGAAGGAGTACTGGGAAGGAGGTAGCAGGGTGAATCGGCCTCTCACTCCCAACTCAAAGGGCAACCAGAATGCCAAGCTGTGCTAAGCCCTGGTGAAGCCTTGAAGCAAACATCCTCTCTCTTCAGCTTCACTTACCCTGTTCTCCCCCACACGACAATGTATTCTAGAATCTGCTCTAGAAACAAGCTCAGCCAGAGAAGCTCTCCTAATGAGTACCGCAGGATGAAGGCAGGCGCTGCCTCTGGGCTTCCTCATGCACCTGTCCCACCCACATCACAGGCTAAGGCCCCCTGAGGAGCATCAAGACTCGCTCCTGCTTTGCTATTTATAATGAAGGACAGTGGTGACAACCCAAACGCTTTAGCCCAGGGACAGGAACCTCCTCCGCAGGCTGCAGCCTGCTGCCTTCTTGACTACTCCCAGGGCTACTTTTCAGAACAGCCTTTTAAAAAACGAAACCAAATCCCAAGTCAACAGTGTTGAATCAGCTGCTCGCTCTACCTGGCCCAGCTGAGGTGATCTACAGCCCCGATTGCTAACGGTTACCTAGGGACAAATTAAGAAATTGAAAATGCTGAGCTTGAGAAGTTGAATTCCTTATGCCATGTGGGGTCATTCATCACCAGGAACCAGGAAGCAGGGAAGGAGCTGGGTAGGTCTGTGTCTGTGCCGTGTGCACAGGACACAGGTCATACAGGCTCAGAGTGGCACTCTGGCCCACAGTTGACAGATTCTAGGGGCCAATGGGCTGCCCTGAGTGCACACTGTTTGTAAGATTAGTTCTGACTCAGTGGCCCCAGAGAATCCGGTCCACACTCTCACGGGTTCCAGCAAAAGGTGGCTGATTTCTCACGCGAGGTAGAGATAAGAAGATAGTTTCAGATTCAGCGAGTCCTGACATACTTCTTGGAGTGAGTTGGGACTAAGGGTGGTGCACATTGTAGGAAGTCCTGTCCTAAAAAAAAAAGTAGGACACGAAAATTTTACCGTGTGTGTGTGTGTGTGTGTGTGTGTGTGTGTGTACACGCGCGCGCGTGCGCGCAGACCAGGAAGTATCTAGAATCGTGGTAGTGTGCTTAGGGGCGAGTATCCTGACAATTGAAACTTAGTTTGGAGACCTGAGGCTTAGGATTAGTTGCCTCAGGAAAGACCCTGGCGGGTGCATTAGCCTCAAGCGCCTGCCACAACTACGGCTCTTTGCGCCCCCGCCCCCTTTTTTATTAACCCCAGCGTATAGATGTCCACTTCCTTCCTCCGGAGTCCATCTCTCGACTTAGATCCAGCTTACTGAACTCGTGTCAATAGGTACTGTCAATAGGTACTGAGACTGCACTTCTGCCGCATTCTGTGTGCCAGTACCGCAGAGGAACTCCCAGTCACAACCCTATGTGTACTGAGCAAAGAGCTTGCCTTGGCCATCTCTTCGCAGCAGCCCTATAGCTGTGGGGACAATTTGTTTAGTGACACTCCAAAGACAATGGAAAGTTCCCGAGTTTTCCTGGACTTCGCGTTCAGGAGGCGGGGCCGGGACCGGCTGACGGCGTTTTTCTCCGGCCGGCCCCGTTTCCCCCTCCCCTGCCCCCTCAGCCACGGGGCAGCAGAAGGAGGCAGGCACCTAGCCCACTCCTGCCCCTCGGCCGGCCGGAGGACCTGCGTCTGCCTGGCCCCACCACCTCTGCACCTGCCTGGCTGAGGTGAGATGCCGGGCATGGTGAGGGTGGTGCTGACCCGCCAGCACCCAGCTGCTGGGCTGTCTGGGGTCGACGACCTCCAGTGACGGGCGGAGAGGGGACTACAGCTGCGGGGGCGGGGAATGCACCACCGGAGTGGGAAAGCAAAAATATTTAGGTGCCTCGGATAAAAATCCTAACTTTGCAGTTCAGAAACTTAGGACCAGTCAACAAAGTTGTAGAAACTTTGTTTTCCTTATTGAGAAACGAGAATTAATAACATATTGTCCCCTCCCTCCCTCCGAAAGGGATGACAAGTCTTTCTGGTCTAAGGAAAGGTCCGGTGGGCGGTTGAGTTATGGGATCCTGGGCACGAACGATAAGGAGCACTTTCTGTTGTTTTAATCTATCCTATTTTAGTACGAGGGGAAAACCACCACCACCAGCAACAAAAACAAAAATCTGAAATTTAAAACTTCGGTAGCAGCCAACCAGGAGCCATTCAGATGCTGCGCACTAGAGCTAGGATCGCTCCCTAGGTCTTTCTCGGAAAGGACACAGAGCTCTAGAAGAAATAAAGTCTAGCCGGGTGGCTCTCCTGCGGGCAGGTCCCAAAGGTTGCTAGGAACTTGGTAAGGATGTAACCATTCCAGGGCACGCCTTGCTTGGAGCAGGTCTGCCGAAAGCGCGCGCGAGAAAGAACCCTCCTCTGTGCCGTTTTTTTTCCCGGTCCCTAGATAATTTCCCTAGTAACTCCAGAGGGGGATCAGCTTCTCCTGGGTCCTCAGCTCGGTTTGCGGCCAGCTTATTCGGTCGCCCAAACTTGGTTGTCTTGCGAAGTGGCTGAGCTCCCCGCTCAGAGCGGGCGACCCCCGCTACCTTGCCCATCTCCCGAACGTGACCTGAGGATTGGGGGAGGGAAGAAAGACGACCCACCTCCCCAGGGCCCCTGGGAAATCTGGTCCCCTCTAGTCAGCCGGGCTTAGTCAGCAACTTAGATGGCTGGGTCACTCGGAAACAAAACAACCTGCGAGAGTCCAGCTAACCTCAGCGGGGAACTGACCCGGGTGGTCCGAATAGCGTGAATCCTAACCAGTTTCTTGCCAGCCCCTCGGGGAAAGCAGCTGGCCGAGGCTCGGGAAGCTGACAGGAACCTTAGACAGTTAGATCAGGCCAGGCGTGGCGACCTCGGTCCCCCCCCCCCCCCCCCGCCCGCCCGGCCCCCGACTATTTATTGGAGTACTTGGTTAACTCCACAGTCTGGGATCAGCCACCCTTCTTCCTCTCCCTCACCACGCCCCCTGCGCCCTCAGCTTCCGAGGGACTTGCAGGGCCGACCTCTCGGAGCCTGAGACTAGAGGCGAAAGCATTGTGAGTTAGGGGGACTTTTCTTTTAGCGGACAGAACCAGCGATGCTAACAGCTTCTCTCCTGCGCGGTCCTCAAAGTTAGAAGGAAAGAGAATTTAAATACTATAGGCCAAACTCGTTGTACAGAAGACTTTGAAGTTGGGCAACCGTGACCGCCCCGCCCCCCATATGCACCAGAAACAGACACTTTGATCCCTCAAAGCAGCAACTTATATTTCTTTTAAAAAAAAATTTTTTTTTTGTTTAAAAAAACGTAATTGGACTTGGGGGACAATAATATAATTCCACGGGTGCAGGACTGAGGTGAGATTTCAGGTCCGGTTCGGGTCCCGTTGTGAGGGTCCAGGGCACCAGGGTTTGCCTGCCCTTCATTCCTCCTTGCCAGGGTTTTCCGATTCTCCTCTTCAGGAGGACCGCTTGGTGTGGTTCATCCCCCACTAGGCTTTATTTGTCTTTGACCATGAACTTTGGGGAGACATAGTGTGAAGGGGTGGGGCAGGGAACTTGAACAAACGCCAAAGCTGAGACTTGGGCTCGGGGGTGGGGGGGGGGGGGGGGGGATTGGAAGACAGCTGAGGAGACGCTCAGAAATAAAAAGCACTTGGATTTTTTGGAGGGGAGGGCTAGCACAAGAGTTGTGGAGGGCCTTTATCAACCCTCTCTCATTCAATGCCATTGCTGCCTAGAGCTTGCTGCACATTAGACCAATGTAAGACCTTTGTCTACATTTGGCTTAATAACCCCAAATTGGATTAAAGAGTGGGAGGAGTGGACATATAAAACAACAGACTTCACTGGTTTCCCTCCAACTGTCTCACCAGGCAAGCACAGTTCAAGGGCTTTCCTTTTTTACCCGACAGTCAGTTGGCTCACAGGTGCATGCTAGTCACAGTGATAAGAACCCTTGGTAGGCTTCTGGGCACCCCTGCTTTGTTATAGCTGACATTCTGACCTTTTGATGCTTTTCACTAAGACTCTTTCAGGATTCCTATTCAACCTGGACAGCGTCCCCCTAATTTTTATTGTGCCCAGCCTCTTAGGAAAAGCGGGTGAAAGTTGAAAACGTGTATGCTGGCCTGGGGTTGTAGCCCTAAATTCACTTATCTTTCTTTTACTTTGTTACGTTTCCTTCCTTCTCTTTCCTTTCTTCCCCCTATTAAATTCTGTCCCTTTAATGTTCCCCTAGATTTTATATTCTCAATCCTTCCTCCGTCCTAACTGTCCACAGCTCACTTGCTTCAGGTTGCCTGTGAGGCGGCTACTAATGGCACTGCTTACCCACATACGATACAGAGACAGAGCTCACAGGGGCACCAGGGAAAGCCAGCAAAAAATTGTGGTGGGGGTTAGTGTCCTCTGGAGCCCAGGGGAGGCCCTCCCTGGACACACTTTCTTCTTGTCCCAGGAGCTATGTGGGAGCAGAGCTTACCATGATCTATCAGTACATTAAAATGCACGCAGATTTGATGAAAAGAGGCAAACAGGCAGTAAGGGGGCGGGTGCAGAGGTGGGGTGGGTGAAACAACATGTCTGTACAGGTGAGGGGACCTCTCTTGAGCAGATAAGGATACCACAGGGTCAAGGGTCAACACCAAGCTCACCCTTGGGGGCAGCATCCCTTTGTCTAGAAGGTGTAAGTGGGGCACTCTTCTTGCACCCAGCCCTAGTTCCTCTCTTCTGGAGCCCACGGGGACAAGCTGGCTGCGACAGAGCCCAGGCTGCCCTAGGGACTAGCTTCACTTCACTCACAGTTTGCCTCACCCTTGCTGGAGGATAGAGATGGAGGGAGAACCAGGCTCTGGAGGGGATAGAGGCCAGAATCACTTGGATGCGATAGCATGGCCAAATGAAGTGTCACAGGATAGAGACCAATGAGAACCTGCAGCATCCTTGAGGAAGCTCCCGCCCAAAAGGATTAGCCAGGCTGACCTGGCTTTACTGGAGTCACTTGGGCAATGAGACCTCTGCTTTTCTTCTATTCCTTGTTAAATTGCTGGGGCTTTTCTTCTATTCCTCGTTAAATTGCTGGGGCCCAACAGCACAGGTTTTGTTTTTTGCTTTTTCCTCTCTGGGTCTTCACTCCCATACCAGATCTGATTTCTGAGGCTTTGGGTACTCAAGTATAAATGATTGACACTCACTAGAGCCAGCAGACCTGTTCTTCACTTTAATTTAAATGGGTCTAGGTTGTAGGCAAGACAAAATACACCATGGTTTTCCAATTCAACCGTGTGTGCGCGCGCCAGGGTCAGGGTCAAGGAGCAAGAGGGGAACTGCGGTAGTACAGAAGCCCCTCCCCCCAAGGTCAGAAGCCCCTCTCTGGTGACCAAGGAGTTTCAAACATAGCCCCTCCCCCAAACTAGATGAGCACATATGTCTTCAAAACGTAGCTAGCTCCCTCTGGCAGTACAGCTTGTCTGCTGGGCATTGGGTACAGCCCTCCATACTTCTGAAACTGACATATTCTTCAAGCTTAGGTAGATCCTGGAAAGAGTTACCTTTGCTATCTAATTACCCTTCTCAGCTTCACGTATATATGGGACCTCCCAAAGTTGCTAATTAGTGGGTTTGGATAGGTGAGAGGCAGGGCTCTCATGGTGGGTCATTAAAGGGTTACTGCTACGGAAATGAGAGTTTTCTCAAGCCCAGGCCCTAGTTACTGAGATGCTTAGAGCCCAAGAAACCAAAAGCAAACTTGTCGACATGATTTTACTTGACTGAGCCCAGCCTGAGAGGACTGCCTTGGGTTACCTTCCTGCAAGCAACCACTGGCATTTGCACAAGGTACCCACTCACCCTAGCACCTGGCTGCGCCTCCTATTGGGAAAAGATGTGAAGTGAGCTCCTGCCTCTTTGCCCCATGTTAAAATAGACACTGCGCTGAAACAAGGAAGGACTCCAATGTGTATTTATAACTGGGCAGGCATTCTTCATCCTGTGTAAGACAGTTCCATTGCTGTCTCTCAAATTTCCAGCAACATTGCTTGGGTCTCTT
Source organism: Acomys russatus (assembly GCF_903995435.1). NCBI lineage: Eukaryota > Metazoa > Chordata > Mammalia > Rodentia > Muridae > Acomys > Acomys russatus. Next base: position 2,339,349 of record NC_067159.1, read on the forward strand.
ACAGCTAGGGAGAACCTAGGTATGCTAGCTGCTTAAGTACACATGCAGGAAGAGAGGCCAGGGGTATATGGAGTTAAGAATTCTGGCTCTGGGGTGAGATTACCTGCACCGAAAGCTGTGAGATCCTTGCCAAGTTACATAACTCATTTTTTTTTTCTCCTCACAGTGTAAAATGTGGCTGGTAATACCAGTTCTTGGCTCATAGAAGTCAAAGTGGGTGGAGTGAGTTGGTCCATACTAAGCACTTACCAGAGGACGCAAGGGGCTCAGTAAACATTGGTTCTTTCCAAGTGGTACAGGCCAGAGAGAAGAGATGGAGATGAGAGTGGGAGGAAGGCTGTGGAAACACACACCCCTCATCCTTTCTTTCCATGACTTTCCTGGAAGTGGCAACCTATGCATAGCATTGCCTTTTCTTGTTTTCTGGCTTGGACCAGAACCTTCCAATAGCGAAGCAGCCTGGAATACTGGTGACAGATAGCAATATGGTTCTGGCCCACGCCAGTGCCACCAATCTCCCTTATCACTTGGTATGGCAGATGCCATGTTCCACTTGGAGAAGGAAGGTCTTCACTTCTCTGGATCAGTTGGTTGGGCAGAGCGTGCCTTCCTCTAGCCTGGATGCCTTGGGCATTTGACTGTGGGCTCGAAAGAAAAGCCTCATGGGGTGCTCTCAGTGAAGGGGTGGCTTCATTGCATCCTTTTACCCAGAAGAAGGCCCGCCATGGCAAAGGTGCTGCTGCACAGGTACCCACATATGTGTGTCTACTCTGAAAGGCTGGCCAGGTTATAAAAGCAAATCCCAGCCATTTTGAAGGCTTGAGGTTTTTGTTTTGTTTTGTTTTGTTCCTTTGTAGTCCATCCCTCCCCCCTCCCCTCTCTCCCCTCCCCGCCCCTCCCCTCCCTCCCCCTAACCCTCCTCCCCCCCACCAACAACCAAGACTTCTTGCACTAGTAATCTAGTCACTCTCTGCATTGCCAGAGATGGTATGTATATCAGCCAGGAATGTTAGATTCCTTTCCACCCTTCTTCGATTTGGTTTTGGGGGCCACAAAGTAGCCCATGGATCTGAGACAGAACCAGACCTCCCCGTGACTTATTTCATCCTGTAACTAGCTCCTGTAACTGCACCTGGTTACAGCAGCAATGGAAGCAAAAGTCCCGGAAGTGCTGGCCTTCACTGTACCCACCCCTCTTCAGCAGCTGTCCACTATGGAGAATTCGTGCCAGTTCTTAAATGATAACTCATTCTCCACTGACAGGGAGAACCAGAAAGTTTTCAAGAGTGGCGGACCTTAAGGGTCCCTGCCAGTCTGAGGCGGCCAGCCTGGACTATAGAGCAAGTTCTAGGACAGCCAGAGAGACCCTGTGTCTCCGGGGAGGGAGGGGGCATCCACTGAGGACATTTTGCTCTTAGGTGGCTGTTTATTGATGACAAATAAAATCTAACCACTTTTGGCAGGAGAAAAAAAAAACTCACCAATACATCAACATATTAGTGTCTCGAAGTGTGTGTTCACGTTCAGCTTTGAGCTCCAGCAGGTGTTAATGCTAGATGCACTAGTTGTGGCCTGGCCTGCTTTCTAACAGTCTCACTCTTGCCCAGGAAACCTGGGGCACCATCTTTATGTCTCAAATTTGCTAGAGAGGTAGATTACAGAGCCTTGCGCTTCTTTATTTCTTCATCCACTAAGCGTTTAGGATGATTCGTCTTCTTCAAATAAAGGAACAAAGAGAGAAAAAGAGAGAAAGAAAGAAAAAAGAACCTAAAGGGGGCTATTTAAGCACCTGCCAAATCACCAGCAAGGAGAAGAGGATGAAGCTACATTTAGAAAATGAACCTGGAAGAGCTGGGAGTCCTGGAACCAGAAAGAGCCCTGAGAACTTTCTGCCTTAAAGGTGTGTGGCTCCTGGATTTGGCTTTTCTGGCCCCGGGGCCTACTGGCTCAAGCCAGAACCCCACCCCAAGTGATTGAAAGCAAGCACTGCTTTGTTGCTCTCAGCTGGTCCTCCGGTTTCTCCTGTGGACGCACCCCAGTCCTTGGTAGGGTTCTTGGAGCTCTGCCAAAAGCTAGAGCCTTCCTTAGGCAATGGGACCCCACACGGAGTGGAGTGAGCCCTGGGTATGGAATGCTCACTTCACTCCTTCCTTTTGTCACCTGGCTCTTACCATTTGAACGTGAAGATGCCCCACATAGGTGAAGGAGTAGGGATTAAGAGACACCGACTTAGATTGAGTTTTAGCTCAGGAAGGGCTGTGGCTGAAGGAATGTCAAAGGCAGAATGGCCTCTGTAGATCCGGACAGAGGAGTGTGAGGTCATGGTATTTCCCAATATGCCTGCCTGTGATATATCGTGTACCTATGTTGAAATCTGAAAGGGCCGTGGGTGATTACAGGGATATATACGGTGTAAACATGCGTTTCTTTGGCGAGTTAGTCACATACAAGCTTACAGTAGTCCCTTGTGTGTGCAGACATTCACTTTGGTGCACACTGCCCCAAATCTTGGGCCTCAGTGCTCCCCTCTGCCTTGACTTTGGCTGTGAGAATAAGTAGACAAGCAACCCTAGTCTGCCTAGAGATCCTCAGGCAGGTTTTTTTCTTTCACTCAAGGGCTTAGCTCAGGTTGGAAGTTCCGCTTCCTGCGAAGGGGAGTCCAAGAAAGGCGCAAACCCCTGCAGCCGGCCTACTTAGCTCCAACCGTGGAGGGAAAGAGGAGCTGAGCCTGAGGGAACAGGATTTCCTCACCTCTTGGGCGCGGCCGCGTCGGGCAGGGCCACACAAGGCCCCCTTTGTGGAGGGGCCGAGCTCCGGAGCAGTCCCCAGTTGGGAAACAATAGTGCAATGTTGGGGCCCGCCTGCCCAGCCCGCCCTGCCACACTGCGGCGGCGGCCGAAGGCGAGGAAACCGGGTGGCGCTTTTTTATAGTCGCAAATATAAAATCGGGGCTTTCCCCCCTTTCGCTCGCCTCTTGCCCCAACGCCGATAGAAAGCAGATAAATTTATGAAGGGCGAGCTAAGAGAATAATTACGGGGTGAAGGCCGTTAAATTTTATTTCAAGTCCCAAAGGCAAAACCTGCGATTTTATTGCAAACATCTGGAAGGACCGAGAGGTGGGCACGCTGCTGGGTTAGAATAAAAATAGACGATTTTTATTTCGCGAAAACAAAAAAACATCATTAAAGACCTTTTGCCCTCGCTGACTTTTATTTTTAAAAACGTTGTGTGTTGGAGCGAGGGGCGGGGAGGGAGTGCTGGATAGCCAAGGACTCAAGGCAGTGTCCCAGCTGTTGGGGGACCAAAGCAAGCCCTGGTGACGGAAGGTGAGCGCTGCCGCTGCACTGTAGGACAAAGCCCTCGCCTCCGCATTGGGCAAGGCTTCTCAAAATGGTCTCGTCTTCCTCCTGCTTAAGCCTAGACCTCCAGGCCACTAACTTTGCCCTATTCCGTGCTCGCGCTCATCCGTTGTTTTGGGATACCAGTTTGAAAGCAGAGCCATAAGGGCTAAACACTGTCTCCAGTTTCCCAAAAGGTAGCAGCCAGAATAAAACTGTAGGTCGGCCAGCAACTCCTCTCCTTGAGCCCCCCCCCCCAATAACTTACTTATTCTTAGCTGAAAATCACTTAAGTCTCTGCACTCTGGAGAAGGGAAACTGAGGTCCTAGCCTGTTTACCGACTTGCCCAAAGTCACACAGTTTGGGGAGGGGGGTCGAAGTAGGCCTGATCACCAGGCGCACACCTCACCTTGGAGTCTCCACGATTTTTTCCCACCCCATAGTCGCCTCATAATATTTTACATCCCCCCTGATGGCCAAGGTCATTACAATCCCCTCGCCTGCACAGAGTGTCCTTCCCACGTGTTTAGGGGCAGCCTAACCTGTCTTGCTGGCCAGTTATTCTTAACTTTGTTTTCAATTACTTACTCAAAATTCCCCTGAAATCAAAGCCGGCTGGTGGGTCACCTCAGCACTACCGAGGGGCAATAGCAGAGACCGGTTTAAGGTGGTATTTCGTGAGAGCTGCAGCAGGAGGGAGAGAAATGTGCTGGGACAGTGTGGGTGTGGGCTTCTTTTCTGGAGATGCCTGTTTTCCTTTATGCCTGGGCTGCAGAACTCTGTTTTTAACCTTTGAAATTTTGCTGATTGGGCAGGGCCAGTTGGAGGAGGCAGTCTTTGAGCTGCCCTTTTCTTCCTGGGTGTCCTCCTGTTGAGGCTAGGCCTAGACTTTATTTCCACATATGTCCCTTGTGGTGTTCACAGACTCCTAGAGAATCTTCTATGGGTTTCTAGCCCTTTTACACCCTCCCTTCCTTCTTGAGTTCAAGCAGAAGCCGAGCAGTTCCCCTGCCTTGGTCTCTATCAGTTTTAGGCTGGAAATAGACCAGAGGTGGAACTATAACCCATAGAATCCGCTAGGGTCACAAGGCAGAGCCTGTAGCTGGGAAGATGCGGGAAGGCCTAGGCACTGGCCTCAAACTGGTGGCCTTCTCTAACCCCCAAAAGTTAAAAGAGAAAGAAACAAAAGGTAACAAAAGAATGTAGAAGCACCCCACACACATTTTATTTAACCCCACAACCCCCTCTCCATACTGTTGACTGTATACTGCTGTGCCCAAGTCAAACATACTTAACTGTCTTGTTTCATTTTCCCACACTTTCCCTATCAACATAGATTAATACACTGAGGGAGGAGTGTGTCCCCCTGGAGGGGTGCTTACCCCTTGAGGGGTGCATTAGATTAACTCCTATGGGGACACAGAATGTTATAGCCCCTCCCACTGACTTTGGGGAAACTTCAGTTTTTTCATTGGTTCCAAATCTGCTTGTCTTCACTTTCAGGGGGTTGGGTTTTGTGGCTTAATTTTTGACTCTAGAGTGAATATGGGATAGAGTGGGTGCAATTTGAAGAAGAGATGTAGTGACTCCGTGAACATCAGCTGAAGTAGGGCAGGGTGTAGATGCTGATGTTTAAAGAACTATTGCTGCTTCTTTATCTCTGGGACACTTTGTCTGTGGCTCATGATGTTGCACCTATGTTTGGGTTGGTGAATGATTACAAGGAGTCTTTAAAAGTTTTAAATTACACTTATGTGGGTTCCCTCTCACCTCTCTCTCTCTCTCTCTCTCTCTCTGTGTGTGTGTGTGTGTGTGTGTGTAAGCACTCATACATGCACATGCCATGACACACACGTGGAGGCCAGAGGACAACTTTGCAAAAGTTGCTTCTGTCCTTTCATCCTCTGGGTCCCAGGTTGTTGGGCCTAATGAATAAGCCAGCTCACCAGTCTCTTTTTGGCTCAAGTTAGTGGTGGTGAGAGGGGCAGGACAGGACTGATGTGGGCTCACTGAGGTTGCCTGTCCTTTATGGTATGTCCATTTCCCAATCCAAACTAGGCCTTTCAGAGGATAGTGAGACAATGGGGTGGAGGAAAGAGCTGAAGAAGTCTAGAGGCTGACCCATAGCTCAGCCTGCTATAGGCTGGCTCCTACCTCGGGCTTCTGAAAATCCCTATGAGACCAGAAGCCCAGAGCTGCTGGGGAAGGGATTTGCAGGATTCCCAGTCACTTTCAGTCATAGTGGGGGCGAAAAAGCTGGTTGGTAAGAGCATCTTGACACTCATGGATACCCAGAATCTGCAGAGACAACCACAGAAGCACCTGGCTTCCCAGACATACTAACTCCTTATTCTTGCTGCTTGGGGACCTCCAAGTCAGAAAATCTCCAGGAAGGCCCCAGAGTCCAGGACTAATGGAAACACACCCATTAAGCATCTTTTGTAGTTGCTGTGCCATCAGCTTGCTCTTATCCAGACTGTAGTACAATTTGAGGGAAATTAAACAGCAGGCTTTCAGCTTACCTCTCAAAAGGCCAATGCGCCGGTCAACACATGGTTGTTGCTTCCAGCAGCAGAGGGCTCTCAATGATAGTGGCAGAAACTGAATTGCCTTCATCCTTGGGGCAGGCTGGGCAGTGTGGCCTTTCAGAGTCTGTGACAGAGCCTTCCTCCCCTTCTTAACTGAGCAACCGGTTCTTTGGAGCTACTTATAGGCTAAGCACCCCTTCATCTAACTCAATTATTCAGACCCTGCTCCAAGCCTAGATAGACTCTTCTTGCTGGTGCTAAGCTTTCAGCTGTTTCCAGCTTCATAGCCCCAGGATAGAATTATTTTGACCAGGACGCTGGAATGGGGAAATGAGATTTTTAGGCCTCTGCCCCCGAAATATGAGACTTTTTTTTTTCTCGCCTGGCAGGACCCCTTGCTCAGTATAAGTCGTCTGTGCTCCGAGGCCTTATGTCATTCGTAATCATAGTAAATTAACCTAGTGGACTGGCGGACAGTAAGAATGCCAGGGAATGTTGGATTTTAAGTTCCTTGGCTATCTGTGGTGAATGAACCGTCCTGAAAGATTTAAAAGTGAGGAGAGTGGGAGATAATTAGTAAGAGATGAGAGCCAAGTTCTGGAGGTGAGGGGATTTGACGGAATTTTGAAAAAGCTCCTTCCAGGCCCCCATCAAAATTCTTAGCTGCTTCGTCTGCACCCGGTGTGGGTTCTTTGGGATAAGAGCCCGGAATAAGCGAAACTCGGCTCAGAGTCTGCAGCGCAAGGAAAGTTACTATTTGTGTGGTGCCGGGCCCAGTCCAGCAGGGTAAGGCTGCAGAGTCTGAGGTGAGCTAAGCGCTCCGTGCTGGTCTCTCAGATAACCTGCTTCCTCCCTTCATCAGGTTGAGGAGGAAGGGAGATGAAGTCTTGAAGTGTTCAGTTTTAAGATTCGGATGGCAACAAGACATTTTTTGTTTGTTTCATTTTGCCTTAACCAGACCCGCTTAGAAAACCATTGATCTGAAACAGTACCTGTGTGGAGGAATTTGGGCTGATCTCAAAACCCCTGCGGGGCATACGTGACATAATCAGAAACCTCACCTGCCTTTTTTTGGGGGGGAGGGGGCGGGGGGTGCACGCTAGCATTTTGCCACAGCACCTACTTCTCAGAGCTGCATCTGAATTGACTATGAATAGCCAGATCTAGAAGACTCAGAGAGTTCGGAAAGAAACCGTAGGAATTTGTGATTTGGATTTGTGGCATCTATGAGGGCAAAGATCAGACCTTGACTTTCAGCTGTCCCCACTGCCCTCCTCCCCAAGAGAAACCGAACGGGCACCGGGAAGCCAGGGGTTAAAACTGGTAGAGTAACGTCCTGGGGAAGGCTAGTTTACAGCCTTGGCCCGGGCCTCAGTCTCTCCCTTCTCCTCATTGGCCGGAGTTCTCGGGGTTTCTCTTGTTCCCTTCTTGCCATTGGTTAGGGGCTGGATTTCCCTCCCCTCTGTCTTTTTCTTTCTGCCCCCCTCCCTTCTCCCTCACCCCTCGGACAGGAGCTCACAGCCTACCCCCTGTTCCTCGGGAAGGGAGGAATTCAGGGGGGAAAAAGCTTCCCAGAAGTTTGGATCAGGGGAAGGACGGGAAGGCCCAGAGGGAAAGGGGGAGAGGGAGGAGAAAAAGGAAGAGGGAGGAGAGAGAGGGAGTGAATTTAAAAAAAAAAAAAAAGAAAGAAAAAAAGAAAGAAAGAAAAGATGAAGTCCAGTCTACTACACAGCTTGTGAGCGCCTGCCCGGGTGGGTGGGAAGCTGGACTCAGCGCTCATGCGGCTAGCGGGAGGCGTTCCGGGCGCTCGTTCCTAGAGCCTGGGGCAGCTAGGGGCACCAGTCAAATCCGGCGGTCGAGGGCGGGGGAGGACACGGAGGGAGGGCGCAGATCACCCGCGGAGCCGCCGCCCCAGCTTCGGCCGAGGCGCCGCCGCCTCTCCAGGGCCGGGCCCGGCAGGCGCTCCGAGCGTGCGGCCGCGGGGCTGCCAGCTCAGTAGCGCAGGCAAGACGAGACCCGGGTGCGGGCGGCTAAAATGAGTGAAAGGAGAAGATCTGCAGTCGCCCTGAGCTCCCGAGCACATGCCTTCTCCGTCGAAGCCTTGATCGGCTCAAATAAAAAGCGGAAACTGCGAGACTGGGAGGAGAAGGGGCTGGACCTGTCCATGGAGGCGCTGAGTCCCGCAGGCCCTCTCGGAGACACAGACGACCCGGCGACACACGGCCTGGAGCCCCACCCGGGTGAGTGTGTCGCATTGGCGGCGGGAGGCGGGTGGAGAAGGAACACCAAATGGTATCCCCGCGTGTGGAGGGAGGCCCTGTCTGTCCTTGCTCCGACGTGGGTTTCTTTTTCTTGGCATAAATGCCTTGAGCCTCCCTAAATTCGCCGGAACCAATCTGGGGTCTGGCCCGAGCCTTGCGTTTTAATCGCCAATTTCAAGCAAGGAGGCCTACTTGCGTTCATCCCCCTTCTCTTGTAGCAGGGAGCAAGCAGCGTTTTGAGGCGCTCACTCTGAAGGGCTCCGGGCCCCTGGGTTCTAAAGAGGTCAGTCAAAGACACGGGAGATCTGAGACATGCTTCTGAGAGCTCCAGAGGGCTGGCCGGTGAAGCCCTAATTGCAGCCATAGGAAATGTTCCGTTTTTTCTCATTTAGTTCCTTTCCCAAATAAGCTTTAGATGTGGAGTATAACTGTATTTCTGTTTCGCTGGGGACATATTAGATACTGTATCCCGAATTTTGAATCAGTGCCCACATCTCTGTATTTGGGTGGGTGCATGTTTCAGTTAATTTTCTTGAATCCATGCACATGGTACACATATGATGCGCACCGAATACGTAGAACTCAAGGTGGACGTCTATGTGTGCATTTTAACAGAACCCTGGGGGGGGGGGTGCTGGGGCGGCGAACAGCCTCACATTTTGTATTAAGTGCCAAGATTTCACCAGTGCAAAACAGCCCAGGGGAACAGCTGTTGTCAGAACCATGTAAGCGCGCATAGGAACACAACTCACAACTTGGTTTAGCGGCTTCAGAGTATTTTCAGCCCAGACAGCCAAAACCCCGCAGAAGCAGAAGGTGTCCCAGCTAGGGTTCCTGAGTAGACCCCTGGTTCTAAGGCTTGGGGGTGGGGGTGAGAGTCGGGCAGCCGCCACACAGGAATGGGAGCAGCCCTAGGCTCAGGAGTATGGGGATCCTGGCCTGAAAGCTGGCCAAAGCCCCAAGAGAGACAGCTGTCGCTTACATTTTCTCTTTCGGCAGTGACAGTTCACTTTCCACGCTCCCGAGGCTAATAATAACGCGATTAGCCAGAGACCTGCAGAGGCCCGAGTTTTATGAATTCTCCGTGTTCTTGCGGCCCGTTACGGAATTTGGGTTTAGTACTGGGGAATTATTTTTATTAGTCGTTGAAAAGAAAATTAAAAGGAGATTTATTTCGTCCATCCACTACTTTCTCTCTTTGGGATCAAGGTCAGGTCCACTCGGACTGCTGCGTGGGCAATCCAGGAAAGAACCACATGGCTAATGTGCGGCCTTTCTTCGCCAGGGCCCGTTTCCTCACTTAATTTATCTGTTGTCAGAATTTGACTAAGGATCCATAAGGTTACTGGGATGTCTTGTGGGCCTTATGACAACTTTCCATTTGGGAATCTCTTTGACTTTATTTTCCTGACAGTGGAGAAGGGAGAAGTTATTCTGACTTAGCAAGACTGATGTCTTGTCAAGGATGTTTTTCTCTGAGGAGAATCTAGGTTTCTGGGAGTGCGCCTGGGTCTTATGTTCAAAAAGGCCAACACGTACACAGGGGCAAAAACATGGACATAGTTCACAGCTTTCTCCTTTTGCCTGCCGTACTTCTCAGCTGGAAGTGAGGGGAGCAAAGAGAGGGGATCTGGAAAAGAGAGGGGAGCCAGTCTCCAGAATTTTGTTTAGTAGTCTGTAGCCCCTGCCTGATGAAGATGAGATGGGATACAGTAATACGGGGCTACTTTTAAGCAACACAATTCAGTCCGGTCTGTCTTGTAATTTTCTCACTTGTTTAAAAAGGCAAAGGGAGTTAGAAAATGATGAGATGTATTATTAATGGGCAAGGTTTCAGAGGGAGGAATTCAAAGTTGAGAACGCTAGGTAACTCAGCAGGGTGTTGGGCAGATGGAGCCCTCAGGTGGGAGCTTTGGCAAGGTGGAAAGGCTCTCTTCTGTTCTGGACCCAGAACAAGAAGTCACCCTTCTGGGGGAATAAAAAGGACCCCTTGGTGTGGAGACATGCCAAGCCCTGGTGTCATAATTGCCCACTCTGGACCCAACTGTGGAATTTGTGAACAGAAATTGGGGGCCCTGCAGCTTTTCTTCTTCCTTTACACAGGGCCAAGTTCGGAGACATATACAGAAGGATGGTTTAGGCAGCTGACCTCCCTTGCCCAGAGCAGTGCTTTTCTCCTTCTGGGTTTCACAATTTGTCTTTTTTTTCTATTAGGGCAGAAGAGGTTGCTGTGTGGGTCGCTGGTTTCAGGCAAAAGGGAGAAAGTAAATACAAAATAAAACCAAGACTGCCTCCCGCCCCGGCAGGATTGAAAACTCACTGGGCCAAAGTAGCTGTGTTTATTGCTCTCACTATCTTCTCTTTTGACCAGCTCAACTATTTTCAGTTGGCCCAACACGAGCCTGAAAGCAACAAGGCCCTCAGATAAGGCCAGGGACCAAGTTGTAAAGTTTAACTGAAAAGCAAACTTTAATTCAGAGACACGGCTGGGCTGGCCGTGTGCCTTTTCACTGGCCAATTTGCTTTCAGGGTCTGGACAAAGCTGGCTTTAGTTGGCGCCTGAGCACCTCGAAGCCAGGGGCTCCAACCTGTAGCAGTGAAGCTAGCCAGGGCCTCTACTCTGCAAGCACCTTGCCGCCGGGTCAGAGGGGGTGTTTCAAAAACTTCCATGACGCCTTGTGGCTCCCCAGATCTCAAGGCCTGCGGGGGTGGTGGTGGGGTGGACTTTGTTCCAGACTCACCCTTAGTGACATTCTCTGTCTTTCGGAGAAGCCGCAAGGACGTAGAGGCTACCAGCAGCAGAGAGTCTCAACTGCCTGGCCTCTGGCTAAGGGCAAGGAAAGAAACTTTTCTCTCAGGATCCGCGGCGGAACAGCTGCTGTGGCGGCGGCCTTGAAAGTGTATTTGGAGTGCGCCCTCTGTGCTCGGACCCATCAGACGCTCCACTGAACTTTCTTCCCCCAACTTTGCCTCGGACATTTCCCGCCCATAGCTTCAGCTGAGTCCGGCAAAGGCCTGGTCTCCTGCAGAGCGAAATAATTCAAACCTTCTGAGGAGGGATTTCCCCCCTTTCAGGCCGTAGGCCGAAAGGCCTTTGCGGCCAGCCCGGGTGCCACTGGCCTAGAGAGGTGGTGTCGCTCACGGGTGGGCAGGTACAGGCAGGCACACTCAAGCACACTCAGGCAGACAGACTCCTCCGCGCACGCACATGTGGATAAGCAGAATTTCTTCACGTTTTCGTTTGCATCCAAGCACTCAAACCCCTTTGAACCGAGGCAGGAGAAAAGCCTGAGCAGAAACCTCGGCTGCCCCAAAGCACTTCGTTTTTTAGTTACCACCGAGTTACCGAGACCAACCAGGCACATTAATTAATCTTCCAGTGTATTGTTTGTTTGCTCAGAACAGAACTGAGATTTGAATCCCGACATTAACCACCCCATTCCCAGTAGGGAAATGGGGTGAAAGAGAGGAAGTGACTCTGCGCTGACGTTTAAGAAACGGATACAGAGGGATGAGTCGGATGTCAGTGGAGCGAATTTATGTCAAGCACCAGCCACGACCCAAGCCGGGTTAAGATGGTGTGGGTTAGGTGTGCAGAGTCCTAAGCAGGCTCTGCCTGGGATAGAGGCCTGCGCATAGGATTGTAAATTCCTCCGTGCTGTGTGCACTGCCTCTGACACACAAGTGGGGTCTCCAGGGTGCGGCGGTCACCAGACAAGGAATTAAGTGGGCCTTGGAAGTTTACTTTCAAACCGGCCTTCCTCGGAGGCCACCCCTTTGGTAAGAGATCTTGTGTGAGGAAGAAGAAACAGAGGAGGAGGTAAGGATCGACTCTGTCTTTGGTTGTGGTCGTTCACTGGAGATTGAGGGCTATGGGTGTGTTTCTGAATGCGTGTCAGATCGTGGAGACTGTAAAATCCCGGTGGTGGTAGAAGCCAGTGGGAAAAGGAAGATCCTAGCTCAGTCCATCTCAAAGAAATAAGAATATTAAACCGCAAGGCAGTTACGGGGCCAGGGAGTGGGGGAATTCAGATGGTCAGAGTTTCCTGTGAGGGGCAGCCAAGTCGACCTAGCTTTTACTTCCTAGTAGTTACTCGCATCTTCAAGCTCCTGAAACTAGCACTCTAGACTCAGGGCTGACAAGCTGGTCTACGCGATAGATTCACTGGGGTTCTTGGGGTTCAGAGGAGTCACCTCTATACCTCTACCTAGTCCACAGTCCATGGACATCTCAGGCCCCACCGCCCACCCCCACCTCCCAGCGCAAACCTAAGGAAGGACAAAGGCTTTCCTATGCAAATCCGCGGACTACTCAGGGTCCTTTAAAGTCTCAATCCATTTTTTTTTCCTGGGCTCTCTGTCACCAGGTTACTTGTTGAAGGATGCTTTGCAGTTTCCAGCTAGCCACTTGGGGTATACTGATTTTGTAGATAAAAATCCCAGAGTTCATAGGGTGACCTTTATGCAAGGAGGAAGAATTAAATCTCTTGGAGATTTCTTCGGCCAGAAATTAAACTGACATAGACCCCATGATACTTTCTTTACACTCCTGCACCCTCATATCAATAACCCCACAGCTGTTATACTTTAATTATGAAAGAAAATTATTAATGTAAAATATCTTTAATAAATCTAGCCTGTGTCGAGTGAGTAAAGGATGGTCTGAAGTGCTTAACCCGAGGCCAACCCAACAGAACCCCGAAATATTAGATACGTGTGCTCCTTGCTTTTCTGTACTTTTTCTTTTCTTTCTTTTCTTTTTTCTTTTTCGTTTTCTTTCTTTCTTTCTTTCTTTTTTTTTTTTTTTTTGCATATGGACACAATCCTAAAAGAAGTGTACCCTTCATCTTTAATTGCACCCATTGGACTAGAGAAATGAAGGGAGAAAGTGAAACGCATCCCAATTCAGAAGACCTAACTGCCGTTTACTCAAGCCTACCACAGGGCATCCATTGCTTTCATTAAAAAGCAGAATATTCCTAATCCAACCCAGCAGGACTACTAGCAAAAGATTACAGTACTAACCCAAGAGACAGATTCTTTGCAGATTCTTCTAATCACGAATTGCGGTAGAACTCTTACAGTTAGGGCAAATATAGACACTACCAGTGTGGTGGGGAGATCTCAGAGCAAAACAAGAGTGCGTATGACGGGGGGGGGGGGGGGCGGGGGCAATGGGGGGCGTTGACCTGTGCAAACTCCACTGGGATAAAGAGCAGATTGGAATGCCACTTTTCTTTCTCCACTCTGGAAATGGAGAAACGCCATCTGATGAGCATTCTGCCAGCATAGCTGTTTCTTTCTTACTCCCAAAACCCAAAGCAGTTCAGTAGACACCACTGAAACCACTCTCCCACATAAGGCTTACGTTTTAACTTTTTGCAATGCTTTTTGCGAAAGAAGGGCAAAACAGGTAACTGTTGACTGTGCAATTTTTCGCCTTCTCTCAAGTGCGGGGCTTATTTTGACTCTGCCTTTTCTGGTCTCTAATAAGTCTGGAATTTTATATGCACATGATTGGGCTACTCCCTGGGTCTGCACTGGGAGCAGCAATTAGCAAATTTATAAATCAGGTCTGTTTACACTTCTTTCAGGAAGGATAATCATTACTTAATTTAAGTGGAGGCCCCTGCTCTAAGTGTCCAGGTGTAAAACGAGGCTTGGTAGGGAGGACCTGCTGTGAAATGGAAGAGGTGGGGGAATTTAAGCAACTGTAGAGGACTAATCAACATGTGTTCAGCACCATTAATGGCCTCGCTTAGAGGTAGGTGTTTTGTCCAGTATAAGCTGCTAAGGAGCTTTTGATAGCAGAAGTGAAAACAGGAATCCATATAAATACATGGATTCTGTATTTAAAGCAAATTAACAAAACAAACAACAAAAACAACAAACCTAGTATCCAGCCTTGCTTTATACAAAGATGTAAAAAGGACACGTTTATGCATGTGAACACCACAGCCCTGTGTGAACACTGTATCTACCGCAAATCTCAGAACCATCTCCGAATGGTGGGATAAAGAGACTATTTCAGGGAAAGAAGTTGCTGCCCCCCTTCCGTGTGTGTGTGTGTTTGTGTTTGTGTGTGTGTGTGTGTGTGTGTGTGTGTGTGTGTGTGTGTGTGTGTGTGTGTAGGTTGTAGCCATTTTAACAGATTGGGAAAGCAAAGTTTTGTAAGGTTTTTATTTTGTTTTGCATTTTTTTTTTAAAGACAAGGTTTCTCTTTGTAGCCCTGGCTGTCCTGGAACTCAATCTGTAAGACCAAGCTGGCCTCTAAATCAGAGGTCTTCCTGCCTCTGCCTCCTGGGTGCTGGGATTAAAGACGTGTGCAACCACCACCAGCTTGTGAGTCTTATGTATACTTTAAATTCTATAGAACTTGAGATTTGAAAGTTCTATGTACTGATTGAGTCCATTTATCTTTTAGGCCTAACCAATGATTTTGAACAAATTCTAAGAGAAATATCAGAAATGTGATTAAAAGCACTAAACACTGGCAGCAAGTTTTCTCCCCCAATTAGTCAATTTTGTGAATAATGCCATTTTTAGTTTGTCTAGACAGAACATTACTTTCAATACTAAAGAGTAATTGCTTCCCACTCTGGAAGTAGGTGGGTTAGGAGAAATCTGGATAATAGTTATACTTTATGGAGTTATACTTTGTAGAGCTATGCATTGGAAATTGGGAAAATTAATTTAGGAACATATAAAATACATGTAGAAATGTGCTCCCTAATTGTCTATTTTTTTTATTTCTTTCTCCCCCGCCCCACATAGTTGTCAAAGCTTAGATAATGTGAGTGTAGAAAACTACCACATACTTTATAGGACGACACCTTAAGAAAACCAACAAGGAAACAAACTCCTGCATCATGGTGGCACACGCTTTTAATCTCACTAATCAGTTGGCAGAAGCAGGAGGGCCTATGTGAGTTCAGGGCCATCGTAGTCTTTAAAGAGTTCCAGGCTAGGCTAGCCAGGGCTACAAAGCAAAGCAAACAAAAACTTGAAGAAAAATACAAAAGCTAAAAACAAAAACAAAACAAAACAAAACAAAAAACCAAAAAACCCTCGTCGCACAAAGTCCCTTTCAGTAGAGGTTTTTATACTTAGTGCGAGCCTGGGAGCTTGCCTGTACTTCTAACTGGATGAACAGATTCCCTGAATCTGTTCTGTCAAGGCCTTCTCAGAACTCTCCGCTACCATAAGGATAAAGCCTCATCTAAAGGATCTCTGCTCCTTGGCAGCGGTGCCTCACGCCGCCGCCGCCGCCGCTGTCCTGTTTTCACAAGGAAAACGGCTGTTGATCCTCCGCCTCTCAAGAAATTTCAGCTGACATTTCACCAGGGAAAGAACTAGTCTGGATCCTTCTCTGTCACCCCGTATTTGGGGCAGTTCGGGTGACCTTCACGAGTGTGCAGTGGGCGCGTCGGTCACACTGGGCCAGCCTCTTGGGTTTCTGGCAGCGCAGAGAAGTGGAGATCGCAGTGTCCCCCGCGCAGCTCTGGGCTGAGCGGAGGGTGCTCCGACGCGTGCTCGCAGCTTCGGGGTTGGGGGTGGCGGGGCTCAGATGCCACCCTGCAGGCCCCGGGCTGTAGGCTCCAGGGGACGGGAGGGGGAGCAGCTGAGCCTTTGAAACGGTGGAGTCCGGGATCTCGAGTGACGGGCCTTGTGCTCGTCGCTCTAGTTACTTTTGGGAGAAGTGAGAGGGCTCTTGAATAACCCGGGAAGCCTTGGAGGAAGCCATCCCTCAAAACAATCAGACTTCCCCCAAACAGCGAAAGAAAAACAACGGAACCCAAAGATCATACACCTCGAGCCCTGAGGGGAGTTTGGGTTTTGCTTTCATCAGGGTGAACAAATTTCCGAAGAATCAAACCGACTTCAAACATTAGCAATTAGAAACCAAGAATCTCGGGCCTGTAGAACTTTTAATCCTTAACCATTTCCAAATGGGTAAATCTAGGGTCAGCAACTATTGTAGCCAGTCACTTAAAAAGAAAGAAGACCATACCGTTGGTTACCTAAGGTAGAATCCTTTCAGCATGCTGCGTTGCGCCTGAGGACAGAGACTGTCCTTTAGCTGTTCTTGGGAAGACTGAACAGGAAAGTACTGACTTTCTTAAGAGAACCCACTCAACTTCACAAAGTAGGCTGGTAAGAGACTACTAGAAATCACCAAATTCAGCGGGAAGAGCTCTTTGGTGAGCTCAGTCTTAGTGGGTTCGGGAAATCCTGGCTCAGGCAACCGTCAGCGCCAGACCCAAATGGCCTGGACCTAAGCCTGGAGTCAGGTAGCCTGAGTGTGTCCTAAAAAAATTCCCCTAACTGGTTTTCTCAGTGGGAAAGGGCAAAGCATTTTGGGTAGATGACTGTACACAGCAGTCAATTTCCTTGAATTCAAAGGTTTCCCCGCTGCCCCCTCCCCCCAATTCAGAAGCTTAATCAGCCATTTGATTTCTTGTTGCTGTTATTAGCACAGCCCAGAAGGGCTGTATCTAAACATCATTTAGAAAAACAAACAAACAAAAAAGAAAAGAAAAAAAAACCCGTTTAGTTTGAAATTTAAAGTATAGAGAAGATGGCAGAGTAATATGGCTCCAATAAAAAGGAACCAGAAGGTTCGGAAGCCACCGGAGGAGTGAGGAGCTTGTCTGTGATTCTTCTCAAATGCTTTACAACAAAGACTTTCACACAGTCTCCATATTCTATTCTGTGTCCCTGTATTATGCTAGGAAGAGGGCGGGGCTCACTTAAAGCTGATAGCTTAAATTCTGCTCCTGGCTTTGGTATTAATGTTGAATCAGGGATATAAAATCAGACATATTAATGTTGAAAGAAAGTTTTAAAATTGTTTCACAGGAGCTAGTGAGGCCTCCATTACTGGCCAGTTTTTAGTGAAACTTGAAGCCCCTTTAGCTACAAGATTCCACTGCCCCCTTTAGCTTTTGTTTTGAAAATATTAACACTTTCTCCTAATGCACCTTGGCCAATACGTGACCCACCCTTTACACCGTTGGAATGAAGGAAATTTTACTGCACTCACGGAACGGTGCAGTAATACCAATCTAAGGTAAAAAAAATTTTTTGGAGCTAAAATTAGACGCTTTCATGGAACTTTTGAAATTATGTTATATTACTATCACATGGTCAGAAATCAGAGATCGGTGATTTCCAGTTCTATGTGCTTCATGCCTAAATGAAAAGGGCCAACAAGGCCCCAGGGCATCAGTGCATTGAAAGGAAATGCAAATTATTTATACTTTGACAACGTTCCATTCAATTCTCAGAAATGATCAGAAAAACCAAGCATCTGAAAAGTAAAGATTGAGAAAAGTCATTTATCACTGGAGAATTGAATTTGGGGGAAAAATTGCTTGCCCCGTGTTACTGCTTGAATCTAATGAAAAGCACTAGTAACTGTTTTCCATGTGTAGCCTGCTAAGCTGAGATTTTCATCTGGCAGGGATGTGAGAATGCCAAAAGGACGACTTAGGAACAGGCAAAAGGCTTGTCAACAAGATAGATCAGAAGACAGCTTAGCCTTCAAAACCTCTATTCATAGCAGCTGAACTTGAGGGCAGGGTCAGCGGTAAAGCTGGGCCCAGCACACACCTAGCAGTGTTTCTTGGGTTTCTATCTTGTCAGGTCCTGATTCCTTACAGATTCCCCAACCCCAGTGCTGGGTTCCCACCCTCAACTACACCCTCATTTTGCACAGGTTGTATTCAGATGCCTGTAATCCTGGAATATGCAAATTTTACTGCTTCCCCTTGACCCACCTCTACTCTGGAGACTGCTGTGGAAGAAGGACCTTGTTTTCACTGCTTTTGTTTCTTGAGACCTTAGCATTTGGAAAATAAGAAAAATACAAACCATAGCTCAGTACTTATGATAACAAGTGGAAAAATTCATTGGATGTATAACTGTCAACTATTGTGTTGATATATGAAAATATATATATATATATATATATGTATATATATATATATATATATATATATATATATACATATATATATATGCACACTTGTAGATATACATTCTGAATATTTATATCCAGCAAGTACACATATGAAAACTGAGAGTTACTCTTATTGCATTATTCCTCTTATAAAAAAAGATTTGCTAGGCATGGTGGCACATGCCTTTAATACTAGCACTTGGGAGGCAGAGGTAGGCAGGCAGATTTCTGAGTTTGAGACTAGCCTGGTATACAGAGTGAGTTCCAGAACAGCCAGGGCTACACAGAGAAATCCTGTTTAGAAAAACAAAACCAAAAAGGTTTGTTCATTTATGTGTCTTATGTATATGAGTGCTCTATCTGCATGTGCCCTGCATGCCAGAGAGGGCATCAGATCTCATTGACAGGCATTTGTGAGCCATCATGAGGATGCTGAGAATTGAATTAAAAACCCCTGGAAGTACATCCAGTGTTTCTAAGCATTGATCCGTCTCTCCAGCCCAGTGTTATTATTCCTGTTTTGTGCAATGAATACATCGATTACACAGGATCCTGGATCGAAGCTCAGAATCTTGGGGTCACATTGCTTGCTTCAGAGCCCCGGCCCTAACACTTCCTAATTGTATGACCTTGGGAAACTTAATGTCTTTTAGTACAAGTTTTTGTACCTGTGGAATAGCAACAATAAACATGTTTGTTTATTAACAGTAGTGGTTAATAAGGTCAGCTGAGATGATACACATATGAGAAGAAAAGATTTAGCTCAATGTCTGACGTTTCTTCCACATGTGTTGACAATAATTGGTGACCTTAGTGGTTAGCATGAGTGTGCACTGGCTGAAAGCTGTAATGTGTGAGCAGCCAGTGTGCATTTACCTATTTTTCTCTAGGAGTTGTCTCCTCACTCCACTCATAGTCTGCGAGTAGAAAGAATAGAGTCACAGTGTGTGTGTGGTAAACATATTTAAAGTGGAACTGACTGAGAGCTGTTGCTACTCAGTACTCTATTGAGACAAAAAGCCAGAACGTGATGAGCTCAAAGGGAGAAAGTGAGGGTGTCCAAGAACAGAGGTCCAGGGGTGCCATGGAAGTGTAGGCGGGAGGCAGTCTGCACCCCTCATATCAACCAACTCCGGAGAGCTCAGCTCTGAGTGGGACACTCAGACTGGAGACAGGGAAGTAGAGAAACACTAGCGTTCTCTGACTAGTTTCTCCCTGTAACTCAGAGTCCTCAGAAGTTTAGCCCTTGCCTGGTAGAAAATAGGAAGGTTGGCTCTTTCTTTGTAAAGAGTTCTGATGGGGCTCCAGGACACAGTAACTGAGGACTACTGTGCTGTTTGGTGGAGTTAAGAGATTAGAGCTACAATGTGTGTGTGTGTGTGTGTGAGAGAGAGAGAGAGAGAGAGAGAGAGAGAGAGAGAGAGAGAGAGAGAAGGAAGAAGAAGAAGAGGAGGAGGAGGGAGGAGGGAGGAGGGAAAGGAATTGAGGGGTATGTTTAAGAGGCAACTTAAATACTCACTTGTTTTTACTGTATGTGTAAGGTGTTTTGTCTGCATTTATATCTGTGTTGCACATGTGTACAGTGCCAACGGAGGTCAGAGGAAACCACGGAAACACTTGAAACCAGATTTACAGACACTTGTGAGTCACCTTGTGGGTGCTGGGATTCTAAGCCTAGTCCTCTGGGAGTGCTTTTAAGTGCTGAGCGGCCTCTCCTACACTGAGATTAACCAAGGAAAATCTGAAAGTGAGGAGAAAAAGAGCTTGGGACTCTTGTAAAAGAGAAGCAGCCAAGGGCACAATCTGGACTAGGAGCTGCCTTTGACTTCCTTGGTTTGCTCATTTTTCTTGCTTCCAGATGATAGAAATGGGTCATTTGCTCTTTTTTTTCTTTAATGTTGCTCCTTCCCAAGCCATCTTTATATTGTTCTCTGGCAGTGGAGCGGAGAAAGTAGGTGAAAGAGGAACAGAGAAGTAATGCCTTTCTGAACTTCTTTCAGGCAGCCCAGGACATTTCAGGATACATTTTCAGGCCCTGACACTGCAGAAAAAGAAAGTAGTTACCCATTCCTGTAGCAAGTCAGGCCTTGGTCTTTGAAAACCTTTTCAAGTCAGGTAGTTTTGTTTGTTTTCTGTCCTTCTTTTTAAAAATTATTTATTTTTTTAAGTAATTTATTTAATTTTATTTTATGTGCATAGGTGTAAGGGTGTCAGATGATCTGGAACTGGAGTTACAGACAGTTGTGAGCTGCCATGTGGGTACTGGGAACTGAACACAGGTCCTATGGAAAAGGAGTCAGTGCTCTTAACCACTGAGCCATTTCCCCAGCTGCTGCAAGTTAATTTTTAAAAATTTATGTATGTATGTGTGTGTGTGTGTGTGTGTGTGTGTGTGTGCGTGTGCGTGTGCGCATGCGTGCGTGCGTGCGTGTGTGCGCGTGCGTGCGTGTGCGCGTGCGTGCGTGCGCGCGCGTGCGCGTGCGTGCGTGCGTGTGTGTGCGTGTGCGCGTGCGTGCGTGCGTGCGTGCGTGCGTGTGTGTGTGTGTGGGGGGTATGTGTATGCACAGGCTCACAGGTACCCTCAGAGGCTGGGAAAGAGTGCGGGAGTTGCTGGAGCTGGAGTAACAAGGGGTTGTGAGTGGGGAGATGTGTGTGCTGTGAGTGGAACTTCTGTCCTCGGCAAGAGCATCATGTGCTGCAAGCCACTCAGCCCTTGATGCTTCTCTTATTACACTCACCAGCTAGTCTTCAGAGAAAAAGCATCATTTCTTTGCTCTGAAGACCAGGAAACTAAGGTTCAAAAGATTAGCTCTCATACAGCCACACAACTCCAGCTCACTGTAACCTGGCCGGCTGGAGTCTCATCCTGCCTGAGCTTACCTTGTACTCTCTGTTGTTTCCTTTGGAGATGATTCTTTTTTTGTTTTTGTTTTTTTCTGAGACAGGGTTTCCCTGTGTAGCCCTGGCTGTACTGGACCTCACTCTGTAGACTTCCTTCTGTGTTCTGATTTTTTTTTTTTCGACTGTAAGGAGCAGACATCTCCAGTCTGAAGGGTAGTGGTTACACACTGAATTCGACCTAATGTCTCCTTACCCTGAATCCCCTCCTAAGTGAGATTCTGGGACAACTAATGGCTCTGCTTTACCCAATTCCCCTTCTCCACTCACAACTGGACGGATGGAGTCTTATTCGTAATTGATTCAAAATGGGACAGCTTAAGAAAGTATCGGTTGCAGCGACAGGCTGTTCCCGCGCTCCTCAGCGCGGCGGAGTTTCTCAAACTCAGCAATCACAGCTGAAACCCCTTTGCCGTGGATTGAATTCACAAAGGAAGAGATTCCGATTTCCACAGTGGCTTCTTTTTAATGCCGGGGGATTAGGAAGCTGCCTTGAGGACCCACTGCAAGTACACCCACTCTTCCAGGCACGGCTTTAACTTCAGCCTCTCAGTGGCTGCTCAGATTCACTTGTTTCTAACAGCTCTATTTGGAGCAGCCATGTTTGCTGCGAGGTCTGTTACTGTCAGAGATCTGTCATCCAGATAAACAGTTACATCAAGCTCCATTTCTCCTTCCCTCCCTGCTGTCACGGAGGAGATGCCAGGCCCAAGGAACTTACCAGAGAGCTTCTGTCTTTCTTCTTCTTCTTCTGTCCACCTGTTCACTGTGTCTCCATCACTTTTCCTCCCACTCTGTGTAACCTTCCTTTCTTAGAGAGTCAGATGTCTCCAACAGGGATTTGGAGAAAATCTACACCCACTTACCTCCCTGATTTCCATATATAGTGTTTTTTTTTTTTAAACCATTAATGTATTTCTTGGCTGTTTAATTGTTCAGTCTGTTGTATTCCTGTCTGCAATGCCCCAAAATAGAAAAGTGGCTTTTACAAGTTGAAATGAGCAAGATGTAAAAGCCCATCTCTGTTTTACAGTTTTGCTCTTTCACCGCCGGCCCTACTCCATGTTGGCAACTCACTGATGGGGTCTGATACGTTGCTGTGGGCAACAGAAACACAGGAAGCCAGGGATCCTCCTCTTCCCAAGGGATGCGTAGGTCCTGGAGGTGCAGCTGAAGAGGTGGATGCCGCAATCTTGCTGCTTTTCTGGATCACATCCTTGAGATCTGCCGAAGCAGAAGTGGAGATTCTGCAAGACGTGTCACTAGCCTGACTTTGGCTGTTGCTTCTCCCCTCCAGCATTCTGAGCACTGGCCGCATGACCGGTTTAAATCCGGGGAACATTAGACGCCATCTGGTACATCTGTCCATTACCCAGATTAGACTGTGACATCACAGAGATTTAAGGCCTCTCTGTGATGTTCTGACTGGGTGGTAGGTCCTGCGCAAGGGGCTGCCTGCATATGGAAGGCCCATCTGAGCAGATAGTGAACCAAGCAAGCGTGTGTGTGTGTGTGTGTGTGTGTGTGTGTGTGTGTGTGTGTGTGTGTGTAGGGCTGGGGTGATGAGGGGTAGCATGAAGATCTGGGTATAATGCTCCTCAGCCTGTGTGGGTGAATTGGTTCCGGATGTTAACATTTTTCTTGGGGCTTGACTGCATTCTTCTTCTTCGCCTGTTTTCCTGCCCACAATGTTGGGCCTCCACAGCTGTGTGACTCTTTACTAGTGAGTACTGAGAATTCTTCTCCACCCCCCCCACCCCCCTGCTGGCATTGGGTGGGGACCGAACCATGGCTTGTGCTTGCTAGGCAGGCAGGCGGCCCCTGAGCCAAATCTCCAGCTCTGCTGGTGAGTGCTGAGAACAGTGGAAGCCATACTTTTTCAGATAGGTAAGTTTTGGGATATGTGTGTGTAGGTGCAGGCATTTGAGTTTTCACCTGGGTTCTTTTCTGGATTTTTTGGTGTTTGTTTGTTTGTTTTGTTTGTTTGTTTTTGTATATCATATCAACTTTGTAGTATTTTGGGAGATGTGTAGTAGAATATTCTGGAAAGCAGACGAGCTTTCACACTCACACAAGCAGAAGACACTGGCTGGTGTGGGAAAACCAAGACATGACAGGAAGCCTGTTATAGGTTGGACCCAGAGGGCATGCATTAAAGGCTTGGGCACCAGCCTGTGTTGCTTGGGAACTAGAACCATTATAGTTGAGGCCTACTTGGAGCAAGTTAGATCATCGGAGACATCATACTTAGAGGGCCTTGATCCTTCCTTTCTCTCTGCTTCCTGAGGTAAACAGTTTTTATGCCATGCTCTTGCTTGGGTGATACTCCTTTTTCATTACAAGCTTAGGAATAATGAGACAGCACTGAGACTTCCGAAACTATGAGTCAAAATAACTTTTTATCCTTTTAAGTTGATTTTCTCGGGCCTTTTGTCACAGTGACAGAAAGCTGACCCACACAGAAGGTAAGCAGACAGCCAAGTACAACGTAGACGTGGGGGTCTGAAGGTGAGAAGGTTCTTATTTGACCCTAATTCCATCCCTGTGGCTTTGGGCAGGTGACTCCATTACTCTACGGCTCAGTTCTGTGCATATGAAATGGGAGCAGCGATACCTGCTGCAAGGCTGTTGTGATAATTGAATGAGATATGTTTTAAGGGCTTGGAATAGCAGAGGTTCTTTTGGTTTGTTTTTTGTTTTTTCTAGACAGCATTTCTCTGTGGAGCCTTGCCTGTCCTGGACTTGCTTTGTAGACCAGGCTGGCCTTGAACTCACAGCGATCCACCTGCCTCTGCCTCCTGAGTGGGATTAAAAGTGTGCGCTACCACACCTGGCCCATTTTTTTTTTTTTTGTGACACATGAGGAGTATTCAAAAAATAATCATGTCTTGCTCCCAATTTTACTTTTGGTAAAGGAGAAAGCCTGGGAACTCTTCAGTGTTTTTATGAGAAAGCAGTGGAGACTGTTGGACACACTGGAGCTCCCATCCACCCACCCCACTCCCTTCACACACTCTCCACAGCCCTTCCTCTCCTCACTAGCGTCCTCTCTCCCTTCTTAAGGCTATTCCTGCTCTTGTTTCTGTTTGGAGTGCATTTCTCCCTTAACATTCCAGAAAGGCGATCCTGCTTTCAGGTCTCGTCTGAAGCTCCCAAGGTGCACGGACATTTGAAGTTGGAAAAGGGCAATTGTACAGGTGTTAGTGCGCATGCTCTTCAGCTCAGACAAATTAAAAAAAATCCATATGCCGCGCACAGCTCACTCACATGGGCCTTCTCCCAACGATGCCACCCATTTGTCTTTACTTGGTGTCTGCTGTAGGGAGAGTCTCTTTCAGAGACATCTGCGTGATTTCCTCTTAGGGTGATGCCAGGGTGCTCTGTGACTTAGTGGTGACAAGGGATTCCAGCTAAATAACCTGCAACTGTCACGGGGGGGGGGGGGTGACTAAGACCGTATGAAGGTGGGTGTCTGCCTCTGGTTATCACCCTTAGGAAGCTGCTTGGGAGAGCTTCATCCAGTAATCTGAAGAAGCCATTTCTGAATAAGCACCTGCTTTGCATTGTCTTCATAGAATGTTTTCAGGCTGCACTCTATCAACCAACATATGCATACATACATACACCCGTACACACATACGAGCTCACACATTCATACATGCTACATTTTTTTCCCTATTAAACTGGCATTAACCTCAGACCTTTGGGCAATTGATGTATGTAACCAAAGGGATTTTTGTTGTCATTGTTGTTTCTCTGTCTTGTGGACATTTTTGAACACATGTAAATACATATGCACACCCACATGCACACCCACATGGTACTTTCCCTTGATCTTTGTCCACAATGTGGAACTTGTCATATGGGAGAGCATGTAAGGTAGAACAAGACTGAGGCAAGAGGATTATAAGTTTCAAGTCAGTCTGGGTTATGTGGTGAGACCTTTCTCTAATGAATTAATCAAACAAGCAAATGCATCCCTGATAATATCAAAATTAATATTTTGTAAGTACCCCTTTAACTGGAAATACCTGGAGAATGCCATCTTACTCATCCTTGGATTCTTTTGGACAAAATTCCCCAAACAGAATCAGCACTCGTCCCACTTGGATGGTGGGTTTTGTAACCAATACAGCCACAGTAAAGGTGGCTTCAAGATGGCTTACTTGTAGCCGGGCGTGGTGGCGCACGCCTTTAATCCCAGCACTCGGGAGGCAGAGGCAGGAGGATCGCTGTGAGTTCGAGGCCAGCCTGGTCTACAAAGTGAGTCCAGGATGGCCAAGGCTACACAGAGAAACCCTGTCTCGAAAAACCAAAAAAAAAAAAAAAAAAAAAAAAGATGGCTTACTTGTGATGTCTGCCAGTCACTTCTAGGCGTGATGCCAGATAAGTCAATTCATCTCTCTGAACTCTGGGGTCTCTCTCTATAATAGGGATGAGAACACTGGGTCTGATAAGGAGAAAAGCTTATTTAATTGTTTTATTAACAAGGCATTTCTGTAGCCCCTGACTGCTGAGTGCCCTTTGCGTGTACAGATGTGTTTTACATACTTTGCTTTTCCTGAAGAGGTACTAATATTTAGAGGCATGAATGTTTGAGGGACATTCTTTGTGCTACCATTTTTAAAATAGGTGTCAGGGTTTGTGTCCACAGCAGTCTGTGTTTCTCTCACCAAAGGAGATGAAGAAATGAAATAAAAGGAAATGAAAAAAAAATCCTCGGCATTAAAGAGAAGTGCAAAAACACATCTGCAAATGAAAGACAGATCACATATGTTCAGGAAGGTGGGACCAGATTAAGGTCAAGGTCGAGCAGAATGATTAGAATTCTTCTGGTTTTTTTTTTTTTTTTTTTCCCTTCCCTTGAGTTGTGAGGAACACACAGGTGAACTGCCAGCAGGTCCCAGCCAGTCTCGTGACGGGGAGAAGGCAGGCTGTTAGGGAGAGAAAGGGAGAACACTCTTGAAACATAAGTCTCTGAGAAGTTGGAGGGCTGAAGAACACAAGGCAGCTGTGTCACAATACAGTTCAGGCATCAGTCATCAACAGGGATGGGGATACATATGGGCCAGGTCACTGTTAGTCCTGTTGTGTAAGTAAACCCATTATTAGCATTGTCCTGGGCTTGACACAGATAACAAGGAAGCACACAGCATCACTTTGATATTTCCTTTACTCCTGTGTATCTTCTGACCTTCTTTCTTATTGTTTGTTAGCTGGGGCTTGCTGTAGAGGGGGAAAGGCTTCTGTTCTTGTTTCGCTTGGCCTCTGCTACTATGCCCACATGGGTGGTGCATTAGTAGGGTTGACCAGTACACCGAAGACTGTGAAGAAAGGTGACTTTTGACCATTGCCATGTATTTGAAACGCTGCTTGCAGAATGGAAACAGAGTGTGGGAGCCTGACTGTGACCGGCAGAGCTGGAGCAGCTCTCGTCTTAAGCTCAAGAGTCCTGCGCACTTTTCCTACAAATAAGGACGGCCAAGTCTTTGCTTTTTATTTATTTATTTATTTATTTATTTATTTATTTATTTTCTTTTGAGTATTTCTCTAGTTGAATATCTTTAATCCTGAATCATGAAGATACCTCTTTGAGATGCATCTGTGGGACCCTCATGGTTAATGCCTTGCAGACTCCATGGATTGCAACATGTCTCGGTAATTTGGGGTGGTGGTGGTTACAATTTCAATGGTAATTTGGGCGAGATACAATTTCTAATACAGTGCTTTCAGAAGGACGTGCACGATAGCTCCCTAAGATCTAGTTCCTAACCATCAAAAGTTCCATTTGCCAGTGTCAAGACAGCAGAGCAGTGCAGGTGTGAGGTTCATTGTGAAGAGTAGACATTGTCCATAAAGACTTGGAAGTTCCCACTCATTGTTTGGCAGCCTGATTCACAATGAAATCATAGGCCTCCCTTCAGGTCTGTCAGATGCTAGAAGGTAAGAATAAATATCCATAGTGTAACTCTGGAAGCCTACAGTCTTGAAGTCAGCACACAGACGGTGTTGTCTGCTGCATAAGGGAGATGGGATGAATTGGGTCCATAGGTCTTAGGGAAACTTATTCTTTAAGCTACATGAACCATAGGAAATGAGTGTTTTGTCTAGGATACTAAGGGCCTTAGAATAAGTATTCAGGAGAAAGATTATTTGGCTACTATGCCAGTTGCCTTTGGTAACTTTCAGGAGAGTGTCTCTCTAACCAAGATCTTGTTCATAACCTGTGCTAGCTGTAATGCACGGTAACCATTCTATCCTAAGAAAACCTGGAAACTGACTTCCGAGTCCCAGTGGCATTTATGATTTTCAAGCAAAACCTAATGTACTTGATGGAAATCTGAAAGGAGTCTGGATAAATGGGCAGTGTGGTCAACAGGGATTATAATCCAACATCCGCACTGTGTACACTTCTTCAGATGAACACATGGCACCAGCGCTGTGTTTTGAAAGCCCAAATCCAAAACCTTAAGCTAGTTCCATTTCTGAGTCTCTCCTTCATTCACCAATTCAGCAAAGCAGATTTTTAAAAACTGTAAGTGTAAAATGCATTTACAGCAACTCTTCAGATGATCTGAGATGTCTCTACGACTATAGCTGTATTTTTTTGTCTTTTTTCTTTTTGGTTTTCAGAGACAGGGTTTCTTCACATAGCCTTGGCTGTCCTGGATTCTCTTTGTAGATGAGGCTGGCCTCGAACTCAGAGATCTGCCTGCCTCTGCTTCTCAAGTGCTGGGATTACAGGCCTGAGACACCATGCCCAGTTGCATTTTATTTTCAGTGACAAGATTTACAGCTATTAACGGAGCTCACTTTTTGAAGTATGTGAATTTTCATCATCAAATGTGTACAAATAAGTTTTGGGGGGACAAAATGGTTTTCCGTGCACAAGGACACTTGTTGTTCTGTAGACTCATGATGATGGACAGACCCTTTCAGTGTGATGGAGTGAGGACAAACACCTGGATTTTCATTTGTCAGATTTATTGCAAGCTGCATCTGCCAACATGGAGTTATGTGTTTCAGTTCAGGCTGGAAAACTATGGACAATTGACTTAACTTTTACCTCCTATTTTGTGTAGCTCTCAGATTAGGTGTATTTCTTCTGTTTGAGATTAAAAATACGCCATCTCAGGAGATTTCTTAAAGAGAAATTAAAATACTATACTGAGGCCATCTTCTAAAGCCACCCATACGCCATGACTAAAGAGAAGCACCAACTCTATTTTCAGAGGAGACTATTGGTAGGAGTTCATGACAAAAGTGTTAGCTGTCTATTAGAATCAGGGAACTAGCAGCATCTGTGAATCACGTGCCTCATCCAAGTTGTCCCTGTCCCTGTTGGTGCAGAGAAGGCAGCATGAAGATGAGCTATCTTTCTGAGGTGTTACCAAGAAAAGAAACAGCCTTACATGGCAGCGGTGGGCTTTGGTTCAGATAGTTAAAAAAAGAAAGGCTGTCATGAAACTCTAACCATGAAAGTACCACAGATTCTCCAGAGCTCCTCATCCTCCTCCGATGCCACGCATAGTTATTGTCTTTCATCTTATTTCTTGGAGCATTTGAAAGCAAACCTGAGCTACTATGCGATTTCACTACTAAGAACTTCACTCCGTAGTCTTTGAAAGGTTGTTTTCTTGCCCAAACACAATGCCATCACCACAGACAATACAATTTATTCTAATCTCTTGATATCATCTTAGTTAGTCCATAGTCAGATCTCCCTGATCCATTCAGAAACTGCAAAGCTCTCATTGACCACAACGGTTCTCTAGAGAGTTTTTATGAACCTCATCACAACACCCAACAAGGGTCTGTGTTAGGGTCTATCACCCATCAGAGAGCTCAGATGCAGTGCAAAGGCTGCAATCTGCTTTTCAGGACACTCCTTAAGTAACTTGTTGGGAAGCTCATTCTGGAAGCGGGCCTCGAAGGCCACTACCTGTTTCTTAGGAATGCCTGTGAGAAAACAGGCTGGAAAGTGGATGTCTGGTCAAAGTACACTGGAATCCCAACTTCTAAGACTATGACAGGCATTCTTCCAGGAACCCAATCAAACGCCATAGCTGAGAACACGCATTCTTGTAGCAAGGGCAGAAAACTGCTCCTTGTTTTAATAAGAATGATTTGTGGCAATTGAGCTAGCACGGGGCAGTGAATGCTTTCTGACTACAGGATCCTTAGGCCAATGACACACACACTGTCTTTCTGCTTGTGGCAAGTGCATCTTGTAGTTTTACAGAGGTCATGGAAAACAAAACTCCTTCAGGGGTTTGACATTGACAACAGAACACCATGCTGGAAGTGAAGTTATATGAGAATTAAATTTAATTTTATTCAGGTTAACTCAGGAAGCTCTTCCCACCAGCTTCGACTCTGAGGCTACTCAGGTCCAAATGGGGCGCCTAGTGGAACACACTCGTAAAAGAGCAATGCTTGCTTCACCTCTTTTTCTGTCTGCGTGGCATCCACTGCTATGTCACATGGTTTTTGACAGATGAGTTGGATTCCCTGAGCTAATTGTTCTGATGGACTAGAGTTAGGTTGGTTAGGTACACAGGAAACAGGATCTGAGGCGGGTGATTGGGGAACACACTTAAAAAATTAGTCTCCATAGAAATATTGCCTAATAATGTTGCTACTTACAAGTCCCATCTATGATTTTTACAGTGTTCCTACCCCTGTGAAATCTAAACTAACCACCAATTAATTGAGTTATTTTAGTCCTCCAGTTTTCCAATTATTCAATTAGATGCTTGACTACGGCAAGACAATGCCAACAAACACATTGATTAATATCCAGTTATAAAAATTTGTTCTAATAGCTTGCAGATTCCGCAACAATTAACTGTACAACATGGTGAGTCCTTGTACCTTGATCTTCAGTGTGTCTGGATGTGAGGCTCAAAACTACAAGCATCACTACAGTGTCAATTGTTCTTTCCAGGGTGGCACCTTGTCTAGTCCTCTGACAGAATACCAGGGTGATTGCATTAGAACGTGGATGCTTAAGTCTAGACTGCTCACTATGCCTTGTCTTTCCTATGCATCAGGACTTTTTTTTTTTTTAAAGTTCTTGTATCTCTAGTCTTCATATCACACTTGGCTTGTACCAAGTGCTCAATAAATATGTGTGGCAATACATGAATTAATCATATTTTGAGTTTTGTTTGTGCTGGGTTATCATAGTAACTACTCTGATTGATCCAACTGCCGGGAAAATTAAGACAAATTGTTGGTTTTCTACCAGAAATGTCACTTGTGTAATACAGCTAATATTTCACATTTCTGTGACAGTTTGTTTTCTCAAAGTACTGTCTGTCCCAGAATGGAAAATCACATTAAAATTGCACTTAATGCCATAAAAAATGAAGCTACTAGTCACATTATCTTAGATGTGTGAAAACAAATGAGAACAACTTGCTCAAGATCACTGTCAGGTGGATGGGCAGACACATTCCTTACCCTGGGCCGCGGCGGGAGGGAGGCTAAAGGTTGTGCTCCAATGGCTAGAATACTGTTTTCTGCTTGAGGCCCCTGAATTCTCACTGGGTTTCCTTTAGTTAAATGGGCTCTGATCCAAGGCTAGGCCTTTGGTGTGTGGTACTGTCATAGTGGAGTGTCCTCTGGTCTTTTCAAAGAGGCAGTGTGTCTGAGCCTGGGATGTGTACCTGTGTGTTTCCCTTGCTGCTGCCAGTAGTTTGAGGAGCATCTGTTCTGCACTTTTTGCCCAGTCCCCATGAGGTGACAATGGCCATTAAATGTCTGCCTTTGGGGATGGGCCTCTGCTGACCTCCACATCTCTTGAGTAGCAAATGTGTTCAGAAGATGTCCCTGAAAGAAAGAGCCAAAACTTCAAGCCACATGATGAGCCTGCTCCTGTGTTTCTGAATGCACTTGTGCTGCCTCTGTGCCTTAGGCCAAGACGGCCTCTAAGTTTCTGATTTCTAACATGCTGTGACTTATTATTGCTATTTATCTCTGCTTTAACTACACATTTAACAATTCAGACCATTTGTACACATATTAAAGATTCTGTCTGAGGAGACAGGTCAGTGGGCAAAGCATTCATGCATGTGTGAAGATGGAGTTCAGATACTCAAAGCCCATGTAAACCAGGAGAAACAGCACACAGCTGTCATCCAAGGGCTCCTGGGGCAGGGTAGGGAGTGGAGACAGAGGAATGCCTGGAAGGTCATGCTGGATACCTGACAGACACTATGATGAGCAATAAGATACCCGTCTCAAACAGTGAAAGGTGAGGATTGACATCCGAAGTCTCTCTCTCTCTCTCTCTCTCTCTCTCTCTCTCTCTCTCTCTCTCTCTCTCTCTCTCTCTCACACACACACACACACACACACACACACACTCCAACAGAACCAGTTCTCATCTCAGAATAACTGCTGCTAGCTTCATTTTCCTCACTTCAGAAGTATTTCTATGTCATCACATTAGTGACGCTTGTAAGTGACCATATGCACACACATACCTATATAGTCACAAGCTTCACAAAATAAGATTGTGCTGTGAGACCTGTGGTGCTTTGGATTTCATGGCTTTGCTTTTGAGCTGTTATATTGAAGATTGTTAAGAGCCACACAGGCAGGTCCCCTCTTCCCTGTAATTTGAAGTCACAAAGGCGTTATGCCCCATGGAGCTACCATATCTCATCTCAAACTTATTTTAATGAGCCTTTAGGGTGTTTTAAATAAAGCTCCGAGGTTACCTTTGGGTACACTTGTGTTGGCATCCATAGAATAAATTCCAGAAGATGAATGGTGTGGTTGAAGCCATGACGCTTTGCGTTTTGATGGATATTCCAGATCACTCTCCAAATGGCATGTCAATGATACTCCTGCTCACTGGGTAATGGCAATCTGTCTACTGCTGCCAGCATTGTATTAAAAAGTGTCGCCATCTTTGCTGGGTAATATTCTTGCCTTTCAAATGTGCTTGCAAATTGAGGCTTTTTTTTTTTTTTTGGTCTCAAATCTCCAGTTCTTCCACCAGTTTCCCATTCTTTTTGGGCTTAAGTTTACAGACGTCCAGGGCAATTCCCTCTTCCCTTTAAACTGTTTAATGTTGCTCGGGCTTCCCTGCTCCCTCTATTTATTACCAATCATGACTTTAACATATTCTTTTAGGATCCTGGGGTGCAGCCCTCGTTGCCAGAGGCTGTCAAGGTGTTGAGTAAATAAGAAATGGCACCGACCATTTCTTATTAGCAAGGAAGAGAATAAAAGGCATGTCACTCAGAGGTTTTGAGTGAGTGCAACTTTGGTTCAATTATCTTCAGATGTTTAAAATCAAGGCCGTTTCCAGACCATTTCAAAGAGCGGCAGGGCGACCTGCTGAGAACTGTGTGAAATGAACACCCCGTTACAACTAATTAGTGTCACTGTTTTCCTTGCAGTTGGGGGTGAGAGGAAATGCATGAAGGGTGTTTATCCCTTCCTGTGGTAGGAGAGAATTGGAACTGCTGGAAAGTCTGGAGGGGAACCCAGACAATGACTGCAAGTGGCCCTGACCACCCCACTCTGAAGAATGGCTGTGAGATGTTATGAGCCATACTGTGTCTGACCCGGTGCTTGAGCACCCTTTGACCCATGCACACATGCATCCACTCATTTTATAAGAGGCCCGAGACAAGCAGTCCATTCAGTTCACGCCAAAAAGTATTTTCTGGACGTTTACTGCATGCAGCAGAGTAAACAGAAGTCCCAACTTTAAAGATTTTCAAGTTTCCATGTCAAGTGAATTCAGTAGTTGTTCAGAGCTATGGAAAAATTTTGATGACAGCAGTAAGAATGTATAGTGGATTTGACTTGAATTATGGCTCTGTCTGTTACAGGTTCTTGAAACCTGGGCAGGTTTCCCCCTTCTAACTTCAATGTCCTTATTAGTTCTAAGAATTCCAGGAAGTCACTAGGTGTGGGGATGCACATCTCTTAATCCTAGCGCCTGGGGTGGGTATAGGGGCTAGGAGAATTATCCGAAGTCATCACAGCCAGTGATCTAAAATCACTGCTATCATGTGGTCATGATTTCTTAGGAAGAAAATTAATGGTACACTAGAGTGAGTAAGATGCAAAAGCTACCTCAAGACCCAGCTATTCCACTCCTTGGAATATACCCAAAAGATGGTCTACCACACAACAAGAACATATGCTCAACCATGTTCATAGCAGCCTTATTTGTGATAGCCAGAATCTGGAAATAACCTAGATGTCTCTCAGTTGAAAAATGAACAAAGAAACTATGGTACATTTACACTATGGAATACTACTTAGCTATTAAAAACAAGGAAACTCTGAAATTTGCAGGCAAATGGAAAGAACTAGAAATGACCATCCTGAGTGAGTTAACCCAGACCAAAAAAGATACACACGGTATGTACTCACTTATAATTGAACACTAGCCCAAAAGGGATGTCATGAAAGTCTTCACTTAACAGGAGATTGGGATAGATGCGGGGACTTCCTGCTGAGACTCTGGGTAGGAGAAGTATGGGAGAATGGGGAAATAGAAGAAACCTACAAGAAGACCATCAAGGATGGTAGATCTGGACCCAGGCAGATCTGCTCAAAGGACTGTACAAACCAACGACAATGCATACAGTAAACCTAGATCCCTCTTTTCAGTTCTAGCCAATGGAGAACACATTCTCCACAGTTGTGTGGAGAGTGGGGACTGACTCTGACACAAACTCTGGTGCCCCATATTTGATCACTTTCACTCAGTGGGGAGGCCTGAGGACACTCAGAGAAAGGATAAGCAGGCTACCAGGATGAGACTTGATAGGCTATGATCAAATAATGGGGGAAGAGGTCCCCTTCTGTCACAGACCTAGGGGAGGGGAATAGGGTGAAAGAGGGAGGGAAGGAGGAATGGGAGGATACAAGTGAGGGGATAACAATTGAGATATATTCTGAATAAATAAATTAAATAAATAAATTTAAAAAAAGAAAAGAAAAAACCCAAAAGCCTAGAGCAAGGATTGGGAACAGAAAAGAGATGGGAAGATCAGAGTTGGGCTGCTTCGTGCTGAGTTATTTACCACTGTTTGTCCTAGGTACCAATTCCAGCACTTACTGATTCAAAACACTCAGCAACACAAAACAATCCCCTTGTCTGCTCATGAGTCCAGGATGCAGGAGGATGGGTTTCCCTGCACTCTGAGGCATCACGAGATTTCTCAGTAATACCTGCGGAGCATGGCTGAGACAGAGGAACAGCAGGTGTATGTCTTTCACCTCAGTGTTGGGTGGTCCCCTCGTTCTCCATGTACTTTCTCTATGCTGCTATCTCAGACTTCCTAATTGCACACTAACTAGGCTCATCTTCCTGAGAAGCAATCTCTTACCTCTTTTCTGGAAAGCATTGGTCTTAATGGAATGAAAGAATGGATGAAAACTAGTTCTGCTTCTGAGGGCTTTCCTCCTAACCATGTAGTAACCGTTCCTAATGTCAAAGATAAAGCATGCACGTTTATGGCTTCTTGAAGATCACCCCTGGTGTCAATCATACAAATTTGCTTCAATGCATCAATAGATACTGTGTCTCCACCATGCAGAGAGATAGAGGGAAGAGCCTTACAGCCCTGGATTTATACTTTATGGGACTATGAAGACTGTAGTTTAGACCTTGGCATAGTTCTTTCTGAGAGTGCCTTGGTATGATGTACCTGTATTTCATACGTGATGTAAAACCTCATCAGTTCTTCTCTTGCCCAAATAGATGACTCCAAGGCCCTTGGGACAAAGAAGTACTACCATCTGAGTATGTGGAAATACTGGTGCTTGCTTCAGGTTACGTTGACCAGACATACACTAAGGAGAGGGATAGCACTCAGGGAGGCGGAGGCAGGCAGATCACTGTGAGTTTGAGGCTTCCTTCAGGGCTCAGATAAAGACTCCCCACCAACCCCCACGAGGCAGTTACTGAAAGAGCTAAGAATCTGATTTTTAAATATTGAATGGGACTTTATTCTGATACCTTGCTCTTTCCCATACACTTGAAATGAAGATCCTTTGCCTTATGGAAGACAGACATCTTATCCCAACTGAGGGCTGTGTAGATGGGGAGACTGATCTGCAGCACAGAAATGTTCTTCAGGTTCAGCAGAGAGAAGAAGCCACACATTGGTCCTGGCAGCGCTCCCTTTGCTCATGCAACAAGAGAGGACTAGGTGCTGGGAGGGACGAGGATGAATAAGTGCGTTCCTTGCTCTTTAGAAGATAACACTCAACCAGATAAATAAAGCATAAAGTGATGGACAATGACCTTGTTTAGGAAAGGAGAGCCAAAATGTAAGTTTTCATCCCCTGACTCCTACTTAGGCCCCTACAGTAGGGACAGAGGGGGACTCGGGAGGCCACCACTCTCCTACTGTCCCTTCAGCCTAGAGGAATGGCCATCCCACATTTCTAACCTCCATCCTTTTCTGCTACCGCGGCTTGCAGATCCCTGGCAGTGGCCTCTCAGTGTTGATGACAGCAGAGGTAACAGATTGTTCCTCTCTCACACCAACAGGTCAGGTTGGGTGACATCCAGGATGATTGAATTGCGCTTCCAGGCATCTCTGTGTTGACCAGACCTCAGATTCCTCCTCCCCGCCTCCCCCCCCCCCCGCAAAGCAATAGGCAACATTTGGGATGGTTGAGCTGGAGTGAGCGCTTGTCCATGTTTCCTGAAACCCTCTCAGCTTCAGAAGATACAGCCCCAATCCGGAGAGAAACTGCCAGCCCACTCAATAACCTGTTCAATAGCCTACTTGGGAGGCTGTGCTCTCTCCTAGAAATCCCAGCCCCGTGTTCTCTATTTGGCATGCTTTCTCAGAAGCCCTCCCCTTTCTTTCTCCACAGTGGCCCCTTGGCCACCCTACCACCGTGTGCAAACTTTGAAACTTCTTGGCATTAGCTTCCCTTTCTAGCATCCTGGGATGCTGATGGCTGTGGTCATCAAAGCCTGGAGAAAGCGGGTGACCAGGTCTGGCCATGCAGAAGATGGCTTACTGAGTCAAGTGTTTTCTGTGGAAGCATATGACCCCACCACATATCCTGAGCACCCAGAGAAATGGCAGTGCATGATGTGAGCACCTGTATTTCCAGCACTGATACATGGAGATAGGGCTTGCTGGCCAGCCAGTCTGGCCATTCAGTGGGCTCAGGGTTCAAGGAGAAAATGTGAGAAGAGGAATAGAAGAAGACAGCCAGGATGACCTGTGACCTCTACCTATGTGTATGCACAGGTGCACAACAGCTGTCCACATGTATACATTCATAACACACACACACACACACACACACACACACACACACACACACACACATACACACGTGCCAAGGATGAAGTGCTGCAGGTGTGCTTTGGGTCTGTTTTGTATCCAGTTGTTTTCATTCAGCCACAAAAACGCACAGAGCTCTGGAAGCCAGAGCTCCATGGGCGTGAATCAGATGAAGCTTGAACTGAGTGGAAGGTGGTAAGTTTTCCAGTGCAAGCCGAGTGGGTGTACTTGGGCAGAAAGTCACGTCGAGGCCATAAACACAGCAAGATGGAGAGGCTGCCAAGTGCAGAGGCAGAAATAGCTGGAGGTCCCCCATCCTGCCTCTCCCAGATCGCTGGCTCCTGCCAGACACTCTCTCTCTCACTACGGCTTCCCTCTTGTTGTTTCTTTCACTGTAAGCTTCCTTTGGCTTCAGGGACTCTTCAGCCAACATATAGGGCTAGAACTAACTGTCTTGCTAATCTCCAAGCTGCTGGACCTTTTCTTGGAGTACAGGAGAGAGTGAGAGAAGCTGGCCTCCACTGAGAGGATCTTCTTCTGGGGAAGCTACAGGAGACATGCCTCTTTGTTTGCACTCTGAGGCAGGATTTTTGCAGGTGTCAGCACAAGTAGGAGAAACTGGCTCCCGACTCCAGTTCTAATCAGAGTGCTCTTAGATGTGTCGACTTACAGACATATGTGCTTCTTCTGGCTGTGCATTCAGAGTCCATCAATGTCCCGGTCAGTCTATACATAGCTCTCACTGCTTTGAATTCATTCACTGTTTAATAATGATGAATCAGGGGGCTGGAATGGAGCTGACATTGTTCTGGAAAACAGCGCTGTGTGCTCTGCTGGCATTCTGAGGGCTAAGGTGATTTTAAGAGATGGGTAAAGACAATTGTAGTGAAACAGGGGCTGCCTATGACTAACTTCAGGGAGGGCTGGGCCCAGCTTGGCAAGGATGGCATGGGTTTTTTTTCCTGTGCTGACAGAGGGCAGGACTAGAAATATCAAGGAACACCATCTCCGTAGCAGCCCGAGACAGCTCGTACATTTCACATTTAGATGCAGAAGCTCTAACACCTGCAGAATACAACTTTCTGCCTTCCAAGGGAGAGCGGATGACCTCTTGCAGATGTCTAAATGCAGACCTTATTTGTCTGAACACTTTCTGGCGTATGAGCAAAGATGCCCTGCACCGCCCAGCACTTGCAGTGGGGTGACACAGTGAGGTAATATAGGAGGCAGCTAGCACAGATCTGGGCGCAGAGGAGTCCCTAACCCCTCCCTTTCTCTCTTTTCTGCTACCTTCCTCCCACCTATCTAACAGAAGATGGTAAACTATTTGATAAATGTGCAGGCATCTACTTTTGAAATTATATTTACCATGAATATCTACAACATTGGAATGCTAAACATGTTGCTCCACTAATACACTTTGCCAATCTTTCCTTTTTGACCACTATTCCTCCTGCTCTGTTAGCTTTTCCTAGCACGGGAAAGCCAGGTAGGGAGCTGGTTAGCACCTCAGTAAGGCCAAGCTAGTCAAAACACTTGTAAAGTGTGGGGCCTGGTCTTGGCGGAATTAATGCCCTTGTACAAAAATCATCATAGAGCTGTTCTCTGTCTCTGTTTCTGTCTCTGTCTCTCTCTCTCTCTCCCCATATATATACACATATATAATGTGAAAACAGAGCAGAAAGAAAGCTAGAAAGAGAGGTCTCATTAGACACCAACCCGACCATACATTGATCTGGACTTGGCATGCCAAACTGAGACGATAAACTCCTGTTGTTTAAACCATTAAAGGCCAGCGGTGAACTTGCTCTCTTCCTGACACATAGACACATACCTTCTTCCTGTGTCCTCCCATGGTAGAAAGAGAGAACACAAGCATTCTGGTATCTATGTAAGGGTACTAACTCGATCAAACTTGGGCCCCATCCTTGTAATTTCATCTAACCTTGTGTATCTCCCCAAAGACTCATTACCAATATTGTCTTTATTTTATTTAATACTTCAAAAACTTTGCTAATAAGTTTTTATTAATTTTTAATTTTTTGGAATGTTGAATTAAAATATTATTTATCTCAAACATTGAATGTTATGTCCTAAGACAGGGTCTTCCTCATGACAACCTAGGCTTTCTTCTAGGGAAAATGTAACCTTAGGTTCGGGATGAAACAGTGGGCTAAGACATTCCTCTGAGTTGAGGGTATGAGGTCTGGCCATTTCTTGGATTGGCCCAGAACTGACCATATATATTTCATTGCTTGGTTATCTTTGAGTACATGACTGCATTCTCGGCATGCTTTTGTTTTTCTGTAAGTAGTTTGAATTTTACTTAGTACCAATATAATTAATTAAACACAATAGTCTATAACCAAGTCCAATTTCCAAGATTTCTCTGGGATAATCTGGAAACGGAAGCCCGTTTTAAATCCTCAGCCTTGTCAGGCAAAAATCGTATTGTAACTTGTAATTTTGAGATGTCAGCACATTTAAAGATTACAAAAAAATCCTCTCCAACACTCCCTCAAATCCCTGACTTCTTCAATACAGTTATTTTTTTTCAAAATGATTATTTTTTTTATTTTGATGTGATTTCAAATTTACAGAAGTTTGGAAACTGTGTCTGACCGCTCAGCCTTTGCTTTGTCAATTGCAGCCTCCTCTGGTTGCTCTGTGTAAGTGTTCCCGCATATGCTCACACTGAAAGGACTTCCATGTTGTCAGTAAGATGCAGCTCTCATGAATTTCCACAGCTTATCTCGCCACACTCTGCAGACTTTACTCTTGGTCCAAACATTCCTTACTAGTACTCTTTTTATTCATCCAAAATCTAATCCTGGATCGCTGTATTATTTATTTCAGTCTCTGGCTAGAATGACGGGGAGAGGGTAGCTTCCACACAGAGATGCCCTTCTCACAGTTCTGAGGCAGCGGCGGCAGATTCCGGATCTGAGCACCTTGTTCCCTTGCTCTCCTGTGGGTCTTATCTGGGCCCTGTGGTGGAAAGTTTCTTTAACTCCATTTCATCCATCACTCTAACCCAGCCTTCTTAATTGACCTTGTTAACTCTGAAGTGCATGGATGAGCTGCTTTTCGGGCTGCTCACCAGCTAGGGTTTGGGTGATGTTCCCTCATGTTTACATTTAGGTTAAGATAGAGCTAGCACAAGGGTGAAGGGCCATGTATCAAAAGATCTCTTTATCTATCATATCTATCTATCTATCTATCCATCTATCTATCTATCTATCTATCTATCTATCTATCTATCTATCTATCTATCTATCTACCTATCTCAAATTGTCTTTGGTTTGGTCTGGGGAATCCTTTTAAAGTTGCTACTGTATGTTCCCTTGTGACACCACACATTCTTTGAGTAATTCTGTACCTCCTGGTGCATCAGGTTGTTCCAAGAACAATGGGATTTTATTTTGCTTTATTAGCTGCTTTCTTTTGATTCTAATTGAGGGTGGAATTTGGATTCCATCTGGAAAACTGATGGTTTTAATGCCATTTGACATGGTCACTGTCCCACGCACACTTGCTATGAGGTGGTATTCATAGATGCCCAGCGAGCCTTTTTGGGACCCACTGTTTGGCATTGCAAGGATAGATGTGTAATAGCTGGCAGTAATGTATCATTTTGATTTAATTGATTTCTTTGGGTATGTTTGTTAAAAATCAAAGTAAACCTTCCTGCTCACTCAATATACTTCCACTGGTTCATCTTTCTGTTGGTGAAGTTTATCTTATTTTGATTAAATCTGTGCACTCTTACCTTTCCTAGAAAGAGAGACTATTTCTATAAGCGGTGTTTTTATATCTGTATTGTAGATTTCTACCTGGCATACTTAGAGAACTGTGAGCTGCTACGAATAATCCCTGGGCCCACTAAACTGCCACAAAATTTCCTTAGAGGCTGGGGTAGGGTCATACATGCAATTAAGTCAGAAAAGTCTAAGCTTACATAATTTTCACACTGTCCACATTATGTTGTAATTGCTTTGGGAGTAAAGACCTGAATTATACTTATTAGCATTCCCCATTGGACTTGGTCAGTAATTATTAATTGATTGTTTCTTTGGAGCAGCTCCAATTGCTTTGGAATGTATGAGATTTGTGGATGCCTGAAAATATAGTCTTTGCTGTGTTAACCTATCCTCAGGGCTTTGGGATTGGTCTGGACTTTCCTTGTAACTAAAGCAATTCACTTTTCATCAACATCTTTTTTTTTCCTAGCAGCATTCTATTTAAAAGGCAGATAGCCCTTTACAAGGAGGAGACTTCTATATATCTAGAAGCCAGGAGGTGGTGTCTCATGCCTTAAATCCTAGCACTTGGGAGGCAGGGGCAGCCTGTTCTCTGAGGTCCAGGCCAGTCTTGTTTACTGAATTCCGGGACAGCCAGGACTACACAAAGAAATCCAATTTTGAAATACCATCTCTCTCTCTCTCTGTGTCTCTGTCTCTGTGTCTCTGTCTCTGTCTCTGTCTCTCTCTGTCTCTGTCTCTCTCTCTCTCTCTCTCTCTCTTTCACACACACACACACACACACACACACACACACACACACACACGCACACATGCATGAAATAGAACTGTGGCCCAGATGATTTCCATTATGGAGCTCCGGGGCAAACTTAGGGGATGGAAGTTCTCCTTATAATCCTAAGGTGACAATGCATAAGTGACTTTAATGTCATCTATGTTCCCTGAAGATGGACTTTGGAAAGATGGCTTATACTTCATTTCTTTGGGTCCCAATTTTGGTCCTGATGAAGTCTAAGGCATAAAATCTTGAGATGTTGGGACCTTTCCTCTGTGGTGAAGGCTGGCTCTGAAACAACTTGAGGACTTTCCTGTGCAAAGCACTAACAAACAGTGCTGAGCACCCAGCTGAGGTTCCCCTGCCACTGAACTGCCGAAACCAACAGTTGGAGGAGGCCACTCCTGCAAGGTGAAATGAGTATCAGTTTCAAGCATTAATCCCAGAAATGTTTTCTGTCTTTGAGATTGCTGGGAGGCATGCTTGCCTTAGGTGAAAGGGTTAGACATTCTTTGAGCTCATGAGCTCTCTTGCTATTTTAGGTAATCACTTTCTCCACACACATATGCTCAATCAGGAACTAGGGCGTAGTGAATTTCATCAACTTCGTCCTGCCCTGCATTAGAATGTCTTGCTTGGCTAGGTGAATGCTCTGAAAGAGTTTATTCTCTGGTGTGATCACACTCTGGGGCTTTGGATCAGACACTGCTGTGTGTAATCTACCCTGATGTTAACAGGCATTCCTCCAATCGAGGATACAATCTGGCTCGTGGTGGCTGACAGTTCTGCTCCTGGGATCTCCTGGGGACAAGCTGGTGCTTTTAGAACTGCCTTATGCCTTGATCTTAATTTATCTGTTGTATTCAATATCGCTGGAAGCTGCGGAAAGGCCAAATGCTGGACCTCTGTTCCAGGACTCTGGTATTGCACCTACTCCAAGCTGCCTTTGATCCTTGCTTTAGCAAGCCAAGTGGGGGAACTCCTTTACTGTTCCTTGGTCCCCAGAGTTGATATGACTCTGTTACTTTGTGATTTTTAATTTTCTTGTTACCATTTGAGCTGATAGCAGGTTGGGACTTTGAAAACACACTGCCCAATACCTGATCAGGCTGAAATTTGTCCAGGTGTCCACATGCAGGTTAGTGACCTCAGCCATTGCCTGGTTGCTGACAATTTTTCAAAGTTAGAACTTTAAAAGGTGCTTGAGGACTGCTGTAGACAATTTACAGTGTTCATATTCCATATACCCCCACTTCTCAAATGGGCAGCCCTTTAGTTCTGTTAATTTTAGAATTCCTATTTAGAAACAATTTAAATAATGTCTACCTTTTTTAGGGGACAGAAATTAGCCATCTATTCATTTAAAAGTTAAACTTTCTTGAGTGAAGAGCAATGGACTGAAAACAGTCTTGAAGCAAACCCTTTGTATAAAAGACTAGCTCTAGGTTAGGAAGACATGGATTTTAGATAATTCCCTTATGTGTGATATCACACATATTTTAAAGACGTGACCTTGATTTTAAAAAGAGATTTATTTATTTTAGGGAGGGCTGGAAGAATGACTCAGCATTTAAATGCAATGGTTGCTCTTTCAGAGAACTCAGTTCCAATATCCGGTACCCCACATGGTTGTTCACAACCATCTGTAACTCCAGTCCCAGGCCATCTGATGCCCTCTACTGGCCTCCTTGGGCACTGCATGCAGGTGGTGCATAGATATATACATGATGGTGAAACACTCATATACATGAAAATAAATACATAAGCAAAAAAAAAAAAAAAACCCACTGATTTGTTTTATGTGTGTGAGTGTTTTGCCTGCATATTTTTGGGTGCACATTTGCATGCCTAGTATTCACAGAGCTAAGAGGAGGGTGTTAAATCCCCTGGGATTGGAGTTACAGAGTGTTGTGAGCCACCATGTGAGTGTTGAGAC
Organism: Acomys russatus; assembly: GCF_903995435.1. Lineage (NCBI taxonomy): Eukaryota > Metazoa > Chordata > Mammalia > Rodentia > Muridae > Acomys > Acomys russatus. Next base: position 2,382,096 of record NC_067159.1, read on the forward strand.
TGGAACCCCAGGTCCTCTGCCAGACCAACAAGTGCTCTTAGTCACTGTGCTCCTTCCAGTCGCAGCACATGGTTTTTCCTCGACTATCTTCCAATATAATTTGAAGGCTTGTTGTGTTAACTATACTAATTAAAAAAGGTACGTTATAATTAGATTTTGAGTTGCTCATCTTTTTCTTTCTAGTTGGAGTGAGGTGCTGAGCATCTAACATTTCTAAGATGGGGAGTCAGGATGAAATGAAAAGAGGAAAGACCATGCTTCAGACAGGACTCTCTGGAGGAGTTAGTTTGCTCAGGCTCTGTTTTGTGTCTCTCCTTTATTCCGTTTGTGTACCTGTGGTCCTGTGGACGGAACAGGGCCAAATTTTAATATTGTGTTTCATATTGATGCCAAATCTTGCAGTTTCTCTGTGGCTGGGTCATTGAATCAGGGAGTTAAAACAAAGGGGAACGCTTAGAACGATTTAGACATCAGCATGTCACTTATGAGAGTAAGGTTAAAATGTGCTAATCTGGAAAAGCTATCAGTACCAGCAATGACTTAGCGATGGAACCAAATCTCAACGAAAAGCCCCATAACTGCAGCTGTAGGTTTCCCTAGAAACCAGTCTCTGGCACTGTGGAAAAATGCCAGGAGTGAGTTATTTATTTTTAAAGAAATGAAATGGCTCCCTTTTCTTCCAGCTCATGTTCGTGGCTGCTTTTCCTATTTATACACTTCAGTAAGAGTCCTGAGCCGAGGGAGGGTCTAAATATGGAATTGCAGGGTTTCCAATCGCAGGAGGCTCAGGGCAGTTTTCCTAGTGGTTTTATGGGCCTCATTTTGTTAGAGGATGGAATTTCAAGTAAAACAAGAGCAACAACAACAACTCACTTGCTTACTGTCCTTTGTGGATCCCTCTTCCTACTGTTCTGAGCAAAAGAGGGGTGTCCTTGAGCTCTGATGTGTTGAGACTCCAGTGGCTAAGCACCCCCCCCCCCCCGAGGTCAGCTATTGTGCCTGTAGATGTGGCTACAGTGTGCTCAGGGGTATGAGAGGGAAGATGTCTCAGGAGAAAGAGGGTGGAGCTGCCTGTTGCTAAGAGCTCACCCTAGATATCTAAAAGGCCCCCCAAAAGAGTGGATGGGGACTGTTGCCCTTGTGAGCTGAAAATTTGTACCCCAAAGATTTGAGCACTGAGCTTTTATTTCAGCTTTGAAGACATGGTTAGTTTTAAGTATAGAAAATTAATATTTTAAACTAAAGCCTAGTGTATTCTTGCATTATTCCCCGCTGAAGCCCTATGCTCCTGTGAACTAAGTCCTGAGCCACACTCGGGAAGCTAACACAGGTGAGAACCTAGGCCTTTTCACATTTGCAACATGGAAGGCAGAAATGAGAGTCATAGCCTAGGCAATGCTATAGGTATGGAGAGTGTGTGAGGGGCCATGTAGGGACCCGGGCCACTGAACTGTAAAATAGGCAACTGTGCTCACTGTAGAGTGTAGTTTGACAAGGGTGGGACACAGTTTCACCCTAGGGTCATTGCTAACCTCTGTGCACTTTCCTACCTGTGCTTAGGAACCATAGTGTGACACAGCTTAGGCGCTGAAGTGAGGCAGAAAATAGCACCTGCGGCTGGAGCAGGTGAGCTTTAATGACTGCCAAGACAGCATGGAGGCCATGCTCACAGGAGGGGGAGGGATAAGGCCTAGGATTCCACAGATCTGCCCTGGGCAGGGAGCCAACAGCTGTTATTATTGTTACCCAAACCCCTCCAGTGGCCTTTCTCCAGCTGGGAAAAGTTTGGACTCCCAAGTCACTCTTACTCCTCATCAGAGGGTTGTCCCTGTTTCCTGTTGCGGGGACCCACATGCTTGCACGGAACTCTACAGACCTGAATATGGGAGTGTCCTGAGAATTCAGTCAGCTGGAGCAGGAATCTCATATTGTTGGGGAGATGAACGTCTTTCCTATTATTTTGCCAACCTGACAGTTGGAGTTTGATTTTATATCGCCAGGTCATGAGACTACTTATTTTTTTTTTCCTGTTGAGGAAATTTATATCAAACCAGGTGTCTTTTGACATTAAGGTGTAATCAGTTTGTAGTTTCTAGTTATTTGTTTTCTGGAGTGTGTTATCACCATTGCTTCTAACTATAGCCCCCTGAACTGAGTCATGTTTCTATCTGTTCTAATGAGTTCAAATTTATTGCAATATGAAAGTTGCCACATGTTGAGCTTTGGAGGGGGTGAGTGGCTGCTGCTAGTGCCGTCCAGGGTGCCATTATAATCTTCTGAGTCTCATTGTCTCATTGGCAAGGGACCAAGATCACACATTGACTGACCCAGCTGCTCCTCCTGTGAGAAATAGAAAACATATTGAGGTATTGTGTTGGGGTACCAGCAAATCTGGAGGAAATAAAATCTCCCTCCCTCCTTCCTTCCCCCTGTCTCTCCCCCTTCCCCCCTCTCTTGTTTCTCTCTTCTCCCCCCCCCCCACACCTGATACTTTCATTTCTTCATCCTTGCAGTGTGGTGGATCATACTCAGGGTCTCATGTTTGCAAGGCAAGTGAACCTAGAGCTATAGTCTAAATTTCCATTTGTTTCATTTTAGAGACTGTCTTGTGTATCCCAGGTTGTCCCCCAACTCTCTTTGTAGCTGAGGATGACTTTGAACTTCCTATCCTCCTGCCTCCGCGTCTGCACTGCTGTAGGGTGCATTGCCACTCCCTGTTTCTGTGGTGCTGTGAGCCCCGAGCTTTGTGGATGCGAAGCTGTTGTGTCACACACTAAGTTGTATCACTCCACATGACTGCATTCAAGCCTCATGATTTCAACACAATGACTTCACAGGCCATAGATCTCAGCCCAGCACCTTCACATCAGCTTCTCTGGGAAAGCTGTCCCTTGGGCTTATATCTGGAGCTCACCCTGTGAGGAGGTCCTTACACAACATTTTCTGATGTTCATGGCAAACACTTCAACAGTCCAACATATCTATTGTTCTCGATTCACTTTGCTGAGGACCACATATGAGACCATATTGTAAGAGCCTCTGCCTCAGTGATGCCTGAAGGACCTGAAGAATGGCTTACGTTCACAGCTTCACAGCTATGAGATTTGGGTGTTCATTAGCTGGTGTCATCTTGAGTCCTTCCTCCTTAATATCTACTCTGTCTCCTCCCAGTAAGAGAGCTTTCACTAAATAAGTCATAGGTCTCAAGTTATCGAAAGAATCTCTCCTTCACAAACCAGTATGCCTAGACCCTGAGGTCATGAGACTGTGACTGCAAAGGGGAATCTCTTCTGCCTTAAGAGCAGCCTACTGCTGTGTTGGAGCTCCCAGCCCACTCCGCTAAGTCATGCCATGTAGCTAGAATTTTATTAAGTAATAACCAGGCTATTTGTTGTGTGCCAAGGGCTGGTATTTCAAGCCAGGTGTTAGCAGTAACTTTGGATGCAGATGTATCCTGAGTACAGATGAAGAATGGAAACCAGAACTTTCTTGAGGCATCTGGGCTGGATGATGGGTCGGCTGTGCGTCAAAAGAAAGACACTTAAGACCATTCTTGCCTTAAAGCAGTTTTGAGACTTTGAAACTCATGGGGAGACCTGGAGACAGTCTGAATTGTGGAGCACAAGTTTCAGAACATCTGTTTTCTCTCCATCCTCTCCCACTTTTTAGTCCTGGCAGTCTGGACCACCTTGAGACACCAAGCTAGCATTGACAGAGGGGCAGAAAACAGAGCCGTTGCTTCTGTTAGCCTCACACTTGAAGGCCTGGGCTGAGGAACTCACGGTCAGGTGGCTGCCAAGGCCTTTGGCTTTCTGGAATGACGTGAACACACACTGATGTTTCAAGGCTGGGTGCTCCCCAGCTGGAGCCCTGAGAATGCTTGCGTGGCATCCCTAGAGAAGGAAACTCACTTGAAAGAAACTCCCACAAAGTAAATCATCAGGACTGGATGGTTTTCATCCAAGAGTAGGGGAGGAAATGAAGTGTGAAATAGCATAGATACTGACGAAGACATTAGTTCTCCGTTAAAACCACAACTGTCAGAGCAGAAGTTTGTTAACGTGATGACCTTATCACCAGAGGAGGAAGATTAGTAGCTTCTCCGAGGTCCTTAGAAAACCTGGACCACTAGGAAAGAGCAGCAGACGATATGGACAGTGACATCACGGACTTTTTTTCTCTGAAAACAGGTAAAAGGGACACCGGGGGGCCTTAGGCAGGGTCTTCAGTAGAGACCTTAGGAAGACTGTCATAATTAAGACTTGGCACAAATGCTGCTGTTCTGCCCTCCTCTGTTCTTGGCAGACGTCACTAATCAATCTGGCACTCTTCTCTCCGATCTTAAATTTGGCTTCATGGCTCTCAGTTCTGAGTCGCCAAGAATCAGTGGTCAGATATGACTTGTGCATTGGAAGGCATCTACCCTCCCTCTTAAAGAAGATACCAGGTTGTCCCCATTGAGTAATGGGTTACTTTCCTTTTGTAATGGGCGCTTTGCTTGCAACTGAATAGGAAATCAGATTAAAGCAAAATGCACTTTGTGTAATACAGAAGGTTTGGCACCATGGTTTCTCCAATGATTCAGAGGCCAGTGGGAAAAGGTGAGTGAGTCAAGGTGAGAAGCTCAGTAGCCCTGGCCCCTAGTCTCCAGTCCACCACAAGATAACTTGTGACAACTGGTTCACACTTTACAAAACCACAAGCTGTCGAAGAAGACACTGGTGTGATCACTCTGTCTTGATCTTTGCCTCACCAGCAGCAGAGGAATATCATTTCCATTGTAAATACCAGACAAAGCAATAGTTACCTAGCAGTAGAAAATGAAGTCGCTCATATGAGTGAGGTGGGGTGAGAAGGGAGGATGGGCGGTGTGAGGGTGAGTGAGGAGACGGAATCCAGGCAACTGGCTTCTTCCTGAGCCACCTTGCTCCCGAGTCTCAGTTTCCTCATCTGCAATGGGCACAGCACTTGGATTAGCAGTGTTTGAAGTACATCAGGATATTGCTGTGCATGAGAAGATTAGCTGCAATGCTGATAACATGCATTTGTAAGTACTTTATGGCTTATAAAGTGCTCTCGTGTGCATTGTTGTTTTCTGGTGACTCATCACATTGGGAAAGTGGTAGGATTCCTTTGTCTACTTGTCACAGCTGGGTGGCTTCTTGCAGGTGACATCTTTCTGAAGAGAAAGAACCAAGCCTCACACTTCTGCTTTCCAGATTCAAAACCCAAGGTCTCCTTTTCCAATAAAATGATGAATAATTCAGAGTTGACTATTTATCATTCACTTTGATGACAGCAAAGCAGCTTCGGTGTCACTAGGTGGTAAAAAATAGACCTTGAGCCACCAGGGCAAGGAGGCTCTCAGCAGAAAACAAACTGAGCTCACCACAGTGTTCTTTCCTCTGGCAGACTCAGCTGCCACAGCCTTTAGGAAAACCTTGGCATGGGCAGCCTCACTGCCTACTATGCCTAGTTTCTCCCAGGGAGTTGCTGCATCTCAGTGCCAGCGACACACACACACACACACACACACACACACACACACACACACATTCTTAGAGAATATGGGTTAAGGGCTTCTTCTCAGGTTGTGGGGCCACCTGGAAAGCATGTCCTTGGCCAAGGAACTGGTCAGCTCTCTTCACAACAGCAAACTTGGTGATATTTTGGCAAATGGGGAGAAAAAAATTCTAGTGAGCAGAGAGTTTCTGTGCCACTGATGTTTACTGAGACATGGGGAAAGAGAATGAGAAAATGTGAGTAATTGCAAATTCTAAAAGGAAAAAGACACCCAGCTCTACAGAATGCCTCTCATCAACTTCCCTGATGGATCTGACCTGTGTGTAACGTGAGTGTGTGGTTACCATGAAAATGAAGGGGGAAGAAAGACAGAAGCAGAGAAACTACTTGTGTTATTTTGGGAGACTGAGGCAGAAAAATCAGGAATTCAAGGCCAGCCTGGACTACATGAGATAGTGTCTCAAAAAAAAAAATATATATATACTTGTATATTTGATCTCTATGAAATAACCTTACCTATGACATTTGAATTTTAAATAGGTATTCATTGTACGTTTACTTATGCCTTATCTTAGTCTTGTATTGTTTTTATTATAAACATGTTCCAGACTGAGCACAGCATTTGTACTTGATAACACTTGTATAATAGTTCATATAATAAGGAAACCCACCTTCATTGTTAAGTCAACTTAGGTTATACACGGACTGTAGTATATACAATAAAAATCTAACATATACAACTGCTCATGTGTCATCAATAAGATCTCATCCTCCAGACTTGTGAATTCTTGGGGAAAATTATTTCCACGTGTTCCTAAAATGACCTAAAAATTTTGAGGGGTTGGTGGTCCATTGGCTCTAAATATCTGACCTGTCAAAATGCCATCTTTAAAGTTCAGTGATGCATAGAGGCTTGGAATTATCCAGGGTTGAATCTATTATAGAACAAAGGGAGGTGATGAGTAACACAGCCATGCGAGCGGTACTGCTGCTGGCGGGGTAATCCTGAGTAGATTAGATGCCATGATCCTAAAACCACATTCTCCGAGGGTTGGTTCCTTGCCCAGAATGGGGAAAGGCCAAACACTATTGCCTTCTACATGACAGGGTATCTCTAAGGGACTCTGGTCAGAGACAGTGGGTGGAGATTTGGGGGTCAATCTTCCTTTCTCTTGTGATCTATCAGCAGTGAGAGCCTAGAGCCACTCTGTGTGCAGTGATCACCCCCCTGCCAAAAACCAGCCTGGCAGCCCAGCCAATTAGGAATATGAATGATCAGACTGTTTTGGCTGGTAGACACTACATTAAAGTATAAGTGTGTGAGACTGTCTCTTGTCACCTTGTAATTATTATAGCACTCTACTAGAATACTTTTAAAGAGGACTTAGAAGCTGCTAAAAAGATGACGCAAGTTATTATCACTGTCCCGTGAAGTCCTTATGCATTGACAATATCTGGGTCCTGAGCACTTTCAGAATGTATTTTTAGGGAAATTTATCTTTGTATTAGTTGTCCACAAATGCAGCACTAAACCTGTACTGAATGATTTTCTCATTATTCTCCCTTTTCTTTTGACATCTATCACAAACTTTACTTTAGCATGAATTTTCAAAGTATAGTAATATCTAATGGAAAATGGGGGTTCTCTTCCTGAGAAGAAAACAGATTGTCGGCAGAAATATATTTTTGACCCCCAACTCTCATGAAGGAGGGGGGCTTTAATTGCAAGCCCAGGTGCTCAGGAAATCTCTTGTCACTCTGAGACGGGTTGGAACATGGTGCCGTGTCCGAAGCTTCTAAATACAGTTCGGGCTGGGTCATCATGACAGTTGCTGAACTGGCACCATTACGGGAATTGAAGTGGGAACTCTGACAGTGTTTAAATGCCATGGCCTCTGGGCTCCACGTCTTCCCAGGCCAGGAGGCAAGAGGCAGTGCGCAGCCTTATGGGGAGAAGGGAAGGAGTGATTTTGGCATGGAAATTCTGCAGCAGCCAGCGACACTGCCACTCCTTCAGAGAGCAACAGACACTCACAAACACACCGGCTATTTTAGAAGCTGTCAGCTTCAAGAATTGCTGACATACTTGGAGGACACTGTCTCTTCAAAGGTCATCCTGACCTCTCAAGGTAGGTAGGTCTGGGGAAAGACGGAGGGTGCTGTAGCCAACTTGTTGTGTGAGGAGCAGGTGGAATCAAGTGACCTTGTACAGATTATTCAAGGAGTTGGGGCTGGGGTTAGAGTTTCCCAAATCAGTCTTCTACACAGAGGACAGATTGGCAATTCCTAATTCACTCCACTGGCTGCTTCTTGGCCATCACCTCATGTGCTCCCTGGGGTTAGGAGCCTTTGATGATGCACTCCATTGTGGAGAAGGAGGGAAAGAAGATAGGGATGACTCAAGGGGCGGAACTTTCCTTGGGACATGACTTGTCAGAGTAGAATTCAAGTCTTAAGCTCAGTCAGCAACTTATAGGGACAAAGACAAACTATGCATGAGTTCAGGATATGTCTCTTGCCTCCAGAGTTTATCTTGTATCCACAAAGGAAACTTTCTCTGCAATCAGAATCTTTGATCTTTACTCTCTCTCCTCTCCTCCTTTTCCCTTGCTCCCTCCCTCTCCTCTTTTTATCCATCACTCCCTCTTCTTTCTTCTCTCCTTCCTCTTTTCTCTCTTCCATTCCTCCCTCTTTTCCTTCACCCTCCCTCCCTCCCTCCCTGCCTTTCTTCCTGTCTGTCTGTCTCTGTCTTGCTATATAGCCCATCTCAGATTTGCCTAGAGCTTGTGTTCACTGACCTCAACCTCCCTAGTGTTGGGATTACAGGTGCACTGCCATTACATCTAACTACCTGATGTTCGCATGTGGAGCTCATATTCTTATTAACTTCCTAGGCTCTTTTCTCTTTAATGCTTCTGGGTGGGGGGCACCAGGCATCTTATTCTGTCTATCTATCCTCAGCCTTGCCTCTCTTTCTTCCCATAGGAACCTTACACACACTAATCCCTCCCCTCACCCCACCCCTCAGTCTGTATTTCCTCAACTTGCCCCAGAGGGTGAATACTCTTGACCTGGTTGGAGTTGGTCTGGGCTCCCTTCAGTCGCCTATGTCTTTTCTATTTCACTCCATGTTTCTTGGGATGAAGTCTTATCGGCAACAGTTACTTTCTCTGCTGCCCAATGCTAGTGTTTGCTTTCTGGCCCCTTCATTATGAACAGCTCATGGAAATGTGTTCTCAGTGCTCTTCTTTCTGTCTTTCTTTCTTTCTTTCTTCTTCTTCTTCTTCTTCTTCTTCTTCTTCTTCTTCTTCTTCTTCTTCTTCTTCTTCTTCTGCTTCTTGTTCTTCTTGTTCTTGTTCTTGTTCTTCTTGTTCTTCTTGTTCTTGTTCTTGTTCTTGTTCTTGTTCTTGTTCTTCTTCTTCTTGTTCTTCTTGTTCTTCTTCTTCTTGTTCTTCTTGTTCTTCTTCTTCTTCTTCTTCTTCTTCTTCTTCTTCTTCTTCTTCTTCTTCTTCTTCTTCTTCTTCTTCTCCTCCTCCTCCTCTTCCTCCTTCTTCTTTCAGACCCAAGTGTGGCTGGGGGAGTAGCAATTGAGTAGATCCTCCAGAAATGGTCTTTCTTAGTCAATTGCATCCTCACTTTTTCTCCAGCCTTTGTTGCCTTTTATCTTAACACCATCTAGTTTTGACAGTCATTTTCTTTCTTGGTCCTGACTGAAGTATTTTCTTCACCCAGGATCGTTTTCTGTATTTTACACACTCTTTGTCGGAATATGCTTTTTTTTCTTTTGTAAGGACATAAAGAATATAGGGAAGTGACTGCAAGAATTCATAGACCTTTGCAAATGATAGAAAGGATTAGATGCACTCCTACTCTGTGCTAGAGGCTGTACTGGGAGTCTCCAGTATCTCTAGTTTATTTCCACTTAAACAACTGCTGTTCAGAAAGGGCATGCCTCTTGCACAGTCATATATTTGAATTTGTGTGACTCTAGACATGTCTGGTGCTCCTTCCTTTACCTCACAGCACTTCTACAAACCAATCTTTCTTCAGGCAGAAGGCATAGTGCTGTACAGCAGACCTGGGGACTCCATGGCTGTCTGTGTGAAACTATTCCTTCCTTGAAGGAGAGGGATATCTCTGTTTTTGTATTTTGCCTTCAGCCCCACTATGTGCGATATTTGTAGGAGGTGATTCTCTATCCATTTTACCTGTATGACTGCTGTTATCTTTTTGTCAGGCTCTTACGGAAGAGAATTAGTATTGGTGTGTTTTCTAGGTGCTTGGCTGTGGTCACTACTTCACAGAAATGGCGGGACTCACTGCTCCCATTTGAAGCCCCTGAAATATTTTACATCAGACCTTGCCAATGTGTTTAACACAACTCACAGGCACAGTTCATGCTGTGAAGTCAGGAAGCAGAAAACCTTAGGATTTAATGGACATTTTATTGGGAGCTTGCTGTCCAATTAAGATACCTCATTACCAGGGATACATCTGTCTTCTGGAAGAAGAACGTAAGAACAACACTGAAACTTTTAATTTGATATCAGACCACCTTCTACCCCCTTTTCGACATATGTGTCTTATCTTGCTCTGCTAAAACATAGCATTTTGTCCCAGTAACAAGTAATATTTCATTGAGGATATAGCAGGTGGCAGACCATGTTCCAAGGACTAAAGGTACAAGAGGTGCAACACAGGTGTGATCTGGAAGACATAGGTTGCTCTTCTCTAGACGTTTTTTGTGGGTTTAATTACCATGCCTTTGCTATAAAATCCTCTTCTTTGGAAGGTCTTCCTTGTCTCTTGCCACCTGTGTCTTTGCTTGGAGAAGACATCTTGTATGAAGAGACTCCTCTCACTTCTAGATTCTTATGGCATTTCAATGCTATGTTTTCTCACTTGCGAACACATGAGAATCAGTATTGCACCTAGATATTTTTTTCTATTGACAATATAATTATGGAAATGCACACATACACGAATACTGGCAGCATTCATAATAATTTTATAAAGGGCTTACTATTGATAGAGCATGCTGTAGATGATAAAAATAATTCTGAAGAGGTGACATCCTTGCTTAAGGTAGACAGTTGGAAGAATTGGTGAACTCTAAATGCCGTCTTTTGGATGCCAAGCCCTAGTTCTATCCTGGGCTTGGAGTGCTTTGCTGTTTTAGACTCCTTCATGGATCTACCCTGCCCCTCTTAACAATTTTGTAAAAACTTGTATCACTCAATTCAGCCTTCTGCACATCACCAGGTACATATAATCAATAGTCAATTGCTAGACTAGTATGTGATTGCATGAATAGATGGAGTCAATACTTAAGAGGTTATTGTGTCTCTGTGATGAGGCTGTTGGATTTTAAATGTGTGGTTGGCACTCTTCTTCTGTCACTTGAAGGGCTCTGTGTATTCCTGGGTATGCTCAAATGTCTCTCCTATTCACATGCTGGAAATTAGCACTGCCAAGGACACTGCCCCCAGAAGCCATAATTAAGTCACACTTACTGTTTAGAAATTGGGTGTTTAGTTCTTCCCTTTTAGCACATTAGTATCCTTGTGTGTTAATTGGTGCCCAGTAGGAAGATTCTAAGAAGCTGTAAGGCAGTTGCTTCTGGGGACTTTTGCGGAAAGCCCGTTTTTCAGATTACGGGAAGTAAAACATTGTGGTGCCTGACATGAGTAGTGCAATAGCAGTGGATACCATTGGACATGTTGGTGAGAGGATGGAAACATGGTTTCCAAGAGCAAAGAAGCACTGGCTTGGGTATGAGCTGATATGTCACTTTAGCCAGGACAAATACCAAGAACCCCAGGAAAGGGCCCCGTGCTGACAGTAGCTAGCCTAAAATTCACCGGTAATTTCTGAAGACTACTCAGTTGTTCAGTTCAGTTTGTGAAGTACTTTTGATACAAGATATTTAACTTGGATATTGTCCCGTGGCTTGTGGTCCATGTTTGATGGCCTCATTTGTGCATTATTCATATTGAATGGTTTCTGAACTCAAAATCAGCCTCTCAAATATTAATTTTGTAGGGAGAGTAAAACAAATTTAAAATTTAGAAAATGCAGGCACTGGTGAATATTGCATGCTCTTTTGACACTAGTCTTTTTTTGAAGTGTTTTCACAGTTGTTATCACCAGCTAAATTTTCCTCCAGTGGAGCTATCCATTTAGGGCTGCCAGATATTTCAGGGTCCTGAAGTTGACCCAAATTAAATCTAAATAAACCAGAAACTGCACCAATAGGAGTTGATTTCATTTCCTTGTCAGGTCTTTCAATGTTTTCATTTTTTTTTTTCAAAATCCAAATGTTTTCCAACCACCGTATCTCCTGTTATTTTGCTGACCGGTCTAGGATAAAGCAAAATGGTTGGTTACCTGACATTGATGTGACCTTTGCCGCCCATTTTATCTGGATCTTTCACTTAGTAGGCCTACGGATAGGAAGTGAAATACAAGAGGCCGTTTACATTTGTGCTTCCTTAGAAAATAATGTTTAAATTGAAGAAGAAATGTTAAGTATTGCTGATCATGACTGTCTTGGTGACGGGGGAGGAAAATTCCCATGTGACTTGGGCTCTCCTCCTCTCCCAGAAGAATTAGCAACATTTTTTGTTTCCTGGGAACCGTCTTGTGACCGAACAGCCTAGAACATTCTACATCTTCACATGGGCAACAGGGTAGGGTGGAAAGAACACCAACTCAAACGTCACACTAACTCATGTCCCCTTCTTACATCAGTCATGTAATACAAGAAAAGCCTGTACTTGCAAACAAGTCTCAGTCTCTACTTGTAGAAGTCTTATCAAAAAACAAAACAAAACAAGACAAATGAACAACAGCAACAGCAACAAAAACCCAAACTCAAAATGTCAACAAAAAAAAAAACCCAAACCAAAATAAAAACAAAAACAAAAAAAAAAAAAAAAAAAAAAAAAAAAAAAAAAAAAAAGAAAGAAAGAAAGAAAGAAAGAAAGAAAAAACAATGACAAGGAAAAAATCCTACTTTAAAGTTTCTGTGACATTAATGCAACAACCTATTTACACACCCAATTTAGTGTCAGGCACCTTCGCTCCTCACTTTGAGGCACACAGAGGCTTGAAAGGTCACATCGCTCATGGCATTGAGTCTTTGCCTGCTCAACAAGAAACAGATTAGAAAACACCGATGCCTACTGCTGCCCTGCAAAGCTCCTTCACAAGACTTGCACCCAGGGGTAACAGTGGCAGCTCTAACTATCACGGGGAGAGCTGATGCTTCTTGGGTGGAGAGTGCTTGCAACAGCTAAAAAGATAAGCGCTCTTAGTCTCCTTAATTGGCTTCCTGGCACAGGGACTGTAAGCTTCAGGTTACCTTCCCCTTTCTCCCAGATTGGCTAACTTGGAGGGCATGGAGTGCTCAGGGATTCCATTCCATCACCAAAGCCGCCTAACAGGCTCAGTTGAGCGCTTGCTATCATCATGATTTTAGTTTAATCCAACCTGGGTTACAGGTCAGCCCCTTGAAGCTCAGGATGGGGTATCAAATTTGGGCTCAGTCCGTACTCAGGTTAGTGCCAAATACTGTGCTTTTTCCATATTTAGAATTACTCTATGAAAAATTTCATCAGCAGCTTTCTCTCTAAGCTACCTTGAAGTTTGGCAGCTCACGATCAATCTCCATTCCAGAGGGATCATTTCCTTGTGCCTGATGCCACTACCTGGGATGTAAGGTTCTGCCATCTGCCCCAGTAGAAAGGGGACTTATGAGATAGCCAAGGGTTCTTGATTTTAGGTTTGGAACTTAGGAAAAAGGACAAGGAGTGACTGTCTTACCAGTACCAGGTGGGAAATACCATTCCCTGTGGTCATGCACTAGTACTTAGTAGGAAAAAAACCCCAACTCAATAAGGGTTTATTAATATACGGGTTGCATCTTTCTGCTGAAGTCATTTCAAACGTCTCATTTAGGGGAAATCCATAGTCTTGTGGAAGTGATATTTTGCATCTAATCTCAGAGAATTCTACTTCTGTGGTTGTCTTCTGCCACCAGTGTTCCATACTGAAGCTAGACGGTCATACATCCATTATCTACACGGGAGGCAAGAGAATTCAACTTGGTTTATAGGTTCCATAGGCAGGAAGCGGAAGACATAAAATCAAGATGCTGCTCATACAAAATTAAGTTTTAGCCTGTAGAGAATGAAGGCTAAAATCTACAATCTGACATCCACGGTCTTTACAAGTCATGGGCTCCACATGGCCACATATTTTTGCTTCTCTCGTTGCAAGAGTCTAGAAGCATGATGTTCGGTGAACAGTTGTTAGCTTAGTTGAACTTGACTTTCACCTTTGTCTCTTATGTTATTCGCCCTCAACCCTTATATACTCTAAATTCTGGCCATATTAGTTTTTTTCTTGTGTTCTAAAAACACTCAAATCCTTATTCTTGTTATTTTTGCTGCCTAAAATTTTTGCCCCATTTGTCTGATGCTATCCAACCTATATTTTAAGTTTTTGCTACTCAAATGTCATTTTCTGAAGTCTTTTGCTGTTGATTTGCTCTATCTTTGGCTCAAAATTATTTAGCACTTTCTTCCTATGTTTATTGGTGCATGTAGTACAGACACACTTTAAGATAGTGTATGTCCTTTCTACCAGATTCTCAGTGGCTTAAGACCAGAAATGTGGTTTATCTTTGTCCATTAGCATATAATCTGGTCTATGTGAGACAGAGTAGTTGGTGAAACAAAATGAAACACTTTGTAAGAATATTTATTACCTGAAATCCTTAGTAAAAGAGCCAACAGAGTTGGAGTCAGAATTAATAGTATATAATAAGGAGATGATACCTTTAATTTTTGGTATCAAATCATGTATTTTCTATGTGAAGGGCTTAGCAGGGTGCCTGGCACATAGTGAGCGGCCTGTCAGGGTTAAACCTGATTCTCACCTTCTCATGTTCATTTCAGAACCCCCAATCAAAGACTGAATTGCTACCAACAGAATCAGTAAATGGTTTTATCATCAGGATAAAATATGATTTTAAAAGCAGCACCATATTTTAAATGCTCAGCTCCTAACCATAAAGCTAAGGTCATGGAGACTCGTTGAACCAAGAGAAAATTCTGAAGGTTCTGTGGCCTGGAAATAGGGGTGCCACAGGAGTAAGTATGCTTTGCTCACTGTGCAATGAATGAGTCCAGAAGATTACTGGTTAAGGTTGGGTGCAGTGGCTCCTGTCTGTATTTACAGTACTTGGGAGGGTATAAGACAGGAGGATTGCTGTGAGTTCAAGGCCAAATGAAGCTATTTACTGGGTCCCATGCTGGTCTTGGCTACATAGTGGTCTTGTCTCAAAACACAAACACACATGTGTGCACACACACACATACATATATGAGGTCTTGTCTTAAAACAAAAACAGACACATACACATATATGTATTATACATAGATACATTTATACACACATATATCCAATAATCATATATGTAAGAAGAATTCAATTCATTGACTATAAAATAGTTCAGTAATGCCCAATTTTGATTTAAGTGCCACTAAAAGCTAAGTGTATGCAGTCAAGGCATTTCTTATCTATGGTAATCAAATCAACTTATTGTGACATATTTTCTGTCTTTGGTCTTGGTGCTCTCTTAGCTGACCTCCTACTCCGTCCATTAGACATTAGTGTTAGAAGGATGTGGTTAGGAACCCTTTGGTCAGTGGCCATCTTGGATAGGAACATGTATTTATGTATTTATATTGGTACTGCCCTGTGAGCCACATGATGTAGCCAGCACAATGTGGAGTTTCCAAGGTTTCTTTTTCTTTTCTTTTTTTTTTTTTTAAAGATTTATTTATTATTATGTATACAGTGTTTTGCTTGCATGTACTCCTGCAAGCCAGAAGAGGGCACCATATCACATTACAGATGGTTATGAGCCACCATGTGGTTGCTGAGAATTGAACTCGGGACCTTTGGAAGAGCAGGTGGCGCTCTTAACCACTGAGCCATCTCTCCAGGCCCCCAAGGTTTCTTTTTTAACTTCCTCAAGTGTAACTTTATCATTTTTGCTCCTGATTTACTGAAATACCTTTTGTCGCAAAGCTATTTATAAGAACATTTCTGGGTCATTCCAATTAGCTACTAATGGTTATTTGTTTATTTATTGAAGAAAGAACGCCAAAAAACTCTCTCCCCCACAATAAAATAGCCAGAAGTTTCTTTTTTAACCTCTAAGGAATTAATCATTAAAATTTTAATTTATTTTTATTTTGCATGTTTGAGTGTTTTGCCTTTATGTATGTCTGTGTACCATGCACATGGCTGGTGCCTGAGGAGCCCAGAAGACAGGAGTGGATTCTCTGGGACTAGAGTTTCCAGTCATGGTTGATATGTTTTTGAATGGATGATCTGATTTGATTAGTATAACTGACCGTGTACCTCTTAAGTTCATTACTTAGGTAACTTGATCATATATTCCGATTAACAGGGAATTGCATTAATTCAAATATTGTTAACGTTCTTTAGAATACATTTATTTATCAGGTAAAGGAAAAGCATGTGTGCTATGGTGCACATGTAGAGGTCAGAGGACAACTTTGTAAAGTTGGTTCTTTCCTTTCACCTTTACATGGCTTCCAGGCATTGAACTCAGGTTTCCAGGCTTGCAAGAACACACACTCACTCTCTGAGCCCTCTTACTGGGCCTCAGGTGTTTTTTACGTACTTTGATTTAGAAATATATTTTTAGAAAGGGTTAAACTTTATTTTCCTGCAGACTATGATCTTGACTTTGTGATTACTCTTTTAAGCTTCTTTTATGGTAGCTGATCTCACAGTTGGCTTTTACTTCTCTCTGTATTTTTTGAACTGTTGAACATATAGGGTAAATTTTATTTTTGAATTACAAATCAATCTTTTGTATCTACAAAACAATCAATTATTAGACATTAATGGGTATATTCAAATAATTTCACTCATAGGGTGGAGTCTACATTCTGTAATAAAGGCTCACAGGCTCTGTTTTGTGTGAATGTGGGACTCCAGGAATCTAGAATATTTCCAGTGACATAAATAGCCATTTCTGAAAATTCTCTTTATAGTCAAACACTGCTTATGCTACCATAAACTTAGCCATTTTCCTATTCTTAAAGCATAGATGGGGGTCCCCAAAGTTCTATCCTAACTCGCTCAAACCTCCTTGCCTTCTAGATTTTTATGAGACATATGAGTATCTATGTAATGGGATGAAAAACAGTGTGGTAGATACCTGCATTGGTCTCAGGATATTTTTGAATTCTTCCAATTCCAAATTGCCTTGTAACACATTTTGAGAGGGTCTCTCTTTCTCCTCAGTAATTTTCAGAATCTAGCAGAGTGTTAACACATACTAACCACTCCATGAACACATGATTGATTAACATTAACTGGAAAACTCTCTTGATCTGTGTTCTGCTTGTAAGTATCTACATGGTATGTAATGTGGGGCTGCATGCTCATAGTTGCTAATTGATCAGCCTAGTTGATCTGCAGCTAATCACTGAATCCCCACTCAGTCTTTTAATTTCTGTGATGTAGACCTGGGCCTTCATTCTTTTTCTTCATTTAACCTGGTTTGTTCCAGTAACTTTCACGCTTGCTTCTAATTGAGGCTTCCTGGGTATCTCTTGCATTGGAGAGGATTCTTACACGCTTTACGTCATTAGATATGGAAGATATTCTAAAAGTTTCCAGTTTGGTCCTTTCCAGGGAACAATGGGAAAATAGATCTTTTGTGGTCAAGTGACCTGGCCAAAAGCTATGTGTTAATTCATTTAGTATCATATTTTGAGTCCTTGTCTTGTTCCGGACAGTGTGTTAAGGTGTGTGTGTGTGTGTGTGTGTGTGTGTGTGTGTGTGTGTGTGTGTGTGTGTTTGGGGGGATCTCTTATTTCCTAGTTCCCAGCCACAGTCTTCATTTCTTTTTTATTTAATTAATTTATTCAGATCACAACTCAATTGTTATCCCATCACTTGTATCCTCCCGTTCCTCCCTCCTTCCCGCTTTCACCCTATTCCCCTCCCTTAGGACCTCCTCCCCCACTGTATGGTCATAGGCTATCAAGTCTCATCTTGGTATTGATAGCCTGCTTATTCTCTCTTTGGTTGCCATCAAGATGGGGAAATAGAAGGACCCAGAGGGTCCTAGAAACCTACAAGAAGAACATCGTGACGGGTGGGTCGGGGCCCAAGAAAATCTGTTCAAACTATTGCACTGACCAAGGACAATACAAGTAGTAAAAATCGAACCCCTACTCTGGTCTACCTATGGACAGGATATTCTCCACAGTTATGTGGAGAGTGGGGACTGACTCTGACATGAACTCTGGTGCCCTATATTTGACCACAGTCTTAATTTCAGTCCCTCAAGTGGACTATTGTTATGTAGTGTGGTCATTTCCCCTCCTGTTCCCCTTCCCAACCATCCAGTGATGAAACCAATGCCTAAAATTTCTCCTGGACCCTACATTCAATGCCTAAGTTCTCAAAAAGTTTGTTTTATATTTATAGCACTTAGTGGTGAATATATTTTAACACCTTGATCATAGGTAAGGTACAGTTACTTGAAAAACTTTTGAGAAGTTTTAAAACATGTTACTTTTACTATCTGTGATGTACAAGGTACTTTTGGTGTCACAGAGACAAAGGCGACTTGGAAACTCGTCTCTGTCTGTGGCTGAGTGTGTGGCATTACAATTCCTCTGCTACTAAAGGACATCTAGATCAAGCTAGGGTGGACATTTGTCACTCAGCAGCAACTCCATCTTAGACCTGTGCTGGATTTAAAAAAAATCTCTGCTTAGCCCAACACATAAAACTTCACTCATACAGGTAGAGCCTGTCTGTAAAACCTTTCGGTGATTTTTAATCAGGATAGATTCTGGACTGAAGACTATGAGTAAAATAACACATTTTTTGGTCAGAAACAACCTATATGTAAGAAGTAGGTTGATCCTGCAGCAATGCGATTCTATTCAGAAGCAATGGATGACGACTTCAGAAGATTCTCTGGAAATGACACTTCACTTCTTGTAGGCACTGTCATCTCTATGAATGATGGCTGCTGACAGAGATGATGTCTGGACTTGGGAAAGGAAATAACTGGGGCTGGAGAAAATGAGATGTGCTTTTTAGAAGCCTAGAACTCAGTTATAGGCAAATATGAATGGCAACAAGATGGCCTGGCTTTCTGTTTCATCCTTTTCTCATTTTTCTAGTGCCAAGATCGGACCCTTGGCAATACTGAAAGGCCATTTGTTAATAGATATAAGCATACAACCTCAAAAGGAGGCACACATGGCCAAAAAGTATGTAAAAAAAAAGTTCAACATCATTAACAACTGGAAATCAAATCTATAGTGACAGATTAACTATTCCAGCAAGGATGGATATTCTAAAAAAGATAAGAGATAACAAGTGCTGGCCCAGACACAAAGAAAAGAGAACCTCTGCATATTTGGCATATTTGTTGGTGAGAATGAACATTAAGTATAGCCATTGTGAAGAACATTTCTTAAAGTGGAATTGCCATATGACCCAGTGATCTCACTATTATGTCCAAGAGATATCTACACTTAGTTACAATAGCCAAGAAGCGAAAACAGACTATGTGCCTATGTGTACAGAGAATGTGGTACAATGAAGTATTACATCACCATAAAAATGATGAAATCCTGCCATTTGCAGCAACACAAACAGACATGAAGATCATTAGTTTCATTATAAGAATCCATATACAAAAAGACAAGCACTGCAGAATCTTACTCTAATGTAGAATCTAAAAAAAGGGATGTCTTAGAAACTGAACGTAGAATGGTGGTTATCTGAAGCTCATGAGAGTGCGAGTAAGGTAACTCCATCAATGACAAATAGGTTATGCTCCGTAAGTTCTGGTGTTCCAGATTTTAAAAACATTTTATTATTATTGTTTGTGTGTGTGTGCATGCATACATATGTGTGTGTGTGTGTGTGTGTGTGTGTGTGTGTATGAATATCTGCCATATGTATACAGCTTCCTTGGAGGCTGGAAGAGGCCAGTGGATCTCCTGGAGCTGGGGTTACAGGTGATTGCACACACACAATAGGTGAAGTACAAATGGTCGGTAAACATGAAAAAATATTCAAAGCACTAGGTCATTAGGGAAATATAAATAAAATAATATTGAAATGCCATCTTACCTGAGTCAGAATGGCTATCAGCGTCAGAAAGTCTGTTGCCAGATTGTGTCTTATGGACATGACAGAGAAGCTACACTCATGGAATCTCAACAGTGCGGCTACCTAAACAAGACCTGAACAATGACACCACCAGCTGACATGCCAGTGTGAATGGAGGCATCTCACAGAGTCCTGCCTCTAGATAGAGAGCCATAGATAGTTAGCAAACTGCAAAGGGAGAGGTAGCTGTACTTCCCAGGGATAAGCTCCCTAAATGTTATTGACCACCACGTAGTCAGCCCTAAACCCATATATATATAAATAAGCAGCAATAAATGGACTTATCAGGCTGCATTTATTATTTATTTACACATATCTATCAACATATATCAATAATAGTGAAATAGAAGTCATGAATTTGAGAGAGAGAGAGAGAGAGAGAGAGAGAGAGAGAGAGAGAGAGAGAGAGAAAGAGAGAGAGAGTTGGGGGCATGAGAAGGGTTGGAGCAAAGACTGGAAGAGAAGAAATAATGTAATTATATTTTAATTAAATAAGAAGATAAAAATGACAACACATTCTGGTAAGGATGTGTGAGAAAGGCAGAATTTATATACTGCTGGTGGAAAACTGAAAGTAGCCAACTCACTACAGAAATCAGTATGAAGATTTCTCCAAAATCTAGAAATGGAACAACATATGACCTAGCTATACCCACTCTGGGGGTAGACCCAAAGGATTGTAAGCCACAATGCTAAGCAGATACTTGCAAGTTCATGCTTATTGCAGCACCATTTATCAATAGATGAATAAACAAAGAACATGCAGCCCATGTACACAATGGAACCTAATCAGCCATAATGAAGACTGAAATCATCTTGTCTGCTGGAAAACGGGTGCAACTGGAGATAATCGTCATATTAAGCAAAATAAGCCAGACTCAGAAAGCCAAGTATTGTATATTTCTCTCATTCACGAGCCTTATCTATGGATTTATATGTATATGCACACACACATCTATATACATATTTGTAAATAGATATATGAGAATGGAGGAAGGAAAGGACTAGAAGGGATATGGGGAAAAATGGGAAAATACAGGGGAATTCATAAGGTCAAAACAGATGGTCTGCTGGGAAGAAAGTAAAAATGGCATTTATCAAAGTATTACATTGTTCCCATAACCTCTACTCACGTATTTATTTAAAGGGAAAATAATCAGAACCTTTGGTGTTAAAGGGAGGGATAAACAGGTCCTTTCAGCTTGATATCATTTGATCTGCAAAGAGTATATAAGGCGACCTGAACGTGGACAGTCTTAGGACTTAGGAGTTTTGATAATAGGCTCCTAAAAGTAAAGCTTCGACATTTTGGAAAATTTGATTGCAGCCCTCTCCTTCTCCCTCTTAGCACTCCCTCGTCTCTTTTCACCCACCCCTTCTTCCTGAGGACAGAAGGCACAAGACAAGCTCATGTGGTCTGGACAATCAGATTCAGCTTTTATTTGCTCTGAATCCCACCTTCCTGTTCGGATCACTCCTCCCCTGACCTACACTTCAGAAACTAATCAATGTGTCTCCTGACCACATTTCTTCCCTATGTTTCAACTGCTTTTGCTAGTAACTTTTTCCATATGGTTATGTCCTTGCCTCACAAAAGAGTTTTCTTTCCCCTCCATCAAAAGTAGTCTGATTGGAGTTTTAGGAAAAACCTTTTTCTCAAATATGTGACAGACTGCTTCTAAAGATGCCAACCACGCTTCATTGTGTTGGTGACCAGGGACTGGATAGGTGGAGCAAATATAACTAAGTGATGGCCCTCGAAATGGAGAGTCAGGGAATGAGAGTGAGGAGCGATGAGTCAAACAGTCCAATCAAGACCTAGAGATGGAGTCCGACTTTATGGTTTTCACAAAATGTGCATTTATTTTTTCACTCCGGTTTGGCCTCATTCCCTTCAACATGGTATTCTTAGTATTCTTTATTTTGCTTGTTGCAATTTTCTTCACTTGTTGCTAAAACTTACTAAAATGCCAGATGTTATGTTGGAAACACAGAACCTGAAAGAAGGCTGTAAATCACAAAAAAACAAACCATAAAATAAACAATAAAATTCTCCGAGTGCTGTGCTCTGAGCTTCCTCGCTTCAAGCCTGCTTTGTTCACTCCCCTTCCAAGGCCTCCATGGCTCCCAGACCTCTTCTTTTACAGCCAAGCGTGGGGGCAACTGGGCAGTTTCTCACCTCGGACTTGATTGTTCACTTTGCAGATTCTGAGCAGAGCACTGGGTCAGACTCCGAGGTGCTCACTGAGCGGACCTCCTGCTCCTTCAGCGCTCACACCGACCTAGCGTCTGGTGCTGCAGGCCCCGTGCCTGCTGCCATGTCTTCCATGGAGGAGATTCAGGTGGAGTTACAGTGCGCCGACCTCTGGAAAAGGTTCCATGATATTGGGACTGAGATGATCATCACCAAAGCAGGCAGGTAAGGATGCTCCAACGAGTGACCAAATCCAAAGATACGGAAGTAGGCCCCATTACTCCCACTGCCATTTTTTACCTGTGGTAAAACTCAGTGAAGCTAAGCCTCTTGCACTTTCTTTTCTGCACCTGGATTTTCTAACATGGTCCTTCTGTGTTTAATATTTTGCTATTTCCTTCCAAGCACTCAAATCTAGCATCACTTCTACCCTCACAAACAGTTTCCATCTTGAAACATACTTCATCTAATTCTTGATACATAATAGATTAAAATTAGGTCCAAAGCAAGTACTTACTCCCTCATGCATCATTTCAAAGAAAGCTTTTCTAAAACAAACACAATTTCAATAGCTTGTATCTTCCACGACTAGAATACTCCAATATCTTTATAAGAATGAGGCTTGTGGCACTCATTAAAGTAAGTTTATTGATTCATCGTGTTTTGTTTTTGGCTTGAAATTATTACATAAAATTTATGATCATTAGGAGAGTCTCTTGTGAAACCAGTTACCCAAGACAATAAATAAGTTTGGAAACCACAGTCTCTCTTAAAAGAGAAGCCTTTAGTAAAACCATGACTTTACTACCGTCCTTCAGTTTTCTGTAGCTACGAGTTTATTTCGTGCTGGACACTGAACATGTACATGGTACTTAAGCGTCACAGGAATTCTACAAAGTGAGATATGACTCTTCCTTTTGGATGCAAGGAAAAGAAGGCTGGAAGAGACTAAGCAGCTTGGTGAAGCCATAGGTTATTGGTTGGTAGCTCCAAAATTCATGCATATGGGTTGTTCTAAAATAATGATCATAATTATTTATTACTCTACCACATTAATATTTATATTTTTTGCCTCTGACTCAAAATGAAAAAGATTTAACTAATACTGAATTTGAATTAAGTCTCCAAGTAAATAGGAATAGCTAATGAAATTAAGCATGACCATACCATTTTTATATTTTCAAATTATACTTAAAAAAAAAATATATATATATATAAAACAATGGGAGTGCTTGCACATGATTTTTATGAAAATACTCACTAGGTTTAGCTCATCTCAATGGATGTAGAGAAACCAACACATTCAATAGAACATCTGAAAGCCACTGATTAAATGAACCTGACCTCCTCCTTGACTTTTTTCCCTCTTGGTGTCCTCATTGCTTCATAACTTTCCCAGTGACTAAAATGATTATTGTGTAGATCAGTTTTGAGGAGAGTTATCTTCAGTGCCATCTCTTATTATTTGGATTGTAGTGTTATCCTCTTCTACCTTTTATGGAAATTTGGTGATAACAAAGCAATTGGAGGAATTTTCTTTTTCTAGAGAGGTTAAACACAGAGAGGTAAAATATTACAATTACTTTCTGTCTAGAATGTTTTTCAATTTGGGTTTTTGTATGGTCAGTAGGTCTATGTTTGCCATATAGTCCTGTTACTGATACCATCCCCTACTCTACACACTTTGGAGACCAGTAGTGCACCCCAGCCTTTAAGTGTTTAATTTTAGGATTCATGTGCATATGTTTTCACAAAATTCTCTTGATTATTGACAATACCAACATACTATGTAGTGTTGACTACATAGAACTAATATGTCTTATTACAATTAGGGAAACCTTATTTGCCAATGATATTTCCCTACACACCAAGCTGTCCCCTGATGATTTGGAATGATTGCAGTCTACAGAGCCCTCAATTTGGGGACAACCAACCAATTTTTGTAATCAGCACCATGGACAGAGGTGTGTTGGGATTAATGGATTTAGAAGACAGATAAATTGAGACCTAAATTTAACCATAACATTAATACCAAACACAGCTCATTTTATGGTATATGAAAGGTACTTTATTTTTATTAAGTTATAACATATTTTTGTATAAAGTACACTAACACAGAGAACAGGCAGTATCTGGAGAGCTCAGAAAATTAAAACAGAATTTTAAAGCCTCTGCTGTGTTTTATGGAAGATAGGAGTGGAATGACTTTACCCAAAGTCATTTTAGAATTTGAGCACTTAGGGTTATATAACTGTTCCAGAGAAAATATCAAATTAAAAATATCAAATGCTCTTTCTTTCGGTGTAGCACAGCCTATGTAGGTGGCCAAGAAGAGGCACATCTCAGCTCCATTTGTAAGGGAGAGGGGTTTCTCTCTGTCTCTCACCAGATGCCTCCTTGCAAATAAAACATAGAGGGGGATTGAAATTCATTGCTGTGAAGAAGGCAATTACTGACCTGTGTTTAAAAGTATAGACTGAGGTTCTCAGATGTTTGGAAGAATTAATGTAGATCAAAGTGTGTAACTCATAGTGAATGTTATTAAGTGTAGCCACTCATCACATTTTATTGGTAAGACTAAAATTCGAGGCCTCCTAATTAAAGTTGTGAGGATGGGAAGAGAAAATATAAACCAACTGGAAAATAAAGTGCGAAAAGAAAGAACCCTTATGCACTTGGTGCAACTATTTCAGAATTTGCCGCCATCCCTATCAAAGGTCTGTTGTCTTTCCAGTGTGATTCTCATAGCACAGATTTGCTGCCAGAAACACATTTACTTTATGGGTTACTTTTCCTGAATAAGGAGTAAATGTGAGACTTGTACAGACAGCCTTGCACACATTTGCAAGATGGCTGTCTGAGGTCAGGGCATGGTCTACGGCTGTGAAATGGAGCAAAGCCAATTAGGCCATATGTGGCTCAAGCTTGTGACCTTGACCTCATTAGCACCGTGGTCGACTCAGCTCTATTAACTAGCCCCAGATGGTTAAGCTTAATGTAGCATTTTGTGTACAAGTACCCTAGCGCACACTCAGGGCAATCTACATTTTTGAATTGAGCACTTTCTAAATGTCTTGTTTGATGCAAACAGGCTTGGTGTCTTTACTTTCTTCTTGGGATTTTTGAGGATAATGGCAAATTTTATTCTAGACTAGTTGAAATCCAATACCTCTTTTGGGCTGTGCCCTCTCCTCTCTTCAGTTATGAGAGAAGCTGTAAAGTGCCACATCCTGACCTCACTTGTTTTGGCAAGTTTAACAAGCCATTGTGGTGGAAGCAAGGTATTGCCCAGAGGCCACTAGACTTCATTTGGTATTTGCTCCTTATTCCACAGGCTCCTTCCTCTGACACACACGTTGACAGCCTGAGAAATTGCAGGAATTTTTGTTCGGTTTTATGCACTAAAAATAAATAAATAAAAAAGTTGCTGGTCCTTTGTTTGGAGACTAGGAATGCATTCATTTTATTTTGTTATTTTTCATGAGAAATTAATTTTCAGTGGTCATTTTCAAATAAGCTCAGTCTTTTACATATGCACTAAAAGGTTAATTAAAATATAAAGCAGAGTCATGAATGAACTGTTTGAGTGTATCAGTCAGGAGGTAGCTTAAATTTGAGCTAAGAAGAGATGCTGTTTCAGCAATATGAGCCTTCATCGTGGCTTGCAGTGCTCATTTATACTTAATTGTAGTAATTAGTGAAATAATAATTAGCCACCTCATTGGAATTAGTGGATACTGGGTTTTTTTTTCTTTTCTTTTTTTTTTTTTTTAGTTTTTTTTTTTTTTAATTTATTCTTGTTACATCTCAATGTTTATCCCTTGTATCCTCCCATTCCTCCCCCCCCCCCATTTTCCCATTATTCCCCTCCCCTATGACTGTTCCTGAGGGGGATTACGTCCCCCCGTATATTCTCATAGGGTATCAAGTCTCTTCTTGGCTACTTGCTGTCCTTCCTCTGAGTGCCACCAGGTCTCCCCCTCCAGGGGACATGGTCAAATGTGAGGCACCAGAGTACGTGAGAAAGTCGTATCACACTCTCCACTCAACTGTGGATTTTTGATGTGCTTAAAATACCCAGTAAGAAGGCACTCTAACTTGCACCCCAGTTTATTTTCCTGCTCTCTTGTGCTCATGACTTCATTTATCTTCACAGGAGGATGTTTCCTGCCATGAGAGTGAAAATCACTGGCCTGGATCCCCATCAGCAATACTATATAGCAATGGACATTGTGCCTGTGGACAATAAAAGATACAGGTAATGGCTCTGGAATTGTAGACATCACCAATATGCCAAGGCAGTTCTTTAAACTTGTTAGGCGAATAAGGGCAGAGGATACGCCAATGGTCTGTGTGGTAGGGTACCAGGAAGTAAACTAAATACAGAAAACGAGGGCTTAGTAAGTGTGTCCTCAACTCCTCCCAGGTCTCTGGACACAATGGGATCTTACAGTGTCCCCTACAGGAGCAAACATTAAGTGGCTTTTTCTTGAATCTGAAAGTAACTGAGGTTATGTTAAAACGATGTACACATTGAATGATATGATTTGTGAAATAATAAATGAGTTGGAACTTAGGGCTTTTTCTTGAGAAGGAAGTAGACCAGAGTGATATTTTCAATGAACATCTGATATGCAACTCTTAAGAAGATGACTAGGAACAAATAGGGGAATTGGAAAAATTGTAAGAAGAGACTCTTATCAGGGGAACAGCTGTCCTTAATTTGGGTGTGGGTGAGTCTGATGAATAACTTTGTCTCAGAACTATCTCAATATATCCTCCAAGTCTTTTTGATGGCATAGATATTGTCGTTACAAAGCAATGGTGGCTTGCTCAGTGTCTTGAGGCCACAGTCACATTAGAGGTGCATTTTTGAAATGTCTAACTTATGAGAACATTGCTCCAAGTCTGTGAACTTGGAGGTAAAATATGATGGGGAAGTAGGAAGAGAGCGTTGGCTAAGAGAGGCATGGACCTATATGGTAGGGATCAGGAGAGAAAACACTTGCAGTAAGTAGAAGAGACTCGTGGAAGCCATAATTCGGTCTGAGTGCTTCTGTTTGCCAGAGTTCAAGGCCCATGGAGTCCTTTAGAACTGAAACGTAAGGAAGTGCCAGATACATGGGATGGGTCTTGAGGACCACAGGGAAATTGGTAAGCTCTGGAAAAACAGACCTCCTTTGCAACCATCAATATCTCATGTACAGGAGCATTATGGGAAAATGATGTGAACAATGAGAAATTTCCCAGCCAGGTCCGTTAAAGGGAACACTGGGGATATTTGCTGGTGATTATGGGAGGTGTTACACTCACACAGGAAGCCCTTCATTCTTGTGGAAATGCCTTGCAGAATTCAGATGGTCAGCGAGGAAATGGTTAATGAGCCAGAGGCTAGGAGAGTCCCTGTACATGGCTGCTTTTTATAGGACAATATGGAAGATGTTTTTAATAAGGAACCAAAATCCTGAACAAGTGGCTAAAAAGATTATATGGTTTGCATTTGAAAGGTGAAAGGTTGCAGTAAAATACCTTTTCTTTAGCTAGACACATGGATCCAGGATGCCTGTGCGTGGTACAGCAAGGGAGGAGAAAAAGTGACTCTGAGAGTGTTTTCCTCACAAGAGCTGTGACTTTGATCACTAACCCTAACAGTTCTCTGTCACCCCCTATTTAACCCTATTGTCCAGTTCCATCTCAATTTAATGTTTTCTCATTATCTACTTTTTTTGTTTTTCCCTAATTATATTCTCTGTCATTCCCGTTATTATTTTTTTTATTGTTATCTCGTCATCTTTCCTTTTTCCTTTATTTGTTTCTTGGGCCTTCATTCTCCCGAGAAACCGAATCTAAATTCTCTTCTCTCCTTCTGTGTCTCAGATATGTGTATCACAGCTCCAAGTGGATGGTGGCTGGCAATGCTGACTCCCCGGTGCCTCCAAGGGTCTACATACACCCGGATTCCCTCGCTTCTGGAGATACCTGGATGAGGCAGGTGGTTAGCTTCGACAAACTCAAGCTGACCAACAATGAGTTGGATGATCAAGGCCATGTGAGTTAAAGAACTTCACTAGCCCCTGCTCCCCTTTTCCCCTTTTGCTTTAGAGCTTATTCACCCCAGGCTCCTTCAAATAGGTAAAATAAGAATCTGTGTGCCATTCTAAATAACTAAGCATAAACTTTTTTCTCTTCCATTTAAATGTCATTTATTACAAATCTAACATTTAGCAAACATCTGCTACTCATCAGCTTATGCTTATCAGACAAAGTTCTTTTTGCTCCAGGGACTGAAAGCCCAGTAAAGGAGGTAAGACAGAAACACAACAGATTTAACACTGGCAAAAGAAACCACAACTTGCAACTCAGTAACTCACAAGGAGATACCTAAGAGAAAAAAAGTGAATGACAGTTGTGGGTGATTGGCTGAGAAAACTGGATTTACGAAAGAATTACAAAGCTTCTCTAGTATAATCGAGGCAACTTAGGTTATTACTTTCTCTCTGGCAATAAAACATGTGCTGGGTTTTCAGTCAACACCAGCATCCATCTTGGTTGCTATCACGATTTTTTTTTCAAGGAAATAGCAGTTTCTGAGGTGGCAAGATCCAAGATATGCCACTTATACCTTCTGTGACGTAAACGAATGCATACAAGTCCAATCAGTGCAAAGAACGATGTGTAGAATTTAAAGCCAACACAGGCACCTGCTGAAAAATTGAAGGTGGAGGGGAAAATACAACACATGGCAGAGGCTGAGAACGAGAACGGGTGGTCCGCATTTTTTCAGTCAAACAAATGAACCACACCTAATAACATCCGCCATGAGTATAGCCAATCATATGTTTCCAGGTCCTGCTACCCAGCAGCTTAGTTCCCGCCGGAACTGAACACACTGGTTTCTAGGCCCCGATGCATCCCACCCTTAATCTGTCCTCCTCTTGCCATGCTTCCTGATTTATCGTGACTTATTTTGCACGCAAGCATGAAAAGATGCAGGAACCTTAAAAGTCACCCAACACCAAGTTCTCTCTTCCCACTTCAGATCATTCTGCACTCGATGCACAAGTACCAGCCTCGAGTCCACGTGATCCGCAAAGACTTCAGCAGTGACCTCTCACCCACCAAGCCCGTGCCTGTGGGGGACGGCGTGAAAACATTCAACTTTCCTGAGACCGTGTTTACCACAGTCACAGCCTATCAGAACCAGCAGGTAAGAGGGCCAGTGTCAGGGCGAGGGGTGGGGGTAGGGGTGTGTGGAGGGGTGGAGCTTATTGACTCACAGCTTTTAAAGAAGCTTTATCCTGTTTCTGCTGAGGAATGCTTAGTTCTCAATGTCACAGAAAGGTCAAAATGAGAGGCACCAGGCTTCAACATTTTTTCTTTCTCATACATTACATCCTAACCACAAATAGTCCTGTCCTCTCTTCCCTCTCTTCTAGAACCTTTTCTCCTCCATTAAAAAAAAAAAAAAAAAAAAAAGAGCAGGCCTCTCAGGGATATCAACAGAACATGTCATAACATACAGCAGTAAGACTAGGCACAAACCCTTACATCAAGGTTGGATGAGGCAAACACTAGAATGAAAAGGTCCCCAAGGGAATCAATGACACCCCCCACCACTCCTACTGTTAGGAGTCCTACAAGAAAACCAAGCTACTTATACACAAACATATACACAGAGGACCTAGCTCAGACCTATACAGGGTCTGTGACTGTTGCTTCAGTCTCTGTGATCCCTCTGTGCGGTCTGCTTAGCCGACTCTGTGGGCCATGTTCTCATGGGAGAGACGGGAGTCTTGCCGCACACAGGAAACACTGGCGATGACAGTGTGGTGATGCCCACTGACAGCTGGCATTGCTCTACATTTAGGTCAGGAGCAAGCTCCTGTGTTGTCTTCATGTCTTCCCATGTTTGTGGTCCTTTCCATGTCCTGACAGTGCTCGCTGTGTAGGGTTGATTCTTGCTCCTTTCTGTGTGTATCTCTCTTCCGTGTGACCTCAAAGCCATCTGGCCAGTAAACTGTAAGACTCAGCACTTTATTTCCTGACTCTGTGCACTTCCATGCAATCAACAGCCACACCAGGGATCATTGACATGTTGTTTCTGGCATATACATTTACTCAGTAGGTATTGAGAAATTACGAGCTTCCTGTCTTTGTAGAGAAGTAGAGCTGGTTAATGGAGTAGCTGAGATGGCTGTTTTCTGTACCAAGGGCTTTAGTTAAGAGAACGACATGTAAATACAGAATGATAACAGAGTGGAATACTTCAACAACAAACATGGGGACAAAGAATTTCTTGATTTGTAGAGTAATAAAGTTTTCCTGGAAGTATTGATCCATTTTCTGACACACACACACATGAAACAATCAGCAGACTGACACAGAAGACATGTGGATAGAAGAGGGGCAGAGGCTGTGGCAGGGCTTTACTGTCTTAGCCTAAACGTTACTCGGTTTTGCTTTTTGAAGAAGGTGTCTAGATGAATTTATAAGCGATCTTACTTTATGAAGTTCTGTAAAATGTACAATCAAGCCATTTTATATCATATTTTATAACTGTCAATTTGTCTGATTAGTAGAATACTTTCACTAGATGGATCCTTTGCTAAAACAGGGAGATTTTGGTTTGTTAAGCCTGTACATTAGCATCCGTTCATTTGGGATTGACTGGAAGCAAAATGAACTTACATCGTTATTACATTTGAAGCCTTTGGACCAGATGTTCCACTCTGTGCTCAAAACAATTCAGGAAAGCATCTGATAATTGCCAAATGCTTTCTTCGTGCTAGCTAGGTGATAGTGGTGGGTTTTTTTGTTTTGTTTTTGTTTTTTGTAATCCATGTCTCATGTGAAGAGGATCTCTAGCTCTCCAAGTCTATCTGGGTAACATTCCTTAGAGGGTCTTTACTCTCTGAGGAGATTAAACACTCTGATCATCAAACTTTCTTTTGAAGTCAGCTCTATGGCGATCAGCATTTGAACTTCAGGACATACAAGGTAGAAAAATACAGAATACTGAACAATGAGCACAGAACTATTTCATCCAGGTCTAAATTTCTGAATGAAAATCAACATCTATCATATCTCATCTCTATTAACTTAAAACATCTATCTTGATCTAAAAACATCTTAATTCCTAACCAACTAAGGTTAATTGAAAGACTAAACTATCTGGTCTGCAACCCTATCAGAGATTTGAGAAGGAATAAACTTAAACACCTGAGTGAACTGGAAGTGCAGATTAGCAGCTTCCAAAATGAAAAAATGGCTGAGACAGATTGCTGCCTGAACAGTCATTCTACCCTCTCTATAACGTTGGAGCATCATGTTCAGCCTTCTGGCCCAATATATCTGACAGACGTATTTGCGAGGCAGGAACTATTGAGGATTTGCTTACCCTGTCTTGGCAGAGTCCGGCCATCGGCTCTGCCTGCATCCAAGCTTGCCCCTTTTTAGGCAGAATTCTATCTGTGGCAGGAACAACATCCAGGTTGATTTTACAGGCCATGAGAGCTATTATTGTAACCCATCAGGAAATTAGAAGCTTCCACTTACTTTGACAATGAAGGGGGAATCCAACACAGGTACCCGGTATCCCTTTCATGACTCCATTTTCTCTGGGAGAAATGTCCGGTGTCTGAGTACATCTCACTCAGATGTGAATTTTGTCTGCAGGTGAGCTGAGGTGGGACAAGAGCATTGGTTTAAGAGTGTGAGATTCCATAGCAAATACATCCATTTGACTCTGACCGAAACACTGACAAATTGTGTGACCTTGAGTAGGCATCTTAACTCCTTTCATTTTGTGCCTCCTGTCTCCACAATTATGCCTGCCTCATGGAGTTATGTGGGGTAGTAGAGAGTGTCCATGAATCATCCAACATTGCCATACGCAGAGTGTAGAAAGATGTGGGGGAAAGGGCAGCATAGAGGCAAGTTGAAAGAATGAATTGCTCATTAGGGAAAAGTAGATTGTTGGGATTTGGACAAGGAGGATTGTCTCATGAAGGGATTACAGTGAGAAGGCTACTGCTTTGATCTTGGGCCTTCAGGCAAAATTGATGAATTCACGATGTGATGATGGTCATACTCAGTCCTGCTTGTGTTGAGATCGAGGCTACAGCTTTTGCCTATTTAACAATCCCCAGTTGCTGCATAAATCAACCAGCATGATTGTTTAATACTCCCTTTGGCTGTGTAGATGTGATTTAATATAATACAGTGCCTTCTAATAAAACAAAACCACCTCAGGTCCTTCCCATTGGGTGTCATGAAGTTTGCATCCTATAGATCAGCATGGGATACAAAGCAGTAATTTTCAGACTTTTTCTGAAGATCCTGGGGAAGCAGAAATTGTTCTTTTATGAGATACATCTTCTCATTGCTGTGTGCTTATTAACTTCTATGTTCAGAACAATTAATGTTTTTTGATGAAGTTTATTATGTGTCTTTTAAAGGAAATGGTCTGGAAGCCTATGAGAGAGAGAAAAAAAAAAAAAAAAAAAAAAAAAAAAAAGCCAATGCTAGATCTTCCGTGTGCTTAGAAATATGTCTGGAGGGACACAGTGAAGGAAGCCCGGTGGGAGGAGTGGAATTCAGTTGAAGTATTAGTAGGTCTTTCTAATGAGGAGCTGAGTCCTGTTGCATAGACAGCAATAGACCAGACACCTGGACGGCTGGATCGGAGTCCTACATCTCTGTGAATATCTAAGTTACCATGAGAAAGTAAAGTTCTCAGTCCGAACTTCAATTCCTTCTAGAAAATGGGTCATCTTCTGTTTTCCAAGGATGGTTGATGGATCTGAAATTATAATGTATTTCTCTTTTCTCTTCCCCACCACCCCCGACTTACCACAATGAGCATTGAGAACAACATCTTGTCATTAACCCGAGGCGGCCTAGCATTCTCATGTCTGTAACAGTTAATATGTTACAGATTCCTTCAATATGCTAGATCATATTTTTAGCAGGCCCACTCTTTGTGTTTTTGCTGTTGACAAACAAAACGTTTAAATTCTTCTGTTCGTATTTAGTTCATTATGTGGTGTCCTTGGTGACTTGTCAAATATTCCTTTTGACTCTGTTTCTTCTAGTGACATATTTTATTCTTTCCAATCTCATTGTTTGTGCCCTTGTTCTGCTCTGCCCTCCCTGCACCCTGGGTCTCAAGATAGCTTCCGACTGGGTTTCTCAGGTTCCGATCTGAGTGTCTCTCTAACAATCTCACATGATCGTAGAAGGAACTTGCTAAAACACACAATGCCAACATCATCATTTATCGGTCACAAATTGTCAATGATGCCTCGAGGCCTGAGCAACAGAGTGCAGGACCTCAACTCTTTCCACTCAGATCCTTTATGGCCAATCATTGGCTTCCATTATAGGCTCATTTTCTGTTATTCCCATGACATAATTGCGAGAGTGCAGGGAATCCAGCCGAAACCTTGTTGTTGAGCTTGTGTTGCCTTGCTATGGCAGGCAGTTTCCCAGGAATGTCCCTTTCCTTCCATCCTTTCTATCTGTGTTCTATCTACCTTTCATCTAGGTGAAGACACTAATCTCTGCCTGTAGCCTTCTTTCCTGGTTGTGAATGAGCTCAGCTTTTGTAGTCCTACTGGGGCGCTGTACCTCTTTCATAACCTTTCATTACATTAGGGCCTTAGTAGGACTGAATCTAACTTTCCTCACATTGGAGGGTCCTTTCTGAGAACAATAAAACATTACACGTGATATGGTAGAAAATGCCAGTTGGAAGTTTAGGAGCCTGAGTTCTGGTCTCCGCAGCTGGTGGGCTGCACTGCTTTGCTAAGTCACTCTTCTGCAGTGTTCTTATTTGCAAACTAATATCTGGGTCTGAGTCAGCTTCAGTATCTGGGGAGAAACATTCTCTAGTTCACTGGGAAAAAATTCAGCTACAAACACTCATGTTGCTCTATTTTGGCCTGTCTCCTTTTTTGGATGCAAAATGTTACTTATTTTATAAAATAGTGATACCAATAGAGTAACTAGGTGTTAATTTTTACAGTTGGTAGAATAAAACATTGGGACATAAAAAAGGGAACCCTCCAGGAACCCCCCCAAAATATTTAAAAATTGGGACATAAATACCGATTTCTCAAATGTTAGATCAGGGATTAGATCAGTTTATGAAAATTTAAAGCTTAGAAACCATGGTTTAGGACAAAGGATGCTTCCATAGTTTTAAAATATTTACATCTGCTTGGTGGCATGGCATTTGGCATGTGTTTCACAAGTGACTTCATTCCTAAGAGCATTAGATATCATGACTTTGCTGTTGGTTTCTTTATACACCTAGGAGTCCGCATTTTACATGGTGAAGTGTGAATTAAACATTTTTATATCCATGTAATATTTTATGCTTTTCTTACCCCTTTCTATCCCTTCCTCATACTTGTCCTCTCAGTCTATAGACTCTTCAAGTTCCTAACACACTGAAGTAATTATTGCTACTATTTGCTTTCAGAATGCCAACTTGGCAGGTCTGTGAGAGAGAAAGGTACGCCATGCCCAGAATCTCACCACGGACAGTATGTTGGTAGACTGAGAACAAAGGTGACTGAATCCTCTATTTTCCTGGAGGGTGCTGATGCCAGAACATCCCTGTGGAATTATCAAGAAATTTCCCCTGTGGTCTTTGTCTTCTCTGAAGGAAAAGACTACTGAACCTTGATTTTTTTTCCCAAGCAGAAAACTAGGTTCCAAAGAGTCACAGCCATGCTCTCCCCAGGTAGCAGGCTTACTCTTGATGAGACTTGGCTACATGGAGCAGGAAGGATGTCTGAGAGCCCTGCCAGGGTTGTGGAAACAAAGCCAACAGCGTTCGAAGCCACTTCTTATAGCCTACACTGCCCAGCCAGGTTTTCTCTAATTTGCAATTAGCCAATGCAGTTTTTTTTTAAACACACTAGTTCAAGTAGTGTTTTGATTTTTTTTTTTTCATTCTCGATAGAAAAATCTTCCGATCTGTAAGGTTAAAAAATAAATAAGACCAAGTAAGAGCAGGGACTAGGGAGGCCTTTTTAGCCTGGTTTCTGTCTGATCATTCTCATCCTCAGGTTTTTATCTCCTCCAGAGCCTGTGCTATTGATGTCCATACCATGCACTGTGAGGTGTACTTAAGTGCCTCTGTGTTACCAGACACACAAAACAAAAAAACAAAAATGCAGCGACAATGATCGAAACCAATAGTGACAAGCCCATAAACACTCCGATTTGTTCCGGTCTTCACTACCTCAGACAGAACAATATTAAGGTTAGGAAAATAAAATCCGTGAAGGACACCACCTTGATGGCATTCACACATTCTTCTTCTTATAATGGGACAAGGTGTGAGTATGATTGCTGTTGAACAGTTTCAATGGCATGAGAAGTTACTACTAGACGTTCTCCTCCCTGCAAAGACGACTCATGATCTTTGCCTATGATGCACAGGCGAACACAAATGGAACGATCTTGTCTTTGTTTTGGGTTTGTTGGTCTTTGGTTCCCATGTAACCATCCATTCATTCATCCTTCATTTATGAGAACCCCCTAGGTGCCAAATATATGTCATTCTATGCTCTACTTAATAAAATAATACATTAAATGGGTGTGGACGCTGCTTGTCAGTTAGTAAATATGGAAATAAGAAACAAATATATGATTATAGTTGTATTGAAAGGAAAGATAGGTTAAAGGTATCGTAAGTTGAAGAGAACAACAGAGACAGTAAGGCGAGTTGTCTCCTGAGCCCAGATGGGTAGGCTAAGATTTAGTATGAAGTCAGCTCCGTGTAAGGTAGCGTGCACTGTGAAGGGACTCTTGAAGGAAGGACTTGACATATTGCAGCATGGACTGCAGTTACGTTTGGCTGGAGCCTGTGGACAAGGGTAGAGGAATGTGCTGGCTCTGCAAGGCTGGCCAAGGAGGAGAGATTGAATGCTGTACCAGCGTTGTCATTGGAAAAGCCAGCATGCAGTAGGAATGTGCAAAAGCAGATCATTTGAGCTGCTTAGACTGCATAGAAAGTGGAAGGAAGAAGGTCAGTTCCAAGATAATTTAGAATAGTTTGTTTAGTCAAGAAACTACTGGCCTGTGACTGGGAGGTGAGAAGCCATGTTTGAATCTCACTGGTAAAACAATATAACGTGGAGTTCCAAATCACTTAAATGTTCTCTAATTCCCCTCTTCACATATATATAGCACACACATATATGTATCTATACATATGTAATATATAATGTATAATATAATCTATATGTAACATATATACAGTTAAATGTATAATATAATATATAATGTAATATATATAATTTGTGGAGCTAGCTTACTTAAAATGTCTTGACCTGCAATGGAGTAGTCTAGGGGAATACATACTTTTGCACTTCTATTTGACTTTAGATCTTTTAGTATGACTTAATCTGATTTAGGTTAGTTCCTTCTTCCCCCACTGGACTGTTGTTGGCCTCTTGTTGTGTGGTGCACACACAGGGGTCAAGGTGAGAGGTTTACGTGTCCTCATGGCTGCTTGTAGATTCTTATATGTTACATGGGCTCATTGCATGGGCTGTGATACATTTGTTGTTGGGTCCTGGGTGCTGGTAGGCTACGAGGAAAATGCTGAAGAGACATTTTGTTTGCTTGTCTCTTGTGTCTCTTTGTTGGTCCAGCATTCCTCCAGGTCTCATCCAAGTTCTCTGGTTTAGCTCCTGATGAGTCTGTAGCATGCCTGTGTCACAGTTAGCCGCCTCCACATACACACAAACAGCATTCATGCAGAGTCACGTTGCTAGCCACACCCTTTAGGTTACGGCTTGAATAGGAAGACTGAGGCACCAGAAATCCAACTCTTTTCTTTCCCGTTGCCTCCACTGGGGAAGAAGAAAGAGATGAGTCGGAACTTCCACCGGATGAGCACTCACCTTCCACTCAGCCTTGTCCTCCAGAGGACAGCAAGCCGAGGGCCCACCTTAAAGGTTAAACTGTACATGCTCTTCAAGGACACCTCTCCTCCTCCCTCTAAGATGAGGACTCGGTCTTTCTGCTCATTGATTCCTCAGAGTTTTCAGGCTAATTTGCTTTTGTTGGGGATCTAATTGTGACCTATGTGGTTACTATTGCGCATGTCTGCCTTTTTGCTCTTCTCGATTGTAAGCTTCTTTTGAGAGCAAAGAGGCAACACAGCCACATGCTGAGCACCCACCAAACTGTCACCTGTGTCACCTGCCACCTTTGGCACACAAAAAATGTTTGATGAATAACAATGGTCACAACCACACTCTTCATAAATCTCTCTAAGCCACGCATTAAAACTGTTGGAACAAGTACACGAGTGCTATTTTCCCCAACATAGTTGGCCCTTTTCTGTTAAATTTCCATACAGAACTCATGGCCTGGACTACACTCAGCTGTGGGAATCAGATTTCTAACTATTTCTCCCAGGCTATGAACTAGAATCTCGTTATATTTACAGGGGTCTGTGGAGGAGCCCCAAACATGGCAGTGCAACTAACTGTATATCAGAAACCACTATCATAAATGAGTTGGGCAGGATAAGCCAACTTGAAAGAGAAAATAAAATATTACAACCCCCAACTTGAAAAGAAAATATGGTGTGTGGTTTATTGCGGTAGGTTATGGAGGAAGAGAGGACCGATTTTTAAGTCAAACACAGAAAAGCAGTGACAGTCTTTAAATTCAATGCAGTATTCGCATGGCAGACACTGGGCTTCAAGGAAGGCAAACCGTTAGGCTCCTGCTCTGGTCCATAAAATAGGTGTAAAATTGCCTTTGCTACATTATTAGTGCACCATTCCAGAGGCAAGGAATGCTGGGTAGGGAACAAAGTAACCTGGGAGCCAGCGTGGCGCTTTCAAGTCAGAGTCTGTTTGTGGGAATCTCACGTTGCATTTTAAAGACATTTTTAAAGGCTGCGGCCTTGGGAAATCCCACTCTGAAGAGGTGAGAAGAATGACTAGGAAAGATCTGCAGCAGAGAGAGAGCAATTTCCAGTGTCTTACTGCAGTTAGCAGTAATCTGAGTCTTTCCTTAAATAATGAGATTTCCGGATTTCTGAATGTGCTTCTCACAAGGCGCCTTTTATTCCTTAGAGCACCCGCCCCCCCCCCCCCCCCACCAAGCCTTTAGGTTGTGTAATAAAGAATCTGGAAGATGTGCCTTTTGTGGGAGGGGACCTGGGGATTCTTGAATAAATCACTCATTTCTCTGAATCAACATGACTGCAGAGTATGCAAGCATTCTCTGGGAATCAGGAGCAAGGGCCACCAGTGAGGTATGGGAAAAAATAACTCCATAGAACCTTTTCAAACTTGAAATTTTGAAATCTCAAATTCACCTGAGAACTCCTAGGGATCAGCAAGTTGAAGCGCCCCGTGTCTTCACCTTAGATATTTTAGGAGAGTCAGATCTCGAAGAATGTGTAAAATTAAATTTCTTAAATGGGCCATGAGGCTTACTGTCCCTTGGACACCTGAGTGTCTGTGGCTTGACATTTACATCTAGTTCAGACACAAAGGTATCAAAACGCTTCCCGTGACCAAGGCTGGAAGCAGAAATACCAGGGCTCATATGGAACATGTTGTTTAGGGCATTTTCTGGTCTAGAAGCATGAGGGTGATATGTTTAATGGCGTCAGGGTCTACTGGGACGGAGACAGGATGCAGTGGAGGGGTCCGGCGTAGTAAGAGGAGCTTAAAAATGGATGGATGGCACTGAGGACTGGGCCAAGAGCTAGCACAAGTGTTTGCACTGGGTTCTGCCCAGCCTGCTAAGCTGCCTCTTTGCTCCTTTTGGGTTTGCTGACGAATCTTGGGGACTGGATGAAATGCATTTCACGTGGCCCTGTTCAGTTTTATATTCAAGGAAACTCACCCCTTTGGGTAAAAACTGAGCTGCTTTTTATGCCATTTCTACGAACATTTCAGGTCATTAAGTGAATAATTTCTGGTGGCAGGAAAAGCGCATATTACGTTGAGTGGGAAACACAGGCAATTATTTGGCTCCCTCAGGCTGATTGTCTGTTGGTAGTTTACCGGGCTGACTCAATGACTGTAACTGTTTATCTATCACTCATTCGCTTACTCAGTGTTCACTCAACAAGCATTCTTGAAGTGCCTACTGTGTATCACCAACAACGGACCTCACCACCATACGATGTTCTTTTCCTGTGTCCATCTGCACACAGAGTTTGTCACTAGTTTGGAGCAAGGGCAGGGAGTAGAAGTGAGATCACAGTCACACACAGGGCAAACCTTGGTTGTCAGAAAGAAGTGAGTCACACATCTGGGTGCCAGGCCCAAGGCTTATGTCAAGCTGAAATTTAAATCTCTAACTGAAAGGAAATGGAATAAAAACAACAGCTGTTATTAATAGAGTGAGTTTTGTTAATTTTCTAGGAGTAACACAAAAGGAAATCAGCAAATATGAAAACAACTGATATTTATTTGTTTCTTTCCAGATCACCAGATTAAAAATTGACCGAAACCCTTTTGCTAAAGGATTCAGAGATTCCGGCAGGAACAGGTAAGAATTTTGGGACAAGAAACTCATTGACTTCTTTTCTTGATGAAATTACTTTTTTCATATCTTATTGGTGGCACTTGGCTCCTGGGTACCAGAGAATGCATGCATACTCTGCAACCCCAAGGAAAAAGAAATGGGTGGCTTGTCCAAGAATCCCCAAATTCCCACCCACAAAAGATGTCTTATGGACTTTATACTTCTGAAGAATAAAACATTTCAGAAAATTACTACCTTTATGAACTGAACCTTGTAAAAAACAAGTGTCCTCATTGTATTCCTGGAAATGTCCCCCCCCCACATATACACTTCTGACTTTATTAAGGGGTGTGCTTTTAGATTACCACCCTTCTTTTCTTTTTAAAAAATAATTATTCAGGGCGTGGTGGTGCATGCCTTATAATCCCGGCACTTAGGAGGCAGAGGCAGAGGCAGAGGCAGAGGCAGAGGCAGAGGCAGAGGCAGAGGCAGAGGCAGAGGCAGAGGCAGAGGGATCTCTGTGAGTTCGAGGTCAGCCTGGCCTATAAAACAAGTCTCAGACAGCCGAGGCTATCCAGAGAAACCCTGTCTCAAAAAATCAGAAAGCGAAAAAGTAAAAATAAATTATATATTTTTTGAAATTGTATATTTATGTTTTTTAAAAATATACATATATAATATAATTATATAATTTCTCCTATTCTTTCCACCCTCCAAATCCTCCAACGTACTCTTCCCTCGCTCTCTTTAAAATTCGTGTCCCCTTTTTCTTTATTTGCTGCTGCATGTATGTGTGTGTGTTTTTTATATTACTAAATATACACACACAACCTGCTCGGTCTGTGTGATGTTACTTGCATGGATGTTTTTACGGCTGAACATTTGTATTAGATAGCCAAAATCGGTGTGTTTGGCTCTGGGTGTGGGGACTGTTCTCCTTCTCTCAAACATTCCTTAGTGGCCTGCAGTCCTTGACTGGGGGCTGTGAGCTCTTCTTCCTCCACATCAGGGTGCCTATTTGTGTTGTCCTTCTTCAAAGCATGTTTGGTTAGCCGTGTCGGTGAGACTTCATATGTGCAACTTCTCTGACATCTCCAGGAAACAGAACCTCATAGCAACTTTCCTGTTCTTTGGGCTTTTAGATTCTTTTCATCTCATTTTCCAAACTGATCCCTGAGCCTCGGGTGTGTGCGTTGGGTTGTTAGATGTACCGGCTGGTACTTTGCTTCGCAACTCTGTCTTTTGGTCGGTTGTGCCTGTCTGCAATAGTCTCCATCTGTTAGAGCAGAGAAGTTTCAGTGATGAGGAGGGAGCTCCACCTTTCTTCATCACCTGTACCATCAGGGCCAGCGGTTGCCAGATGCTCACAGGATCAT
The DNA here is from genome assembly GCF_903995435.1 of Acomys russatus. Lineage (NCBI taxonomy): Eukaryota > Metazoa > Chordata > Mammalia > Rodentia > Muridae > Acomys > Acomys russatus. The sequence continues at coordinate 2,422,956 of NC_067159.1, forward strand.
TTTCTCATGCTGTCAAATGTCTTAGAGACTGTACTGCTTTTCTGGCTAGTAATGCTTTCTTCTCTCTAAACGATTTCCTATGTAAAATTAAAATCTGTTATCTATGGCAAATTAGGAGACACCTGAGATGGCTAGGGAAGCCAGACGTAGCCACAGTTTCCAATTAGGCAGTTTCATCAGCTACAGGCAACACAGACTGAGGGAGTGGGATGCCTATGTCTGGTGTAGCACAGGCGTTGCAGCTCAATTGACTTTCATCAGACATCAGACATTTTTCATAATCTGCAAGGATTGCTTTCCATCTGGACAACAGATTGTCAGAAATTATCTTTGGTATTCCCTCTATAGCAGTTTTTGGATAAACTAACAATTTATATTTAGAACTACTCCATGAAATATGTGATGCATTATCCAATCAAGCACCACGAACCAGTGTTTCAGCATGAACAGACCCCATGCATGATGGTACCTATCTCCCAGGGAAGGTGTCCCCCTATCTCACAGTGAAGGTGTGCATCTATCTCCCAGGGAAGGTATCCCCCTATCTCCCAGGAAGGTGTGCATCTATCTCCCAGGGAAGTTGTCCCCCTATCTCACAGTGAAGGTGTGCATCTATCTCCCAGGGAAGGTATCCCCCTATCTCCCAGGGAAGGTGTGCATCTATCTCACAGGGAAGGTGTGCATCTATCTCCCAGGGAAGGTGTGCATCTACCTCACAGGGAAGGTGTGCATCTATCTCCCAGGGAAGATGTGCATCTATCTCCCAGGGAAGGTATCCCCCTATCTCCCAGGGAAGGTGTGCATCTATCTCCTAGGGAAGATGTGCATCTATCTCACAGGGAAGGTGTGCATCTATCTCCCAGCTGATGTATGTCTTGACTTGTGTAAGGACACTCTATAGTGCCTATACAATGACTAAACTGCCTAGTGACATTCCTCAGAATGGTCCTTCATCATGTGACGCTTCACTCTATTGTAGATGTATGTTACAAACCACCGTGATGATCATTTCTTTCACAAAGTGTTTTATGAAAGCACTTTTTTTTTTTTACTGAACGCTTATGCTATGTTCAACATAGATTTAGCCTCCTATAAAGTTTGTTTGCCATAAGGTCACATGCACTTTGTTTGCCATAAGGTCACATGCACATGGCACTTTGTTTGCCAAAGGCCTAAGTTTGTTTGACTCCATAAGGTCACATGCACTGAGTAATTTAAAATATACCCAATCTCCTAGGTTTTAGATAACTTTAAGTGATGCAGTCTAGGTAACAATGAATGGTAGAACACTCTAGCACTCAGTGAGCAAGAGACTCATGGTCAAATGATTTCCTGTTTCACAAAAGCCTTCATCTTCAAAACCCACCTAAGAAAGAACAAACACAGATTCATTCCATCTCAGGTATCCCTCTCTGTTAACTCATAGTCCAGGTCATGAAGATCATTTTCTTTTTCTTCATTTCTAAGACTCTGCTCTCTGGGCCTCTGGAATACCTAGTTACTGATAAAGTGTGACTAAATGGCAGGACACTTATGGCAGGTCCGTGGGATTCAAAGCCGGTAGCTTGGAGTTTATGCATGGCTTTTAGGGTCTGTGGGATCCTAGTGTGTAAGTGTAACTGTATGCATGGAGAGCTGTGCATTTTTTTTCCTGATAAGCCTGTAGTGTTCTGTATATTTTCAGAAAGGCCCATCTTCCAAGGGAAGAATTTCTGTTCTATACTCTAATATCTGTCTCCAGGGCCAAATACAGCCATGTTATTTATTCAGCTATTCCTTTCTTTTGGGGGCAGTCTCTAGAAGTATTTACTACTTATTTATTTTCTTATGGATGTTTAGTGTATCACCTATCACCACCACCACCACCTTTGTCTTCCACTGGAGCCTTTGTAATCTCAAGCATTTGGTCAAATACCTGTTCTAAAGTTGATTTCAATTCCACAGCTTCCTATTGGTAGGCATCCTACTCTTGGGAGCTATAGTAGAAGTTATATACCCTTGGAAATTACCATGTAGAATGTTCTTGTCCATGTTGCATAGAAAATAATAAAAATAAGTGGGAACGGTTTCTGCAGGGTGGCTGGGGCTGGTGTTTATGATAAGATGGTAAGAATCAGGGGGAAGGGGCTGGAGCCTTCCAGAAAGCAGGTGTACAGACAGACAGTGTTTGTTCTGTTTGCATATCTAGGAGGCTCTGTGGCAAAGAACAAGGCCCTGTTTATAACTGTCTCAGCAGCGTGGGATGTGAGATGCCCAGGTATGACAAAATAGCTGTATTGATCAACATTCAACCCATCCTGCAGGAACTGAGGCCCATTTCCTTCCACCTTGAGAACAGGGCTGCCTAGTGTTGAAGGATTTGCCACTGACCAGGAAGTTTTTGAGGACTTCTTAGCTGAAGTGTTGAGGGGAGTTCCTTTGGGGGGGGCGAATCAATGTCATACTGCTCAGGGAAGATGCTGATTCTCCTGTCCTGATTGGTGAAGTCTCTGTAAGCCTCCTTGAAAGTATAACTATGGGTAAACCAAGGAGAGACTGCTAGCATGATAGTGCAGGCTGCCCAGCTTTGCAGTCAGGGTTATCCCATTTCAATGCTTAACTTATTGCGTACAGTATGAAAATTATTTTCTCTGTCATATGAAAACCTGCAAACCTAAAAAAAAAAATGAAATCTTGTCATTTGTGAATCAGTGGGACCAAAGGACATTAAGTGAAATAAGTCACCTCAAAAAGCCATGTCACATATCCAGAAGTTAAAATGGCTGATTTCTGTAGAAGTAAGAAGTAGAACAGTTATTATTGGAAGTTGGAGGGAGGGACTGGGGGGGGGGGGAACAGAAGAAAGAAGAATGGTAAATACCAAAATACAGTGATACAAGAAGGTACTTCTAATATGCCACAGCATCTTAGGGTAACTGAAGTTCACGATTTATTATGTATTTTATAAAGATCTAGGAGAATCAAAAACTTCCTGATTCAGTGGAATGAAGTGTTTAAGGAGAAGAAGACATTGCCTTGATTTGGCCATTACATACTGTGTGCATGCATGCTGAGTTATACGGCAACATATAAATGCTATATACATTGTCAATTAAAGTAAACTAACAACTCTGAAGGCTGCTTTCAGAACCTGCCTCTTACAGAGGTTTAGAGGCATGAAGGAGTTAAGCAGCTTTGCCACTGTCCCAGAGCAGAGCTGTAGGCCTGCCTGACTTCAGAGATATGAATTCTGTCCTTCATCTGACTACCTTTGACAGATCCCTGGAGCCGAATCCTTCTTCGAAAAATTTTATCTTATCACCCAGAATGGTTTCCACCTCAAATAAAGCCACCTGTGTGCTCTCAGCCCGGGTTTGTAGACTACTGTCCATGCCTTTACCATACACTTCATAGCCCCTATACACAAGGATCTCCTGGCTGTGGACAGAAAACCCAGCTGAACCTTTCTAGCAGGTGAAACTGGCAGGCACTCTCAGTGTCTTACAATGGAGGCAAAGATGTATTGCTTCTTTCTCCAGCATCCTAGGAAACTACATTACAATTGACTTGTTAAGGCAAGTATAAAGGTTTTGAATATTTTTCCTCTTTCACAAGTCCGCAATCACCTGATGATCATCATCTGCCTGGTGATTAAATTCTCACTAGCTAACTGCAGGGTCTGACGTGGGCCAGCACTTTTCATGTCATCATGTAGGTGGGAAAGATAGGTGAGTGAGTGTATGGACCTGGTGGCTCTGAGCTAGCATCAGCCCCAGTGTATCTGTCACCTTCGGTCCAGCCTCTCATCTGTGGCTTTTCTTATGCTTCTCCTCAACTCCTGTTCTTCCACATGCATTTTAGACATCAAATGGCTCATGCAGAGGAGCATGGCTTGATGAGTTGCATATAAATGTTACTAAAACATACGGATTACATTTCCTTTAAAAACACATGGGCTTAAAAATTAGAGGGGAAAGTGCTTGGCCAATGTTTTTTGGTTTCGCAGAACACAAAACATTTGTGGAATACTTTGGAGTTACAGAGGTTGCCAAACCTCAAACCAAAACACGTTCAGGTTTGTCGGTCTCAATCCATCCCAGCACAGTCCAGAGGCCAGAGAAGGGAGGAGAGGAAAGATGGGGAGGATGCAACCACCCGCTGCACTCCCCTCGGTGCCTCTGGCAGTGTCTCTAGGCCTGGGAGGCTCTCACACTGAGTCCCATCAGAGTGTGGACTAGATGACAGGTTTCATCTGAAATATACAGAAGAGTACAGAGCAAGGGCTGAACATGCTGGCTGCCATGCTTTGCTATTTCTGGGGGTGGGTAGGAGGGGGAGAAGCGATCTCTAGAAAGAAGTGATCCTGGCTCCTAGAACTGTTCTTTTCTCCTCCTCCTCCTCCTCCTCCTCCTTCTTCTTCCTCTTCTTCTTCTCATGAAAGCCAGTGTGTAATCTAATAGCTGGGTCTGGAGAAGAACCCACCAGGACCTGCTTGCACTCAGAGCACACACGTCAGACTTCCTGTTGGGTGGTAAGCCTGTAAATTAGGGAGCCAGCTTCCTTCAGGGAAGCCTTGACCCTCTCATTCAGTCCCTGACTTGTGCGACGATCTCCAGACAGTTTTACCAGCCACAAAATTGGTATTTTGGTCCCCACTGTGTAAGGTCCTTTGCCTTTCTCTTGATTGACTTAGAAATCCAGAACTGTACTTTTTCAAGTTTATTCTCTTAGGTATCTCCTCCCTCGCAGTGCCAGATGTACAGAATAAGTTGAAAATTGTTTATTATTTGTAGAACATCATTGCTGAGTGGGAGGTAGATTAAAAGGAAATAATAAGAAATTAATTAAATAAAAGGACGAGAAAGGCTCATTCCAATCAGCTACAAATCAAGCAGACCAGAAGCCATGGCCAAGAGAGAGAGAGAGGAAAGGAGTTTGTGATTAGTTAGAAAAACCAAGGGCAGTTCAGACGCAAATCTGAGCCTGCTTACTTCTGTTAGACTCTGATTTGACTTGAGTTGTTGCTTAGATACACACATCCAAGGGGCCATATGATTGGCCTCAGAGACCAGGTATACCTGTGTTTTCTAGATCCCTGGAGAAAGAAACTCACAAGTTTTCAGTGCCTGTAAGTCTTAGACAATTAGGAATTTCTAGAGGCAGAGCTAAGGCAGAATAAGGTCTGGTTGAACCTAGAGCAGGTTGAGGTTTGGTTGAACCTAGAGCAGGATAAGGTTGGTTGAACCTAGAGTAGGCTGAGGTTTGGTTGAACCTAGAGCAGGTTGAGGTTTGGTTGAACCTAGAGCAGGTTGAGGTTTGGTTGAACAAAGTCACCTAGTAATGAAGTGAGAAGTGACTGCACTACCAGGAAGTATGGACCAAAGGCAAGAGAAGTGTCATGAAACTGAAGAGAAGAGGCAGGTTTTCAGAATTCAGAAGCAGCCTTGAGAGATTCATCTACTCTCAAGAGCCCTTCTTGTTTAGCTAGAGGGAGAAGCAACTGTGTGGATGCTGCCTGTAGAAGGAGGAGCCAAGAGAACGGAGGAAAAGAGAGCTCTGTGGGTCTCTGAAGTCACGTCTGCTGTGAAGCCCTTGTCTCTTAGAGGGGCTGCCAAGACTTCACAAAAAGCCCAAGTCTGCTTGGGGAACTTTATGGAATTCCCAGAGACTTCCTCAGAAGTAAACATGTCCATGAAAAAGAGAGGATTAAGATTAGGATCTGCCCGGGGAGTGAGGGTTCTTCTGTGCAGTTTTCTTAAAAGCACTACACAGTGACAGACTGGCTTCTGTCCTGTGGACTCTTCGTTCTGCCTTTGACCTTGGGTTTGATCTTTAATTCCGGTTCCACTGGATCCACGGCAACTGCAAGCCTCCATGATTTCCTCTGTCTGTGTCTAGCTGACATGGCACTCTCAAAGTAGTGCTCATGAACCTGGGTCAGGTCCTAGACAGGAGGTTACATCCTTCTCTATGGAGTCCATTATTGGAACCTTGAGTCATGGCACATTAATCTCACATTCAAGAGTAGTCAGAGATGGGCCATGTGTCATGGAGGCTGATTTACACATGAAAGTAGTTTTGTTTTTGTTTTTGTTTTTTTTTTTAGCAGATTTTTTCCTCATAGGACTTGCAGAAAGACATGACGTAGAAGAAAAATTCTGGGTCTGTTCTTGCTCTCAGAATGTTCTAGCTAGCACTCTGTTGTCAGTATGGCTGGTGGAAGTCTTTCATATCTTTTGTTGCTATATTTATATTTCAGCGCATGACAGGCACTATATCTTGAGAGTGGATGGATTTGTGTTTTGAAAAAGGATATTTGGCTAAGTCATTCCTTAACCAAGAGAAGAAATTTTTCTTGAGTGGTAGTAGAGAAAATATTTGAGAGTAAAGAAATTTCCTAAAACGCACTCTTAGCAGCTGCTGTCCCAAGGCCATGCCTATGGAATAAAGAACCACTTTTCCCAGCCCTCCCTCTTACAGGTTTATAATGCTCAGCAGAAGGAGGGGTGTAAAGTGAGTGTAACACTCTCCAGTTAACCAAATGGAGAGACAAAGAGGAGTCAGCTATCTTCAATGCCCAGGCCAGTTCATCTTAGCTTAGATCTAAAATGGCTTCCCCTGGAGAGTTAGGAGGAAGGTACTGGTTGATTTACTCCAGCTGACATCTGGTAAAGAGTGCACTCTGTCCCAGACAACTAACTCAAAAATTACCTTCATCTTTTCTATCTACTAAGCTCAGCAGAAGAAATGACTGCTTAGAGATTAAAAAGACAAAAACACTAGTGACTTGGTACAATCCAATCTTATAGTTATTTCTAGCTATTAAAATTATAAGTCTAAACTAATAGTAATAATTATTTCATATATCAATTGAGGTCCAAGTTGTCTATTTTTACCTCAGGTTTGAGGCAACCTCACAGTGCATCTGTTTACACTGATGGCAAATCTGGATTTTGAGCTAGAGGCTTCAGCATTTGCAGATCCTGTCTGTCACAGCATCCAGAGGATGATTTCACTGTTCTCTGCAGGATCAGCAGGCAAGGGAGCAGAGAAACTATCCTTCCAACCTCTTCTGGCTTCCTCTTCGTTGTTCTTGAGTCCCAAGTAGTTAGCTGAGCGCCAGTGAGCTGACCACTTGCTTTTTCTCAACTGTCAATACATCCCAAGTATCTCCGTCATGCCCAATTGCTGTGTTTTTATTTGTCCCTTCTAGGGCCATTGCCTGCAGTTTCCCAGCCAACCTCATCCTGTGCTTTCCTGGCAGTCTTACGAGCCTCTGCAGTTTTTGCATACTTTCTTGTTATCCCTGGCATGAGTGAATTCTGTCATTCAGTATGTCTATGGAAGCAATCAGTGTTGGACTTCTTCTCAGGGACTGTTTCATTTGTCATTCGAGGTAGCTGGCCCTATACTAGATTTTTGGCAGCATCCTCCTATTGGCAGTTGTATTCCTCCTATTCATCCAAGCCATAGCTGTTTGTCACGTCCCATGGTGTAGCCTTTTAGCCAGGACTTGATACTTTTCTCTGCCTTATTATTTGTTCTCTCTTTCTTGTCATGAACAGTTTCCACCATTGTCCTCTTGGCTATATGTATTTGCCAGAGAATGTTGGCAATTGTTGTATTATCTATGGCTTCTGCCCAAGGGTGGCGTCACTGAACACAGTGACGTCTTTTTAATGGTTAGTATATTGGAGTCTGAAACAATCTGCAAGATAATGAGGCCTACAGGGCCTTGAGGGACATGCTTTTGGTTCTCTGAAGAGAAAATGAGAAATGGAACTGGGTAACATGGAGCTCCTTCTACATTTTGTTCAGAGCCAGAGGACTAACAGAGCCATGGATTCCAGGGGAGTAAGACTGTAGCTGCTAGAACAGGCTGCAACTTGAGCAGGATGACTGGCTTTGCTTTTTTTTTTTTAATTGTAGAAACGGTGGCCTACTTTTCATTTTACTTCCTCAGTTGCCTTGATAAGTTTTGTTTTCAATCAAGCTGTGCTTATTAAGTCATAGTTATTATAATAGAGATTTCTGTATCTTATAACTATGGAGACTTAGGCATGGGGCTGTTAAAAACCCTGGCCAGTGTTGCCTAAATTAGAAGCCAATCAGTCTATCTTTAGAGTCTAAGCTTTTAACTAGAGTCTTCATCTGTCCCTTGTCACTATGTGTGACTTGCATAGCACTGAAGCTAGACTTAATGCTTTAGTTAGCCTGTTTAGTATTGATACTGATTTTTATTTTTCATGAGACATTGAAAATGCTCAGGAACTGATATTACAACTTATCCAAACCCTAAGAAGGGTGGTTGGAAGGGAACACCTCGGGACCACAGGTGATGAGCAATTTGAATTCAACTCTAAACGCATTTCCATCCACTCCTTAATCTTCCACACCAGTGAAGGGGGCTCATTGACAACAGCTTCTTCACTGTGTAGATATAATTGTCGCACCCTGTGAAGCCAAGCTACACACTATGGGTTTGTCCTTAAGCAATCTGTAGGCTTCCGAATTGCAGTTCTTTAGAGCATCTCAACAGAAGATGTCTTAAATAACCGGAAGGTGGGAGCTGATTCCACAAAGTAGTGAAAGAGTGGGAAGTGTGGAAGGTTTAACCTTGCCTCAAGGGAGCCAGGACAGATTAAGAATGTGGAGATATGCTAATTAGATCTGGACTGGTTGTCCACTGTACACACTGCCGTTGTCCGTGCAGACCTTCCGTGTTAGGGGCTCAGAGCATGCCTTCCTTTTCACACTGCTAAGTCTGTTCACACGCTAGTGACTCTGCTACAGAAGCTACCTCTTGTTCTGAGTAGAAGATTGCTGAGAGTGTCATTTAATATTGAGGTTTAAGAGAGGACCTTTTGGTAGCAGGCTACCAAGAAGAGACTTGATACCCTATGAGCATATACAGGGGGAGGAGGTTCCCCTCAGCTACAGTCATAGGGGAGGGGAATAAGGGGAAAATGGGAAGGAGGGAAGAATGAGGATACAAGGGATGGGATAACCATTGAGATGTAACAAGAATAAATTAATAAAAAAAAAAAGAGAGGACCTTTTGTTCAATCTTCCTCTAGTTTGTCAGAGATATTAAGTACTTCTTGTCCAATGCTTCATAGCACCTATTACATTTCTCCAGTGTACTATACAGTTCATAAATTAGTCTTTTTGATACTGTCTTCTATTTCTGTTTCATTGAATGGCACACTCCTTAAGGGCAATAACCCTGTGTCTCTTTGGCCATTATATCTATGGTTTTCTCTTGTCTGACTACTCTGTGTTTTCAAAATTCCTGTTACCTTAGGACATTTTTAGCCACGGACTTGCTTCAGTTGAGAGAGGAACAGTGGCCATGATAACATACGGTATATGCTCTCTTTGGTCCTAGGGGTCTCAGCACACAGTATCGGGAAAAGTTAAACTTGAGAAAAAAAAATTAGAGCTAAAGAGAAAATAAAAAGATGCCGACGGAAAAGCAGTTCCTTATCTCGACAGGGGTGATGTGAAACCTGTACCTAGTGATACCTTAATTGCATCACAGATGTTTTAATAATTGTTATTACTCTTGTCTGATATTTACTGAGCTTCAAAAGAAGTCTTGTTTGTTAATGCAGTTGGAAGGGTTTTTCTTTCCAATCTGGTTATGATTCCATATCAGCTGATCTTGAGGCATCATTAATTTCCAAGGGAGCTCTTTGGCTAGCTCTGCCTCCATCCTCTTCTCCCATTTCAGCACATTTTTTTTTTTTTTTTTTTTTTTTTGGCTTGGCCAAGTAAAAAGAGAGGCAGCTTGGAAAGCAGAGAGGAAGTTACAGCCAAAAGACTGAACAAATGGGGGTTTAGATGTGCCTCTGTTGTCACTGGATTAAGGAGAAAAAGTCATCAAACAGGAACAATTGCCAATTTGACTGTTTCTGATTGGAAGCTCCAGAGATGATGCAAGGTCTCTGCCATGCCACAGCCCACAGAGGGCCACCATGTAGAACGTTGTGGCCAGAGGCTACCCATGGCAGCTCTTCACATCTGTGAAACAATGAATTCATTTTGTAGAGCTTGGAGATAAAAATTTACAAAATTAGGCCAAGCTAACAGTGGACAGATAAACAATGGATGAAATAAGATACACCTTGACTAGACATTAGTAGCTGAAGACCATATTGGGTAGTTGGCAAACATTCTTACAGAAGGTGGAGGTCAGAAACTCTAAGTCCAGGACAAAAGAAGCCAGAGGGAAATTAAAGCCTTTCTGAGACCTACGTCAGTAAAGGCACAGTCCCAGTCAGACAGAAAAAAAAAAAAAAGCCCCAGTCTCTGGCATTAGAGGATCCTATCCCCAGAGATTTTTTTATTTTTTATTTTTTTAAGCTTTGAATTATTTTTATTTTTATTTATTTTTTAAAATTACTTTATTCAGATTACATCTAAATTGTTATCCCATCACTTGTATCCTCCCATTCCTCCCTCTCTTCACCCTATTCCCCTCCCCTAGGTCTATGACTGAGGGGGACCTCCTCCCCCACTTTATGGTCATAGGCTATCAAGTCTTATCTTGGTAGCCTGCTTATTCTTTCTTTGAGTGCCACCAGGGCTCCCCACCAAGGGGAGGTCATCAAATATGGGGCACCAGAGTTCATGTCAGAATTAGTCCTCGCTCTCCACCCAACTGTGGAGAATGTCCTGTCCATTGGCTAGATCCGAGTAGGAGTTCTATGTTTACTACTTGTAATGTCCTTGGTTAGTACAATAGTTTGAACAGATTCCTCTGGGCCCTGATCCACCTGTTATGAGGTTCTTCTTTTAAGTTTCTAAGATCCTCTGGATCCTTCTATTTGCCCAACTCCTATATTTCTCTTACCAAGAGTCCCAGTGTGATGCTCTCACATCTATCCCAATATCCTAGTAAGTGAAGACTTTCATGAGACATGCCTTTTGGGCTAGGTCCCATTTATAAGTGAGTATACACCATGTGATTCTTTCTGCTTCTGGGTTAATTCACTCAGTATAGTCATTTCTAGTGCCATCCATTTGCCCACAAATTTCAGAATTTCCTTTTTTTTTGTAGGTGAGTAGTATTCCATAGTATAAATGTATCATAGTTTCTTTATCCATTCTTCAACTGAAGGACATTTAGGCTATTTCCAGGTTCTGGCTATTATGAATAAGGCTGCTATGAACATAAAACCAGAGATACTAAATTGGTTAGAAGAAAAAGTGGGGAAGAGCCTGGAACACATTGGCACAGGAGACAACTTCCTGAACAGAACACCAACAGTCCAGGACTTAAGGTCAACAATTAATAAATGGGACCTCATGAGGCTGAGAAGCTTCTGTAAGGCAGGAGACATGGTCAATGGAACAAAGTGACAGCCTACAGACTGGGAAAAGATCTTCACCGACCCTACATCTGACAAAGGTCTAATATCCAAAAAAGAACTCAAGAAATTAAACACCACCAAACCAAATAACTCAATTGAGAAGTAGGGCTCAGAACTAAATAGAGAATTCTCAACAGAGGAGTATCAAATGGCTGAGAAACACTTAAAGAAATGCTCAACCTTCTTAGTCATCAGGGAAATGCAAATCAAAACAACTCTGAGATTCCATCTTACACCCATCAGAATAGCTAAGATCAAAAATTCAAGCAACACCACATGCTGGCGAGGATGTGGAGAGAGAGGAACACTCCTTCATTGCTGGTGGGAATGCAAACTAGTACAACCACTTTGGAAATCTATTTGGCGCTTTCTCAGAAAACTGGGAATAGGGCTAACTCAAGACCCAGCTATTCCACTCCTTGGAGTATACCCAGAAAATGCTCCACCATACAACAGAGATTTTATTTTTTATACTAAGCTGATTTTTTTTTTAAATTAAGCTTAGAAGATAAGAATGGGATACTAGCTAAAATTTTTGAAATAGTTCCTCTACTTAACCCAATATGCAGCAGTTGAGAAAATGGACCTTTTAAAAATTATGAAATAGTGACAGTCGTTCATTAATTCAATGCATATAGATTGAGACATACTGTGCAGCAAGCATTTATGCTAGGCAGTGGGCAAAGAAAAACATTGAGTCCGAATCTTCTGAAGTACATACAAGCTGGGGCTGTTAAATCATGCCATGGCCCTATACTAAATTCTGAGATATAGTACTGTAGATTTCTAGTACTTAGATATAATTGGTGAAGTTTGACAGAGTTTGAGACAAACAAAATATAAGGCATATAGCAAATAAGCATGATTAATTTTTTAAAAAAAGAGAAACACTCAGAATCAATAAAAAGACTAAATAATATAAATGCATAGTTCTACACAGCAGAATACATACTAAAGGCTAAGTTACATTTTCTTCCTATATGGTAAAAAAAACTATGAAAAATATAATTCAATAAGACGTGACTAGTAAGGTTATATTCTTTACCACTGATTTTTGGAGGGATGGTTACACATGCTATCTCTACGCCTTTGCCATGAGAAAGCCCCAGTTATATGAACTTCTGGATGGCCGTGGGTGTGTCTATGTATGGCAAGCTGCATTCTTAGGGTAAGGAAGGTCTCCTTGAGGAAGACGTGGAAAAAGGATGCTCAGTGGTCAATGTATGAGACTCTTATCGCTTCACCAGAGGATGAAAAATAATTACATTAGAGATTTTGGCCAAATGTTAGAAGTACCTTAATAACAGACTTGCTAAAAACTCAAAATATGGGCCCAAGGAAATGCATCAACAGAGGCTGGAGAACCGTTGAAGAGAATGCCAGAAAAGACCTAGTACACAACGTCTATGAGTCTTCCTAAATTTTAAATATATGACTCCACCAGTTTTTAAGGTTATATTTGACAGTTGATACCTAGTCATTATTTTATAGCATAAAATTGACTACTTATAAAATGATTCACACCATACTGTATTATTTTGAAATAGTTTTATGGAAAAGAAACCAAATCTACTTCTACTTACACACTAAACAGAATGTTGCCGTCCTATTGGAACCTCACAGTTCCCTAGCACGTTGTCCTTGTGCTAGCTTGTGTCCTCATGCCGTACACATGTCCCTGGAAAAGATGGACTGGAAGGTGAAACAATAAACCCTTGCCATCTGCAGAGAGCCTTCTGTGCCATTAAAGGGAATCCTAGGCTGTTCTGGTGGGCTGCCCACATTCCAGGACAAAGCAGTCAGATCTAAGCTGGGCCTATCTGTTTCTTGTATCTGCCAAGGCTCAGCATGGCTTCATCTGCCTATCCCCTTATTATTCTGAACTCTCTTAATTGCCTGAGCTCTTTCTATCTACAAATAGTTCCATGAACTGTATGCAGGACCAAAGTAGAGCTATGGGAGAGATACTGCCTATTCCTGCTGCCCACAGATTAACAGCTAATAAACACCATGCACCGCTCTCTCCTGTGAACCTCTTCTTAAAATACAGAGTTTGGTTTGCCAGCATTAGTGTATTTAAAGCCGCCGAGATCCAGGGGTGACTTTAGAAAGTGAAGTGTGCAAGGAGAGCCTGTTCACAAAGCAAATTTTCCAACACAAAGAGGCCATCAGTGTGTCAGTATGCCGGTGGCTCATCTGAGAAGGCCAGGGAGAAGATATTTCTTCTCACAAAAAAACTTCTCACGTTATTCTTGGCAAGTAACAGAGTTGAGCAAGTGGATTATTCTGGTAGAAGGTCAGAGAACATACTGTTTTCAATAGGAAAGTCCTGTTTGCTCCTAAGAGGACCATGCCCTTTGGGGTGACTTCACAGTGAAGAGACATATCCCGTCCTGCTCCCCCATGTCTCTGCTTTCTCCCATAGTGCCTGAGCCTCCCCTTCCTGACGTAGGAGAAACAATTCTGAAGTAAATAGTCAAAAGCTTTACTCAAAGCTTCCAGCAAAGCTCCAGCCAACATTCTGTTTTGAGGATGTCGCAGACCATCCACAATATTTGGGATGTCATCTGAGCAATCATTTCAATATATTATACCAGGAAGTAGTCGAATGGTAAAGAAACAGTGTGCATACAGTCCAATTTACAGAGTGCATGGCATGAGTAAAACAGAAGCTGTGAATAAGTGTATTTTAAATTATTAGGTATTTTCTAAAATCTGACAGTTTATGGTTCTTAACAACCACTTGCTAGGGTACAAATGAAGATAAATTATTTGGAGGCATGGATATTCTTTTTGCTTGTTTTCTCTTTTCCTTTGGGTAGATAGTTCTTGCTATAGTAAAAACGAGTGTATTCCTTTACTCTTCTCCTATTTCTGTTAGCCCTCACCCCACTGACTTAGAACTTTGAAGTCACATCAACCTGACAGCTTCACTGAGCCTTCACACACCCTGGATGTGAAGTATGTTCTGGGGCAGGGTGTGTCGGCCATGATGAGGCAATGAGGGTGGCATAAGAAGCAGCCAGTGTCACTCTTTGCTCAACTGTACTCATGATAGCCTTGACCTTAAGTATGCTTTATTATCATACCCACTGAACCTCTCTGGAAGGAAAATCAAGAGTTAAATCTCATCATGGTTAAGGACTTTCTTGTGAATGATCTAAATGTTTTCTCTGTCCTTCCTCCAGCAATGTAGCAGCATCTGGCCCTTGCACTTTCCAAGGCTAGCTTCTCTCAGTGTCTTGTAATACGTCACTGCTCAGAAAACTCACCTTTCACCTTGAAATGCCATTGACATTCTGGGATTAATTACAAGTTGATTTTCTGGCTGTTCTTATTCCAGAACTGGACTTGAAGCCATCATGGAGACTTACGCATTCTGGAGACCTCCCGTGCGCACACTGACCTTCGAGGACTTCACCTCCATGCAAAAGCAGCAAGGTAAAGCTTTAGGCGAGGCCTTTGCTCTGTAGACAGCAGGAGATGGGGGAGCTGAACTGAACATGGTACCGCTGGCCCTAAGCCGATATAAGGGCTACACCAGTTCTCTGGGGCAGAGACAACTTGTAGCTCCATGGATAATAAAAGCACCATCAGTTCTGCAAGTGAGCTGGACCCAGAGTCAGGCATGTGACTTGAATTCAGAATCCTTTCTTCTTTTCTTTTTTCTTTTTTTTTATTTTTTCGAGACAGGGCAGAATCCTTTCTTAAAGCCATAAATTTCTGGGATATTTCCTCCCCTTTGCTGTTGACAGCATACCACGATTAAAAGACACTTCGGGGAGAAGAGAGTTTATTTTAGCTTATGATTCTAGGGGGTTGGGGGTCATCTTAGTGGAGAAAGCATGGCAGGAGGGCGAGAAGAAGAAGTGAGCGATCACATCTCAACCACATACAGGAAGCAGAGACACAGGGCAGGCAGGGGGTTGAGGCTGTAAACCCTCAAAGCCTGCTTCCAAGTAAGGATGCCTTCTACCAAAGCTTCGCCTCTTGAAGGTTCCACAACCTCACCAAACAATGCCATCAATAGGGGACATCTGTTCAAATACACGAGCCTTTGGGAAAACATTTCTCATTTAAACCACCATGCGTCATCCATCTATCCTTCCTTCCTTCCTTCCTTCCTTCTTTTCTTCCTTCCTTCTTTCTTTCTTCCTTTCTTCTTCCTTCTCTCCCTCCCTCCTCTGTCCCTCCATCTCTGTGGTACTTGAAATATAACTAGGGTCTTGTACATGCTAGGAAAGTACTCTGCTGTGAACTGCATCTGCAGCCCAGTGCAGCCATAGCATCACTGGGATTACTGCTAAGCACTCACCATAGGCCTTGCTAACTGAAAAGACCATCACAAGATCTTCATTTACTCTTCATGGAAACCTCATCAGTTTACTTTTTTTCTAGTTTCTTAGTGAGAAAAGCTTCAGTTTTCAATGGAATGAAATGAGGTCTCACATTGAGAAGGGGATGCTTTGAGCCCATCAGAGTTTCACTCCATACAAGCTAGCCTTTTTGTGCCTGCTTGAAACAACAGCCCTGACATATTGGTGGGTTCAGCGAACTTTGCTCCACTTCTTTGTGATTATTTTAAAAATCAAATTCCTAACTTTCCTTTTTTTATAGCTCAGTCGAAAAACTGAGGGTCACAGGTTTTCAACTCAGACTGTCAGTTCAGACATATTCTGAGGCCCATCTGCCTTTTTTTTTTTTTGAGTCAAAGTTTCCCAGAGTGCAGAACGGTTTATGCTTCTTTCTCTGGTCTTCCCCTTCTCAAAGTGACACTGGGCACAGCGTTCAGATTGAGTTTGTTCTGCTCCAGTAAATGCTCATCATTGACAGAAGGCTAATTTTTAAAATTCTAGTTATTTGGGAGGCCATTCCAGGACTCTGAAATACCTGAGACAGCATACCCTTCTCAGGGGAGCAGTTAGTATTTTTTGGCATACTGGTTTTGGTCTGCCACCAACATTGCTGGAATATTTTGAGTTTTAAAGATGAATATAATTAAAGCGTAGATGCATATGGGACCTCCCGACACAGCTGTTTGCAAGGCTGGGGCAGGAGGAACACAAATATAAAACCTGTCTGGGTGACAGAGCAAGTTCAAAGCCAGCTTTTACAACTCAGTGAGACCCTGTCCGGCCCATTTTGCTTTGGTTGGTATGGCAACACATGAACTAAACCAAGCTTGGGGAGGGTAGGGCTTATTTACTGACAGGTTTCAGTCCACCATGAAGGAAAGCCAAGGCAGGAAGTAACTCAAGGCAGGAACCTGGATGCAGGAACGGAGACAGAGACCATCAACGTTGCTGACTGCCTCACTCAGAGGCTCATGTTCAGTTTTCCTTCTCATACAATTCAAGACCACCTGCCCAGGGCCAGCACTGCTCACAACAATCATTAATCAAGAAAATGCCCCATAGCATGCCCACAGGCCAATCTGATGGACATAACTCCTCAGTTGAGGATCTTTTTAACCAGGTAACTTCAGTTTGTGTCAACTTGGCAAAAATTAACACCACCCCCCCCCAGAAAATACCCAAGTATAAATGGAGCTAGGGATTTAATTAAGTTGTGGAGCATTTATATAGGGCGCCTGAAGACTGAGCTTCAATTCCTAGTACAGCCAAACAAACAAAAATAGACTCAAGTTAGACAATTTGAATTGTGTTCTTATCGTTATTTCTTCTTAGTTTTGGGACCCTCATGAATTTCTCGGCCTTTTTGCCACTCAGGTTTTCTTTCTGCATGCTATCAAAGAACGCAATATATTCATATATATATATACACATATATATATATTAAATGAGACCGGCACTTAAGATCCTAATAAGCTCTCAGTACAGAGCAAATAGTTGTCATGCCTTCATGATCACCATCGTTGTCATTCAGGTCTCTCATTCCCTTTGTACAAGAATGTCTTTGAATGGGAACTATTGTTTTTTTTTCTGAGGATTAAGTATTTGAAATGTGATTAGGCAATAACTTTTGACCAGGGCTCTGTTAGAGTAAGCACACCAGCATTTCTCTCTCTCATTCTTCTATGGTCCTACCTCATCCTAATAGTCCATTCAGATTTTGAATCCATCCACAGATTAAATAACTTGGTCAGAACAGCATGACCCAATAGTCCCTGGAAACAACCTCATAGTCATCTAGAAATGTGCACCCCTAATCTAGATGTGTTTCAGTCTAACCAACTGAACAACCAAGACTGACCATCACACGTGAGGATGGTGATTAAGGTAATATAAACAGAAAACTAAGAATCCAGGTCTGTTATAGTGAAATATAATGTGATCCTGTCATTCTCTGATGGATATTTTAGATAAAATTTGTGCCTCAGCTTCCCCATATATACAGTAGAGATATTTGTAATAAAACCGAACTTTCTAGGAATGGTGATCCAAGTGATTTGAGAGCTGTTCTGCTGAAAGGAATGGCTCTAGTTGCACCAGAGTTAGTATTTTGCCTCCCTCTGTGGCAACATGGACCTAGCATTTCAGAAGCCTCCCTGCTGCTCAAAGGCTAGCAGGCATCATTGTAGATTTCAACACCACTGGATGCTGGTGAAATTATGGGTGGTCCCTGTTGGTGACTAGATTTTCATTCATTTGATTGGTAGTAGTTAGAAGCTGGCCATCGAGAGAGTGTATATACATTACACATCATATTAGCAAAATACTGAGGGGCTGCAGAGGCAGCTCATCAGATGACAACATGCTGTGCTCTTGCAGAGAACCAGAGCTTGGCTTCCAGCGCTGTGCCATATGGCCCACAACCGTCTATACAGCTCCAGCTCCAGAAGATCTGACTCTGCTCACTCTAAGAGCACTTGTACTCACAGAAGCACACACCCTACACACACACACACACTCACAGAAGCACACACCCTACCCCTACACACACACACACACACTCACAGAAGCACACACCCTACCCCTACACACACACACTCACAGAAGCACACACCCTACCCCTACACACACACACACACACTCACAGAAGCACACACCCTACCCCTACCCCTACACACACACACTCACAGAAACACACACCCTACCCCTACACACACACACACTCACAGAAGCACACACCCTACCCCTACACACACACACTCACAGAAGCACACACCCTACCCCTACACACACACACTCACAGAAGCACACACCCTACCCCTACACACACACACACACACTCACAGAAGCACACACCCTACCCCTACACACACACACACACTCACAGAAGCACACACCCTACCCCTACACACACACACACACTCACAGAAGCACACACCCTACCCCTACACACACACACACACACACTCACAGAAGCACACACCCTACCCCTACACACACACACACACACTCACAGAAGCACACACCCTACCCCTACACACACACACACACTCACAGAAGCACACACCCTACCCCTACACACACACACTCACAGAAGCACACACCCTACCCCTACACACACACACACACACTCACAGAAGCACACACCCTACCCCTACACACACACACACACACACTCACAGAAGCACACACCCTACCCCTACACACACACACTCACAGAAGCACACACCCTACCCCTACACACACACACACACTCACAGAAGCACACACCCTACCCCTACACACACACACACACACTCACAGAAGCACACACCCTACCCCTACACACACACACACACACACTCACAGAAGCACACACCCTACCCCTACACACACACACTCACAGAAGCACACAACCCTACCCCTACACACACCACCACTCAACAGAAGCACACACCCTACCCCTACACACACACACTCACAGAAGCACACCCTACCCCTACACACACACACACTCACAGAAGCACACACCCTACCCCTACACACACACACCACTCACAGAAGCACACACCCTAACCCCTACACACACACACACACTCACATAAGCACACACCCTACCCCTACACACCACACACACTCACAGAAGCACACACCCTACCCTACACCACACACACACACCTCACAGAAGCACACTACCTACCCCTACACACACACACACACTCACAGAAGCACACACCCTAACCCACTAACACCACACACACACTCACAGAAGCACACACCCTACCCCCTACACACACACACACACATCACAGAAGCACACACCCTACCCCTACACACACACACTCACAGAAGCACACACCCTACCCCTACACACACCACACACACTCACAGAAGCACACACCCTACCCCTACCACACACACACACACTCACAGAAGCACACAACCTACCCCTACACAACACACCACACTCACAGAAGCACACACCCTACCCCTACAACACACACACACTCACTCACAGAAGCACACACCCTACCCCTACACACACACCACACACTCACAGAAGCACACACCCTACCCCTACACACACACACACACTCACAGAAGCACACACCCTACCCCTACACACACACACACACTCACAGAAGCACACACCCTACCCCTACACACACACACACACTCACAGAAGCACACACCCTACCCCTACACACCACAACACCACAGAAGCACACACCCTACCCCTAACCACACACACACTCACAGAAGCACACACCCTACCCCTACAACACACACTCACTCACAGAAGCACACACCCTACCCCTACACACACACACTCACAGAAGCACACACCCTACCCCTACACACACACACACACACACTCACAGAAGCACACACCCTACCCCTACACACACACACTCACAGAAGCACACACCCTACCCCTACACACACACACACACTCACAGAAGCACACACCCTACCCCTACACACACACAACACTCACAGAAGCACACTACCCTACCCCTACAACACACACACACACACACTCACAGAAGCACCACACCCTACCCCTACACACACACACTCACAGAAGCACACACCCTACCCCTACACACACACACACACTCACAGAAGCACACACCCTACCCCTACACACACACACACTCACAGAAGCACACACCCTACCCCTACACACACACACACACTCACAGAAGCACACACCCTACCCCTACACACACACACACACTCACAGAAGCACACACCCTAACCCCTCCACACACACACACACTCACAGAAGCACACACCCTACCCCTACACACACACACACACTCACAGAAGCACACACCCTACCCCTACACACACACACAACCAAAGACAAAATACTTTTGAAAATTGAGAAAATAGTTCAGTGAACATTAATTTTTGAACTGTGAAGTCACTGCAATAATTCAGAATGGCTAATTTACACAGATCCCACTGAGAGAAGGAATGATACAGATCCCCTTGCACAAATTATTAGAAACATTGCATATGATTACCTTTACATTATATGTATAAGCTTATATGAAACAAAACATGGAATTCATGTTTTGAGGTTAGGGGTTTATTCTTGAAATGTCTCAGAGGTATATATTCCAAATATCTGAAGAAAAGGCTCTTCAAATTTGGAATATTTCTGTTCCCAAGAATTTTAGATCATAGTTACTCAGCCTATGATAAATAACAGATTGTACATACACCCTGTAGGGCACTGGTTCTCACTCTTCCTAATGCTGTGACACTATAATTCGGTTCCTCATGCTGTGGTGTCCACCAACCATAAATTATTTTCATTGCAACTTCGTAACTGATTTTTCTACTGTTATGAATTATAATGTAAATATCTGTGGGTTTTTAAAAACAGTGGTATTAGGTGATCTTGTGAAGGGCTTGAGACCTACATGTTGAGAACTGCTGCCCTAAAGTCACGTAAGCTTAATGTGTTCAAAACTGACCTGTAAGACCCTCTCCTGAGAGAAAGATCCCACGTCGACTTGTCATCACAAGTGTTTTTCCTGGCCCCATCCTCACAGCTTGTTATTACTGTACTTAAATCACCTGTGTGTCACCTGGCTCTGATGCATTGCCGTCTCTCACCTGGGTGATTATGATGTCCTCCAAAGCCTCTATGCTCTGCTCCAAAACATTCTGCATGCGGCTCTGGTCAGTGTTTCAAAACACACATCTACTTACACCAACTTCAGTGGCCACAGTTTAATTTTGTTCCCTTAACACAGGCCATTAGACCTCTAAAATAGGGATAGTAACACTAAGGATTGGATAAGCTGGTACATTAAGATAAATTATTTACAAAAATCACCTAGGGTTTACTCAGTACTAAAGGATGCTCCTTATCCTTCAGCCTGCCCCGCCTCCGTGTTTGTTCCTGCTTTCATTTCTCAGACACGCTGTGCTCTTTCCTGTCACATGCTGCCTCCCTGCCTGCAGGGCTCACTTTCACTCATTTGTTTTCTCAGTACTAGCTCCCCCACTCCCTTTGGAAGCTCAGTTCAAGCAGCACTTCCTTGGGGATTGTCTGTGCCATTCGCAGCAGGCTGAAGACTTCCAGGGCATCCCCTGCTTGTTTCCCGTCCTTGTTTAATATCTCTCAGCACCCCTCCCTCATTGCATTCCTGGGTCCAGGCATGCTATCCAACTCACATTTGAAACTCAAATAGGAATCGAATGAATCCACACACTCTCAGGTGCTATAGCAGGGGGCCATTGTTAACGTGCTTGCCAAAGATTCACCAAATTTATGCTTAAATTTGAAGGGAAAGGAGATTAGTGAAATACAGAAAGAACAATGACTAATAATTATTGGTGGAGGAAAGGATAGTGAAAAGCTGATTAATAGATAAGGGAAGAGTAAAGTCCATGTGTCTCATGGCCATGTAGAGAGACTACAGATAACACTGATGTAGTCTATATTCTCAACACTAAGCAGGAGGATTATTAATTTTGAAAATTGTTTCTTATTTAAATTTTTTGTATAATTTGATCATACCCTTCCTCTTCCCCAATCCTCCCTGATCTTTCCCATACCCTTTTCTGCCTAAGGTCATCTCTCTCTCTCTCTCTCTCTCTCTCTCTCTCAAAATGCCACCTCCCAAGCCCCTAAAAAACAAAGGAAAATTCAAACAAACAAACAATAACCAACAAGACAAAAAAATACCAAGACAAAAATGAATGTTTGAGGAAACATATCTTAATCATGGTTTAAAAATTATGCAACATATACATAT
Organism: Acomys russatus; assembly: GCF_903995435.1. Classification (NCBI taxonomy): domain Eukaryota; kingdom Metazoa; phylum Chordata; class Mammalia; order Rodentia; family Muridae; genus Acomys; species Acomys russatus. Next base: position 2,445,420 of record NC_067159.1, read on the forward strand.
ATTAAGACATGCTTCTCACATTGTCAAACATAAAGAACAGAACAGTAAAGCAATCATACTTGTCTGCAGGGGATTGGCTGAGGAGGAGAACATGGGCACCAACATCTTGGCAATCTCCAAATCTCAGTTAACACTGGCTTCCCTAGTAAGACCCTGACATTGTTCATTTCTAGCCTTTGAGACATATCTTTCTTTACCTCTTTTAACTATTTGACTGTGCGTCACAAACCAGCAGAGTGTAGCATCTTGATACTGTAGTCTGTTCCTTTTGTAACTTCACATGATTTGTCAGTTTGTACTTGGTTTTCAGAACCTGTTTTCTGTTGTAATCATTTCATTGTGGTATGTGTGTATGCCTTTCCTATGGACTTAGAAATATTGTTAAAATTCTTTTGTTATGCTTAATGTGTGCATGTGTGTGTGCGTGTGTGTGTGTGTGCGTGTGTGTAGGTGTGTGCATTTGTGTGCCTGTGCACACACATACTCATAATCAGGTACAACAGAAAGTTGTCAAAAGACAACTTTCAGAGTCTGTCCTCTACTTTGGTCATTTTATCCTTGCTAATTCAACTCAGGTCAAGGTCATTGGGATTGGTGACAAGTGCCTTTACCTGCTGAACCATCTGGCCAACTCTTAGACATTTTCATTAAAAATCAAAAAACAAACAAAAAACAAAAACAAAAACACAGCAGCTGTTTTTCTAATCTCCACATTGCATTCCTTGCCTGATATAAATGTGCTTATATGAAAAGTCATCTTATCGAAAACTTCCTGCCTTTGTATCCAATTGTTTAATTCCATCTTATTGAGGAGAACCAGGGAAGATAAGAAACTCCTCAGATTTGATTCACCACTTAAGAGACTGTGCATTTGAAGTTAAGGCAGGTAACTTAACAGATCTTCTTTCAGCGGAGCCAGGTATCTGTCAGGCATCCAAACAGTTCATCTGTTACTGAGAGTCAAGGGCTGAAGCCACACGCTACGTCTGACGAAGGGTCCAGATAGCATCCCCTCCACTCTCGTTTCTATGTCTTTCTCCTCCAGCTTTATTGTAATATTCTCAGGGCTTCAGATTCATAGTAAAACACCTTGCAGAACCAGAGATACATATCTATCAGAATTATTTATTTAGTTATTTATTTAAATAGAAAAAACAACCCACTACAAAACAAAATTGCAAACTAAAAGAACAACTTATTGGCTTGTAAAGCAGAAAGACTTAAATACTCTTTAAGGCAAATTCTAAGTCAGGGCCTAAGCAAGACCACTCTGGCTGGAATGCGCCCCTTTACACTCTGCTTTCCTCCAAGGTGACTCCATTCTTTCTCTCTCTTTTTTTAAAAAGATTTATTTATTATGTATACGGTATGCATCAGATCACATTATAGATGGTTGTGAGCCACCATGTGGTTGCTGGGAATTGAACTCAGGACCTCTGGAACAGCAGCCAATGCTCTTAACCGCTGAGCCATCTCTCCAGCCCGGTGACTCCATTCTTAATCATCCGCTGTGGCGGGAGTTTAGAAGCACCCGTGGGCTCAGATAGTTTTGCTTCATCTCTAAGGAGGAGGGGCATGTGTCTTTGGTCAAGGGATTTTTTAGCAAATCTCATCAAGTCTCATTGATTCTAATTGGGGCCCCTTAGAACCAATTACTATAGTGGGGGGGGGGTGTGGGCGGAAGAAATACAATGCCTTGCTTTTCCAGGCCAGGTACATATGCCTTCCCTGGAGGTGAAGTGGGAAAGTGGAAGAAAGCCCAGTTCCCCATGGTAACATTCCTTTAGGAAAAGCAGATTAAATGACAATAACAACAGAAGCCTGTGGCAACCAGGAAGGCTGAAAATGAGCATGGAAAGCAAACATGGAAGGCTAAGAAGTGGGTGGCATGCGTAGGGGACAGGGCAAAGTGGGACCAGGTACAAAGCCTAGTGATTGGATGAGCTTGTTCTCAGGAGAATAAATTTGCAACTCTGCAGGGCTTCACATTTGATGGAAAGGAATGAGAGAGGTTTCCATATTTCTACAATGAGAACCGTACAGTTCCCATCAGGACCGCGACGCTCACATTCGCATCACGGGAAACGTTCTCATCTCAGCTGAGGATAATTTCTCAGTTGCCATGCTCATTAAACTTTATGACCTATGGGCTTCTTCTCTGGGATCGGTTCATGGGCTGCTGATGTTTTACTGCTTACAATGGGAACCATCACTCTTCAGGGACAGAAGCCATCAGGTTATAAGGAGAGAAGAGTCCAGCCCCTTGAAAAAGTAATTACATGGAAATTTATTCTTTACTCATCCAGATGAGGCCCTATCTTAGTGGTATTTAGTGTGTGTGTGAGTGTGTGTGTGCACGCACGTTGTGGTGTTTTGTGTATGTGTGTGTGTGAACAGAGTAAGCTTAAAAGGAAGCTGCATGTGAACACCTCATATTACAATCTGGAAGTGATCAATTTAAAGATGCAAAAGTCAGCAGGGCTGGAATTCAGGATTTTCACGGACACATTTAACTTGTCTTCATGGTACACAAGTGTATTCGAGGTTACTGTCCTCATATGGGGTCCCTGCTAAGTATGCATTCTTGGTTGTTTTGGCTCTTAGCCTTGCATATTGGCACAAGTTAATGATGGGTGTGCATTTTAATGTGTGCCTCCTCACTTTGGTCCCTGAGCTAAAATAGGATGTGGGGAGCTGGAGAGGTGGAGATTAATTCTGGATTACCTGAGAGTATAAAGTTATTAACCCCTTCTCAAAAGTTGGCTAGAATCTCTCAGGACAATCAGGAAGGCACCGGTGTACTTACTTGTAGCCTATCAGTTCTGCTTTGCTTGATCTGAGAAGAAATAAGGCCATGGAACACAGTTCATTTCCTTCATGGGCTCATGGCGTAGGGAGGAAGGATAGACCATTCAAAGAGGAACTAGAGTACTTCTGGGAACATAGCTCAGGTGGGCTCAGAGCTGTCAATTAGCCCTGTCTCCCATCATCCACATCGTGGAGGTTCTTTTGGCCTAAAATAATATGGCACATACATCTTGTGACATCATGCTCATTAATGGGTGTAGAGGCCAGGATGCCCTGCTTTCCCTGGACAGGAGCCGATGCTTGAGAGTCATCTCCATTGGCGTGCATATTCTTCAGGGTTTCTCTTCCCACTCTTTACTCCTTCTCTCAGGAAAGAGCATGTTTTATGCCTATATGCCAAAATCTGATCACCTTGTAATTTTTATGACATCCCCTGAAATGTCATAAAATGGGACATTAAAAATCCCAGTTACATAACTATGGAGTCCAAAGCTCGGAGAGGCTAATTTACTAAGGCCCCCTTGTCAGGTAGCAAGGACTGCAACCAGGTTTGTTCAAGTCTACAGTCCACATTTATTCATTGAGCAAGTTTATATCAAGACGCTCAGAGAACCCATGAGCTTATGTGGACACTAGGGTGGACAGGGAGGCATGCTTTACTTTGAGTGGCAGCCCTGATCAGCCCAGCCAGGCTTCTCACACTGTCCTGGCTTTTTTTTTTTTTTTTTTTTTTTTTTGGTGATGAGAGGTGTCTGCTTAGTCAAGTGTTGAAATGCACGGCAGGGCTGGCTGCCTCCTTAAGCTTATTTAGAGCTTGGCTGGCACTCCCAATCTTGTTTAACATTTGACAAGCTATTAGATCATAAGAGAATAAAGACTTCTCAGCATCTCAGTTAGCTTTTCTGCAGAAGGAGTTCCACAGTCCCCTCTCTCTATTTGGGCTTTGAGAACTAGTTATTGTCTGTATTGAGTACTTTAAGTGCGTAACAACGTTTCTTCAAAGCCGATGGAAGCAATGTGACCTTCTTTGGGAGGGGCTTGCTCTCTCCTTCAAACACTAGCTCATATGGAGGCTCCCTCCCGCCGCCCCCAAAGCTCAGCAGGCCACCAAGTCTCATTTCCAGTGAATGTCATTTAAAAGCCAAAGCAAGCTGACTACAAACTTTTTAACATGTGCCTCTCATCTGCTCAACAGAACCCCCTGTAACTTGTAACAGTTCCCTTCCTCTTCTTCTCATTCTTTTTTTTTTTTTTTGTAGTGAAACCAATTGAGGCCTTAAATCAGTACCATTCCTTCCATCTTGGGCCATCTGAGAAAACCATTTAGAGTTATAGAAAGTCATCTGCTCCATCACACACTTCCGGCTGCAGGGCTGAGGCCAGTGCTTGATAGAGCTTACCTATAACACGACAGGACACTGTGCAGAACAGGTGGTTTCCTCCAGGGCCACATAAACACAAGACCAGGGAGAGCAGGACTAGCTTTCAAAGACAGGAGACCATATTCATATCTCGTAAAACACAAATCTCTTTACAGCTGGAGTCAAGTTTCTCCATTTGTGGCACAGCACTTACTGCAGTAAAGTTCATGGCATTTGTGGGGGTGGGGGGGAAGCAAGAAAATCTATAGGATGCCTCAAAGTGAAGAAAATAAATCTCTAGGCTTTCTGTAGGATGTAGAGAAAGAGGAGGCCATGCAGCTATGCAATAACCGGAAACATAAGATGATCCACTTCTGTTTCTAGAACCTTCCCTCCCAGAACTCCCTCATTATATTAACATGATTCTTTGTAACCTACTTGGAGTTGACTATTCGTACGTTTTTAAAGTCTCAGACACAGCTAAAGAATGAAAATAAGGGAAACTGAGGCTTTTTGATTCTAGCTCTTCCTTCCTCAAATGCAGAGAATTCAGAGGTAGACTTCACAGAGCCTGCAAACTGTAGGAAGCTCCTCCTACTGTGACTAGGTGCTGGTATCTTTTTTTTTCTTTTTGACAATGTCAGCCATATCACAGACTGTCAAAAAGTCACTTTAGTTATTTTATAGGAGTTTGTTATAAAAAGAGAATTTTCTGATATTAGCAGCTGATTGCATTGTCATGGATTCCAATGGAATATGAAAGTTCATCGGGGAAAATTCCTTTGACCATCGGAGAGATGATATCAGTTGGGCTGTAAAAATCTTAGCTCTGAGCAAAATACTAACAAAGCCAAATCTTTACTTCTGTCACCACCACTGCTATTTTGCCTGTGGGTCTCGACTGAGGGTTTTGTTTTCTCTACCCTCTTCTTCCTTTCCTACAATACTGTAAATGTTTTCCCAATATTGCTGGAATGCTCCTTGTTTTCTCCATGGCTTAAAACCTAACAAAACCTATTCCTGTTCTTTTTCACCCCAGAAATCCTTACCTCTTAATAATGCTTAGTCTCTTGGAGGCTCAACAATAATTATCAGTAACCTAAGACACGTTGCCCACTGAAAACCCATGATTACCAGCAATTAGAAGAAGTGTCCTACTGGTCCATGGAAGGGAAATCTATCAAGAAGGATTCTAGAGAGGACAAAGCAGCTGAATATTCTAGAATGCAGTGAAGGATCAGTCATAGCAAGCACTCACTGCCTTCAAATCTTTTGGGAGAATTGGGGAGGGGACGCTTCCTGCCCCTGAGAAAGGCAGGTCTTACAAGGGTCACTTTTGATTTTATTATTTGGAGACCATCTTTGAGGAAGATTGACTTGAACTGGTCCTTAGCTCAGTGAAGCCTCAGGGGCTCACCCAGCCTGCCATCTACATGGCTCCCAGTCAACACTTTGCAAGGCACAGCTGAAACGTGCACCCTCAAGCTCTGCCCCTTGTATGCAAATTCAGAAACGTGATGGAGTCAGCAATTTGTTTTTCTAGGCCCTACAGTTGACTCAAACGTGCGCCGCTGAAGCTTCAGAATCACTGGTCTGTGTACTGTGAAGTAGGAACCCATATTGTATCATAAGTTTTCAGGCAGGGGTTCCCACTAGGGGAGCTCTGAGAGAACGCTGACGTGGAGTTCTCACGCTCCAGTAGTTGGTTTGAGGTTGAGTCCTGGAATAGCAGCATTTCCAAATGGCAAGGTTTTTCAGCTTCAGAACAGCCCACCAATCCTACTGGATTCCTCATCTCTGATGAACCTGAAAGGCATGGGCCACAAGGGAGGTAACAGGGCCGTAGGGTCACCATGTGGAGCTGAGAGCAGACTCCATTCCACTGTCATTTAGGTTAGCTTATGGATTCATATATATCCACACTCAAGTATTCCAAGTCCAATTCTTATTCCAGTCTCGCAGACTTGGCAGGCTTCTGTAAAAGATCCTCAGGGCATGTAGTCCTGATTCACTTCAGCCTATACGTCTCATAATTACACTTATCATGTGTCTTTGATATAACAGACCTCCAATTTAATGTCCCAGGTTCTACCACCCAGGCCCCTTTGCTATGCCTCTTTAGGCCTCAGTCCTGGCTTGGCACCCTGCTCCAGCCCCCTGAGCCTAGTGTCCTGCTTTCCTATTCCACTAAAGACTGCAAGACAGGAAGCAGTCACCAGATAAAATATAGATTTTCCACAATTGTGCTGAGCCTCAGAAGAGCTGAGCTGGTGGCTACTACTGCTGATCAGTGAAAGTCTTATTAGGAAGCAGCTTTGGTGGTGAGAAAATATATATATATATATATCTCAAAACAAACACCAGAGGCTTGTTCTAATTTTTAACAGTATGACTAAATAAGACTTATTCCAGGGCTGGAGAGATGGCTCAGAGGTTAAGAGCACTGTCTGTTCTTCCAAAGGTCCTGAGTTCAATTCCCAGCAACCACATGGTGGCTCTTAACTATCTACAATGATATCTGGTACCCTTTTCTGGCATGCAGACAGAAGAGTGAATGCATAATAAATAAATAAATATTTTAAAAAAAGACTTATTCCAAAAGAAATGCAAAAACTATTGGTTTCGTGTTCGTGTCATCCTTTGTAATATATGCTCAAACATGTGACATCGTCTTCTGATGTAAAAGGGAGCAATTGATTTGTAGAAATATGGGTTATTTGGCCTTGACAGACTCATCTTACTCAATGGAATCTATGTTTTATTTTTCAGGGGGCAGTACAGGTACTTCCCCAACCACCTCCAGCACCGGGACACCATCCCCTTCGGCTTCTTCTCATCTCTTATCTCCATCTTGTTCTCCTCCAACTTTTCATTTGGCCCCCAATACTTTCAATGTGGGTTGTCGAGAAAGCCAGCTGTGTAATCTAAACCTCTCTGATTATCCACCATGTGCCCGAAGCAATATGGCTGCCTTACAGAGCTATCCGGGGCTGAGTGACAGTGGTTACAACAGGCTCCAGGGTGGCACAGCCTCAGCCACTCAGCCCTCTGAAACCTTCATGCCTCAGAGGACTCCATCTCTGATCTCAGGAATACCAACGCCTCCCTCGTTGCCCAGCAACAGCAAGATGGAAGCTTATGGTGGCCAACTGGGGTCCTTCCCCACTTCCCAGTTTCAGTATGTCATGCAGGCAGGCAATGCGGCCTCCAGCTCCTCATCACCACACATGTTTGGTGGCAGCCACATGCAGCAGAGCTCCTACAATGCCTTCTCCCTGCATAATCCCTACAATCTGTATGGATACAATTTCCCCACTTCCCCCAGGCTAGCTGCAAGCCCAGAAAAACTGAGCGCATCTCAGAGCACTTTACTCTGTTCTTCTCCTTCCAATGGGGCCTTTGGAGAGAGGCAGTACCTGCCCACAGGCATGGAGCACAGTATGCATATGATCAGCCCTTCTGCTAACAATCAGCAGGCTACCAATACCTGTGATGGCCGACAGTATGGGGCCGTGCCAGGCTCTTCCTCCCAGATGTCAGTACACATGGTTTAAGGAGCAGTCCAAACACCATGGAGGGGATGGCAGTCAAGACTCCAGAGTCTCTGTGGGTGGATCTTCCTCATTGGGAGCCCCATGCCTTGGGAAAATAAGAATTATGCGTTTGTTTTGGTTTTTGGTTTGGTTTTGTTTATTTTTTCTGGATAAGGAAAACAGAGATCAACAACAGATACCACTGAAGGACCTTTGGAGTGCATCATCCATAACTCAGTGGTCATTCTCTTGCCTTCCAAAATCCTAGTTTTATAAAAGCGTTGTGTATGACAGAGTGGCCTTGAAGAGACTGAAAAACCATTTTATAATAATGTTGAAGGAGATGCTATAAGCAGCCAAGAAAAGTTACACACACACACACACACACACACACACACACACACACACACACACACACACACACACACATCCCTACACAGACTTACATGCATATATCCATGTACACACATGCATACACAAAGTAACACAAACACAAATATCCTACACATTGACTTGGAACTGGGCGAACTCTGCGAAGGGAGGCCCAGGATGGGTGCTTTCACCAAAAACTTGTCTGTGTACAATCCTAGATGGATTGGACCATCATTAGCCAGTAGCCTTTCTCCCTGGCATCTTACCATGTTTCTGGAATGAACCATGTACCCAGAACCTCTCCTCATCACAGAGGTGGAGAGACAGCAGTGGTACAATCTGGACTTGGCTTCCTGAGAAAGAATGCTTTTTAAACTTTTGGCTGTCTTCATTCAGCGTGTGATCACTGATGCTATAATGGTGCCTGTGGAAGGATAGGGTGAGAAAAGCTGAGAGAGAGAGAGAGAGAGAGAGAGAGAGAGAGAGAGAGAGAGAGAGAGAGAGAGAGAGAGAGAAAATATTGAGGGCAGGAGAGCGTGGGCAACAAGACTAAGATATGAACAAATGAGGAGATTTAATTCACCAAGGAGAATTGTTTAGGTTTGTTTAGCCCCTAAAGTAATAGAAAGAATGATGGTGTTACTGGGCAGTAAGCCTCGTTGGAACTCTAAGTAGAGTCAACGCTACCATTGAGAAGGGCTAGGGCAAGGGACACTTCTTGATTCCACAGCTCTGACCATAGTGACCCAGGAGGGAGGTGCACAGCGTGGGAGTGCCGTTCTGTGACATGCAGCTGAGCAGGGAGAGAGGGAAACAAGTGTCAGGAATGAAAAATCTCCCAGGTGATACAAAAACAGTCATGGAAGACAGGCCTGGCCTTGCATGCAAATTCAAAGTGCTGACCTGGATGATTTGCCCCAGTCTCCATGCAAGAGAAACCCTGACACACTGGAGAGAATTGCGGATGGGTCCTCTGCCCCTCTTCTATCTGCCTCTGGCTCTCCATTTTGATCAGTTAGTTCGTTGCATTCTGAAGTTTGGGGATTGTTTTTTTTTCTTTCCTTTTCCTTTCAAATTCTTTAATGATAAGAAAACAAGTGAAGCTTGGTGCAAGCTAGAATTTTTAAATGGTGTGGAAAAGCAAACGATACCAAGTAAGATAATACAGATATTATTAAGATTTTTTTCTGGTTTTGAGGTGTTGTAGATAAATGTATTTATATGCCTAGTGGGGTATTCAATATTATGAATATTAAAAAGGGGGCAATAAAAGGGTATGTAAAATATGTATGAAAAAAGGTGTATAAAAGTTTGCCCTTATGCACGGAACTGTTTCTGAGTGCCAAGCACAGAAAGCCGCTAAATAAAATCTTTGCAATTGTTTTCTGTGTGTTTGTTCATATAGAAAACTTAAATGACAGTTGTATGCATTAGTGTTCTGCCTTACAATAAGTCCAACACATTCACGTGTTACCCCTTGTAAATTTTATGTGGATAACATGAAGTCAATGTTATTCTCATTTTACGATTGGTAGCTGAGCTACTCAAAAGTTGGGTGGAGCATCCAGAATCACACAAGCCATGAGAGAGGGAACTAAGGCCTGGAAGCAGATTTTCATATTGACAATTTTAAGATGGGTATGGTTTTAATAATTATAGTTGTAGGTTTGGAAGAAATTTTATAGACAGTCAAATGCTTGGCCAAGGTCCTCAGTGAGCGATAGAACTGGTAAGCTAACCTAATATCTGTGCTTTAAGCACCACGTCATTACGCCAGAGTATTGTGCCATTTGGAGAATCAGAAACGGGTATATTCAGAGATAGATCGCGGCAAGAATGACTCTGGGGCTGGATTCTGCTTTATATCCTTAATAAATGTATACTCCCTTTCGAATGAATCACTGGATCCTTGAAGGAGTGGTTTTGATCTGTTATGCATAAGGCCAACTTATAAAAACCAATGAAGGGTGAAGGCCGTGCTATTTCTAAGAACTTTCACATACTTCAGGCAAGCCCTGTAATAGCCATCAAGGGTGTATAGTGGAGAAAGTCTTGCTTATAAGTGGAGAAGTGGGATCATGCATCCTATGACCTGCTCTGCTGTTTCCCAATCACATAAAATCTACTCTTACCTTTACAGTACACTGTGTCCTATTGGATAGTCATACTGGTTACCCACTGACTTAGTTTACTAGCATTGTATGTGGGCAGTTTGGGATACTGGACACTGTACTCACTCACTGAAACTAGAGATAGGTTTGAAGAACAAAAAAAAAAATTCAGGACTCCATTGTGTTTGAACATGAATTTATTTAGTGAATTTCCATATACTATGATGAGCCATCTAATGAATAAATTTGTCGTGATGTTTTCCTGACAAAAAAGGGCAGATGCACTTAAGAACTCATAGAGACTGTAGCAGCACGCGCAGGACCTGTTCACATTCAAATCAAATGGGGTCCCAGTGCTCAGAGTGAGGAATGAGTCGGAGCTGACATCCTTAACCTGGAAGCTACCTCCAACTGACAACCAACTTCTAATGGAAAACTAAGTTTTCCCCAATCAGTTCTCAGTGGGTATGAAAATCAAACTTAAGGGTAGGCTGTATGCCCAGCAGGATATGACCACCACAGAAACTATACTAGATTTTTGTAGAATTTCCATCTAATATTGCTCACACTGGGCAGTATTTATCTATCATCTATATATCTGTCTATCTCTATCTATTTATCTATCTACCCATCGATCTATCTATCATCTCTCGTATATATATATATATATATATATATATATATATATATACATATATATATATAAAATCTATTTTTACAACCTACCTGCAGCTTCCCAGTTCCTCCCCTTTCCCTTACATCCCGTCTCTACCCAACCCATCCACTCCTCTTTCGTTTCTCTTTAGAGAAGCGCAGGCCTCCTATGGATATTAACCAGCCAAGGCATATCAAGTTGCAGTAAGACTAGGCACTTTCTCTCCTATTAAGGCTGATGACATATCCTAGTAGGTAGAAAGGGCGGGGAACAGAAGATTTAATCATTGCTTTGATTGTATTAATAACTCAGAATCTGGCTTGTCAGTTAATCTCATTAGCCATCAAATTCCTGCCAAACTAGTTGAGATAATGGCTACCTCAAGTAGCTCCATGAATTCGAGGCTGTCTGGGCATGGCTTGTCTCAAAACATGAGAGACTCTTTTTAGGAGACATTAAGTTACTCCTCTGCAAGAGTGGTGGAGCAAAACTAATGACATGGAAGCATTTGGTTATTTTTTTTTCTGATTTATTAGTACACCAAGCACTATTCATTGGTTTAGTGCTTTCTGAGGTCCTCAGTAATAAATAATCATAATACTGCATGGAACAAGCTTGGTACGAAGAATTCCATGTTTGTATTTAGAAACAACAACAGCAACAACAAGAAGCTGGGAAGTGGTGGCACATGCCTTTTATCCTAGCACTCCAGAGGCAGAGGCAGTTCAGTCTCCAAGTTCAAAGCCAGCCTGGTCTACAGAACAAGTTCAAAAGTAGCCAGGACTATACAGAGAAAGCTTGTCTTGAGAAACCGTAATAATAATAATAGTAACAACAACAGCAACAACAACAACAACAATAATAATTTGAGCAATCATTTAGACTCTAAAGTTTTGAGCATCAAATAAGACATATTTCTATAGCTTTGGCTCTTTTAGAATAGCCTAGCCACATACACTGATTCTATGGCATATGTTTCATCTGCACCAGATGCTGAAATAGGAAGGATAACACATACCAGAGAAAGAACTTTTCAAAAAGTGGGTGGAGAGAGGGCTCAGTAGTTAAGAGCACTTGCTCCTCTTGCAAAGAGGATACAGATCCAATTAAAAAATACTCACATGGCAGTTTACAACCACTTGGAAACTCGAGTTGAGGAGGATCCGATACCCTCTTCTGATTTCAGTGAACATCATGCATGGCCATGGGCACATAATAAAACACAGGCAAAGCATACATAAAAGGAATAAAATTTTAATTGAGAAGAATTTGTCAAGAATATGTTCTTATGCCAAACTAAATGGAAAAAAGCTCATGAGGTCTCAACCCCACACAAACAACTATAGCCAACTGAAGAAGTGGGGAGCAGGAGGGAAGATCTTCCCTATGGTAGACCACACCAGTTGGTGGTCCAGTGTCAAATGGTCATCCATGGACACATAGGTACAAATAATATTAGGCACACTGAACTGATTATACATAGGAATACATATTATGTATGTATACATCTATACATGTAATAACTGAATAAAGAGGCAATGAATTTGAAGGAGAGAAAGGAGGAGTATAGGAAAGGGTTTGAAGAGAAAGGAAAAGAAATGGATGTTATAATTAAATCACCCAAAAATAAAAATATGTTCTTAAGTTTTAAATAAAATAATATACAAAATGGTTTTTCTTAAAAAGAATCATTCTTTTATAGGTTGAGATGGTTCACTCAGCTAGTTTTGTTTTCCAAGAGAAAGACTATTTTGTTCATTTGTAAATTCTCAGTCCCAAGGACAGATCCTGGGTTATTCACAGATGCTCAGTACATAAGCATTTTCACTGCTGCATTTGTCCATCAAATTTACTTTTTCAGCGGTAGTGCAAAATGATTGCATGGCTGAATTCACTCCACAGTAAGGGTAGTTAAATTAGTTAAGGGATGTTGTTCTTTCATAGAGTATTATGTTAGAGATAAATACAAACTTAATTTATACACTAGGTAGCACTTATGTATAATACAGTGTAAATAGCAAATATATGCCTGTATGTATGTATGTATGTATGTATGTATGTATGTATGTATGTGTATTTATTTATTTAGTGTGTATGTACATGTGTTTATAAGTATGGGCACTCTATGTATCCATGGAGACCAGAAGATGGCATCACATGTCATCCTTTATTACAATGGCTCTTAACCTGTGGGTAGTGATGATTTGGGGGGGGTCACATATCAGATATCCTGCATATCAGATATTTTTAAAATATATTTTATTCATTTATTCATATCACATTTCAATTGTTATCCCATCCCTTGTAACTTTCCATTCCTCCCTCCCTCCCATTTTCCCCTTAGTCCCCTCCCCTATGACTGTGACTGAGGGGGACCTCCTCCCCCTGTATATGCTCATAGGGTACCAAGTCTCTTCTTGGTATCCTGCTATCCTTCCTCCGAGTGCCACCAGGCCTCCCCATCTAGGGGACGTGGTCAAATATGGGGCACCAGAGTTCGTGTGAAGGTCAGACCCCACTCTCCACTCGACTGTGAAGAGCGTTTTATCCATTGGCTAGATCTGGGTTTTCGACTTTTGTTTCCCTTCACACCCCTCCTTCACTTCCATGCCCTTCTCTTCCTTCTCTTTCCCTTCCTTTTCACCACCCCTTTTCTTTTTGTATAGGATCAAATGGAGGAAAGCAATCTTCCAACCCCATTCCTTGCCCCAGCTGTAGCCTTCAACCTGATCAACAACTTCTTCCAAGAACTCTTTTTCATTACTGGGAGTCTTGAGGGCTGACTTCCAAGAGCACAGCTGAACTCATGTCAATATTTGATTAGTTGCTTAGTACTCTGAAGATTCCAGAGATGCTCTGCAGTACTGAGTCACTGTTGCTAAGCTTCAGAAGATGGTCTCTTCATGGAAGCATGGCTGAAGGTACCTTTTCCTAAAACCTCTTTTGCTTATGGCCATTAGTTGCTGGAGATTTGGTCCATACCCATGACCAGCTCAACTCATTCATCTGGTTCAACTCAGGGACCATTGTTCCAAATGCTGCCTTAGGTGCTACAACGTGGCGGTGAGCGACCAGATACCTTCCTGTCTTTAAGGTAGGTATTGATCCCAGGACTCAAAGTGATACTGACATCAACTGCACCAGTGTCACACTGAATAGTATACATTCAGATTGGGATAATGACTCTGAGGAAGATGCTATGGAGTGAGTGAAGAACGAGGATGATGCTCATGGACACAGGGCTTTGCAGGTGACAATTAAAGCATCACAAATGCTGACATCATATGTATGTTAGCTCACACTCATCCTGGGGTCAGTGGGATCATCACTGGAAGTTGTGTTCATCTAGTTTTGCATTTTCTCCCCATAATTCCTTTCTAGTATTAATACTGGAAAACGTCTTCAGGATTTTGCCTGAATCTGTAAACTACAAGGCCTCAATAAAGCTACATTTTCATCATTTCTTTGGTAGAGAATGAGAGTCATTTTTTCTATTTCCTCATATTAGTAATAAGCAATGACTATAGGAAAGTGGTTCGATAGTCTATAGTGCTCTCAGGACTGTTCCGTGTACTCTTTGCATACAGATCATTTCTACCTTAGAAGATTTCAGTTTGGCTGAGGAGTTAAGACACCATATGAAAGTGAACATGTGTTAAGCTCACATGTGTTAAGACATGTGTTAAGTTAGTGATAAAGAGCATCTATATTGCTGACTTTTAGGAGGAAACTAATTTTTTAAAATTTTTTTATTTTCAGTTCTTATTTTGGAATTTTCATGTAAATTGCTGCACATAGGATTTTCTTCATAAACGAAAACATTCTTTAAGCTTCAGGAAAATATATTTTCCCTAACATGGCATAGACATATTTACATATTCAACCTATGTTATACATGCTTTCTCATATGAACAAGTTAATATTTATTTGTAAGGTAAGAAAGAAACTTTAGAGATTCAGGTGAAAACACATATATGCACATGTCTGCATTTAAACCCACAACAGAAAAGCCTCTGAATGTTAATGTGACATGTACTTAAGTTAGAAATTAGAATTCATGTAGACTCACAGCCACATAGCCAAGGCTTGGACAATTCTGCTTCTCAAATCTACACTTTGGTTTTCTCTCCTTTATTTAGCTACTACTTGGATTCTCTTATGGTAACTCCAGCCTTCAAAATCAGTAATTTATTTTAAAAGTTAGCTATGTCATAATAAAGCATTAAGAAAGTCCAGGAGTGGCATTTCTTGGTGATTAGATGCCTCTAGTGGTGTTGAGACGGGACGCAGAGGAGCAGGGATTTTTACCACCTGACAAGTGCAATAATCCCCTAGAACTGCAAGGCCTGGAGCATCTTATTGCTGTTATGAAACAGAATTTATAAATAAAAATAAGGAAAACAACCAGAGCCATGCACTTTCTGGGCTTCGCTGACATTGATAGAGGAAACTAAGTTTTATAGAATGCTTATTACATGCTATACATTATGCAAGTCAATATCCTATAATCCTTGTAACCACCCTATAAGATTTGTCTCTATTTTGTAGTTGAGGAAGCTGAAATTCATACACAACGACAAAACTGATAACCAAAATGAGGATTCCAACTCAGGCCTCAATCAAGAGTTATAGGGGGCGCTGGGGAGATGGCTCAGTGGTTAAGAGCACTGCCTGCTCTTCCAAAGGACCTGGGTTCAATTCCCAGCACTCACATGGCAGCTCACAACTGTCTGTAACGCCAAGATCTGACACCCTCACACCAATGCACATAAGTTAAAATTAAATAAAATATTAAAAAAAAGAGTTATAGGGAATAAAATAAAGAAAGATGTGTTATGGGACAGGCATCTTGAATTTTACTTTGAAAAATTTATGGGAATGGTAAAATTGAAAAGAAAATGCTTCTTTGGTGGCCGGTAGCATAGAGATGATATAGATTTCATAGATGAATGAGCTCTGGCTGAGGGAGATGCACACCATCAGAAGTCAAATTTTGTCATGTTCTCCCTGCCTTTGCATGATGGGATTCCCTTTTTCTATGTGAGGTAACGTGGCCATGCAACTTGGGAAATTTGGGATTTCATCCCATGTTTGAGTAGAAACCTCAACCTTGAAAAGACTTGTGGTGTCTGGGAGGGGATGGAGGAGTCAAGCTTCGTTTTTAACACCTCCACCCATGCCCCTCACCAGGGCCCCAGGGAGACTGCAGCCTCCGCACTTCCTGAGTCAGGCTCTCCACAGGCCCTTTGCTCTCTCCAGCCACATGGGATGCTGAAAGGGCACTTTGCTGCTTAAAGCCAAGAAAACATTCATCATGTTTTCCCTCTGAGCTCATTCTACAACCCACAGCACTCATCTTTTATGGGTGAGCATTTCCCACTTCAGATGCTTCCTTCTCACACATTTGCTTTTATTAGACTTTGCTGCAAGCCCCGTCCAGGCACAGAAAACCAAAAGTGGTTGAAGCATTTTAGTATTATTGTCACCCTGTGAAAACACACTGGATATGGGGCTGGAGGAGGATTTCTATGGCAACCTTGAATGGTTCTCATTCAGTGGAGGAGTTTGGTACTCCATGACAAAGATTATTGGAATTTCCCCCCTCTTCTACAATATGTATCCTTCAAATTGTATCCTATTAATGTTAATTCTTCATCTTCTAGTAATCCATCATGGAATTCCTGGGTAGAAGAGTGATGCTAGAAACCAGGCCTCTTGCATTTCAAAGCTGCATTATCTTCAACACAATAGGAACTCTACATTCAGCTAACAGATGGAGAATACATGACTTCCTTGGTAGAGAATGAGGGTCATATTTTTTATTTATTCATAGTAGTACCAAACAACAGCTATAGGAAGATGGACTGATAGTCTACAAAGCTTGAGTTTTCTTTATAAGCCAGATATAGAATTGGGTACATGACCTGTTCTCTATTCCAATGGTTGAGACTCTAATGGTCACTCTCAACTGAAAAAGAAGAAAGAAATATAGTCTAGGTGAGTGTCCAGGAGAAAAGAAAAATATCTGTTAGACATTTGGGAGATTTTAGGAGGCCCTCAGTCACTTTCACCTGAGTCAACTTAATCTGACATTTCATGAGTATTTTCCTGCATGTATGCACGTCCAACACATGTGTGCAGTGAACACAAAAGCAAGAAGGTGATATCAGATACCCTGGAGATGGGATTATGGATGTTTGTAAACCACCATATGGTTACTGCTAACTGACCTTAGTTCCTATGCAACAGCATCAAGGGATTTCTACTGCTGAATCATTGCTCCAGCTCTAAATTTGATATCATCATCATCATTAAATGTTGCTTTTACTTCTTCAGATGAATGCATGAGATGAGAGCCATACCCAAGCTGTGTGAACACATGACTTGGGCTGAACCCAATGCATTTCTTTGTCTTTTCTAGCTATCTCTTGCCTAGGCCTTGAAGCTTCTAACCTCTGTGTAATCTAGTCTTCCAAGCTGACTGATACAATCTGGCCTCTCTCAGCTTCTGATTCACTTGCTCTGCTTGACTTCATACTAACTTTGGCAACCTAATCTTCTGAATCATTCTGCCTTTACCAGTGTTTAGCTTGTTCTCTCTGCAATCTGACTCTGTAAAACTGTCCTGGTAAAACTGCCACACATACCACCCCCTTTTCTCCCTGCACTGCTCTTAAATAGCCTCTCTTTCCTATGCTGTTCTCATGAGTGTCAGGCATGTCCTGTCTCCGCCTCATTCTGTCAAATTCTCTGATTCATCACTTTGCTCCTCAATTAGAGGTCACTTTCAATCATGTCTAGGTCTACAAACTAACCTTACCTTCATTGTTAGGGATTAAAGGTGTGGACTGGGAGTATGTGTAGATTCCATCCAGATCATACTGTAATCCAGGGCATGTCTGTATTCTGGATGGATTATATAGACTTAGAAGGTCTTTGGATGTGACCCCTTGCCAGAGCAGGCATGTTGCAAGATTAAAATGCCTCTACTGCCACTGCCATTGCCACTACTACTACTACTACTGCTACTAATTTCCTTACATTATGTGTGAGAGATACCAATGCTGATTGACTAAGAATCTTGTTGACAGTTTGATTTAGAACATGTACTGCTAGTTAATATGAGATTGCTTTTCTCAGGCAAGATGACAAAACTATAGGTATGCCATATTATGTATCTTAAAAACTTAGTGTAGCAGGAATTATCTCTTATTCCATTTCACTTAGAAACAACCCGATCATGAAATGCATGTGGATGTCAACTCTGAGGTACCAGTCATTCTCTATACAGCGTGTCATTTCATTTGGTCCTAGATGACACTTGATATCCCAAGCAATGGCATGGAAAGATGCTCATATATTGTACTTCCCAGTTGTCCAAAGAGACAATCTGTCTGGCAGTCACATTATTAAATGGCTTCTAAAATTATTTTCTGGAATTAGGGTTTCTCAAACTTTGTGACAGGCCTCTAGCCTGTGGCTTAGGTGTTCCTTAGAGAGGAAACACACAGAATGAGGAAAATGACTGAAAACCGGCATTTCAAAATGTCTCACTAATTAGTCAGTTTTCCAGGAGAAGATTAGCATCTTTTCCCTAGGAGATTTGCAGAAGTAGGCAGGTAAACTGACCCACAATCCATTTTCCATATTCATAAATGGCTGTTTCATTTTTCATCATTTGTACCCTTTCCTAAATGTTGGTTTTGTATCTTTGTGACATTTGGCTTAACCTTCTCATCAAAGGTCTCCAAACCTCACCTGTAAAAGGCTCATTTTCCTTAATCATAATTTGAGATGGGCTCTCTATCACTATTTAGAACTATAAAAGACTAAGGTCCTGGTAAAAATAATCATGGGAAAGGAAAGAAGATCTAAGTTTCTGAAATCAAAGGATTCATTATTCTCCTGGGAATCTTCACAAAGACATCCTTGGTTGTATGACTGAGCAGAGCTGTCTCATACAAAGGGTCAATTTGAGACTGGCAACGATGATTTCTGGGCCTCTGTCTATACTATAGACAGGCTGATGCTCAGAGTTCAGGGAGCATCTCAGTTACTTTTCTATTGCTATGACAACACACCATGACCAAAGCAACATATAATAGAAAATGTTAAATTTGAGCTTGTGGTTCCTTCCAGAGGTTTAGAGTCTATGCCCATCATGGCAGGAGCACAGTGGCAGATAGTCAGTCATGATGCTGTGACAGTAGCTGAGAGCTTACGTCTGACCCGCAAGTCAGATGGAGAACTAACTGTGAATGGTGTGAGAATTTGAAACCTCAATGCTCACCGTCAGTGACACATCTCCCCCTAATCCTTACCAAAAGCTCTACAAACCAGGGCCCAAGCTTTCAAATGTATGAGCTATAATGGTCACTCTTGCTCAAATCATCACAGGAAGTGTGACTAGACATTTGGGTGCAGAGTTGAGTGGTCCATGTGTCATAGCAGGCAATTCATTTTTATAATGTCCATGAAGCCCAGCACAGTCATCTGTGCGGGTTTAAGGAGGATGGTCTGGAAAGCATACTTACAGACCAAACTAAAGATCAAGTCCATGGCTGTTAAGTTCTTACTTGTTACAAGGTGTGAAAACCAGGGGTATGTATGTCAATTTCTCCATACCCAAGACATGCTAACTAGCCAATCAGCTTTCCTATAGACACTCTATCTTGGAGTACATAATTCTTTCTAAGTGTCATCACTAGCCATACCAATATTACATGACAAGGAATACTGACAACTGAGACAGTTTCTGGAACAGCTCAGGCCTGAAAATTAATTGTTACTTTAACCCATTTAACTAAACCTTCAACAGTGCTTCATCTACGTAAAATCCTGAAAACACAGTAGTTTGTTGTTGAGTCATGGTAACATAGATGCAAGTGGAAGCTATTCCATAAAACGATGGAGATCATAGTGAAGTGCAGAGACAGGAAAGGATGTGGTGAGGAATGATGCCACAGAAATAAATGTAGACACTATGGACACAACTGGGTCAGTTCAGAGTTCAGGTAAGGCCATCTGGAGATAATGCTGAGTGTTTGAAACAAGATTGCTTAGTACTGATACAGAATCAACCATAGGCAGATGACTACACATAGCACAATCTGTAGTCATGGTGCAAAGACTAGTAGCTGTTCACTGTGGAATCATGCAGGAAGTGTTGTGGAGCTGGGGAATTTCACATCTAAAAAAAAAATAGCTCCTAAAGTTTAGGAAATAACAACAGTGCTTTAAGGTTAGCAGTCTGAGCAACTAGGTAAGAAAGATGCATGTTCAGATTGATAAACAAGCCAAGAGACTACAGGAAGCACTATCAACCTCTGGCCATATTCTCAGAACCATAATTACATCAGGACCCTGAGGATAAATTGGATCTTGTGATTTAAAAAAAATAATATCTTGAGAACAATTTCATGTTTGACCAAGTCATCTTCACCCAGAGAACCTGATGGTGTGAGTGTATGCAGGCACTTAACCTATGATAGAAAAATCCAAGCACAGTGCAAAGGTCACTTTGTGGGAAGGTGTGAGATCCACAGGGAAAGCCAAATCACAGAAGAGCTACCTCTGTGAGGGCCAAGTCAAGCAAGACTCAATAGGGGCCATCAGACACTTCGTAGGCCTGCACTTGAGGGGTGGCTAGTGGGACCCAGAGATCCAAAATTACGAGTTATTTAACTTGGCTTTAGTATGACTCATTCTTTCGTGACTTGGCTGTTCTTGGGGATGTCACACCTTGATTCTATTGGCTTTACTGTAGAACATTTTTCTAAGGTGAATTTTATGCTTCCAATGACATAATCCTTTCTGTTTGGAGAAATAACTAAAGAAGACCCAATAGCAGGATATGAACACATCCAAGCTGTTATATCTTGGGCAATATTGCTATAAGATAAGTCATACAACAGGTGTGAAGTTTGAACAAGACTTCACAATGCAAGCACAGTATATTTAAGATCATTTTCCTTTCATTGCATTAAGACCATGTTCTGAAGTAGGTGATGTTGGAAAGGAGAGTGAAACTAGCCTGGTGACAAAATTACTGTCATTGCAGCTACTACAGAAGCGGAGGCAGGAGGGTCACCCAGAGGGAAGTCAAAGTCACCTTAGTCAACTTAACACATCATGTTTTCTACCCTTTGAAATAGGTCTGTGAATGTACCACAGTGATAGCATGCACAGCATGCAGAAGAGTTTGGGTTAATCCTAAGTACTCTAAAATTAAAAAAAATAAATAAATAAAGGAGGCTGGAAGTCAGTAGAGTAGTCTCTAGGCTTAAACGAGCATCACTGAACTAGGCCAGAGGTACCAGATCCTCCGGAGGTAGATGTAGGGCCTGTGAGCTATCCCACACGGATGCAGGAAACTAAACTTAGGTCCTTGGGAAGAGGAGTGCATTTTCTTAAGAGCTCAGCCATTTCTCCAGGCAGAAATGCACCTCTGTCATTTGCTTTTGCTTTCCTAAATAACCCTCTGCAAGAAACCCAGGCCACAATACTGGTAGACTTTTTAAGCCTGAGATTTTCCATTTGCTCCAAAAGTGTTGGAACGTTGCTTCCACAGGCCACTCAAACACGGGGTGGAGGGATGCTGTGGCTGGAGGGAAAGAAACAGGGCTGAGGACCAGATCCAGAGACTCAGTGCATGAGAAACAAGCAGACTCCCGTGAGGCCCAGGGCAGCGACTCTCCGGGACTTTAGTCTTCTCAGTTTTACAGACCAGAAGATGACAGAATAAAATGCACTCTTATTTGATTCCCATTGACTTCTCCCCAGAAGCCAAGTTTTATTAGCACATTTTATTTCAGAAGCTACAGGCTTTGGACGAAATCCAATGTCTTTTCTCCCACGTCATCAGAAGCAGTACAGAGGGAAAGAGCCCTACAACTTCTCTTTTCAAAGGTCTGAACTTGAGTGTTTGATTTGGTCCTTTACCAACAGTAAGATAAGGACGATTCTCTGCCTCCTAGATCGTTAGGGGTAATGGTCACCTGCGAAGTGGCACAAGAGGAACTTGGTAGGTACAGTCTGGGCCTGTGAGTGTGCGTCTTTCTTACATCCTTCGTCCATCTTTGTGTTGCAGGCAACAACATGGCAGCATCCATTGATTTCAAAGGAGGCCTGGAGCTGGGGAGAGGGATCCGCAGGTGAAGTGTGGTCACGCAAGCATGGGGACCTGATAGCATCCATTTATAAAGGTTTCCATTTCTTCCCGCCCACTATTAATTTAAAAAGAAACATGCCATGGATATCATTCTGTGAATAGCTTCTAAAACTAATTTTATTTATCCGATAGATAGTTGCATATTATTTATAATAGAGATATACCATAATTTTGGGAAGTCTTTTGAGGTGGTCTTATTCTATAGCCTAGGCCAGCCTGAAAAAAAAAATCATAGCACTTCTCCTTCAGGGATGAGCCACTATGCTTGGCTTAGCTATTGCAATTTTTATCTCTTTCTCTAAAGACAAATACTTAATATGACTTTATTAATTCAACATTTCCAATATAAAATTATTTTTGAAATATTTATCTTTATTTTCTCCATGTGATTATTCTTGTCTGACCTTATGGATGCATGGACACCATGTATGTGCCTGGCACCCACAGAGGCTAGAGGAAGGTGTCAGACTCCCCAGAAGTAGAGTTTGAGATGGTTGCTAACCACCATTTGGTTGCTGGTAACCAAGCCAGAGTCCTATGCAAGTTCAGCAACCACTGAACCATCCCTCCTTCCCTACAAAAAATACATTTTGAGAGTATCTTTCCAAATAAACTATACATATACTTGCTTAGAGCTCATTATGTAGCACAAGACAGCTTTAAACTCGTAATCACCTGGTTTCCTTCCAAAAGCTGAGATTATAGGCATGTGCCACCTTCACAAGTCAAAGATTTTAACTCTATGTCTTAACCACTTGTAGACATGACACTGCCTTAGCTCTGGCTCTTTATAGATAAAAATTGCTGGAAAATTATTTGGATTCCATAGATAGATATGGCTCTTAGCAACTTCTCAAGGCTTCTCCAGCTCTTTCATAATCCTAAAATGACTAAGGCTTACCCAACAGCTGCTACCAGCTCCTCCTTCCCCAAAGGGGTAATCATGTAAACTTCAGCAGACTCGACTATGAACAAATTTGGTGCTGCCTTCAGTTACCTCCCTTTTTATTTTACAGATGCACAGGGAAGAGGAAACCTCTTCCTCTCTCACAAATGTAGACAAATTTAGCAGCAGATTTCCTGTCATCTATTTCATCAAGTTCGTAATCTCTGGACTGTTAGTTATTGACACCGTCACTAAGATCACGGCGAGCAGTTGGCGTCTTGGGATGGGCCAGGAATTTGACCTGTAGATTCTGGATGAACGTGACAAGAGTAGCCTTGTGGTAAACTAATATCTGTAGCAAAAAGTGGTGACTGGAGCACATAGCTGAGTAGACACACAGTTTTCCAAGCCTGGAGTCGCTCCCTAAATAAGATAAGCTTCCTGACCTATCGCAGATTATCTGTAGCCATGGCCACGACATGCTCAGGGCACAAGTCTGTTTTACGACCAGAGAGATTTTTTTCAGGCTTCAGGCTTATGGCTAGAAGGTGAAGACATGGTACAATGTTACCAAACACATACAGTATTATACACTTGAAAATAACTGGCCAAAGCTTAAAAATGAAGAGCTTTTTCCACCATGAAGTTTGAATTTCTAGCATCTTTTGTGTAAAAAGCCAGTTAGGAAAATTTGCAGCCTCAGCTTTACAAGAAGCCAAGTGGGTTGTCTGTCTCTAGGAAAGTCATGGATTTTCTAGTGGACAGGCTGAGTCTGCTCTGCGTTATTGGTGTGTGAGTTCATACCTCCTGGTTTAGACGTGGTAACCCTGACAACTCACAAATGGTATCTCTGCATATTGCTGAGCAGAAGAGGCAGGCACAAGTACAGTGTAAATTTTGTGGCAATTTTCATAGTCCTCAGCCCTTAAGCATTTCTTCTTCATCTAACAAAGAACAAAAAATTCAGCTACAGCATTTTTTTCCCAGCAGACTTTGAATAGTCACCACACAGACTAATAAACTCAGGCTCAGAGAGGCGCAGTGAATTGCCCTAGTTTGCTAAGGACTTCAGTGGTGTGGCGGAGCCTGTATTTGGCTGTAGGTGGTCTTTTCCCAGAAATTGTGTCTGAAGTCACTCTATCTCATCACTTCAGGTTGGAGGGAGAAAAAGGAAGATGAAAGGATATAATTAGACTACAATTTTTAAAATTCAAAGAGCAATGTGAGTAGAAGAAAGATGCCCTTCAGATGAGGAACAGTGTGCATGTTAGAGCACTCCAAAGAACTGAGGCCCATACTTTCATAAATACAATAAACTTTCCTGATCTAGTGTTAAAATTATTGGTAGTCATGGTTAGTGCTGTTGGTAGCTGCGAGTGAGTGGTACGGGTGTTAAATGGAAAGGGCTTCAGATATCC
The DNA here is from genome assembly GCF_903995435.1 of Acomys russatus. Classification (NCBI taxonomy): domain Eukaryota; kingdom Metazoa; phylum Chordata; class Mammalia; order Rodentia; family Muridae; genus Acomys; species Acomys russatus. The sequence continues at coordinate 2,469,734 of NC_067159.1, forward strand.
GTCAATTCAAATCTTTTTATTTTAATTTTTAATTATGTGTTTCTGTGTGTGTTTGTGTATATAGATACAACTATCCATAGAGACCAGAATACATTACCTTACCCCCTAGAACTGGAGTTATATGAGGTTATGAACCACCCAGTGTGGGTGTTGGAAACCAAACTTGTGAGAGAAGTATTTGGTCTTAACCTCTGAGCCATCTCCTCAGACTCTGAACTAGAAATTAAAAAAAATGATTCTTATTTTTGAATAAATCTGTAGATGAGATGAGGAAACTGTTGATAGTACTAAGAAACAATAGATATTGAAAAGTCTCAGAAAAATCGGTGTAGACATATGTCATTATTTCAAAATAGAAGTTAGGAGAAAGAATGTAGACTTGTCAAATGCAAGGAATGCTCTGGAATACATTAATAAACAAGATTTGAGAGTGCTTTAAAGAAAACAGATATAATTACCAAGGAGTCAGTAAATGATTGTACAGAGAAAATTGTTCCAAGCAACTACTATTGGTTTTTTTTCCTTGTCAAAATTATTATAGATGTGCAGGCGAAGTACCACATGTCTATAATCCTAGTTTTGGGAGGTGAAGACAGGAGGATGGAAAGTTTGAGACCAGCTTTGGCTACACAGCAAGTTTGATGCTAGTTTAGGAAACTTATCAAAAATCTATCTTCAGTTATTACTAAATTATAATTGAATAGGAGAATGTTGTGACTTGACTAATTGCACAATGTGACACTTTAACTTAGTAGGCAAATTAGTGAGGCATGATTTTCTATAACAATCTCCTTCAAACTGAAGCATTCCTTCCTGTAGGATTCAGGAAGACTCATAAGCGAATGATACACACAGGATCAGGAAGTTCAGAAAGTTACAGGATTTAAAGGACTCCTCCTTAAGATTATGAAAACAATGTACAATACTGGGAATAAGAGCTTTCTGACTGGCCAAAATCTATCTGCAATTTCTACATGGAACTCCAAAGAAGCAGATTCTGTAAGTTGCCAGGCATGTTGAGGTAGAGTTTGATGAAGCAGGGCTTTGGGTTTCCCATGACCCTGAAAAAATCCCTCACCAACACTCCTTTAAGTAACTGTAATACACTTATGCTCTTATAACTTAGTCTTGGTCAGAATAAACTTTTTTTTGGTCTTTCATCAGTACTCTTATTTATGGTAAAAAAAAAATTGTTCATATCTCCCCAGAAAAAGTAATATAATGCATGTGGTTGAATGACAATACAATTAAAGCTTACAAAATTTAAATACTGGCCAAATATACCATTTTAAATCACTGTTGGACAATATGCTGAAGGCCATATATGACACACCTACAGCCAATATACTGAATGGCAAAATATGGAAAGCTTTTCTCCAAAATCTAGAAGAAGAGAAGGATGTTCACTTTCACCACTTTTATTAGTCTTAGCCCTGGTAGTCCTAGCCACAGAAATTAGGCAAAGAATGAAGTAGAGCTTCCAGATTGGAAAGTTAAAAAATGTGTTTCTTTGGAAATTCAATGAATTTATATACAGAAAACCCTAGATAATCTGCAGAAACCCATTGTAACCAATAAAGAAATTTAATAAAATAGTTTAATAGAAAATTTGGCATTTTTCTATATGTAAATAGTGAGTGAGCTCCTGAAAAAGAAATCAATAGAACAATTTAACATTCAATAGTTATAAAAATTTTAAATACATAAGAACAATAACAACAAAGGAAGTAAAAGATCTTTGCAACAAAACTAAAAAACTTTGATGAAATAATTTAAAGATGATGCATCTATCTATCTATCTATCTATTTATCTATCTATCTCTCCTATGTTTATGGACAGAAAAATTTAATATTTACAGATGAAAAGAAATCCTGATTTGTCAAAATATTCATGTTGTTCTTCACCAAATTAGAAGAAATAATCTCTGGAAAAGTTGAGAACTGTATATATGAGCACTGCGTCTACATTGCTCTCACCCTCCCTCCCAAATTTGTAATCTCTCCTTTAATTATTACACACACACACACACACACACACACACACACACACACACACACACAGACACAGACACACACACAGACACACACACACACAGACACGCACACAGACACACACACAACACACACAGACACACACACAGACACACACACACAACACACACACACACACACACAGACACACACACACAGACAGACACACACACACAGACACACACACACAGACACACACACAGACACACACACACACACACACACACACACACACACACACACACACACACACACACACACCCTATCGAGTCCATCTGGGATTGTTTTATATGCATATACCCAGGCTGACCACTTGGGATTGGACAGCCTAGGAAGGAATTCATTCTTGGAGAAGACTGATTTCTCCTCTCTCAGCAGCCATTGATCAACTGTAGCTCTTCATTTAGAAGTGAAACTTTGTAGAATTTACTCCATCCACTCTGTTGTGTCAACTAGTGCTGTCATGGTGCAGGTCTCCTCCATTCAGGCAACCATATTGTTTTGTTTTGTTATTTTTCAGAATTTACAGTAATAGTGTTTATTAGTGAAAAATAAAGCAGCTAATGCAGCTTTGATGATCAAGGCCAATGACGGTTGAAACTACATGATACAATATGATGTGACAGAGCTTGGGTTGCTGATTACTTGGGCTTATAAAATCATTTCTGGCAGATAATCATTTCATGATACGTTTTTGTTGACATTTCATGAACGCATTTTTCTGTCATGTCTTGGGCACACTATCAAGCATTAGGTAACGTGTTCTTACGGTTCTTAGAATGTTCTGCCTCTTCTTCTATGTGTCATATGTGTAGGAGTTGAACTGTAGATGCATCAAATGGGATTGGGCACCCAACAGTCCTTTAGACTTCACATTCTGATCAGTTGTGGTTCTCTTTAATAGTCTCTATTACAAAAAGGACCTTCTCTGAAGTGAGAGCTACACTTCCCTATGGATATGAAGATGAGTTGTAGGAGAAAAATGCAGTCTTGACCTGGTAGCCAGTCTTCCTGGTACACCGTGGTTCTAAACAAGAAGCATGGCATACCACACTCCTGGGTATTCCCAGAGGTCAGAACACTGAAGTAGCGTGAGTAGCTGACAGGTGGCCTGCTGATGAGTCTGCACCCCCCCCCCCCATGTCCAAGGTAATGTGCTAACCCACAGCAGTCGATAGGCTTTCACTGGATAAGTAGTTGTTCATGTGGAATAAAGCAGGCACGGTTCTCTGAAATCATCTCCAGAGTGGGTCATCTCTGTGTCCTTTACTGACCCACAGGCATTGTGGTCTTGTCAGTGGATGCCCCAGTAAGGATCGCAATGAATATTTAGAATAAAATAAGAAATTGCATTAGTTTATAAAAATTGAAGTAGTAGCTTTCTCTCTAGAGTCTATGATCTCTCTAGCCACAGGTTGTTGGCTAAGTTTACAGTGCTAGGCACAAATTCCCTCCCTGAAATCCAATTGGATGGCTGTTGGTTACCCCTGAGATAGAAGTGCCATTGTTGCACTATTGGTGACATCTGGCCAGTCAAGTCATTGTTGTAGATTGTAGGCTTTATAGCTAAACAAGGCTACCAATTGCTCCTGCCCTTTGACATAGCACCTTTCCATGCCATGAAACCAGTCTCTAGAGCAGAGGCTTCCAGGTCAGCTCCCACTGGAGTAGTGCACAATGGAACTCTATTGAACTGTGAATAAAACTACAACCATGAAGTCTTCGGATAAATTATATTGAGTGAGATAACCCAGACCCGGAAAGGCAAGCATCACATGTTCTCTGTTATTTGTGGATTCTTGGTCCATGCTTAGATTTAAATATATAACCTTGGGGAGAAGGAGTTTTAGATAGGATGGTAGTATGAGGTAGGGACTATGAAGGAGGTAATAAAAAATGGGGAGGGGACTTTAACTGTGGAGGGAAGTGGAAGGAAAGGAAGGAGGGGAAAGTGAGGCAAGAGAAATAAATAATAATGGGGGTGTTTGAAAAACCCACAGAGAAACACTGTTTATTGATATTATTTAAAAGTGTGCATGTGTGCATGTATGCATGTGTGTGTGTGTGTGTGTGTGTGTGTGTGTGTTCAGTTACAACACATGGGAGATTGTGTACCCCAAAACATTCCCACACTATTTGACAAAAAAAATCCAATGAAAGGCATGAGCAATTGGTCAGGAGAATATAAGAGTCTCCTGAAACAAGATGGGTTATTTCTACTTCCTTTCATTACCTTTCAGAACTTGAAAGTAGGCACTTTTTGCTAAAGATACCACACCCATCAGACACAAGAAAAACAAGGTTAAGTTTATATGGAATCACAAATGATTTCAACTAGTCAAAGTGAGTTTCAACAAAGATATCAGAACTAGCTATATCATGTATCCTGATTTTAAAATACACTACAAAATTATAGTAATGAAGACAGCATGGTACTGTCATAAAATGGAGACACAGACCAGTAAAACAGAACAGAGAACCTAGAAATAATGATATTCATAGCTAACTGATATATATATATATACACATATCACCCTGAACACACAATCCAGAAAGGACATTTCTGTAACAAATGATGCTCCAAAAACCATTCACTCACAGCAAAATGAGCATAGATGTCTGTCTTCCAAGTTACAAATATTAGTTAAAAAGGACCAACTCCTTAAATATAAGTGTAAGACTACCAGGAAAAAAACATGGAAGGAATTCTTCAAAACGTTGGTCTTGGAATGATTTTCTACATATGAGCCCTAGTGCTAGACAACAGAAGCAAAGTTAGGTTAATGGGGTTACATGAAATTAAAAATCTGTACAGAAAAAGGAGCAACCAGCAGTGTGAGAAAGCAACTTTCAGAATGGGAGAAATTATTTTCAGACTATTCATTGGGCCAGGACTTGATATTCAAAATATGTATGAACTCAAACAACCAAAAGTCAAAACTTGAAGTAATTCAGCTACTTGTGTGCCCTGAAACAGTGGGTTCAGTTCTCGCTGGAAAGGGGTAGATTAGTTTAGATGACTATGGTGGACTCCAAGTCAGACGATGTGCTGGGCCACCGTTAGGTGCTGTGGTCACTGATGGACATCAAGTAGTTCTTTATGCCTGCCTGGCAGTGGTTTTTTTTTTTTTTCATATCAGCCTACACTACACAGCTATATTGGGAATGACTGTGACAACACTTAAACCCCAGAGAGTTAATGTGATAAATGATCATTGTTAGGGGTTGGGGGAGGCAGCCAGGCAGAAGCTGGAGTCTTTTATACTTATGATTCTTCCCTCTGGGTCTTTGATGCTGTTTCTAATAAACAGGATGAGAGAGAAAGAGAGGGAGGATCCCATACAAGAAACTTCTGGGAAAAGGAGAATGAGTCTGAAAGTTGTGTGTGTCACACCTGCTTACATCTCATTAAGATGACAGGTCAGTCACATGGCTTTTCCTAAGGACAAGGGTCCAGACCCACTCCAGATGTATGCCCAAGGGGATGGCTATAACAGAAAAACTCACAATCTCAATTATTTTGTTTACTATCTAATGCACACTACAAGATTGATAAAGCAGCTAACCTGTCGGAAGGGAAGGCAGGTACAGGTCAGCACAGTTTGAATCTGTGTGTTTAGATATAATGGTAACGCGTCATATGCTTCAAAAAGAGTGGCCTTTATAAATGTCGTATGGTTCTATGTATATGCAATGGAACTTTACAGAGAAGCTTCAATAGAACCATGTGTGATGGATGCATGACATAATAATACCTTTGACCTTATTGAAGGAGTGACTTTTAAACTTGGGGTGACGAAGTGATTTCCTGGAAGTTGCAGCTATTGCAGTGAGATCTTGTCTAAGAAATTTTATTGTTGAGGGGGCTCAAGCTGGGTGGAGGCTCTGCTTCTCTGATGTGGGATGAAAAGGACATTGTGCCTTTAAACCTTTTTGTCATTGGCATTCAATTTTTTCACTTGGCATCGTGCATGGAAATAGGGTTTGACACATTTACCATGCAAATACTATAAAATGTCTAAATAGGGCAGGGTGGGTAAGTGTGAATTTGTGGAGGCGGTGGTAGAGAGGAAGGAGAATATTATAAAAAAATCTGGCCTAGACTGGCTCTAAGAATGACCACAACAGAATGTTAAAAGAAAAAAAATGTGTTCTATTGTTTTCAGCCAGATTAGCTTTACTTCCTTTTCAGGTCTATTTTTAATGAGTAAGCCTGACCTACTGTGTATAGAGCAATTAAAAAAATTTATGGCATAAATGGCTTTTGTTTTTCATTCAAGTAGGATAGTATAAATCCCCCCATATTACTACCATTATTATTTTACCACTAATTGGTTTAGTCCATCATCATTAGCTATGTGTTAAAAATGAAAGTCAAAATTTAGGTTAGGGAAATTTGAGTTACTGAGAAACAGATATTATAAATAATTTTTGTTTCCAAAATTTACACTATAATCTCATTTGGATGATAACATTAAAGAGAATTTATTTAAAAGTTCCCTTATTTAGAGCCATTCTTCATAGGCTCCAGTATTCCATTCCTCCTCTCTCTCTGCAGATGTCTGTTTACTCTTGAGAAATAAGCTCTGTGATTTCTTACGATCGCTTTCTTTCATAAATGCTAGCAGAGAAGGATGCAACATGAGCTCTAGAGGCCCCCCCCCACACACACACAAAAAAAAGGCGTAGGAAGAAGAGTTAGGAGCAGGAAAAGGGCCTCCGCATGACATGCATCCTAGACTAACATTTTCTATGACTGGCTGGAGGAGTTTGTTGATGTCCTGGGAACCAAGCTATGCTGGAAGAAGGTTAAGGACATGGCCTTTAGCTTCAGTTTTGTCTGTCAAAACTGTGAAAATGTGGGCAAGCTGTTCAAACTTCTTTTGTTTGAGTTTCCATCATTTAAGAAAAGGGGCCAATAAAGTCACCTACGTCATCTTTACCCATTTCCCAACAAATGCGCCAGCATTGTAATGTATGTGAAAGTTCTTTGCTAGCAAAAAATTGTCTTTCTTTCTCAGTTCCACCTCATTTCCCCTTTGTTTCCTTCAGGGGTCCCGCTCAAACTAAGGCACCAGCCAAGGACAATACAGGAGGTAAACTTTAAACCCCTTCCCAGATGTAGCCAATGGTCAGAATATTCTCCACAGTTGAGTGGAGAATGTGATACGACTTTCTCACGTACTCTGGTGCCTCACATTTGACCATGTCCCCTGGAGGGGGAGACCTGGTGGCACTCAGAGGAAGGACAGCAAGTAGCCAAGAAGAGACTTGATACCCTATGAGAATATATAGGGGGACGTAATCCCCCTCAGGAACAGTCATAGGGGAGGGGAATAATGGGAAAATGGGGGGGGGAGGAATGGGAGGATACAAGGGATGGGATAAACATTGAGATGTAACAAGAATAAATTAATAAAAAAAAATAATAAAAAAAATAAATAAATAAAAATAAAATAAAATTTATTTCATGGACCATGATAAGCAATGGAGACTTAACTTTTTCAGTTTCCTTTGGACCTCCTTTAATATCTCACAACTGGGAATTATAGGGGCGTGATGTCCTGGACCCCAGAGCTAAGCAAAAGCATTCTCAGGAATTTTTTCACTCCCTTAGAGAGACAGGTCAAAGGGCTGTTCAGCAGACAGACTCTCTGTGCCCCAGACCAAGCAGAATTGCCAGTTTTAACAAACTCCCTTCTGCTCTGAACAAAAGCAATCCCTCAAGAGAAATTTTCTTTACTTTGTAGAATGACACTGGGCTAAGTGAGTTCCTTGCAAGTAAGAGTGCGTTGGGGTGGCTCTGTTTTTTTGACCAACTCAGGGTGAAGTTGGATGTGGTGGTTGTAAAAATGTCTACCATAGAACAGAGCAAGCAGTTAGTCCCCTTCCCTGGCCCCCACACCGTGGCGCCTTAAAAACCACAGTCTGGGGAGACCTGGTGGCACTCAGAGGAAGGATAGCAGGCTACCAAGAAGAGACTTGATACCCCATGAGCATATACAGGAGGAAGAGGTCCCCCTCAGTCACAGTCATAGGGGAAGGGAGTAGGGGAAAGTGGGAGGGAGGGAGGAATGGGAGGATACAAGGGATGGGATAACCATTGAGATGTAATATAAATAAATTAATAAAAAAAGATAAAAAACCCCGCAGTCCCAATCCTATTGGTGACTCTAGATGAGAGAAGCATGGGAGGACAGCAAAGTAGAAGGATCCAGAGGGTCCTAGAAACCTACAAGAAGAACATTATGATAGGGGCCCAGGGGTCCCGCTCAAACTATGGCACCAGCCAAGGACAGTACAGGTCGTAGACTTCAAACCCCTACCCAGATCTAGCCAATGGACAGGGCATTCTCCACAGTTGAGTGGAAAGTGGGGTATGACTTTTACACGTACTCTGGTGCCTCATATTTGACCATGTCCCCTGGATGGGGAGACCTGGTGGCACTCAGAGGAAGGATAGCAGGCTACGAAGAAGAGACTTGATACCCTATGAGCATATAAAGGGGGAGGAAATCCCCCTCAGGCACAGTCATAGGGGAGGAGAGTAAGGGGAAAATGGGAGGGAGGGAAGAATGGGAGGATACAAGGGATGGGATAACCATTGAGATGTAACAAGAATATATTAATAAAAAAACAAAACAAAACAACAACAACAAAAAACCCCGCAGTCTCAGTTGAGTGTTCATATGTCCGGTGAGCCCACACACTAAGGTAAGGAGGGAAAAGCATTCTGGGAGTTGTGGGGCTTCTCTGAGAGATAACACTAGGTAGCTCATGGGTTCCGTGTTCCAAATCTTCCTGGGATGGTGCAGCACTCCAGGACACTGATGTCCAACCTTCAGCTTCTCCTTCAGGCAGGGTCAGACTTCCTTGGTTGATGATTCTCACATCTTTCTCATTTCCCATATACAGGCACTTACTCCAAGACGCCATTGCATATCTAACCCAAGCTTGACTTTTGACTTCTGCCGGACCCAGGATTTGTAGACAATGGGAAGACTTTCTGTCTCTTGGCTTCAGTGTTTATGGTTTATAAAGTGGAGAACAGAAAGATGATCTAGAAGAAAAGGAGGACACACCAGTGTGTTCACACCTGCTCTGGCCTGAGAAGCCAAAGACATCATGTGATTAGTCCAGGGTTAACTAATAACCTACAGAGTCTGGATTGGAAGCAGGTCTTCCCAGCTGCAAGGGTCTGTCTTTCCTCTCTCTCCTTCCCCATTTCTTTCTTTTTTCTTTTTTTCTTTCTTTTTTTTTCTTTTTTGGTTTTTCCAGACAGGGTTTCTCTGTGTAGCCTTGGCTGTCCTGGACTCACTTTGTAGACCAGGCTGGCCTTGAACTCACAGAGATCTGCCTGCCTCTGCTTCCCAAGTGCTGGGAATAAAGATGTGCGCCACCATGCCGGGCCCCTTCCCCATTTCTGAATGCTTTATCATGAAGATCAAATGAGAAAATTATGTGAACCCCCCACTGAAAGCACAAGAACACTCCTTCCTTCAAAGCCAGAGATTATGGTTGTTTGTTCCTGAAAGAACCGTGATGCAACATTGCGACCAACGGATAATGAAAATGTAGCGACACTTGTTCAAATTTATCAAAAAAGTGGAGATGATAATAGCAGAGGATAAAACCAAATGTGGGGCCTCCTGAGAGTATGACCCCTGAAGCCAGTCTCAGGAACACCTGAGTTATTGGTACAAGGGCAATCAAATTGAACTTGGAGGGGCTTTTCTGTGAGAATAATTTTTGAAAAATGATTATTCAGGAAATAACACAGAAGTGAAATCCCTCTTATCTGTGAGACTCAATGCCATAGAAGGTAGCTCTGGCTTTACAGATGTTGTCATGCAGGTTATTAAAATGTGACCTTTGAGCTATCGGGCAACAGAATGTTTCTGAGAAAGCATGCAGCGAGAGGTGGGATACGCCTACACCAGTTTCTTACCAGCTCCTCTGTTTATTTCACCATCCGGGCTCTCAGTGCTAGCTAGCTAATGAAAGCACACCATTCCCCTGCTTCCCCTGACAAGCTGTATCAAGCAATACTTGTCAATTTTTAGGCAGTTTGCTCTCAGCGCTTGTCTTTAAGTTTGGAGATACATTGATTTTGGCCCAGCTGAAACTCACAAGCAGACATCCATTATCAGCTGACACCAAACCAAGATTCGGTGTGAGGTAGAATCAAGGCACATTGAGCTGAGCTGGTGACCTGTATTATTCTTCCTAGAGCTGGGGCTGTTGAGGGTTGGATCAAATATCCATTTGTCTGGAGACGTCTCTGTGAGTCTCCAGTAAGGCCGTGTGACCCCCGATGCAGCTACTTTCCAGGGAGCATACGGATCCTCTTAGAATGGGCAGGGAAATTCATCAGCACTGTTCTCAGGCCTGTGCGGCTCTGACCTTCCGCTTTGAGCTTCTGACACGGTGACTACAGGATGGTCTGTCTTTTCACGGCATAAAAGCTGGTGACAACCTGGAGGAAAATGGTCATGAATCTTGGAAGTTATTAAGTAGGAAGGCCAGGGTTGTCTACTCTTGTGCCTCTGGGCATTCTAGCTCCTTCCTCGTCTCTCACCACTTCCTCATTTGTTTTAAGTGGTCTTGTAATGTTTTACACTTAGTAGTTTTGTGGAGATCACTTAGCTATCAGAGGGGCCTTGACTGCCTTGCTTCTGTCATAAGCTTGCTTTCTAAATTGTTTGGTTTTTGTTTCTTTTATTTATTTCATTTTTGGTGTGTATTTTCATTTTATTAAAATTAATTTGTTTATTTCACATCCTGATTGCAACCTCCCTCCCTCCTCTCCTCCCAAGGTCGTGTTTCCTCTCCCCCTGCAGCCTCCCATCCTCCCACTCTCCTCAGAAAAGTCTCAGAAAAAAAAAAAAAAAAAAGAGAGATATCTCATGGATATCAACTGCCTTGGCACATCAAGTTAAAGTTGGACTAGTCAGATCCTCTCCCACTGTGGCTAGGGAAGGCAGCCCAGCTAAGGGAAGGAATCCAAAGACAGGCAACAGTCATATACAGTTCCCACTTTCACTGTTAGAAGTTCTACATGAAGTCCAAGCTGCTGCATATGAGTTAGCGTATATGATACATATGTAACGGTCCACCAAGTCTATTATATATGTGGGAAGGGCCTACCTAGGTCCATCCCCCGTAGGGATCTATTTGGTGTTTAGTCTCTGTGAGCCCCTATAGGCCCAGGTTAGTTGGTTCTGTATGTTTTATTATAGCATCCTTGACCTCTCTGGCTCCTTCAATCCTTCCTGCCCCTCTTTGATAGAATTCCCCCAAGCTCTGCCCAATGTTTGCCTGCGGGTCTCCCTGTGTGTTTCCATCAGTGCCTGTGCGAAGCCTCCCAGATGACAGCCATGCCAGGCACATTTCTGGGTGTTCACAGGGCCCAGGAGGCCTCCTCAGGAAGGCAGGCAGAGCCATGGGCCAGACAGTGGAGCTCAGGGGATAGAGTAGCTGTCACAAAAACAAACAACAAACAAACAAACAAAATCTCCTGCTTCATTTATTTTTAAGCTTCTGAACATGTACATATTGTATGCTGAGCTGATGAGCTTCTCTTTCTTTAAAATGCTTCTGAGAGACAGTAGCTAGCCAACTTGCTCGAGCCTCTAAGCCTCTGGTAAAGGGCTGAAAAATCTGCCCTCAGCTCAATCATTAAGGAGAATAGGACAGGAAAGTATACAGAAGGTTGGAGTTTGGCTAAGTCTACCCTGACTTAAAAACCCAATCTCAGTTTTAGACCAGGTCAGCCATTACATACCACCACGTTGTCACCACAGTGCACATGTTGAAGGACATGGACGGTGGAGGATGACTCGCAGGAGTCAGTTCTTCCCTTCTGCCATGTGGATTCTGGGGATCAGACTTCGATTGTCAGGTTTGAGAGCAAATGCCTTTGCCCATTGAGCCAACTAACTGACCGATTTTCTGTTGTTTGTTAATGAGAAGGTCTGGCTATGGCCAACATGGGTAAGTCAGGAAGGGTTCTTGGCAACAAGATGATCACACACTCCTTGTTGAATGAGGCTTTGAAATCAGGGATCTGAGAAAAGCAGTACTCTGGGTCTTATACTGCAGCGAAGCATTTGCAGGCTGTTTTCTTAAAATCCATGAATAGATATTGATTAAAAGACAGCCAGTCCTGAAAACATAATACAGGTAACATTATAAGAATGAACAGGTTGTATTTATTATATATGTATATATATATGCTTATTTGCCTATAATAACAATTATATATATGTACTTATTTACCTACATTAACAATTATTTCTATATATTATTTGCCTACAATAACAATTATTTTTAAAAAGAGGCCATCAATTTGAGGAAGAACAAGATGACATATTTAAGTGGGTTTGGAAAGGGTAAAAGAAATGGAGAAATGTTGTAATCACATTATAATCTCAAACTGGCCTTGGTGGCACATGTCTTTATTCCCAGTACTTGGGAGCAGAGGCAGACAGATCTCTGTGAGTTTGAGGCCAGCCTGGTCTACAGGAGTGAGTTCTAGGACAGCCAGGGCAACATAATAAGACCTTGTGCAAAAAGAAAAACAAAAAAAATTATCTCAAAAATATTAAAGGTAAACAAAACAACAACAAAAAGATCCCCAGCATCCATGGCTTTTTTGGGATGATGTTGTGATAAGTGAATTATGTAGATACAGGTGTGTTTGGTAAAAGCTTTTTATAGGGTGATGTACAAAAACAGAATTTTTCTACACTCACAAATAGTCTTTTGGCTGACTGGGGAGGTTACACTATAAACAACCATGGAGGTCACTGAGTTCTGTAGCATCCTATTACAGAGACTTATATTTGTATTCTTTTTTTTTTTCTCAAAAGAGGGTTTCTCTGTGTAGCCTTAGCTGTCTCGGATTTGTTTTGTAGACGAGGATAGCCTTGAACTCACAGAGATCCACCTGCTTCTGCTTCCTCAAGTGCTGGGATTGCAGGTGTGCGCCACCATGCCCAGTTTATATTTGTATTCTTAAAAGCACTTCTGTAATTACCCTATGTGAATCCCAAAGCTATTTTCTGAGTTTGAAAGCTCAGGGGTTTTATTTCTACTGCAGAAATACACAAGTTCTGAGGCTCAGAATGCTTCAGCATTTCTTCTAGTGGCTGCTGTGATGCTATTGACTGAGTCACTCTTGGACTCAACTCTCCTCATTTGCATTCCAGGCTGCATTTTTACATTAGCAAGCTCCTCACCAGGTAGGAGCCTCTGGGAGGAAGCCTGGTGGACAGGCCTCGCCACTTAGAGCTGAGATAGTGAGCTGTCGCCATGAATGGAAGCCTCTCTCCTTTTTCTTTAAAAGGGCTATACTATGTTCAATAGTGTCTACAATGTCAGGTCCGTTTGGACCCATTAGAGTGTGGCTTTGGAAATAGGCTCTTTGCTAAGTTAGTTAAGATGATGTCACATTAGAGCACCAGGCTCTAAACCAACATTCCAATATTGCTGTTCCCTTATGAAAAGAGATGAGATGTGTTAAAGGGATGGTGCAGCAGCTCAGAGTGTTTGTTGGTCAAGTTTGGTTCCCAGAACCCATGCCTGGCTTTTTATTACCACCTGTAACTTCAGATCCAGGGGATCCAGTGCCTCTGCCTTCTCTGGGCACTTGCATGCTCTCCCATGTACATAATCCTCTCCCAAACATATAATTAAAAACAAAACAGACCTGGTTTTTTTTCCCCAAAGAGATACAGGCACATTGAGAATGCTGTGTGAATGGAGGCGGGATTGAAGGGATGTATCTACAAGTCAGGGAGCTCCATAGTCTGCTGACAAAGCGCCATCCTCTGGGAACAGAGCAATGAACATTCTTTCCCCTAGAGGCATTGGAAACAACCGACCACCCTCATACCTTAATATGGAATATGTGTTTACAAAACTTGAGAAAACAGATAAATCCCTATTTGTTTAAGCCATCTAGTTCTTAGTAAAGCAACCCAAACCTAATCAATGTAGTCATACTTTGCAATAGCACTCTGCCCAACAGAAATATGATACACTTTTGAATATTTTAGTAGCTTTATTACAGACATTATCAATTCCAGTAATATACTTAATATTGCCCAGTATTAAATGCCATACTTTCAATATGTAATCCCATGTAGAGATAATAATAGTATGTTTTATAATACACTTTCTTGTGTGTCAATTGTTTGAATCCAATGTGTATTTTACATGTGCCGTATCTCTTGAATCTCTTAGACACTTTGGGTCCTTAACTGTTGCACATGACTAGTGGCTTCCATATTGGATTAGGTCACACTGGAGTTCCTTGTTGATATATCTTGTTAGCATCACTTCATGGCTTCAGTAAGGTCAAAAGAAAGAACAAGAAGGAAGGCCTCCCTCCCCCCTCTATAGCTATACTACAATGTCCTCTCTAAATGTCTATTGATTTGTGGTAGACACAATGCCCTTCACAATCTTATTACTTCTCTACCAAGGATCCTACTCCCACCCCATCTAGCTGAGATAGATAAGAATGGGGAAGAGTTCCCTTTCAGATTTGAGCCTTGGTTTGTCCAGCTCTTTCTTTAGTTTTCTTCCAAGGACAAGGAATTGTCAGTCTCTTGGCTGACCTTGAAAGTCCATCTACTGAAATTCCTCTTTCCCTGCTGCAGGGCATGAGGCAGCCAATATGGGTCTAGATCTGACACTGACAGATTCTCACGTTGTTTCAAAAGAGATGCCTAAGACCAAATGTTACAAAGACAAACCATATGGGAACCCCTACACTCAGGGCCATTAATAGAAATTTTTGACCGACTATGATTGATGGTGCAGCTCTTACAAGTCCAAGATCAATGAAAAGGCATCGTGATCTTTTGAACTCTCTCGTTTTATCTTGGATCCCTTTCCTGTACCATGGGATCCATTTCTGTGGTGCCTGAAGGCATCTGGGCCCCTCCATTTGGGTTTGCTCTCGATGCCCTTGCCAGCCAGCCTGTCTGCATGGAGGAAGGCAAGGTCCTTGGAAACCAGAATTCTCATTGTGAGGCTCAATGTCAAACCAGACCTTTCAAAATGACAATTCTCGCCCCGCCTAGAAAAGACTGGAGTCTAAATTAACCTTACTCGCTTTGATATAGACAAGTGGAAGATGATGGTAAGGTAAGCTACGTGTTCCTGAGTTTGCTTCTGCATTCTCACTTACCTGGCTCAAGAAGATGGCCTTTCTCCCGTCCTTGATATTGTACCAAGGTTTTGAAGGCAAGCTTGATAGAGAGTTTGTGCTTCTCTGCATTTTCAAAAGCTACTCTTCTCAAAATGAATAGACTTGAATTGTCCATCAATATAAAGACGTTCACAAATTTCCTGGTATCCACACAGTGGCCGTATATGGTCAGTTGGTGGAGATAAACAATTATGGGCTAGACGTGAGGCAATCAGGTTGAAGCGAACACTTCCATTGGGTTGGATAAAGATAGGAAAGTGTCTTGTTTCATGTGTTCTTCAGAAAGTCAGTCACACTAATGAATTATGAAGGTAGGTCCCTTTGTCAAATGAGCCTGAGGACTATGGTAATCGATTATCATCTTCTCGCCTGCCCTTTAGAAGTTCATAACACAGGCAAGCATGTTCCATATGCTTAGAAATTATAAAGAAACCCTGAATAAACTTAACCAGAGAATCATTTTTTGGCAATACTTCAAACCTTCCATAGAATATACTTACTGACCTATATCAAATCTAGGCCAAAGCATATAGCATTGTACACCTTCGTTTCTCCCCAGGTAGCCATCGGGTCTGTTTTTTCCTCTGTTTCAGATTGTGGTATCAGTGTCTATACCTGTGGTATTCTTGCACAGCAGAGTGTGTGGAGGTAAGACAATGAGCCACCGAACCAGGGTACCAGAAAGCATCATGTGCACTGTGCGTTGCTGGCTTGGATGCCATGCCCATAGACCATGATGTTAACCATGCCCCCTGTGATTGTACAGCAGGATGACAATGCAGGATGGACTTAGTTCTCAGGGGATCTCCTTCCACCTTGCCCATTCCTTGGTTTGTGGACAGCTACAGTCTGTGGAGCCATGGGACTGAATGTGTGTTTCTCAGGCACGGTGGGGATGTGCTTGAGAAAGGGTCAAGGAACATGTATTCAAAGGAGTTGGCATTGAAAGTGGACCTCATGGGTGATAAAAGGTTTATTTCAGTAGCAAGAAGCTTCCTTGGCTAAGAGGATGGCGAGGGCAAGCTCACGGGAGTGTGTATCTTTAGAGGCAGTGTATATCTTGCCGAACATGGCAGTGGTGCTTCGGCCACATGCAGGGAAACATCCTGCATGCTAAAGGAACCCCAGGTGTTCTTTATGGTTCATGTGGGAGCATACAGGCTTCACTTCACTTCAGGATCCACAATTGTAGAAAGCAAAGGCCCTGGCAGAGCTGGCTGCTTGGCAGTACAGTGTCATCCCTTCAGAGATCTGTCTTAGACAATTGCCAAATTTGTTTACCCTTCTTGGTTTTTAAAAAAAGTGTGTGTGTGTGTGTGTGTGTGTGTGTGTGTGTGTGTGTGTGTGTGTGTGTGTGTGTGTGTGTGTATTTTGTGGTCAATTTAACTCATTTGTTTCTGAGTCTTTCACACTTATCAAAACCTTTTGTGAGCATTGGAATAGTCAAGCAGCCTTTAGAACAATTTACATAAGACTTTAAGCCTATTTACCATGATGCAGAAAGTAACTATTTTGCCAACAAGATTTCTGAGCTGTGCTGTGAGCTCTCTTGCTGGGTATTTTGCCAGCTGGCTCCACACCTAGCAAAGTGTCTCTGTATTCTGGACTTAAAGTTGCCAGAGTTCTCCCCAGGTCTCTGATTTTACAGATTGAATGGATGCATTTTTTTTGTCTTTCCTTGTGGTGGTCCTTGCATCTTTCCTGCTGGTTGGCAGTGGTCTTTTCATCTTGGGTTGACTGTCTTCTTGACACCACCACTTGCTGAAAGCACCATAAGATGTGAGATCAGGACACAGGTTTTTTTTTTATTTTTTATTTTTTTTGTAATGAGATTTTTAAAATTAATTTATTCATATTACATCTCTATTGTTAGCCCTTCCCCTGTTTCCTCCCATTCTTCCCTCCCTCCCATTTCTCCCCTTCTCTCCTCCCCTATGTCTGTGACTGAGGGAGACCTCCTCCCCCTATATATGCTCTCAGAATATCAAGTCTCTTCTTGGTAACTAACTATCCTTCCTCTGAGTGCCACCAGGTCTCCCCATCCTGGGGACATGGTCAGAAAAGGGGCACCAGAGTTCGTGTGAGAGTCAGATCTCACTCTCCACTCAACGGTGGAGAGTATCATGTTTGTCGGCTAGGTCTTGGTAGGGGTTCGAAGCTTACTGCCTATATTCTCCTTGGCTGGTGTCTTAGTTTGAGGAGGACCCCAGGATCCAGATCTGCCTGTCATAAAGTTCTTCTTGTAGGTTTCCAGGACCCTGTGGGTCCTACTATTTCCTCTTTCTTCCATGCTACTCTTGCCTAAAGTCTCAATCGGATATCCTCTCCTCTGACCCACTTTCTTGGTAAGTAAAGATTTTCATGGTACGTATCCCTTGGACTAGTGTTTTGATATAAGTGAGTATATACCATTTGTCTCTTTTTGCTTCTGGGTGAACTCACTCATTATGATAATTTCTAGATCAATCCATTTGTCCACAAATTTCGGGAATTCCTCGTTTTTAATAGCTGAGTAGTATTCCATCGTGTAAATATACCACAGTTTCTTAGTCCATTCTTCTACTGAGGGACACTTAGGCTGTTTCCATGTTCTGGCTATTATGTGTAGAGCAGCTATGAACATGGTTGTGCATATGTCCCTGTTATGTGGTAGGGCATTTTCTGGGTATATTCCAAGGAGTGGGATGGCTGGGTCTTGAGGAAGCCCTTTTCCCATTTTTCTGATAAAGCACCAGATAGCTTTCCAAAGTGGTTGTACTAGTTTGCATTCCCACCAACAATGAAGGAGTGTTCCTCTCTCTCCACATCCTCGCCAACATGTGGTGTCATTTGAGTTTTTGATCTTAGCCATTCTGATGGGTGTAAGATGGAATCTCAGTGTCATTTTGATTTGCATTTCTCTGATGACTAACGAGGACGAGCATTTCTTTAAGTGTTTCTCGGCCATTTGATATTCCTCTGTTGAGAATTCTCTGTTAAGTTCCAAGCCCCATTTCACAATTGGGTTGTTTGGTTTTGTGGTGTTTAATTTCTTGAGTTCTTTATATATTTTGGATATTAGACCTTTGTCAGATGAAAGGTTGGTGAAGATCTTTTCCCATTCTGTAGGTTGTTGCTTTGTTCTCTTGAGAGTGTCTCCTGCCTTACAGAAGCTTCTCAGCCTCATGAGGTCCCATTTATTAATTGTTGACATTAAAGCCTGGGCTGTTGGTGTACTGTTCAGGAAGTTGTTTCCTGAGGACACAGGTTTTTAATATGCCTTCCAAACCATGCTTCCCCAAGTAAGCAAACTCCCCAAGAACAAGGACATGGCCAATTGGAAGGCAGATGCTTCTCTGATTTCCCTCTGGTTGTGGTGACAGGAATTCTCTCTCACTTACCTTGGAATATCTGTTGTTTGTTGCACAAGGTAAGGGCTCAACAAATGGGTACCAATTCCCTGCTGTTTGAGGGGCCAGGGTGGAGAATAAAAGCCACAGGATTTTTCTTTAACTAGAATGAATTAAACTCCCCCACACCCCCAATTTTCAAAGGATCCCTGTCTGCATATATAAAGAAGCACTTTGCAGTTCCTCATGACAAGTTTACTTCTATTAAACCTAGAGAAAAGCTTAATGATTCAAGGCTAAGCATATCCCACTTGCCAGAGTCTCAGGTGGCTTAGTTTTGATGAGAGGTGGTGGATGAGCTTTGAAAACATGACTGCTCTTCCTGTGCAAAGTGCCAGCCTACTTGTATTGGTTTGCATCCACCAGTCTTAAGGCATTATTATTGTGCTTTTGATTAGGCTGGTCAGAATTTGAGATTCTAAGATGTAAATGCTTCTGATGATAGAGAGGAAAAGCCTTGAGCTAAATATAATCAGGTGGAAGTTATGTACAGAGGTGTCAGGCAGGGTCTTTGGCCCCAGAAGACAAGTTGGATGAGAACAGTGAAGGCTTATTGAACACTCACCAACTGTCAGACATTGTCCTTGGTGTCTACCATGGTTTATTTACTCTTAACAATAATCACATAAAGTAAGGGCTATCCAGCCTAATTCATAATAGCCAGAACCTAGAAACAACCTAAATGTCCCTCAGTCAAAGAATGGATTAAGAAACTGTGGTACATTTACACTATGGAATACTACTCAGCTATTAAAAACAAGGAAATCCTGAAATTTGTGGACAAATGGATGGAACTAGAAATGATCATAATGAGTGAGTTAACCCGGAAGCAGAAAGACTCACATGGTATATACTCATTTATAATTAGACACTAGCTCAAAAGGGATGTCCCATGAAAGTCTACACTTACCAGGAGATTGGGATAGATGTGAGGACATCCAATTGGGACCCTATGTGAGAGAAGTATGGGAGAATGTGAAAATAGAAGGACTCAGAGGGTTCTAGAAACCTACAAGAAGAACATCATGATGTGCAGATCTGGACCCAGGGGGTCTGCTTGAACTACTGTACCAACCAAGGACACTACATCCAGTAAACATTGAACCCCTACTCAGATCTAGCTAATGGACAGGACATTCTCCACAGTTGTGTGGAGAGCAGAGACTGACTCTGACATGAACTCTGGTGCCCCATATTTGACCACTTCCTCGTGGTAGGGAGGCCTGCTGAGACTCAGAGAAAGAATAAGTAGGCTACCAAGACAAGACTTGGTAGTCTATGACCATATAGTGGGGTAGGAGGTCCCCCTTGGTCATAGGCCTAGGGAAGGGGAATAGGGTAAAAGCGGGAGGGAGGAAGGAACAGGTGGATACAAGGGAGGGGAAAACAATTGAGGTGCAATCTGAATAAATAAATTAAATAATATATATATATATATATTTTAAAACAAGGGCTATCCTTTTTTCTCTATTGTCACTGAGCAAAGCAAAGCACAGTGGTGTGGCTTGCCTAAGGTCACACAGCAGAGCGCGTGCTTGGGCTAAAGTATATAACTCCAGCCCCCATGTCCTTAACCCCTGCCTGATTGCCACTACACCTTAGCTGTGCAAAATGGAGAAGGGTATTTTAGACCCTTGGCCCCTGGTACTTAGGATGCTGATGAGAATAAAAATGTCAATGACTCCTTCATCTAAGCCACAGGATAGTTATCGGGAACATTTCAGATAAGGAGTATGAAAACACTTGTAATAAATCCAGAGGCCCATGACACATTTGTTCATCTGAAGAAATGCCTCACTCAGTGAGTGTCTTGGCTCCTTGAGTATCTTCTGTGCAAGTGATTCCTGAAGGAGGATTGACAGTGAAGCTAAAGTCACTCTACTCAGTCCACCGCATTTTTATTACATTTATTTTATTTGTTTGTAAGTGTGTGTGGACACATATATATCATGGTATACATATCGAGGTCAGAGGACAACTTGAAGGAGTCATTTCTCTGTCTCTCTGGCTCTCTCTGCTCTGCCTCCACGTAGGGTCCCAGGAATCAGCCTCAGATTAGCATGCTCGGCGGAAGCTCTTTTTCAGATGAGCCTCTTGCCCCTTGCATTGTTTGTTTATCTGGCTCTTTATCAAACACTAACTCTTGAAGGTAAGAGTTATAACTGATGTAGTAATAGCTGCATAAACAAACTGACTGGGAAAGGCCAAAAGACAGGTCCGCGAGTGTCCTTGCTGGAGCACAGGGATGCTAGAACGGAGCTGTTTTATGTTCTGATATCTCTTAAGTGAGCATCTCTGCCCAGAGGCTATGTATGGCAGCAGCTGAGAGGAGGCAGCTGGGTACATGATGGGGCCAACCGCTACGTGCCCTTTAAAAAGTCCCCAGGCTAACAGCTTGATGCTACCCTGTTTTGTGAGATCCTGCTGCATATCCTAGCTCATGTCACCTTCTCTCCAAGTTCCCTTGTGTGAATCTACAATATGCTTCTCTCTAAAGCAAAACCACCTGAAGATTTCCTTTCATGTAGATCATTTGAAGGTCCATCTTTATGGAATTATTTAATTTCACGATGAACATGAAAATGTGACATTTTTGGATTTTTTTTTTTTTTACATTATGAATCTTTTAAACTAGAGTACATTATGGAATTTTAACAGTTGTTCTGACTAGAGAAGGACAAGTTTCTTTTTCATTGATCAAGTTGTTTATTTACTTCACATTTCAGTTTCAGCGTCCTCTCCCTCCTCTCCTCAAAGTCCCTCCCTGCTACCCACCCTTGCCTCCTCACCTTCTCCTCAGAAAAGGGAGGGCCTCCCATAGATATCAACTAGCCTTGGCATACTAAGTAGCAGTAAGATTAGCATATCTTCTTCTATTAAGGCTAGACATGGCAGCCAAATTGGGGGAAAGGGACCCAAAGGCAGGCACTGTAGTTAGTCAGAGACAGCCCCACAGGCAGCTGGAGCTTCAGGAGTCCCGCATGAAGACCCAGCTGCACAACTGCTACACATGTGCGGAGGGCCTAAGGAGAAGGACAAGAATTTTTTAAATTTTAATTTATTATAATGTATTCAAATTGCATCCTGATTGTTATCTCCTCACTTGTATCTTCCCATTCCCACCCTTTCTCCGTCTTCTACCCTTTTCTCCTCCCCTAGACTTCTGGCAGAAGGGGACCTCCTCCCCCACGATATGACCACAGCCTATCAGGTCTCATTCAGATAGCCTGCTTCCCCTTCCTCTGTGTGCCTGCTGGGTCTCTCTACCATGGGGAAGTGATCAAATCAGGGGCACCAGAGTGCATGTCAGACACAGTTCCCGCTCCTCCTACAACCTTGCAGAATGAGCCGAAGGACAAGATTTTTTAAAACTACATCCTAAATTAACAGCAAACTTTACTAAAACATTTGATTAGATGTACTATTCACTTGCCCTATTACTGGAAATTACTATAGCTTAAAGGGTGTGTATCTTAGTGAAGGATCCTGAACTCACTTGTGACTAGACACATTGGTCTTATTCAGCACTAAATCCTGGCTAATAGGATGGAGGCTACTTTTAATACAAGCGTGCACACCTGCTTAACAAGTGGATAATGGATTTGATGCAGGCCAATGGGCCATTGACTTGCATTCTCTTGTCAAAGTAAATAGAGGAGCCCAGGCCATCAATAGTCTTACAAAGTACTGTGAACTTTGTGAGTTATATGAACTACTGGCATATGCCCCATAGATGTAATAGTGGCAAGAATGCTAAAGGGGTAGCCAACCACTTTCTGGTTTGACTTAAGATCCACTTCACAGGAGGAAACATGCTTCACACTTCTAAATCTGGCCAAGAGCTCATGGCTATGGAGCTCACACGTCTCAGAGGTAAATGTACTACTCTTTCTTTCTTTCTTTCTTTCTTTGATTAACGGACACAGAATGAAGCTGACTTCTAAGTTTATATCTCTAAACTGATAGATTGATGTGATTCCCAGTCTTCAACAGAGAACTTTCTTTGTACAGTGGATGGTAGTTAATGCAGAAACTCACAACTGGTCACAGGTAGAGAATGGGTGACCATAGAGTCCTCAGTAAGAAATGGACCATCCATCCCCTTCCTTCAAGGCTTAAGGAGCATTGTAGAAGACAAGGGGTGGGACCGTTTATTGAAAAGTAAGAGGGTGTGGAGGGCTGGAGTGAAATAGCATCTTCTCAGCCTGTCAGGACAACTGCACTCATGAACTCATAAGAGCTATAGTTGTCTGCATAAGATCTGCAAAAAATCAAACCAGTTGGCATTATTAAATTAATTGCCATTAGAAGTCATTTTATTGCTACTTTTTTTTTTTAAAAGAACAGTAGTATTTGATTTTACTGTAGGTCTTTGGGTTATCTGGTCTCTGTTTTGGTCATCCAACCAAGTGTTGGGTATTGGTTCTATCACCTGGAGTGACCTTAAGTTATATCAGATATTGGTTAGTTATGCCCACAATCTAGACACTGTTGGCTTAGCATATGTTGCAGGCAAGACACCGTCGTAGATCAGAGAGTTTGTTACTGGCTTGGTGTTTATGTTTCTCTTTTGGTAGTATGCAGGGTACCTTCCTTAGCCAAAAGGGAAGGCACTGTACCTGTACCCTAGAATGCAGGGAGAGAAGGCACAGGCTTGACTAGTCTACATTTTAGAATGGAATGTGCAAGGGCTCACGAACCCCTTACTTCTAACTGGACAGTTGATGGTTTCTAGGAGCGGGAATTAGTTTTCTTTAAGGCTGTGGCCTCTGGCAGATGAAACACTCTCCAGTGGGTGGTCACACTCCTATGAGTATATGAACTCAGTGGGAAATTAAACATATATGGACATAAAGTTGTGAGGGTGTGGGGAATTGGGGGGATGATCTGAAGGTGTTATGGGAAAGAGACAGGAGTGAATATACATACATACATACATACAACATACATACATACAACATACATACATACAACATACATACATACAGCATACATACATACATACAACATACATACATACAACATACATACATACATACAACATACATACACACATACATACAATATACATACACACAACATACACACAATATACATACAACATACATGCATACATACATACAACATACATACATACATACAACATACATACATACACACAACATGCATACATACATACAATATACATACATGCATACATACATACAACATACACACACAATATACATACATACATACAACATACATACATACAATATACATACACACATACAGTATACATACATACATACAACATACATACATACATACATACATACATATTTTGAATGTATGTATGTATGTGTGGAATTCTCAAAGAAATAATGAGCAGCTTTCTGAGACTTTCATTCCAAGTGGCACTGCTAACACCTTTCCCCACCCCAGCTCAGGTCTGAAGAGACGTGTTTCCTCCTGTAGAGTTTATACCCCTATGCATCCAAGTTCCTGTCCAAAGTCTATGGACCAAGAGCTTAATGACAGGGTACGAGCATGGGCAAAACCAAGATTTGATTTCTGTGTACACACCTATGCTTGATATAGACACAACCATATTTGCAACA
Source organism: Acomys russatus (assembly GCF_903995435.1). Taxonomy (NCBI): domain Eukaryota; kingdom Metazoa; phylum Chordata; class Mammalia; order Rodentia; family Muridae; genus Acomys; species Acomys russatus. Next base: position 2,493,973 of record NC_067159.1, read on the forward strand.
CACACAAATACAAGTGGCTAGTGTGTAACTAAATCAGGAATCTATGGCTGAATTGCAGAACTCAAAGCAGGAATCCCTTATATATTTTTCTGTAATTTTAAGTGAAGCCTTTTCTGCAATAACAAGAATCCTCCAAAACATACACATTTCTACCAAAGAAAAGGAAACACTACTGACTAGTCAGTCTGAATGAGAATTTATATATGAGATTTCTTGAGACACAGTGTTCCCCAAACAGAACATGAACTAAACTCATGTCTCATTCATTGCGTTCAGCTTTCACGTACATGCGAAAGCTACTGAAAGGCGACTAGACTAAGTTTTATGAATTAGGCTTAACAACAGAGAGTTGCATATGTAAAATTAGTATATTCTGAATAGTAAAGACTCTGCTTTCGACAATAATAGTTTATCTAGTTTATCTTTTAAATAGACTGAGATTTAAATTTCTTTAATTCATTTTTTAAACCCTGGCTGTCCCAGTACACACATGTAGATGCATCTCACCATTGAGATCAGGCTGCTAGAGTTGTCACCATTCCTTGTAGCTCCCTGGTCAACGGATCCCTGATTTGAAGTATTTAACTGCCATTTCCCAAACAAGTCTGCTGTAGCTTCCTGGGTAGGCTCTGACTAAGGTACAGGGTTTGTATGGACCCCTGAGGTTTGAACTACGATGTTACTGTTCTCAGGAAGCAAGTGGATCAAAATGTGTCTGAAACCTAGTGAGAGTGACCTTGTCTCTAACCCTGGTCTTAAAAGACCTCCTGCAATTAATGCTTTTATGAGGAGCTGAGTGATGATGCATGACTGCTTCCTGGGGTATTCCAGAACATTACTTCTCTCTCAACAGTGACTGGCTCCCAGGCCACCCTGCTGTAATTGACATACAAGTAAACACATGATCTGACTTTCTTACCATGAAGTACCTGCCATAGATTTTAAATCTGTTTAGATTGTGAAATACAGTTTTCAAGCTCATGGCTGTCATTGCTGTTCATCCTCTCAAGTCCTTGATTTCCCAAGACTATAAAAAACTTTTTGAGTTATTTTTATGTAATTCCAATCTGTAGAAGAGGTGGTTTGTGTCCTACTCTGCTCTCTCACTCCACCATAACCAATATGATTTTCTCTAAAATTATCCCTGGGTCTACATATATGAGATATGGTCTTAGGTAAGGTTTTATTGCTGTGAAGAGACACCATGACCATGGCAACTCTTATAAAGGAAAACAACTAAATGGAGCTGGCTTACAGTTCAGAGGTTTAGTCCATTATCATCATGGCAGGAAGCACTGCAGTGTTCAGGCAGACGTGGTGCTGGAGGAGCTGAGAGAGCTACATCTTGATCAACAGGCAGAAGAAGGAGTCTGTGTGCCACACTGGGTGTTGCTTGAGTATATAAGACCTCAAAGCCTGCCTCCACAGTGTCACACTTCCTCCAACAAGGTAAAGCCTACTCCAATAAGGCTATACCTCCTAATAATGCCAAGCATTCAATACATGAACCTGTGAAGGCCTTTCCTATTCAAACAACCACAGATATGGATAACTTTAAGTTTATAGTTAACTTAATTTTAATGCTCAAACTTCATCTATACCCCTCTAAAATTTTTTTCTATAGCTTTATTTTTTTAAAATTTTTATTAATTTATTCTTGTTACATCTCAATGGTTATCCCATTCCTTGTATCCTCCCATTCTTCCCTCCCTCCTATTTTCCCCTTACTCCCCTCCCCTATGACTGTTCCTGAGGGGGATTAACCGCCCCCCCCCCCATATATGCTCATAGGGTATCAAGTCTCTTCTTGGTAGCCTGCTGTCCTTCCTCTGAGTGCCACCAAGTCTCCCCCTCCAGGAGACATGGTCAAATGTGAGGCACCAGAGTACATGTGAAAGTCAGATCCTACTCTCCACTCAACTGTGGAGAATGTTCTGCCCATTGGCTAGATCTGGGTAGGGGTTTAAAGTTTACCGCCTGTATTGTCCTTGGCTATAGCTTTATTTTTGAGACAGACTCTCCCTCTGCATCCCTGGCTGGTCTGGAACTTGCTATGAAGATCAGGCTGGTCTTAAAGTCAGGAAGATCCACTTCTGCCTCCTGAGTTCTGAAACTGAAGTGTGCCACCACTCTGAGCTTTTAAAATTTTTCTTGAACTTAAAAACAAGTATAAATTTAAGATTTAAGTTAAAGTTTGCTGTATTAATTCATCTTAGATTTCTAGTAAGAAAATGTAGTTGTTTTCAATTCTTTTCTATGAAAATGTCTTGGAGTTGTGATGTTTGCGGCCCAACAGTTATGTCTTTTGGAATGTAGATGAGTTCTTTAATGAAGTAAGCTTTGGATACTCTTCACTTCCCTATGGTAGTCATGGATATTTCAATAGTAGTCAATCATTATCAACAATACCCCATCACCATCTTCTATCATTTTACATGCACCTGCCATGTATCTTTTCTGTACCAGGCATCTTATCTAAACTGTTCCTATTTAAAAACTGAGGGATACGAGGCTTAGAGATATTATCTTTTCCAAGGTAACGTATCTGGTAAAGGATGTACCTAGATGTAATCTAATGTGCTTGGCTCCCAAAGTCCACATACGAATCCCTCATACCCTGAAGCCAAGACATAACTATAAATTTCCGCACATCTCTTTCCAAGTCAACCTTCAGGGGAGCCATTTTCTTACTTAGAAATACACAGACTGTATGAATTAGAATGTGTGTCACTTTTGGGAATAGATTTCACCCCTCCCTGTGTTTGACTTTGATCAGTTACTTCTCTGTGGGGGAGATGCACAGACTAAAGCCATGGGAGTGATGAAAGGAAATGGTTTTCAGAAACTTTTCTGAAATATAATAGTTTTATGACAGAAAGAGCTGCAAAAAAAAAAAAAAAAAATCCCACAGGCAGGGAGCCCACTGACAAGCACTCAGTACCACGCTCACTGCCCCCAAAGGCACTTTTAGTGAAGGCTGTATCAATGCTTGAAGACTCCTAACAGGGCCATGTTTTCATTTCCTGGTACCTTAACATCTCCTCCAAATGTCATTCACACTCTTGGGTGAAAAGGGGATTCTGTGAATCTACTAAGCCAAGTCTTCAGGGGCTGATTACACAGGTCATGGATAATCCAGGCCCTCTTTCTCCCTCTCCCTCGTCCTCATTACCTTTTGCTGCTCATTAGCACCTTGTCTAGAGATCTAGTTTAGGAAGGAGTGAGTGGGTGTGGAAGTCTCATCAGGCCCTCTGGCTTCTGGCCAAGAACTCTCATGTAGGCTTGTTGAGAGGAGAAACCTAGAGTGGAGGTAAGTGGACCCCTGACATGTGGGGCCTTACTTGATGTGGGTCTTACTCACTCCTAACACAACCCATGTCAATGGTTCTCAACTTTCCTAACACCATGATACATTATTACAGCTCCTCATGTTGTGCTGAGCCCCAACTGTAAAATCGTTTCACTGCTACTTTATAACTGTAATTTTGCTACTTTTACAAATTGTAATATAAATATTTTTGGAGACGGAGGTTTGTCAAAGGGGTAGTGCCCTACAGGTTGAGAACCACCATGTGATGTGACGCCACAGATCACTGTTTATTGCATTAACACCAATCTTGCAGCACAGTTGTTTTCTTTTTCCACTGGTGACCAAACTCATCAACACTGTTCGTGGGTCTTCCCAAGTAAGGCACAGGATCACAGTGAAGAGAAAAGTTAAGTATTTCCTTCAGGACTGACCCTGGGCAAAGCAAACAGTATTTACTATTTCAAGATTTCAGGGGCATCTTGTGGACAGCTATCCATTAATTCTTCTTGAAATTATCTACCAGAAAAAAAGAAAACCCACCCTATACATATTGATTCAATAGTGGATGAATACAAAGGGACACATTAATAAAGTCTTTGTGTAATGTTACCCCCTTTCTTCATATAGTTATGAATCTACTAGAAACCAGGTACAGCTTTGGTGATTCATTTCTTATAAGGTAGATGTGGTCTCTGCTCGAAGCCTCTTTTGGTAACATATTAAACAAGTAAGCTAAATAAAGATAGTCACACCTAGCAACAGGCACTGTGTTGCTATAAACAGGGCTCTATATAGAAAAGCAGAGACTTGATGCAGTCATTACCTCAGTTGCCTAAATGGCAGTTAGGGCTCCTCTTCTGAGAGAGGAACCCTGAGTATAAGAGATTGAACTGGACAGGCGACTGAGGGATTTGATTCTTGTCCTTGACTGTAAGCTGAAAATGTCCTTTGTCCTGAACTGGAAGGAGGTCGGAAAAGTGAAAAAAAAGTGTGTGTGTGTGTGTGTGTGTGTGTGTGATCTCTAGTCTTCTTCCTAAATGATTTCAGGGTCACCTCTTAAGAAGGGGACTACCTCTTAGCATCTAGGACCTAGACAAAAGAACCAATCTACATCTTGGCAGAAACATGTAATTACCTCGCGCCTTAAAGGTCAACTCAGCTGAGCCAGCCAATCAGTCATCTGGCGAATGGATTACATTTTTAGAGAGCTGATTTATCTTGATCTGTGTTAAAAATATAGGACAAATAATTAACCCTTTAATGAGATAATGCATATTTCCTTCCCAGGATCCCTACCTCCTAGTACATGTGCCTCCGTGGGGTTCTTTTGTGTCTGCCTGCGGTTCTGGGTTCTAACTTTTACCTGCTCTTCCCTCTTCTTCCCTCCCTTCCCTTCCTTTTCTCCCCTCTTCTCTTTTCTCCCGCTCTCTTCTCTCTCCTTCCCTAACCCTTCACTCTCCCTATCTCCTCTGTTCACTCTCTCCCCAACCCCTTCTCCCCCTCTCTCTCTCCAGAGCCCAAGTGTACTCTTTCTGATACTTTGGGCTTATTCATTTTTTTCTCTAAAGCTTCACTCCCAGTGATATGTCTGCTTGTTCACCATGTGTCTGCCCTCTATGCCTAACTCAAGTGGCACAGCTTTCTTTTTTTTCCTCTAAATTCCAATTTCATGAGTCCACTTTTTAAAAACATCTTCCCACAAGACTGGCCATTTTTAGGTGTTCCAGAGATACCACAGGCTCTGCAGACTCCTCCTCCACCACTGCTTCTCCCCTTGGAGACTTCTTGTGGGTCTTTCAGGCTCCTTGCAGGAGCTCTGGAGTCCCCCAGGTGCTGGTCGCAGCTGTCATCTTGGAACTGTCCTAGTTTGATCTTTTAATTAAGCATCTTCTTCTCTCTTTTTGGTACTGTTACTTAGCCCAGTCTCTAACTCAGGTACTTAAATCATTCTCTTGCTTAAGTTGCCAAGAATCTAGGCTCATAGGTTTATGCTGCCACGTGTAAATTGTTGGTTTGATCCATCAGAAGTTCAGTTAGGAAAGGGTTGAACCACTGCATGGGAACTATTGGAAGGTGGTGGGATCTTTCAGCCACCAACTCCAGGCACAATTGTTTAGTACACTCTTGTGTCCCTGTGAAGAGGTTTGTGAGAATCTAGTCTTTTCCTTGAACTCTCTCTTCCTCCCTCCCTCCCTCCTTCTTATGCAATAAGTGATTTTATTCTGTCACATGTTCCTACTATGCTGTGCTGTTTCATGACTTCTCCAAAGCAAAGGGGACAATAGTGCTTGGCCTAGAACCTCCTGAGATATGAGAGGAAATAGCTTCTCTTTATAAGTAGGTTTTCTCAAGTCCTTATTACAATAACACAAGAATAATTAACATAGCACCTTTATGAACTTGTGAGACTTTTTAACCACTTAGAACATTGGGAGAAATCAACCAATCAACAAACTAACTAACCAACTAACCAAACAGCCAATCAACCAGCCAACCAACCAGCCAGCCAGTTAGCCAGCCCATCACCAAAACCAGCCTCATAGACATCTATGAAAAAGGAGCTCTCCACCTCAGCTCAGCAGCAGCTCCCCTGCAGTGACACAGTCTGGGCAGAGCACTTGGTTCCACCATTGGCGCTAACTCAGAGCAGCCGCATGTCTCCTGCTGTGGCGCAGGCTGGACAGAGCGCTCGGTTCCACCAGCTCTAAGACTCTGGTTGGACACAGTGTGCAGTTTGAATCCAGAGTTCCTGGCTGAGATTGGTGGTCAGTTCGGGCCCTGAGTCAATAACTGACCACAGCACGCACTTTGGGCCAAAAGGCCCTAGCGGAGCTTGGTGCGTAGTCCCAGTCCAAAAATTCTGGCTGGACCCTGTGCACATTTTGGGCCCAGAATACCTAGCTGAGCTCGGCAGACGGTTCAGGCCCTGAGAATCTAGCTGAGTTCAGCCCCTGGTTCAGGCCCAGTGTTCCTGGCTGGACTTGGCAGGGAACACAGAAAGCTGTGGATACCTTGGCCTGACCCAATGCTCATTCAGAAACCCAGAACAATTGCAGGTTCCACAGCACAGGGGGACTGAAGATCACTGGCTGTGAGAGACCAGAACAACAGGGCTAACCTCCTAACATCCACACCAGTGAAGCTTTGAGCTCCCAGCCTAGGAAAATCATGAGAAAATAAGTGAATCTATTGTCAGACACCCTCCATCCAACTCTGGAAGCTACCCAACAAAAACAAAGACGGCAAGATGTCTAAAGGACAACGAAAAAGCATATGCAAAAAACTCCAAAACAACATGGCGCCTCCAATTTCCAGCTATCCCAAAGAAAACAACCCAGAGAACTCAAATACAACGGAAATACAAGAAAATGACCTCAAATCCTTAGTAATGAGGATGATAATGGAGGAAACAAATAAAATTCGTAATCAAATGCAGGAAGACGCAGACAAACAGGTGAGAGACATAAAAGAAGCACATAGAGTGGAACTGGAAAAATTGCAGGAAAATGCAAACAACCAGATGAAAGAAATAAATAAAACGGTTCAAGCTCTGAAGACCTATAAAGAGGCAATGGAAGAAACTCAGGAATATACAAAAAATCAGATGAAAGAAATCAAAAAATCAGTTCAAGATCTGAAAATGAAAATGGATTCAATGATAAACACACAGACAGAAGAAAAACGAGAACGTGAGACCTCAGAGAAGAAGGCGAGCAACACAGAGGTGAGCTTTTCTAACACAATCCAAGAGGTGGAAGAACGAATCTCAGGTCTAGAAGATACAATCACAGATATTGACTCAACCATTAAAGAAAATGCCAAATCTGGAAAACTCCTGACACAAAACATCCAAGAAATTAAGGACACCATGAAAAGAAGAAATTTGAGGATAATAGGCATTGAAGAAAGAAAAGACATTAGACTCCAGGGCCCAGAAACTATTCTCAACAAAATCATAGAAGAAAATTTCCCCAATCTAAAGAAAGAAATGCCTATAAACATACAAGAGGCCTACAGACCACCAAATAGAATTGACCAGAAAAGAAAAACTGCCCGCCACATAAATAATCAAAACACAAAACATGCAGAACAAAGAAAAAAATATTAAAAGCTGCAAGGGAAAAAGGGCCAAATAACATTTAATGGTAAACCTATCAGAATTACACCCAACTTCTCAGCAGAGACCATAAAAGCCAGAAGGGCCTGGACAGAGATCCTGCAAACCCTAAGAGAACACAGATGCCAGGCCAGACTACTTTACCCAGCAAAATTATCAATAACCATTGATGGAGAAAACAAAATATTCCATGACAAAAACAAATTCAAACAGTACCTATCCACAAACCCAGCTTTACAGAAGGTACTAGAAGGAAAACTCCATCCCAAAGGGTCAAGCTACAACCAAAACTACCCAGGAAATAGATAACTATCCCATGGCAAAACACAACTACACAAACGCTCGACTGGAAACAACATCAAAATTAAGACTCTTAACAGTCACTGGTCATTAATATCTCTCAACATCAATGGCCCTCAATTCTCCAATAAAAAGACACAGACTAACTGAATGGGTACACAAACAAGATCCAACATTCTTCTGCATCCAAGAAACACATCTCACCCATAATGAAAGGCATTACCTCAGGGTAAAAGGTTGGAAAAAATATTCCAAGCAAATGGTCCCAAGAAGCAAGCAGGCGTAGCCATTTTAGTATTGAACAAAATAGACTTTCAACCAAAATTAATCAAAAGGATGAGGAAGGACACTTGATACTCATCAAAGGGAAAGTCAACCAAGATGACATCACAATTCTGAACATCTATGCTCCCAATACAAGGGCACCCACATTTGTAAAAGATCTTTTAAAAAAGCTTAAACCACACATCGATCCCCACACAATAATAGTGGGAGACTTCAACACCCCACTCTCACTGAAGGATAAGTCATTGAAACAGAAACTAAGCCGAGAAATAACATCATTAACCAATGCCATGGGTCAAATGGATCTAACAGATATCTATAGAACCTTTCACCCAAACAAGAAAGAATACACCTTCTTCTCTGCACCCCATGGAACCTTCTCCAAAATTGATGACATCGTAGGTCACAAAGCAAGCCTCAATAGATACAAGAGGATTGAAATAATACCTTGTATCCTATCAGATCACCATGCTCTTAGGCTGCAATTCAACAACAACAGAAACAACAAAAAGCCTACACGTATGTGGAAACTAAACAACTCTCTGCTAAATGACACCTGGGTCAGGGAAGAAATAAAGAAAGAAATCAAGGAGTTTCTGAAATTCAATGAAAATGAAGAAACAACATACCCAAATTTGTGGGATACATTGAAAGCAGTGCCTAAGAGAAAATTCATAGACTAAGTGCCTTTAAAAAGAAATTGGAAACATCGCAACCTAAGCATCTTAACAACACAACTGGAAGCCCTAGAAAAAAAAGAAGCAGAAACACCCAAGAGGAGTAGACGCCTGGAAATAATCAAACTCAGGGCTGAAATTAACAATTAGAAACTAAGAAAACAGTCCAAAGAATCAACAAAACCAAAAGCTGGTTCTTTGAGAAAAATCAACAAGATAGGCAGACCATTAGCCAAACTAACTAAAAGGCAAAGAGACAGTATTGAAATCAACAAAATCAGAAATGAAAAGGGAGACATAACAACAGACACTGAAGAAATTCAAAGAATCATAAGATCCTACTTTGAAGGCATATATACGCCACAAAATGTGAAAAATCTAAGGGAAATGGACGATTTTCTTGATCAATTTCACTTGCCAAAGTTTGAATGAAGAACCGATAAACAAGCTAAACAGTCCCATTTCCCCTACAGAAATAGAAGCATCATCGATGGTCTCCCAACCAAAAAAAAGCCCAGGGCCAGATGGTTTCAGTGCGAATCTACCAGACCTTCAAGGGCGAGCTAATACCGATACTCTTCAAGCTACTCAAAAGATAGAAATGGATGGAAAATTACCAAATTCATTCTATGAGGCCATAGTCTCATTGATACCTAAACCTCACAAAGACTCAACAAAGAAAGAGAATTTCGACCAATTTCTCTTATGAACATAGATGCAAAATACTAAATAAAATAGTTGCAAAACGAATACAGGAACACATCAAGAGATATCATTCATCATGACCAGTAGGCTTCATTCCAGGCATGCAGGATGGTTAATATATGGAAATCCATCAATGTAATCCACCATATAAACAAACTGAAAATAAAACCACATGATCATCTCCTTGGATGCAGAGAAGCATTTGATTAAAATTCAAACACCCGTTCATGTTTAAAGTTTTAGAGAGATCGGGGATACAAGGCACTTTCCTCAAGATAATAAAGGCTATACACAGCAAGCCAATAGCCAAAATCAAAGTAAATGGTGAGATACTCAAGGAAATTCCTCTAAAATCGGGAACAAGGCAAGGCTGCCCACTCTCTCCATATCTCTTCAATATAGTACTCGAAGTTCTAGTCAGAGCACTAAGACAACAAAAGGAGATCAAGGGTATCCAAATGGGAAAGGAGAAATCAAATTATCCCTATTTGCAGATGATATGATAGTGTACATAAGTGACCCTCAAAATTCCACCAGAGAACTCCTAAAGCTGATAAACACCTTCAGCAAATTGGCTGGATACAAAATTAACTCAAAAAAGTCTGTAGCCTTCCTATACAACACCAATGACAAGCTTGCAGAGGAAGAAATTAAGAAAAACCACACCCTTCACTTAGCCACAAGCAAATAAAATATCTAGGAGTTACCCTAAACTAAGCAAGTGAAGGACTTGTATGAAAAAATTTCAAAACTCTGAAGAAAGAGATTGAAGATGACCTGAGAGAGATGGCATGATCTTCCTTGCTCATGGATCGGGAGAATTAACATAGTAAAAAATGGCCATCCTACCAAAAGCAATCTCAGAATTCAATGCAATCCCTATCAAAATACCTACACAATTTTTTAAAGACATTGAAAGTTCAATTCTGAACTTCATATGGAAAAACAAAAAACCCAGAATAGCTAAAACAATCTTGTACAATAAAAGGTGCTCCGGAGGAATCTCCATACCTGATCTCAAACTGTACTATAAAGCAATAGTAATTAAAACAGCATGGTACTGGCACAAGCAACAGGCTGGTTGATCGTGGAATCGAATCGAAGACCCAGATAGAATCACACACATATGGTCACTTGATTTTTGACAAAGAAGCCAAATCCATTCAATGGAAAAAGGATAGCATCTTCAACAAATGGTGCTGGTCTAACTGGAGGTCTATGTGGAAAAAAATGAAAACGATGGACCCATATTGTCACCTTGCACAAAACTCAAATCCAAGTGGATTTAAAGACCTCAACATAAAACCAGAGACACTTAGCCACTTAGAGGAAAATGTGGGAAAGAGCCTGAACATATTGCACAGGAGACAACTTCCTGAAACAGAACACCAACGGCCCCAGGCCTTAATGTCAACCATTAATAAATGGGACCCTCATGAGGCTGAGAAGCTTCTGTAAGGCAGGAGACACGGTCAGAGAACAAAGCGACAGCCTACAGACTGGGAAAAAATCTTCACCAACCCTACAATCTGACAAAAGGTCTAATATCCAAAATATTATAAAGAACTCAAGAAATTAAAACACCACCAAACCGAATAACCCAATAGAGAAATGGGGCTTGAACTAAACAGAATTCTCAACAGAAGAGTATCAATGGCTGAGAAACACTTAAAGAATGCTCAACCTCCTTAGTCATCAGGGAAATGCAAATCAAAACAACTCTGAGATTCCATCTTACACCCATCAGAATGGCTAAGATCAAAAACTCAAGCGACACCACATGCTGGCGAGGATGTGGAGAGAGAGGAACACTCCTTCATTGCTGGTGGGAATGCAAACTAGTACAGCCACTTTGGAAATATATCTGGGGCTATCTCAGAAAAATGGGAATAGGGCTTCCTCAAGTCCCAGCTATTCCACTCCTTGGAATATACCCAGAAGATGCTCCAGCACACAACAAGAAAATTGCTCAACATGTTCATAGCAGCCTTATTCATAATAGCCAGAACATGGAAACAGCCTAAGTGTCCCTCAATAGAAGAGTGGATAAAGAAACTGTGGTACATATACACTATGGAATACTACTCAGCTATTAAAAACAAGGAATTCCCGAAATTTGTGGATAAATGGATTGAGCTAGAAATGATTATAATGAGTGAGTTAACCCAGAAGCAGAAAGAATCAAATGGCATATACTCACTTATATCTGCATACTAGCCCAAGGGGCATGTCCCACGAAAGCCTTCACTTACCAGGAAACTGGGACAGAGGGAAAGGCATCCTATTGGGACTCTAAATGAGAGACGCATGGGAGAATAGCAAAATAAAAGGATCCAGAGGGTCCTAGAAACCTACAAGTAGAACAATATGATAGGCAGATTTGGGCCCAGGGGTCCCACTCAAACTAAGGCACCAGCCAAGGACAATACAGGAGGTAAACTTTAAACCCCTTCCCAGATCTAGCCAATGGTCAGAACATTCTCCACAGTTGAGTGGAGAGTGTGATATGACTTTCTCACGTACTATGGTGCCTCACATTTGACCATGTCCCCTGGAGTGGGAGACCTGGTGGCACTCAGAGGAAGGACAGCAGCTAGCCAAGAAGAGACTTGATACCCTATGAGAATATATAGGGGGACGTAATCCCCCCCAGGAACAGTTATAGGGGAGGGGAATAATGGGAAAATGGGTGGGGGAGGAATGGGAGGATACAAGGGATGGGATAAACATTGAGATGTAACAAGAATAAATTAAAAAAAAAAAAAAAAAGAAAAATGAGCTCTCAATTTGAGTCTACTGATGCCTTGAACTTGAACACTGAAGCTCATCTTCCAATATAAGAATGATAACTTTCTATTTTTAATTAAATGTCTATTGTATGTAGTGTGTGATATTATGGTAGCAAAAACATATAAGGAAGACACTTGGTTATACCCTGTCACATGTCAATCTCATCCAGAGACTCTCACACATGTACCACGAAATACTGTGTAGTGAAATAGTTGTGTTTCCAGAGGCTCAATCATGTTAACTCACACAGTTCAGTATCATAGTATTTGATTTACTTTTGTGGAGTAGCATGATTTGCTTTTGTGGAGCTGAGTTTTATAGTGTTGTAATGGCTGTTGTATGGGAAATATCCCACAGGGATTTAGGAGAGACTAATGTGAGATTCTAGACGGAGAAGGTTATGATGACAGGTGGACACATTCAAGATATCCTTTGGAGGCAAATTTTATGAGACGTGTCCGCTCTGCTGGGAGCCTGTCTATGTGCTACTGGAGGCCATTGTGACCCCCAGGTGTCTGCATAGATGATGGCTCTGTTTCCAAGATGGGGAAAGTTGGGTAAAATTAAGTAAAATGGGGGAGTTAAGAGTTCTCTTCTGAGCATGTTCATCTTGACATCCTACTGCCATGAGATCCTGCACATCACATCCTCAAATGTATTGGGACCAGTCCCCCCCCCCACTACCACCCCCCCACACACACACATGGCATAAAAGAAACAGCTTTGAGTTAGAAGCAACCTGATTGAGGTTGTGCATTATGCACTAAATCCCAGTGACTCTGTCTTCACCGAGTACTTGCAGCAACTAATTTTGTAAGAAATCACTGAAGTTTCTTAAAGAAGCTGTTTTGTTCTTTCTGTGAATCGGTGTGGTTACATAGCTTTCTGCATCCTTTCTCACATTCTGAAGCATATGGGATCATTATGTTGATCCTGACCTCTCTCCAGCTGGTTCTGTTAGTGAAGACAACGCCCCTGCACTGAGCACACATGCATCATGCCTGTTTCTAAGAGCACAATATGAACTTATTTATTTAATCCTCGCAGCAACTCTTCGAGGTTACTTTTATGAGCTCTATTGTGGGTGGAAAAACTGAGAACAAGTGTTCATTTTCCTTAGAACAGAGATGGGATCAGTATTACACCCTGGATTTTAGGAATCTGCTATATATTAAAAGAACACAGTCTTGGGGTGAGGGTGATGGCACACCCTGAAAGCAGGGGGACCTGAGCTTGGATCTCCAGCGCTTGCCTAACAGCTGCACATGGTAACTCACGTGTTGTCCCAGAGCTGTGGCTCTGGTGGCAACAGGCAGATCTTTGGAGCTTTCTAGCTAGCCAGTGTAGCCAGATCAGCGAGCTCTAGGTTCAGCGAGAGACCCTCTTTCAAAAATACAGTGGGGAGTAACAAAGGAAGACAGCTAATATCAGCCTTTGGCCTCCACATGCACACATGTTTATAAGCATGCACATATGAACACAGCCATATACATATTGTACACACACACACACACACACACACACACACACACACACACACACACACACACACACACACCTGCCTAAAAGAAACATACTATTTTGACTGTTAAGTTTGGAGAACAATCCATGTGAAGTCTCTAATGGTGAATTTTAATTGTTTAGCATTTACAAAACTACTGCACACCACAAACGCTAGATAGCTTCTAAGTCATCGTTCCCTGATGCACTCAGAATGGCGTGTGCTGGAATTAATGCTGGGAAACTTTATCCTGCACAAGTTTCATACAATTGGTGAGTTTTTTTTTTTTCTTTCTTGTACTAAAAAAAATCTAACATTACACCACCAAAGTTAGTCACTTACTATTTGAAATAAACTAAATGATGCGGTTCCTTGGTTTTAGTTTTAGGCTTTTATTCCTATGTAGAAAATACAGAAAAAGTTTGGATATAGTTTTCATTTTATATATTTCATGGTTGGCTTATTATTTATTTGACTGCACACTTCATTGCCACTTTCAGTCCATGTCTATCTCCCCATTAACCTAAGGCTTCATGTGGCTGATTCTGGCTTGGGGACCAAAGTCTATGCTCTGCTTGGGATATGGGGGCTGTGTGGATGTGGAGCTTCTGGTTATAACACTGGCTAAGAATGGAAGCTGTTAGCCATTGTACCTGAGACTTACCAAGAGGACCAGGAGAAATAGCATCCCCTCTCTTGTTTCTGAGATGCTATTCTCAGGGACACTAGAGGAAGGATAGCTTTACATTCTGAGTGTGCATTGCAGGCATGTATAGGCAAAGAAGTTCCAGGCTCAGAGATGTGATCTTGATGGAAACTCTCCTGCTCTCCATTGGGAAATAGAACAAAGTTTCTCAGTGTATCTCTGTATGAAGGTCATGAGTAGCTGGTGTTTTTTTTTTTTTAATTTCAGCTCTTTCCCACAGTGCTGTGGGCATTTTAACTGCAGAGCAACCAGGCAAAAACTTCAGACTACGTTCCAACTCTTCTGCTTGGTGCTGATACTCAGGAACTAGATTCCCCCCCTTTGACTGCCAATGTTTTCATAGTGAGAATTTGATGTATAATAACTCAATCACTTGAAGAAATATGGACATATTTTATGGCCTTGTTATTCAATGCCAAAATGCTTGACAAATTCATCTCTCACTAAAAGGGCAGTCACAGACTCTCATAAGTAAGCTCTTTCCAAAATAATAATAATAATAATAATAATAATAATAAACCACAGTACATCTGGGGACAGTTCTTGGGAAAGTTCATTTCATTGGATATTTTAGAGGAAAATGATTTGACCCATGTATGGATTTCACCCCAGAGACAAAAAGGGTGACTGCTTAGACATCAAGTGACTATTTGTGCTTTTGAATGTGGTTTTCAGCTCTACAACAATAGTTTTCCAAACTGCATTTCTATATATTCCCTACATTTTTGTATATATTTTAAAATTGTACACACACACACCCCCACACACAGCATTTTAAAAATGGTAAAGTACTGGGACCTCATCTGAGAAGCCAAGTGTGATGTTGAGGTAAAATTAGACCTCTCCTAGGAACAGGGAGAAACAGTTTCACATGCTACTCATTACACTTTCTCACTCATTGTCCTATGGTCTCTTCCTGTGTATTGGATTGTAAATAGATAGTTGAAATTGGAAAGCATAGGGAATAGTTTAGAACTTAGGACTCTCCTTGGTTTGGGCTATGTATGCACCCATTTCCTAATAACCTGCCTAGCAATCTGTTGGCATCTCCCTGCATGTGACTGCATGCATCACTGGTTTAAGCAAGGGGAATAAGTTGTGTTGACATCCTATTTCTGTTCAAACATGTCTCCACCTAGCAACCTGGGATCATCTTGCATGAGGCTGCATGCGTATCTGATTTAAGTGATGGGGATATGTTACTCCTCTTAGCAACCTCATTTCTATTCAAACATGTCCCAGTATCAAGGCACATCAACACTGAGACATATCCAGACATGCCTAGGTCTCACTGGCTAGCATAACCACAGCCATTCTGTTTTTAACTCTCTATTTTGATTATAAGGTGAAATTAAGTGCAAATTTTCAGGAATTCAGAGAACTTGAATAGCTTTTCACTTACAATTCAATATTTGTTGAATGTTCTGCTTGAATTAATGACGTATGTTCTACTTAAACAAAACTACAATACCCTGCTATGCTCTTTTCTCCCAGAATGGTGGGAACTATAAGTCCCCACTGCAGGACTAAGCAAATTATAGTTCAGTGAGAAATGCTTTGTTTACCTAGACAGAATGATGTTATGCTGCCCTTCCCCTCGCTTCCTACACCTGCTTACCTACTTGTTACCTGGTTACAGTTTTTCTTATAAAAAGCCTGCCTTAGAAGCAGACCTGTGTCAGTCTTGGTTCCCAAATCCAGATTGTGCCCCTAACTGGCTTTTCTACTATTTCTCCTCCCCTGCTGCCATATAGTAGGGTAGGTGGGATAGACTCGTTGAGTCCAGCAACCCATATCCAATGCAATCTTCTTCACTCAAGGGCTCTATCTCCTCCCAAGGGCATCAGTTCTGGTCCCCACTACCCCATTTCTTGAAGTCTGAGTGGACAAGGAAGATGAAGCACGTGGAACACATGCTGAAAAAAGGCATAGAAAGCGTAGGGCTCTCATGCTCCAGAGCACTTCTGTTGTGGAAGTTTTGGGTTATACGTAAACGTGTTGTTTTAATCCCAGGTGTGGGATATGGGAGCCGCTCCAGTTTGTCCACAGCTGATGACTGCCTCCTGAGAGGGCATGCGATGCTCATCAGCTGTGAACCACCTCACGCAAGGGTGTGGTCTTCGTCCGTGGGGATGAAAGCCAGACCCAGAGAGAGACTTCTGGCTCTGAAAAGAAGAAGGCTGCTGATGCTTCCCCCGCGCACCCCCTCATCCCCCCTCGCTGCTCCTGGTTGCTGCTGACGCAGTTTTGACAGGAAGTTGGCGATACCCTAAAATGAAGATTGGATTTACCCCAAGGAACCTGATGACCCTAAACAGCAGGAAGAAGCTGTTTCTCCCCAATCCTCTACTCCCCACTAACCTTCTGTCTCCCTTACCTGGTATTGGGGTGTTGAAAGGGATTGCGGTGGAAAAGGTAGAAAAAGATATAACGGCATACTTATTTGTTCCTTTGAGGCTTGCCTTCTTCAGCTGGAGGCGGCTGTCTTCTAGTGAGAGATGTGTCCACAGATGGGCTAGAGAATCATCCGTCTTCTAGCCCCTTGCTGTCTGGATGTAGCTTTAGCCACTATCCAGCCCCTTCAGCCCACTAGTTATCTGAATCCTGGAGACGGCATCTCTCTAGTTCTCCAGTGCGCTTTGGAGCCTTAGGAATGGAGGGAGGCAAGACTGAGAAGAGAGGGAAGTTGAAAGTCATGCCCTGAAGAGGGTGGGTGTTTTGTGAAGACGCTTACTGCACTTGAGGTGTGGCTCCTCCTTCTTGAACACTGAGTGGAGGAGGGAAGGCAAAAGTGGATCGCTAAGTCATTTTGGCATAAGCTGTGCACTCGGTGCCCACAAGCAGGTGAGGTGAGTCTATCTGCACACTATACAAGCTATGCTCTTGTGGCATTGGGCACTGAAGCTACCAACAGATAACCATGACAAACAGCTGTTGTTCACAGAGCACAGAACAGGCGGCAAGTACTTTGTTTAGATTTAGAACTTAAAACAATGAAACTAAAGTCTTACTACTTTTCCAGTAGAAATAAGCTTCCAAAGAACTCCTTTGTCCTGGGGGATCTTTGCTTTGTGGGTGTGGGTAGGAGAGCCAGTGGGTTGCTAGGAGTAAGGGCACATGGTGCCTGTCTGGCTTCAGTTAAAAATCTCAGGCTACCACGAAGAGACTTGATACCCTATTAGCATATATAGGGGGAGGAGGTCCCCCTCAGTCACAGTCATAGGAGAGGGGAGTAAGGGGAAAATGGGAGGGAGGGAGGAATGGGAGGATACAAGGGAGGGGATAACAATTGAGATGTAATATGAATGAATTAATAAAATATATTAAAAAATAAAAATAAAACACTAAAAAAACTCCTAGTGTTCTCTCTCTCTCTCTCTCTCTCTCTCTCTCTCTCTCTCTCTCTCTCTCTCTCTCTCTCTGTCTCTCTCTCTCTCCCTCCTGTCTGTCTCCTGTCCTCCCTCCTCCTCTCTCTCTTCTTTTCACCCATATCATTTCCCCTCTCCTCTCTCTCCCTCCCCCATCCTCTTCAACCAGACAGATTCCCACTAACAGAGACTGGTCTCTAACTCCTCTGTAACTGGGAATGGCCTTGAAATCTGGATTCTTCTACCTCAGCCTCCCAAACGCTGGGTTTGCAACTCAATACATTTGCATTCTTTCAAGTTAAATTAGACCCTGTAACTGAAACACATCTCTTCTCTTGGGCCAATAGAGCAACATGTATATAATATATGAAAACAGTTGTCTTTTACATTCAGCACATAGATATAGCGAGTTGCTTTGAACTCTGGAGAGTGCAGTGAGGTTTCGCAGAGGTAATGTCCAACTGGTGGAGCATGTGCGGATTGCCACGTTCTGCTTTCACTGCCTAGTACTTTTGCTGTGTTAGCGTTTAACTATGTTGATGACTACCTTAAGGTATTAGACACAATCCTTAGCCTCAGGCACTAGCAGCCCAAATGAGAAAAAGGAGCAGAAACATAAAATGTAAGATTGTGACTGAAGTAGGTTTAATGCAAATAACATTATCTATCTTAACTTGCCTTTTTTTTCTAACATGTTCTCACCAAATTTGTATATTTTCTTGTTGTTCATTGCCGAACCTAATAGCTATAACCCTGCTTGCTCTTGTTGACAAAATGAATAAATTAACAAACATGGAAAGCATTTAGAGCAGAGAGTTTGTGTTACAATGGTAAGGAGTGCTGTTGGGAGGAGGGGTAGGAGCAGAACTTGGAAGGAGGGAGCATTGGAGAGGAGAGGTCCAGACCTGGAGGACCGAGTCACTCTCACATGCACCTCAGTTAAGGCCCCGCGAGTCCTAGTTTTGTAAATAAAATTTCTGCTTTTGTACAAAGGAAGCCAGCCCCTCGACTGCTGGTCAGATCATGGCTGAAGGCATGTCCCATGGCTGTTCGTTCCTTCAGGGCTTCTGGAGACATCAGACTGAATGAATCCTACAGTACTGAAGACATAAAGCTTGTGACTGGTAACACCAACACCAGCACTTCTTCCTCATTCCCATGTGTAAGTAACAAGTAAAATATCTTTTATAGAAAAACGAGGATTGCAGATGTTTTTCAGCTGATATTTCGAAATAAAGCCACACTAATAAATGCACAAATTTCTTGTGCTACTGGCCTTGTTTTTTTTTTAATTTTTTTATTATTAATTTAGTCTTGTTACATCTCAATGATTATCCCATCCCTTGTGTCCTTCCATTGTTCCTTCCCTCCCCTTTTCCCCTTATTCCCCTCCCTTATGACTGTTCCTGAGGGGGATTATCTCCCCCTGTATATGCTCATAGGGTATCAAGTCTCTTCTTGGTAACCTGCTGTCCTTCCTCTGAGTGCCACCAGGTCTCCCGCTCCAGGGGACATGGTCAAATGTGAGGCACCAGAGTATGTGAGAAAGTCATATCTCACTCTCCACTATTAGGAAAGCCACACCCTTCACATTAGCCACAAGCAATATAAAATATCTAGGAGTCACTCTAACTAAGCAAGTGAAGGACTTGTTTGAAAAAAATTTCAAAACTCTGAAGAAAGAGATTGAAGATGACCTGAGAAGATGGAATGATCTTCCTTGCTCATGGATCGGGAGAATTAACATAGTAAAAATGTCCATCCTACCAAAAGCAATCTACAGATTCAATGCAATCCCTATCAAAATACCTGGCCTTGATTTTTACATGTGAGTTCTCCATTGTATGTTATATATACACAAATTCTATATTATACATCATATAAGTTCTATACATTATACAGAATGAGAAGATTATATTTAGGGATGTTTATAATATTAGGAATACACATGCACACACAATTAAAGAAACCAAGGCTGTGGGCTTGGACTTAAAAAAAAATTTGCATAAGATTTTAAAATTTTTAGATTGCACTTCTATTTTCTTCTCGTGGTCCCTTGGCTATATCATAACTTCTGTATTTAAACCCAAATGACTTAAAAACTAATTTAAAGGCAAACATATGCATACATAACTGTGCACTTACATCAGCATGTGAGTGCATATGTGCATGCACAACACACACACACACACACACACACACACACACACACACACACACACACACACACCGGCACACTGCTTCCTTTAGCCTAGCTTCTATTTCCTCTCATCTGGCAGCTTTCAGAATAATCTCACCCACCTGTTAAATCAGAGAATGTCAAGTTTAATTTATAATAGCGAGTAGAAACAGGATGCTACAGAAAGCATTTTAATTAAAATCCTTTAATTGGATACATGCTTCTTGTGAAAAGGGAGCTGTGGAGAGGGCCTCTTTGTCGGCACCTTTCACTCTGGTTGCCAGAGCCTGGTGCAGGAATAGCCTTGCAATTGGAACCAGCCCTCTGAAGTGGTGGATCTGAGCACGGGCCAGGGTGGGGGTGGGTGGGAGTGGAGGCTGAGAGGGGGGAACTGGTAGCAATAAGAGGAGCACAAAGGGTGGGAATGGCCACAGGTTTTCTGCAGAAGCACAGCCCCTGTGCTTTCCAGAGCAGTTCTACAGAAACCCATTGATATTCTTTCAAGTTCATTTCTCCTTAATCCTTTCATCATCCTTTCAAATGGGATAGTGTCCAGGGGGAATCTGCAAATACCTCTGACTTTGGGCACTGGCTTAGGAGGAAATCTTGACAGTAAAGGTCAATTGGCGAATGTGGGAGGTGGGCGGGTGACAGCATGGGGCTGGGGGAAGCCCAGCTTTTGCACCTGGGGTTCCTTAAATGACAGCACTTAGCACCATCCAGCCCACGCTGCAGGAAAGAAAATGTTGGACTCAATTAGAGCTTAGTTTAAGGAAGAGACTTTGTGCTAAAGTAGGGGCCTCGTCTGGAAACCATGCCATGGGCTCATGTCGGGTGCCAAGAGGGAGTGTCTCTCTGAATACACACGTAGCTGAGACAAGTGGGAACGGCAAGTAGTTTTAGTGTCAGGTGTGTTGCCAAGGAAACAACCCCTAAACAGAGTTCATGGTGGAGAGGAGGATGACAGCCTTACCTCCTTGGTTTTACTTCATCTTGCTGTGCCAGAAGTTGAGTCAGGTGAGTCAAGAAGGTGGACGGGATACTTAGTCTTTCCTCTGAGCTAGAAAATAAGTGCAAAATTCCTTAGGGAATAGAGAAGATATATATAAACACTGCACAACACACACACACACACACACACACACACACACACACACACACACACACACATTATTATTATTATTGTTGGCTACTTGCTGTTCTGGCCACCAAAGAAATAATGGTAGCCAGTTACATTTGTTTACAGCTACTGGTTCCCTCTAGTGGTGTGCTGGTAAATGTTAAAACTAGCCTGGGGGAGGCAGGAGGAGCCAGGGAGGTTTAATTGGTCCTTTTCCAACTTTCATGGTGTATTTCCAATTCGTGATATTGCTAGTTTAACGACTGTGTGGTCATTCTATGAACTTAAAAGAACTGTTGGAAGCCCCTTATGAGCTGGTACTACCCTCCCATGGGTGTTTTCCTGCCTACATCAAGGTTTGTCTATAGAGGGGACTTGCTTCCCTGTTCCGCTGACTTTAAGATTGGCTATGTAGGTTGTGAGTACAAGGAACAGGGCTCTTCCAAGGAAAGGGTTATGTGCTTCCATGGGTTGGCTCTGTGCTACCTACCCTCTCTGAGTCTCTTCCATTTGCTTTTAGAACAGACTGATCTACTTGGTCTGATACTCAACCTTGGGTGACACAATGAAAGGACATATGGAGCTTCCTAAATGTGACTTGTTTTCAGTACAGCTTGGCAAAGCCACAGTCAGCTGGCAATTCTCAAGGACTGTGTCCCAGTAGCAGCCAATGACTGCAGTTAGAAGGTGCTGAGAGTTTTAGGGTCTAGATCCTACAACATTCAATCAATAACCACTGCACAACTGTTTGTGTGTAGACATTTTGGTGAAATAATCTCTAGATGAGACAGAGGAATCATGCAAATCTCATGTCTGGAAACCCAGTAACATCTACAGTCACATGATTCTTGAGTCCCCCTTAGAGCTGTCCTGCCAAGTGTTTGCTTACTTTAATTTTCCTCTCTATACTTGAAAAGCCTTTCCATCTATGTGGAACTTATTTGTTTTTGATAGTGACTATACCATTCTCAGCAGTTTTGAAATGCTGGAAGATTCTTTTCTATGTGACTATGAAGCCATTTCTTGGGAGAAGATACATAGTAGCCTTAGTTATATGTTACAAAGCAATACAGAAAGTTTTATTATTCTATGGAAAATCCCTTCAGATATTTGAAAAGAAAATGTGTATTATCCACATTAGGCTCACTTTCCATGCCAAACTTTGCAGGATTCCAAGCATCTCCTAGACAAAAATCTTTTCTCATGTTGATATCGTATTAACAAGAGTCAGGATGGAATGAAAACATCTGTAGACTAATCCTCCACTTAACTTGATTCTGAAGATTCTTGCTACTCTGGCCTAGCTTGAATACTCCCATTATTTATATTATATATTAACACTCAAGGCTCACTAAAAGTACGAGGGTGCTCTCAACTCTTACATACCAGAGGTCCAGGTAACTGGACGGTGAAGTTTGGATACTACTAGGACACCAGGGCACACAGACTCCTGAGGAGGAAGATCTGGAATGCAAACCTCACATAAGAACCGTGCCTAGAATAGTACAGATGAAGTGTGAATAGGCATGGTAGCTATATACAGGGTTATATAGTAAAGGCTAAGAAACTATGAAACTAATAGTAAAAGACTAAGGGAAAGAGAGGCACCTTGGTTGATAAAGGGTTTACTTTGTGAGCAGGAGAACCTGAGAGCTCCAGAATCGATGTTAAAAGGAAAGAGAGAAAAAGACACCTAGATGTGTTGGCATACACTTGTAATCTTAGGTCTGGGGAGGTGAAATATTCCTGAGGCTGTCTGGCCATCCAGCCTGGCTTATTTGGTGAGTTCTAGCTCACTGAGATAGCCTATCTCAATACAAATTAAAATTAAGAGGTGATTACACCTGATTCTACCCCCCGGGTCTACTGCATGCACACAAACACACACATGCATATAAGCACACACATGAACATGGACACACACAAACACAAAGTGAAAGATGAACATATAGTAAATAAGAATTATAAGGAGAAAATGGAGAGACTAAATCAAAGGTAGTAGTCAAAGCTATATAATATTTTGAAATAAAAGCTTCAGATGTGAATACTTACTTGAAGAAACACAGCAAGACCCAAACAACACTAAGAAAAATATGTTCATAGCTTTTAGTTAAACTGTTTTTTACAAAGAGTAGAAGAAAAAGAAAAATGCAACCAAGGGCCAAAAGATAACTAGAATTCCCAAGTTTTATCCAAGAGTGGCTAGTGACCATTGACCATCCACAGATTTCAGCAAGAGAACTCCCAAACAGCTTTTCAGAAAAAAGGGACCCAAAGGAGGGTAGCACTATAAAGGACCAGAATATGAAGGGATCGTGTGTTTTTAGATGCTTAAACCATATATCAAGTTTGTTTTTATTCAAGTGTTTCCCTCCTTCATCCTTCCCTTCTGTGTGCATGTGTGTGTGTGTGTGTGTGTGTGTGTGTGTGTGTGTGTGTATGTGTGTGCGACACATACGTGGATGACCTTGGAGACCAGGAGAGGGCATTGGGTGCCCAGAATAGGATGGTGAGCTGCTGGGAACCAAACCCTACAGAAGAACAGTGAGTAGTTCTCTTAGATAATGAGTGGTGTTTCCAGGTGCAGTACAAAACTTTTTAAATAGTAGATAAGTATAAATAAACACTAATTTAAAAACATCATGAAATAAGGGAGGGTGATATAACAGGTATTTTTAAGGTTCTCTATATTTTTGGAGGGAAGAGATAACGATCAATTTTACATTTTGTGTCAAATAAGAACATTGAAAAAAAATATCCATTAAAAGAAAAGTGGCAAAAGACATAATTCCCAAATCCGTAAACTGCTTAAAATACAAACTAGAATCAATACACAATTGTTAAAAACATAAAGAAAACTATGTACTAATCTCAGGTTATTGGTTACCTTCTAGAAAGAAGGGAAATTGATGGGAGAAGGGACTATCAACCACACTGACTATATTTTATCTACTGTTTAATTTAATTGCTGGCAGTTACATACAGAACAGACACACCCTGTAGTGAACCCTGTCGAGCCCTGTCACCTTCTCCCACATCCCTCCCTCTTCTGGAGAAAAACACTCTTCACAGCCAGTCCTCTTCCTACATCTGTTTATTTGTCTGTCTGTGTATTTATTTATTTTAGAGACAGAGTTTTATTATTAAGCCCTGGATGACCTGGAACTTGTTATGTAAACCAGGCTAGCCTGAAACTCCCAGACATCCATTTGCCTCTGCCTTTAGAATCCTGGCATTAAAGTTATGCACCACCACATTGGGACCCCTCTTACTTTTATGTCTTCTTGTGCAGGTGACCACAGCTGCTGTGCTTTCCTGTCTATAATAGCCATGTTGTATCCAGAAGAGAGAGTTGTATAGGAGTCCTCCCCATTGTGCAGCTTTACAATCCTCCTCTCTCCTTCCCTGTGATGGCCCCCTAGTCTTGGGTGGGTGCTGTAGATGTTTCATTTAGGGATGAGCACTCAGCCATCGCATATTCTTAGTAGTTTGACCAGTTGTGCATCTCTTACCTAACCACCTCTCTTTAAATCTTTCCAGATCTGCTATTCTTTCCCTCTACTTTCAAATTGCATATGAATGGCTACCCTCAGGTCTCTCCCACCTCTCAGGGCTCTTTATTTTGCTCTCTGCTTTCTATAGACGCATTCCAACTTAAACAGAGAAATGCAAAAATTCAAAACTAGGATCCACATATGTATGAGAAAGAATGTATGACATTTGTCTTTCTGGGCTTGGATTACCTTGTTCAGTCTAATATTTTCCATAAATCCCATGATTTCACTTTTTGAAGCACTGCTTAGCATCCCATTGCATAAGTGTACCACATCTTCATTACTCATTCATTAGTGGATGGATGCCCAGGCTCGGTTCCATTTCATACCTACTGCGAACAACAATGCCAGCACAAGAAAAATATGGAAACCAGACAAATTATTACTCTTACATTTTAGTATAAGTTGTATACTAATACACTGGCATATTGAACAATAAGAAAAAATTAACTAAGGCTGTATTAGTAATGCTGAGAATTATATGGTTGGGATGAAGAGATGGCTCAGTGGTTTAGAGCATTCGCTACTTTTCCAGGGGACCCCAAGTTCAATCAGCACCCATGTTGGTGACTCACAAATGCCTATGACTCTAGCTTCTGTGAATCACCCTACATCTTCTGGCCTCCAAGGGCACCCCAAATATGTGTGTATATACATATACATCCATATAAATAAATATAATACATAACAATCTTTTAAAATGAGTATGAGAGTCAAAAGGAGATATAAGAAAAACTATAATCCTGTCTTTGTTTACCAAATAGATAGAGGCTGGGCTGTCATCTGGTTAACATATTTAATGTCCTGGATTCAATATGTAGCAGCATAAATGAAAAAAATGTTTAAAAGATTCCTTGTTGGTGTGTATCTATATGTCTATGTATGCTTTATCAAATTATACAAGGCTAGAAAAATGTTATAAACATAGCTGTGCTGGATAGTTTTATGTCAGCTTGACACTAGCTAAAGTTATGAGAGAGAAGGGAACATCATTTTAGAAAAAGCCTTTGTAAGATCAGGTTGCATGCAAGCAGTCAGGGCATTTTTAAATTAGAGGTTGATGAAGAAAGGCCCAGACAATTGTGGGTGGTGCTATCCGTGGACTGGTGGTCCTGGGTTCTATAGGAAAGCAGAGTGAACAAGCCATGAGGAGCAAGCCAGTAAGCAGCATCCTTCCATGGCCTCTGCATCAGCTCTGCCTCCAGGTTTCTGGGTTTCTGACCTGTTTGAGTTCCTGTCCTGACTTCCTTCAATGATGACAGTGATATGGAAGTGTAAGCCAAATAAACCATTTCCCCCTAACTTGCTTAGGTCATGACATTTCATCATAGCAAAAGTAATTGTAACTAAGAAAATGGCTGTAACAAGAATAAATTAATAAAAAAAAAAAAAGAAAAAAGAAAATGGCTTTCTTGGGTGGGAGTGAAGACAATGCAGAGAAATGGGAAGAGAAGAGTGAAGGAAAAAAAAAAAAAAAAACCAAAACAACACAGGATTTTAAAATTCCCTGTGGACATATAAAGAACCATATTTATCAACACAATTAGGCTTACTTTATGTTCTGTGACATGAGACTATGTTCAATCTAGAGTCTAGCAGCTGTATAACCCAAGAAGGTCACTAGAACTTGAAGACAGGAAATGAAGAAACTATTCTGTTTTCTTTGGTTCCAAGAGGCAGAGCTAACATAATGCAGCCAGAGTCTGCTAAGCTCTTTATGTTACGATGACCCCATCAGGAAGAGCTTAGTAAACACAACAATAAAGGTCTTATATTCAGAGTCTTGTCCTATGCATCAGAAGCCGGTGGTAGCTCTGTAGCTTTGTCTCCACTGAGGAAGCCATACAGGCTCCAAAAGCAATTCAGAAGCAAATTCCATGTACTCATCATTCAGAGGAGAACTGACTGGGAATCCTTTATCCTATGCAATAAGAACGAAGCACTACAGAGAAACTCAAGGAATTGAGTCTTGTCCAGCTTTATGGTGAAAATCCATTCCAGTGGGAATTGGGACCTACAGGCTTCCCTTAAACTTTGTATTATTATTTCTTTTGTCACTAGTCACCTCTTGCTGGATAGTTCATGGATTATTCTAGTCAAAAATTAAAACTCTGTTCCTATTCCATCATCCATAACTGTTGTTTGGATGGATTTTCTTATAGGTCTTATTTATATATGAGGAAAAGAAGGGAAGAGGAAATCTTGGCTGTAATCTTCCCAGGCACACCTATGAGAGAGCAGTCAGGGCTGTGTGGTTCATCACCACAGCTGTGTGACAACGTGCTCATTTGAAGAAAACAGTGTGAGGCATTAGAACATGTTATTGATGACAACAATCAATAATACATTTCTGGAGAATTTCCTCAGTTCTTCAGTTTTGTGTAATAGATCACCCTCATGAAAAATTTGTGGATTAAGGAATGGGACAAAATAAGAATAAATTATTTTTGAAACTCTGAAATATTTGGTAAATTATTGTTTTTTATCTATTGCAAATAATCATCAACATAGTTATAAAGCTTCCTGACTCATCACTTTAAAAATTTATTTATTTATTTATTATAATTTATTCACGTTACATCCCAAATGTTATCCCTCTGTCTTATCTTCCTGTTCCCACACTCCCTCCCTCTTCTGCTCTCTTCCCCTGCCCTAGACCTCTGACAAGGCATGTCCTCCTCCTCCACTGTCTGACCTCTGCCTTTCAGGTCTCATCAGGATAGCTTGCATCCCCTTCCTGTGTGTGCCCACAAGGCTGCCCCACCATGGGGCAGTGATCAAATCACAGGCACAAGATTATTGGAGGTAATGCCCCGATCCCCCTTGGAGAATGAGCTATCCATCTGCTACATCTGAGCAGAGGGTTTAGAGGGTCTAAGATCTCTGCTTGCAAAGTCCTTGGTTGGTGCAGCAGTTTGTGCAGTCCCCCTTGGGTCCAGATGCTCTGACTTTTATGGTCTTCTTGTGGAGCTCCTGACCCCTCCCTGTCTCTTCATCACCCAACTCTTGCATTCGACTCTCATGCTTTGCCCAGAGACTAAGTGTGGCTTTGAGTCCTAGTATCTTTCTCAATCTCCCACTGGGTGGAGTCTCTCAGAGGACATCTATGTTGGGCTGAAATCCACTTGTAATTGTGTATATACCATGAATGTCTTTCTGGGTCTGGCTTACCTCACTCAGAATGATCTTTTCTAGTTCCATCCATTTGTCTGCAAATTTCAAGATTTCCTTGTTTTTGATAGCTGCGTAGTACTCCACTGTGTAAGTGTACCAGAGTTTCTTTATCCATTTTTCAGTTGAGAGACATCTAGGTTGTTTCCATATTCTGGCTACTATGAATAAAGCTGTTATGAACATTGTTGAGCAAATATCCTTGCTGTATGGTGTAACATCTTTTGGGTATATGCCCATTCAGTCTAAGACCCTAGCCCATCAGTGGTGGTTTAAATAGGAATGGCCCCATAGACTCATGTGTCTGAATGCTTGGCTATAGGCAGTGAGTGGCACTGTGGAGGTGTGGCCTTGTTGGAGTAGGTGTGGCATTGCTGAAGGAAGTGTGTCACTGTGGGGGTGGCCTTTGAGGTCTCTTATGCTCAAGCTACATCCAGTGTGGCACACAGTCTCTTTGCTGCTGCCTTCAGATCAAGATGTAGAACTCTCAGCTCCTTCTCCCGCACCATGTCTGACTGTGTGCTGCCATGCTTCCTGCCATGATGACAATGTGTTAAATATCCAGAACTGTAAGCCAGGCCCAGTTTGATGTTTTCCTTTATAAGAGTTGCTGTAGTCATAGTGTCTCTTCACAGCAATAAAATAAAAACTCAGACACCATCTGGTGCTGCCACTCACATTTGGGGTGGGTCTTTCCACTTTAGCTCATTAAATCTGTAAGTTCTCTGACAGGTATGCCCAGAAGATTGCCTCTTAGATGATTCTAGATTCTGTCACATTGATAGTCATTATAACTATGTTAGGTGCCCTTTTTAATTCAGTTCAAATATCCAAGAGGAATATGTGGATATTTCCACTTCTACCGTTTTACACATAGAAGGTTTTTGCTAGAACAGTCATGGCAATTTTTGATAATCATGAAGCCCCAGAAATGCTGCTGAGGACCCTGCTTCATCAGGTGCTTACTCTGTTAAACTGAATCAAGGTGTCCATGCATCATTCCAGGGAAATCAACCAAATGGCATGGCATTTTATGAACATAAATGCTCAAGTTTCTTTTTAGTGGACATTTTCTGGTATCCAAAACGTAAAGTTCAACAACACTGAATTCATTGGCAACCAAACCTACTTAAAAATGAAACCCCATATCCCTGGGGGTTTCAATTTAGAGAGAAGAGAAATTTTCCTCAGCTTGCTGTTCCTCCTGCCAGGTTTCAGTTATAACAGAGAATCTTTTCACAAAATGTAGTCAATTTATAGTTCAGGCATCTAAAACACAGTTCATTGGCTCATCTGGACCCTGAGAAGCCTTCTAGTCTGTCCCCAGTGATCTGGCACACTGCTTATGGCTCACACTGAGAACTCACACACCTGGCAAGCTATCTTTACTTTCCTAATTCTCAGGAGGACTTCAAACTTAGTAGTACTTTGGATGGTGTGCTGTGTTCAATGTGCCAAGCCAATGCATGTAAAAAAAAAAAAAAAAAAGTAAACCTGGTCATAGGGAGATGATGTTGAAGACCAGGTAATGGTTTTCAGTTGTCTCATAGAAAAAAGTGAAGACATAGTTATATTATTTTGATCAAAGTATAATAAGGCCCAAAGCCTTTACCAATGGGTCCATTCTTGGTTTCATTAAAATCTATTCTCAGAGACTTAATTACCTCCTTTGTGACTAACTTGAAGTAAGTTTTTTGAAAAAATTGGGAGCAATGCAAAGTTTCATCCAACATTTAATACTATCCAAAGTGAAGTTACGTCTGGTGGGATTGTACAGCTCTACAAACACAGGCAAGATTTGAGACTTGATAGCTACAGTTGTTTGTGTTACCTGGGCCTCAGTTGTTGGCCTCACTACAACCAGGGGATTCTCGAAGTGTGGGGAGCTCTCCTGCTCCAATGTAATAAAGTAGAATCTGAGGACATCACTCAAACTTCATTGTGATAATTTTTTGTGACACATGGAAAGTATCCAGGACAGTGCCTGGCACACAGTACAGACTCCTAGTGTTTGTGTATAATCATCATCACTAAAATGGGGTTCAGCCCTAGCAGGAACTTGGCACTTCAGCACCAGGAATGCATTTATTTCTTTCTTTCTTTCTTTCTTTCTTTCTTTCTTTCTTTCTTTCTTTCTTTCTTTCTCTTCTTTTTTCTTTTCTTTTGCTTTTTCTTTCTTTCTTTCTTTCTTTCTTTCTTTCTTTCTTTCTCTTTCTTTCTTTCTTTCTCTTTCTCCCTTTTTTTCTTTTTTTCCTTTGGGCCAAATGTTGATTATTGAATTGCAACTCCTAGAGACTCTGTGTTGAGTATATCTTTGCATCATAAATCACTCAATTATTTGGCTAAATAGTAAGTAGGTTAAAATAAGAATATATAAATGATTGTGATCGGTCTTTGAGTGGGGGTATAGTAAGACAAGTAGATTCCCTTTTTCTCAAGTTTTTGTTTGTTTTGTTTTAGTTTTTCAAGACAGGTTTTCTCCATGTAGCCTTGGCTGTTTTGAACTTCCTTTGTAGACCAGGCTGACCTTGAACTCACAGAGATTTGTTTGCCTGGGACGGACTCCCTGCCACAACCAGCTTCTCAACTTATATTTCCCTTGGATGAATTTTTAATTTTATTTTTTCCTTAGAAAACTCTCTGTCTAGATCATGGCAATCAGTGAGACTGCAGAGTTGAGAGTGTGTATCCACTAGGTATTTGAAGATCCTGGCCAGCTAGTAAGAAAAGGCTACAGGCAATTCATATGACTCTGAGGTATGGAATTAGATTTAGGGCTTACAAAATCCACAGTATTTATGGATGTAAGGTCATAGGTTACGCTCTAACCTAGGCCTTAAATGTTAGGGAACGAATCATAATATACTTCCATGACCTCTTGAGCAATTTATTATTATATAAATTTTGTGAGTATTTATTACCTATTATATGTAGATAGTCCATCACTCACAGCACTGAAAAAGATAACATATAATCCTCTGAGGCAATCGGAAAGCAGACGGTTGTTATTTTAGAGTCTTTGGTTCCTACAATCAAGCTCTGAATTTCATACTTTTGCTGAGGATAATATTTTATAAGCAGGCTTTCATCTGTCACCCTTACTTTGCTAAAAGTAGCTTTAAGCATATGGGCATTTTGATGAGCTTTTCATGTGTGTGTGTGTGTGTATGTAACATTTGTCTATGAACCAATGGATTTTCCTCTAGAGTCAAAATACAAAGCATATAGATGGATGTTCAAGATGGTGGGAAAGCTAGATGGTCTGTAGTAATGGTCAATGGTAATGGTAAAATTGGTAGCTCTTTGTCATGGATGTTTAAGATTAAGAGGTAGAAGTAGCAGAACTTTCTTGGTAGAAGGAGAGAACGTGGTGCCACAGTTGGGTCTGAGTGAAAAACAAGGGGGAGGGAAGGGTCATAGAAAAAAAACATTAGGAATTGCAGTGTCCCTGATATTTTTTTTTCCAAAATTATAACCTTTGAGTTTAAGCCATAATTGACTTGAATAAAACCATTTTATTGGAACAATTTTCAGGTATTTGGGAGTGATCTTGAGCAATATTTGGTATAACCAAATTGCAGGACCGTGGAGACATTTGAAGGTCATTGTCATGGAATTTGGCGCTAAGCACTCTTTACATAGCCAACTCTTAGTCATTCCTGGAAACACAAACTTATGCTGATAGACTTTCTTCTGCCTGCTTGGGGCAATGCCAGGTGGTGTAAAAGAGAAGCACAAGTGTGGCAGTGGGGACTCATTCCTGGTCCAAGTGTGCTTTTATGAGTATATCTTTACTCTGTGCCATCTTTTCAGTCCCTAACCCTATCCTATTGATTCTGCCCTACGTGAGTTGTCAAAGCCCAAATGTGGAGAGTTACACATCTGGAGAGGCCATTAATCATTAGGCACAAATAAATTATAATATAAACCATGGGCTTTGGACCCCAGTCTAAAAACAACTTTTCTTTAAATTGCTGATTCCTAACTGCGGTCTATTTTAGGGCTCATTACTATCCTTTGGCTAGTAGGTCTAACTTTCTATATTCTTTCTTTGAACTGCTGTGGGATAAGTGTGGGATCTGGAAAATTAGTGATGTCAGAACTTTGACTTCCCCTGCCCTGGATGCCTCACCCATGTTTCTCATAGGACCCTTTCCACTTTCTATTTGTTGCCCAGCTGTTATGAAAGTGGCTCAGGAAATGATCTGTC
Source organism: Acomys russatus (assembly GCF_903995435.1). Classification (NCBI taxonomy): domain Eukaryota; kingdom Metazoa; phylum Chordata; class Mammalia; order Rodentia; family Muridae; genus Acomys; species Acomys russatus. The sequence goes on from NC_067159.1 coordinate 2,525,966, forward strand.
ACACATCATTCACACCTCAATGCAAATTTAGGCTAGCATGTTACCTCTCCCTGGGGTATTTGCATTTGATGATTTACCCCCTTTAAATACACAACAGTACCTTTTCCTGAAGAATTCTAGAGGAATTTAAGTTCTAGTCACAAAGCAGTAGACCTGGTATTTCACTGAGCAAGGCAGCTCTAGTGTATAAATCTGGGTCTCTCCATACACTTTACTTAAATAAGCCATTTTGGATGCTGTTGAAACCTGAACTTTCTTGACCTGCATTTTTGTGAACCAAGGAGAGATCAATCATCATCTCTGAAATAAGAAAGATGGTCTAGACACTATGGAAATCTTGCTGGGAGTGGTTCATCCTTTTTGTTTATATGACAGATAGGCTCTAAGAAGCCATCTAATGGTTAATTCTTTATGGAATGCATACCTCTACAGTGCCCTGTCCCTTTAAATCAGATGGATCTATATCACTAATAGACTGTGGTGGGAGTGAGAATATGTGGCTTCTCATGCTAAGGCCTTAAGACATTGCATTTCCTACTTTCCTTTCCTGGGTCTTTCACTTTGGGGAAGGCTATTTGACATGCAACAATGATCCACATCAAATGCCTGTCTGGGGAGGTTCCTGTGGAGAGGCTAAGCTGACAGCCATGCTATTGGACCACTTAGGAAGTGACTAAAGTGGGTCAAGCCTTCAATTGATTATGGTCTCAGCTGGCATGATTACAGTTTCATGATGGATTCTAACAGCTCCTGTCTAAGATATTCCCTAATCCCTAACTCAGAGAGACTGCAAAAATGATAAGTTATCATTATTTTGAAAGACTAAGCTCCAGGGTCCTCAATTACTTAACACCATCTCTTGGCCTCTTAACCTTAATCACTTCTCCTGGAAATCTCAGTAAGAAAGCTGGCCATAGTGTTACCACCATGTTGTTAGGAGCTGTTGTGTTTTCTAATGGGATAGGATAATTCAGCTGAGAGCAATTTGGCTCAATACAGTTTCTGACAAAATGAACTGACCAACATGATAATTTGTGGAATATTAATAGTTTGTTTCTAGTTTCATGACATTGTTTATTTTGGTTCATGAAAGAAAGTGTTTTTGCAACTTTTTATGAGTATTCAGTAATTTTTGTCTGCCTTTCAGGATTTGGGGGACTTGTGTTCATATATTGTGTTTATATTTCTATTCCTCTAGACTAGGATATGTTTTGACCAAATTGATTTCAGATCACTCTTGTTTCCACAAAATTGCTTCCAGTCAAATTGTTCCTGACAAAACTATCCTCATTATATCTTACTTCTAATTGATCTATAAAGCATTAAAAACATATTCTGTGTAACTCTATGGAAAACCCAACACACTTCTACTTTGTGAATTAACAATGGGGAATAGAATGGGCAGCCCTCAATGTGAGTCTAGTCATTTCTGCTGTTTATGCTCTTGGATGACCATCACTGAATAAGTGGATCCTGGAGGAATCCAGGACTGATCCGGTCCTGAAGAGAATATCGAAGAGGTGTTGAGATATAACTCTCAAGTTACTTTTTACTTTTATAAATATCTAAGGTTAGGATGTAAGGACCATGTGGCTTCAATTTTTGGAAAGATAGTAATGTTGTTATTTGGGAATACACACTGCTGCAAGAGCCAGATGCCATGTCACTTAGGACTGTGGAAAGGCCTCATTACAAAATACATATAAAAACTAAAATGAGACTGGAGAACAGATATAGCAACTACTTATCAGTGGTTCTCTGTTTTAACAACAAAATTGTGGTCATGCCAGGTCTCCTGAGGATCTGAGGCAGCCTTGTTGTTTGTTGGTATTAATGTAAAAACAAAACCAAAACAAACAAAGAAAAGCCCACAGCTCTCATCTTAAAACAAAAATAAGAATTTAAGAGTTTATTCTAGAACCAAATTTGAATGATCATGGCCTCTGAACACAGATTTAGATTACCTCAAATTGCATGTTTCCATGTGGAAACAGTTTCATGAAATTTTAGAGTGTTTTATAGAACAAAGAAAGTAATAAATTGAGGTAATTTTAAGATACAGTAGTAGGCACAATAGGGGAAGGCTTTTCTATGGGCCTCAGATGTTATCCAATGGCATTCTGAGTTTGGAGGTTGGTGGAAGCTACTGATATTGTAAGTAAATAGAATCCAAGAGTTTTTTAATCTACCAGTCACAGTGTGTTAGTTCTTACAAAGTGGTAGACAAAGAATGGCCATTTACGGGGCTAAAGCTAGCCAAAGACAAGGTGACTAACCTCTTGTTCTGCAATATTCCAATCTTTTCAAATCACTCAAGTTTTAATCAGTCAACCAGTCTTTGCAGATGTTCCTTCTTCCCAGGAATTCTCATTCCCACTGGTTCCTAACAGGAAAATGTTTTTCCCCTCAAGTCTAGCATAATTCTTAGTGAGAGAGAAATTATGTCCTGCCCACAACCACATGCATGAACATAGTAGTAGCCTCTTTAAGTTAAACATCCAGATAGGACCAGAGCCCTGGCTGAGATAGCTTCATTACCACTCCCTGAGAGCACGTGTATAAGCTAGACTTAGCTGGCCTACATTTCTAATTTACAGAAATTGTTATGTGATACAAGTTTGTTTTAAGCCTCAATTATATGGTAACAAAATAATATAGAGGACCAAAGAATTGAATAGTGTCCTCAAAGGTGGACTCTTGGCCTCTCTCTGAATGGCATTTGACAACAGCAAAGCTGCTGGCTGGGGTTCTATACCAGCCCCCAACTTATTCTTCTTACCTTCTTTGAGGCAGAGACATCTTAACATATGTGTACGGTCATCTCTGCTTCTGGCTTCAAACCTATCCTTTCATCTCTCCCTTTTTCCTTCTTTATTTCCATTTGGTGTAATGAAGGAGGACAATGTTTGGAATTTAAGTGAACTTCTTAGACCTCTAAATAGATGCATTTGAGGTAGATGTGACATATTTCCAGGGGAATGTTCTGGGGGGACCCTTTAAGTCTGAGCCAGATGAGTGGCCCATGATCACCGATGATGGCATACAGAACTTTGGCAGTTGAGAGTCAGAGACTCAGATGATAGCTATGATTTTGATAGTCTGGATTTGATGACAATGTGCTTTTTTGGGGGTGCAGAATTTATAAATATTCTTATAATTCAGACTTTAGATAAGCAACAAGATATGAATATGGGTGGGTTCTCTTTCTTTTACTAGACTTGCCTCTGTTCCTAACTTCCTGGATCAAGAGTAGAAGTCATGGTTCAGTGAACAACTTTTGTATTTTCACTGAATGAATCCTCAAGGAGAAGAAAGTTTTTAATCTAGTAAAAATGCCCTGACTTCTTGTGACGGTTTCAGAATGCATCTCAGGAAAAACACTCATTTGAAGTCAACGCAGAAGTAACAGGGTTGCTTCAGAGTAGATAATAGGAACATTCAAAAGACACCCACAATGCAAGGCAAACCTCAGAAGGGCAGAGTCTTGAAGGGACATTAATATCCTTTGAGGTCAACTAAACCTCTAAGCCATAATTTAGATAGAAGAGAGCTTCTACTAGAGAATTCCAACTAGAAATGAACTGACCATAGTGGCAATAAAAAGGCCAGCTACTGACTACCCTGACTGGTCTGAAGCCCCGAGACATTGTATACAGAAGTGACCTCAGTAAGAGAATGGCCAAAACCACTACTTTGGACTGATCACAGGTCAATAATTTGCAGTATTAACACCATAGGGTTAGTTTCTCCCCTAGAATAGCTCATATGACATTGAATCATTGTCATTGAATGGGCCATAGGTGAAGTGGAAGTTTCTGGTTTCTTTAAAAACTCATTTGTGTCATGGGAGTTTTTTTTTTTTTTTTTTTTTTTTTGTTTTTGGTCCCAAGTACGGGATGTAGGAATGCTTTTCCACCATTGAAAACAGACTTATAACTTTTGCTAGTAGAAAACAGACTTGTGAAAGGGCACATGTATTGCTGGAAGCTGTCTTATGAGAAGGCCATAATTTTTGCCAGCCGGAAAACATCCTTGTATGGACTCTGAGAAAGGATACATAGAAGCCCACAGACCGTGAGAGAATGCTTTTGCACTGTTACACTTTGCAACAGTTCACATTACTTTGCTGGTCTTCATTTTTTTCAACACTTCACTTTGCAGAGAAAAATACTGCAGAGAACTTCCTGTGGCACTCCAGTTGAGTCTTGTCACTTCCACTGACTCATGCTGATTCGGTGGAGTCTTGCTGTTTCTGCTGGATCATGCCACTGCTGATGATTCATGTTGCTGTTTGGTGTTTGGTATTTGACTGGGCTGCTGGTATTCTGATAATGAAGAGTGGAATTCCTCCAAGGAACTATGTCTAAGAAGGTCCACATCCCCCATGTCTATTAACCTTAGTTCTCTTTTATCTAAGGACAGTGGGCTAGAAAATAGTTAGAAGCATTTAAGAACCCCAAATAAAATAGGTTTTGGAAAAATCTAAGCTTACAAATGGAGCCCAGCCATGGCTTAGGCATAACGGGTAACTTCTAATGCTGTAGAGGAATCAGCAGGTTTTGATGGGATGGCAATATTGTTTAAGGAGGTCAGCAAAATTGTGGCTAGGGCCACTGGATTTTCTCCAGAGCCAGTGGGAAGAGAGAAACAGGGTTAGAATTGAGGAGCTGCAGGGTCAGGGGGGATGTGGGAGAAGCTATCTCATTTGCTAAGGTAATATAAGGCCCTGGAGAAGCCTTTACTGACTTCTTACAGAGATTAGGTTCAGCTATAAATAGAGCCATATGAGACTCTGAAACCAGACAAGATTTGATAAAGATCTTGGCATTTGAAAATGCAAATACTAAATGTAAGAGAGCAATTAGACCATTTGAATCGTGAGAATCAACAACAGACTAACGGCTAAGAGAGACAACTGGTATTGGCTCTTAGGAGCATCATGCCAATATGACAGGACAAGGCATAGATAGAAGTCTCAAGAATCAAAATGCCTGATGCTTTAATTGCAATGAATATAGAAAGTTCCAAAGAAACTCTAAGTCTAGAAGCTTTAAAGCCCAAAATAGCAGGTACCTTGACTGTGGAGAATATGATATTCACAGGAGAGAACAAGAAGTTTCTGGTTAAATGGAATGCAATGGCTTCCCAGGTTTTGTAGTTGTTGTGGAAAGGGCAAACATTGGTCTAGGGAGTGTAGGTCCAAGAAAGATATAAAAGGTAACATCTTGACATGAGGAAAAGAACAGAGGTACCTGTGAGCTTAAGGTCCCACCACAAACAATATGATTACTCTTCCTTTGGCCAGCCAGGAGGCACTAAGTGGGAGGGAAAAACAAAACTAAGTATTACTGATTTTATGCATGCTACAGATGCAGTGCAGCTTTGGATGTGGCCACTGATGTGCCTCTCACACTATCCCCAAAAGTTAGGGACTATGTTATAAGATAACCACTGGTGTTTATCATCCTTTACCTTCAGGGACAGTAGGAATAATCTTGGGAAGAAGTGGATTAACTTCTCAAGGATTTATTGCTCATCCAGGTATTAAAGATGGGGATTGCAAGGAAGAAATTAAAATCCTGGCAAATATGAAAAAGGAGATGCAAATTAATGCAGGGGTTATAATTTCTCAGCTATACTGTTTCCTTACTTCAAGGTCAAGGCTGCTCCAGCAGAGAGAACAGAGGCTTTTGAGAGTACTTGAAAACATGTGTTCTGGCAAACAGTGGCTTAGCAAACAAAGACCCAATAATGGTATAACGGAGTGATGTTGAAATAGGTTTGATAGATACACAAGCTGACATCAGTATAGTTCCCCAAAAGTCTGGCATACCAGATTGGCCACTTCAGAAGGCTTATATACAGTTTATAAGAATTAGTAAATTATCAAAAATAACACAACATGTCTGATGGATTAAATGTGTGGGACCAGAAGGAAAAATAGGAAAGTTGAGACTTTATGTGGTTGACATACCCATAAGTTTATGGAGCACTCAAATTAAAATTCCTATAATCCCAGGGACAGCAAATAAGGAAATCAGGGGTGATATGGTAGATGCTCCGTGATCAAGAAGAGTCATAAGCTGTGCCTGTATAGGGCATCAAAGGGATGGAGTTTCTAAATTTGTAAGCGGAGGCACTGCTGAAATACCAACTGCCATACCTTTAAAATGGATATCAAACAGACCTGTGTGGCAAGATCAGTGGCCCATAACAAAAGAAGAGTTGCAGTACAAAAGCAGTTGAAGGCTCAACACGGTAGAACAGTCTACCAACCCATGAAATTCCCTTATGTTTGTGGAAAAAGGAAACCAAACAGAGGATAATAATGGATTTAAGAGCAGTGAATAGAGTAATTCAAACAGTGGGTCCTTTACAGCCTGGACTTTCCTTGCCTTCTTTGTTACATAGATTATGGCCTATAATAATAGTCTATTTAAAAGATTGCTTTTCTACAATACCCTTGCATGAGCAGGATAGGGAAAGGTTTGTTTTATCAGTACCTACTCTGAACAATAGTGGTTCAATAAAAACATATCATTGGAAGGTACTTCCCTAGGGACTGTTAAATAATCCATCTTTTTTTAATAGTCCATCTTTATATCAATATTTTGTGCAACAACCATTAGAAACAATTCACAGGCAATTTCTTTAACCTATTGTTTATCATTATATGTATGATATTTTGTTGGCTGATTCTGAAGCAGATACTATAGAGAAAATGTTTAAGAAAACACAAAGAATTCTGCCATGTTGGGGGTTACAGATTGCTCCAGAAAAAAAATACAAATAGGGGGTTCACTTAGTTATTTGGGTTATAAAATCAATTAACAAAAAACCAACCACAAAAGGTACAGATTCATAGAGACCAATTGAAAACTGTTAATAATTTTCAAAAATTAGTGGGAGATATTAACTGGCTGAGACCTAAAATTGGACTAAGTAGTTACGAATTAAGTAATTTGCTTCAAAAATTACAAGGAGATGCCAATTTAAACAGTCCAAGATATCTAACAGCTGAAGTAGAAAAAGAATTAGCTCTTGTAGAACAAAGATTGCAAGGTGCATATGTGGATTGAATTGATCCTAAACTTGATTGTATTTAGGTAATTTTTACCTTCAACTCATTCTCCTACTGGGCTCATTAGGCAAAGGGAAAAGATAATATTATGGAGTATATTTTATTAGCACATAAACAAAGTTTAAAAATTGAAGGCATTTATAGAAAAGAGCTCTGAATTAATTATAAAAGGTAGAAAATGTCTACACGAATTGATGGAAACAGACCCAGACAAAATTGTAGTACCTCTTACTAATGCTGAGATTATGTCATGGGTGATCAGTGAAGATTGGCAAAGAGGTTTTTTTTTTTTTTTTTTTTTTTTTTTTTTTTTTTTTTTTTTTTTTTTTTTTTTTTTTTCGATACTTCACTTTGCAGAGAAAAATGCTGGAGAGAACTTCTTGCATTCCGGCTGAGTCTTGCCAATTCCACTGACTTGAGACAATTCAGTGGAGTCTTGCTGTTTCTGCTGGATTGTGCCACTGCTGCTGATTTGTGTTGCTGTTTAATGTTTGCTATTTGACTGGGCTGCTGGTATTCTGGAAATGAAGAATGGAATTCCCCCAAGGAATTACATCTTAAAGTGTTTACATCATCCCCCATCCCTATTAACTCTCATTCTCTCCTACTTCTGTTTTGTAGGTTTAAAGGGAGGTATTTGCATTTAACAACCCTAAATTAAGTATGTTTTTGAAAAAGGTAAACCTACATATAGGCTTCTGCTGGATAGAAGGCTATGCTAGTCTACCACCCTGCCTATACTATTAAAATTCCAGGAGGAAATAGTATAGAAGAAAGAGGGGGAAAAAAGAAAAAGAAAAAGAAAAGAAAGTGGACAGAAGCTCATGTAACAGCATGGTCAATATTGTGTGGATGACCAACATCCAAAAATAAACCTAAATTAGCCTTTCTCTTTTTCTCATATATACTGACTCAAATATTTTGTTAGAACAGCAGCAGCAGCAGCAGCAGCAGCAACAACAACAACAACCTGACTAATAGTTTCCTTTTTTCTCTTTTCTCTCATGGGGAATTTTTTTCCTTCAGATTTCTTTCTAAATTCACAACAGTATTATGGGAATTAGCACCAAGGCCCTTGAATTTTCTCTAATTTTAATTCCTATTAGATAAGAACACCATAAAATGTGATATAAAAGTTGTTTGTAAGTGACATGAAGACAAGAAGGTGGGATACTGTATTGGGTGGATTTGTGTGGCAGCTTGACACAAGCCAGGGTCACCAGATAGGAAGGAGCCTCAGTTGAGGAAATTTCTCCATGAGATCTGGTTGAAGGGAATTTCTCAATTAGTGATCAATGAGGTAGTCCCCAGCCCACTGTGGGTGGTGGCATCCCTGGGCTGGTGGTCCTCGGCTCTATAAGAAAGCAGGCTGAACTCAAAAGGGATTTTGACCTGGAAGTATAAAGCAAACACACCCTTTCCCCCTCTAAGTTGCTTTTGGTCATAGTGTCCTAGCATGGCAACAGAGAACAAACTAGAACAGCTCCAAAAGTGAGTGTGGGGATTTCAAAAGATGAAGTTGGGGAAGGAAGGACACACACATTCATACCACAGCAACAGAGAGTAAAACATGTTAAAACCCAGCAAACTTAACTCCATCCCATTGGCAGACTTTACTGAGTACATGTTAAATGTATGTCCCAGACTCTCCTGAGTGCCCGTTACACAGCAGAACTACCCTACACTACCTTGTCAGTTTATGGAAGGTTAATGCTACCTCAGGCAGATTCAAGAAATCCTTGAGAGGTTCATGAGAAGCTTGCTTCACTTAGACTTCTCACCAAAGTTTAAAGAGTGTCTCTCCTCATGAAGATACAGAATGCTTTGGAAGAGAAGAAGAAAGGCAAGTGAAGGGCACAGTCTCATTGTGAGTCATTCATGACCTGGGTAGGGACTATTTGTGTAGGTACAAAGCCCATTGTTAGACAGGTGGAGAGAATGGTATACAAGTTCCCTGGGGAATGCCACAGCCAGATGACCTAGCTTCTTGTTCACTGAAACTGTGTATCTCCAGAGACACAGCTCGCACTTCTCCCTTACCTGAAAGTTCTACCTCACATTCCAAAATGACTGAATATGGCTGTAACTGTGAACAGAGTTCAGTCCATCCAGGAACACTTAATATATGCTATGCTAATGCATGCAGGTGTACAAACAAATCAGTATTTAGTTTTTTTTTTTTAAATTGTGGGTATTTAAGACATGTTTTTAGTAACACTTTCCCCACAGGAAAATGTTCCAATATAAAAAATATGATAGCTGAATTATTCATTAGTGTATTCAACAGTGTGTTAGCAAGTATTAACTATGTGGCTAGTGCTGAGTTGGCCACTGGAAACAAATGTAGACTTAGCTTCTGATAATGTAGTTCATGTTTTGAGAGAAAGGGGTTTTCTGTTATGAATCATGTAAGAAGCTAATGATTGTTTCAGGTTGGTTCTGCAAATAAAAGTGGCTTTGGTGAAATAAAATCCTGTGGGGTTTTTTGTTGCTATTGTTGTAGAATATTTTGAAATGATTCACTGACCAAAGCTTCCCAATAAGTCACAGGGCCCCACATTAAGCAGGTGTTTCTGTTTCAAAGCACCTCTAGGTAAATAAAGATGTGTTCATGAAGTAAAGACTTATGGGAGAGCGAGAAACCCTGGAGGAAGCTCCAGTAGTCAGACTCACCTAGCTTTGTCTCCCTTTTCTAGGTTGAATATATGATTTTCCAAATCGACTAGATAATTATTTCAAAGACCCATATTTATGAAGCAGTGAGATTAAAGATGGGTCTGCTCTGTAGGCTTGAGTTGGTCCCTTTCTGTGGGGGAAAGAGGCAATGACTGACAGCGGCAATTTTTCATCATTTCTTCCATGCATTTAGCTTCAAGGCCTGCAGAAAGCTGTGAATGACCCAGGCCTTCCTGTAAGTCAGATAATGATCGACCAATCAACTGGAAAAAAATTGATTTTGTCAAAACTCATGAAGAGCTGTGGGATGATCAATGTCTCAGTGAAGTCGGGTTTCACCCAAAACTGCCCAAAGTTAGAATTAAATGTCAGATACAATTTAACACTGATGGTCTAGCCATACCTTTACCAAGGGAGGCTGCTCCTGAATCTGCCTGTCAGATTAACTCCCCATGGCAGGCTCCCCTGGCTAAATGATCAGGGTCTGGCACACTGCCACACCACACTCTCTCCAAAGGACATAATAGTGAGAACTTGGTACTTAGGGCCATGGATTTTGTCAAGGCTGGAAGAGAAATAATATTGAATGAGAGAGAGAGAGAGAGAGAGAGAGAGAGAGAGAGAGAGAGAGAGAGAGAGAGAGAGAGAGAGAGAGAGAGAGAGAGAGAAGGAGGTGTGGGGTATCAGGTCTGAAATAAATATGGGTGTTGCATTGAATGGGGAGCACTAAATGGTAACTTTCCAGAAGGAATTCTGACAGGCTCAGGGGACTAGAAGCACTGAGGACCATGTTAAAAGCAGGCTATGATTCCTGTGGGATTTATTTCAGCAGAATGACTGGCACCAAAACCCTGTAATCCTCTCCATCCACTCTCCAGTCTGATCAAAGAGCCTTCCCTCTATCCAGCTCGTTCCTTCCCTGGTTTGTGCTTGCTTTTTCCTCTTTATTCCTTCTTCTGGGTATTAAATCCTGACATGCAACAACACCCACTTTCAAAGACACAAGGGTACAGGGGCAGCAGATCTCTCCTATGCAGACCGTTGCCATCGTGTAGGGTCTTCAATAGATGCATTGCATGTATGCCCTTGTAATTCAGAGGGCCATTTTCTTTGTAGTGAACTTAAATGTTTCTATCTACAGCTACAGTGATCTTTGAGGAAAACATCCTGTTGCTCCTGAGTAAGTGTAACATCCTGAGACTTTGCCTAAATTTTCCTGTTTGTCAGCCAGGTGTCAACTGCATCCAACTATCTCTAATTTAACTGCATTTATCTTGTAATCCTTGCATTGTTAAACATTGTTCCAATTAGTTCCATTTCTCCCTGAAGCTCTTTCAGCTATGGACAACTGGAGTAGGTGTTGTTGCTGTTGTTCTCAAAGCATGAAGGCCATCATTCAGACTAAGGTTTTGGCAAACACGCACAGTAGAGATCACTACATTAGTACCACTGAGAGATCTGATTTCTACCACAGCAGCTGTCTTTCTTTATATATGTCCTCCTCTGTGAAAGAAGCTCAAAACAACAGAAGGTCTAGACTCCAATCCAACCAGTGAGAAATCAACCCTTCTCATCCATTCAGAAAGAAAAAGTGAGATGGAGGGAAGGAGGAACGGAGGGAGGAATTGGGAGGGATGGGGTCACTTGAGCTCTTTATAACTTGAGCACTGTAGATAACCCCTCACTCATAAGTGCTATTCTATAACTTTTTGGTCGAGCTTTAAAGGTGGATAAATGTAAATAGTTCAAATTATTTTATTTGAAGTAAGGAGTCAGTGGTGGCCTTGCTAAAACATGATTGCCATAGATATGATGAAGTCACATGCATGGCAAAGGCAGACTCCAGTGCCCTCCCCACACTAACACTTATCTACATATCTCTACTACGGCAGAAAATCCCTCTTGGAGCACTGAGCAGTGGAGCAGCCAAGTCTATATTTTTGTCTACTTGATCTTTATTTTATCCATTGCTGCACACATATTCAACAGCACAAAGTGTTTAGGATATATTGATTCTTCTGGCATTAACCAAGATAAGATATTATCTATTTCCTTGAGATTATTGTTATATTAAAACGTTTTAAATGAAAAAAGAAAAAAAGTAAATAGAATTATTTTGTTGCTCAGACAAACCTTGAAAATACAATCTTTCTGTATTATCCCAAATGACTAGGATTATTGGCCTGTGCCATGAAACCAGCTTTAGAAATTATTTTTACACACACACACACGCACACACACACACACACACACACACACACACACACACACACACACACAGAGTCATAGTCCCCTTCCTCCTCTCCCCCTTGCCCTATTCTCTCTCCTCCTACCCAGCCCCTACTCATCAAGTCACATCAGAACTGAGCCTATCCTCTTCCTCTGTGGCCAGGCAAGGCGGCCCTGCCTGGGGGAAGTAATAAAAAAAAGCAGGCAACAGAGTCCATGTTAGAAATAGCTCCTGCTCCCCTTACTAGGGGACCCATATGAGGACCAACGTACCGAGTGGCTAGATGTGTGTAGGGATCTAGGTCCAGTCCATGAATAGTCTTTGGTTGGTGCTACAGTCTCCACAAGCTCCCCTGGGCCAAGGTTAGTTGATTATGTTGGTGTTCTTGTGGAGCTCCTGTCCCCTATGGGTCCTTCTATCCCTCTTCTCATTCTTCCACAAGGCTCACTGTGCCCTGCCTAAAGTTTAGCTATGAGTCTGATCTTCTGTTTCCACCCACTGCTGGGTGGAGCTCCTCAGAGAGCATCCATGCTAGGCTTCTGTCTGCAAGTAGAGCAGACTATCATAGTGTCAGGGGTTAGCTCTCTCCCGTGGGTTGGCTCTCAGGTTGGGCCAGATATTGGTTGGATGCTTTTGGGTATATGCCCAGGAGTGGTATATCTGGGTCTTGAGTTAGAACTATTCACAATTTTCTGAGAAAGCACCAGATTGATTTGCAAAGTGGACATACAAGTTTTTAATCCACTGGTGAAATATGTACCATTTAAATTTATAATTTCTAATTTATGTCTCTATATTTTTGCAGAATTTATAAAATAGTAGGTTTACTTATTCATATTTTATATGTGGAGTTTATAAAATATTAGAGTTCCATATTGTTTTCTGAAATATACATAGTATTAGTTATTCCTTTCTCAACTTTTTTTTCTATCCTGACATCTTCCTGTTCACGTAAACCTAATCTCCTATTATTCTTTGCACCACTCCTCTCTCCCAAGCCCATAGGCATTTAAATGCAGTTACCCTTCATGGAATAAACTATTTTGCTCCAAAGCCAAAAGATGACAAATCCAAGGCCAGGTGTGGGATATCTCTTTTTAAGTTGTTGGTCATAAAGTTCCCAGAAGACTATTCAGACCTGTGGGGCTCAGGAGCATCCACATTATACATTCGCATCCTGCTCTGCCAGTCCTCTGCCTTCTGGGGGTCACTGGGGCACATCCAGCAGACATGAGCTACACACTGTCCCTTGAGCTCCATTATCATGCCCATGGCTCTTCCTTCCCTCCAGAGAAAACAAGATATTCCATGAGAAAACCAAATTTAAATAATCTATAAATTAAATCCTACAGGATACTAGAAGGAAAACTCTAAACCAAGAAGGTTAGCTGTACACCAATAAATCACAGGAAATAAAGACCATTGCAGAAAAATATAAAGAAGAGAAACACAGACACACCACCACCACCACCACCATCAAAATAAAAGGAACTAATAATTATTGGTCATTAATAACTCTCAATATCAATGGACTCAATTCACCATAGAAAGACTCAGGGCAACAGAATGAATGCATAAACAGGACCCATTATTCTGCACACAAGAAACATACCTCAGCAGCAAAGATAGACATTACCTCAGAGTAAAAGACTGGGAAAAGAATTTCCAAGCAATCGACCAAAGCAGCAAGCTGGAGTAGCCATTCTAATATCTAATAAAATAAAATTTCAACTAAAATTAATAAAAAGGTATGAGGAAGGACACTTCATACTCACCAAGGGAAAAACCCATCAAGATGGCATTCTGAACATTTATGCCTCAAATAAAGGGTGCCTACATTTGTAAAAGAAACCCTAATAAATCTTAAATCACACATTGATCCCCATGAACGAATAGGGAGAGACTTCAACACACCACTCTCCCCTATAGACAGGTCATTGAGACAGAAGCTAAACAAAGAAATAATTAAACTAATAGATGTCATGACTCAAATGAACCTAACACATATCTACAGAAAATTTTACCCCCAAACAAAAAAGAATATACTTTCTTCTCAGCATGTCATAGAACCTTTTCTATAGTTGAACATATAGTTGGTTACAAAGCAAGCCTCACCAGATACAAGAAAATTGAAAGGGCCCCTTGTATTTTATTAGATCACCATGGATTAATGCTAGTCTTCAACAATAGCAGAAACAACAGAAAGTCTACACACTCATGGAAACTGTACAGCTCTCTACTGAATAACCACTGAGTGAGGCCAGAAATGAATGACATTAAAGACTCCTAAAATTCAATGATAAAAGAAGACACAGAATACACAAACTTATTGGACATAATAAAAGCAGTGTTAAGAGAAAAGTTCATAGAATAAAGTGCCTTCATAAACAAATTGGAGATCTCATACTAGTGACATCACAGAATATGTAACTGCTCTAGAAGAAAACGAAGCAAACACACCAAAGATGAGTAGATGGCAGGGAATAACCAAACACAGGGCTGAAATCAATAAATTACAAACAAAGAGAACAATATGAAGATTCAAGGAAACCAAGAGCTGGTTCTTTGAGAAAATCAACAAGATAGACAAACCCTTAGCCAAACTAACTAAAAGGCAGAGAGACAATATCCAAATTAACAAAATCATAAATAAAAAGAGGACATCATAACAGATACTAATGAAATAAAAAAATAGATCTTAGTTTAAAAGCCTGTATTTCATGAAATTGGAAAACCAAACTGAAATGAACAATTTTCTTGATAGATTCCAATTACCAAAGAAAATCAAATCAGGCAAACAAAGGAAATAGTCCCATGAATCCTAAGGAAACAGAAACCATCATTAAAAGTCTCCCAACCACCCTCCCCTTTACCAAACAACAACAACAACAAAAACCCAGGGCCAGATGGTTTCAGTACAGAATTCTACCAGATTTTCAAGAAGAGCTAATCCAATACTTCTCAAACTATTCCATGAAATAGAAGCAGAAGAAACATTACCAAACTCATTCTAAGAGGCCACAATAAACTTGATACCTAAAGCACACAAAGACACGACAAAGAAAGAGAATTTTAGACCAATTTCTCTTATGAACATTGATGGAAAAATAATCAATAAAATATTCAGAAACCAAATCCAAGAACAGCTAAAAAAACATCATCTACCATGGTCAAGTTGGCTTCATCCCAGGCATGCAGGGGTGGCTCAACATATGAAACTCCATCAATTTAATCCATCACATAAACAAACTCAAAGGAAAAAAACATAACCATCTCCTTAGATGCTGAAAAAGCATTTGACCAAATCCAACACCCCTTCATTTTAAAAGTCTTAGCGAGATCAGGGATCCAAAGCACCTACCTAAACACAATAAAGGCAATATAAAACCAGCCTATAGTTAACTTCAACTTAAATGGAGAGAAACTTAAAGCAATTCTACTAAAATCAGGGACAAGACAAGGCTGTCCACTTCCTCCATATGTCTTCAATATAGTACTTGAAATCCTAGCTATAGCAATAAGACATCTAAAGAAGATCAAGGGGATAAAAATCTGAAAGGAAGAAATCAAACTATTGCTATTACTGGATGATATGATAGTATACATAAATGACCCCAAAAATTAAATTACAGAACTCCTACAGCTAAGCAACACCTTCAGCACAGTGGCTGGGTAAAAAATTAATTAAAAAATATCATTAGCCCTCCTGTATACAAATGATAAATGAGATAAGAAAGAAATTATGGAAATATCATCCTTCTCAATAGCCACAAATAATATACAATATCTTGGTGTAATACTAACCAAGCAAATTAAAGACCTATATGACAAGAATTTTAAGTCTCTAGGAAAAGAAATTGAAGAAGATATCTGAAGATGAAAAAAATCTTCCATGCTCATTGGTTGGTAATATTAACATAGTAAAAGTGGCCATCTTACCAAAAGCAATTACAGATTCTTACAGATTCAGTGTAATTTCCATGAACATATCAACACAATACTTTACATACCTTGAAAGACCATTTCTCAACTTCATTTGGAAAAGCAAAAAACCCAGAATAGCTAAAACAATCCTATACAATAAAAGGACATTTTGTGGAATCACAGTCTCTGATTTCAAGCTGCACTACAGAGCAATAGTAATAAAAAACTGCATGGTATTGGCATAGAAACAGACTGTTTTGATCAATGGAATTAAATTAAAGACAAAGAAATAAACCCACATAGTATGCACACTTGATTTTTGATAAAGGAGCCAAAACCATACAATGGAAAAAAAGAGATATCTTCAACAAATGGTGCTGGTCTAAATGGATGTGTTCATGTAGGAGAATGCAAATAGACCCATATTTATCACCTTGCACAAAACTCAAGTCCAAGTGGATCAAAGACCTCAACATAAAACCAGGCACACTAAATTGAGTTTAAGAGATATCAGAGAATAGCCTTGAAGAGGCAAGGCACAGGAGACAACTCCTTGAACATAACACCAACTGCTCAAGCACTAAGATTAACAATTAATAAATGGAACCTCATGAAACGGAAAAGCTTCTGTAAGACAAAGGATACTGTCAATAGAACAAAATGGCAGCCTACAGACTGGGAAAAGATATTTACCAACTCTACATCCAAATAAATAAAGAACTCAAGAAATTAAACACCAAAAGAACCAAATAATCCAATTAAAAATGGGGTACAGGGGCAATGAAGAATTCTCAACAGAAGAATGTCAAATTACTGAGAAGCACTTAAAGAAATGGTCATTGTCCTTAGGGACAATGCAAATCAATTTGATTCTGAGATTCCCTTACACCCTTCAGTATGGCTAACAGCAAAAACTCAAGTGACAGAACATTCTGGCTAAGATATGGAGAAAGAACAGTCCTCCATTGCTGATGGGAGTGCAAACTTGTACAACCACTTTGGAAATCTATCTGGTGTTTTCTCAGAAAGTTGGGAATAGCTCTACCTCAAGACCCCGCTATACCACTCCTGGGTATTTGCCCAAAAGTTGCTCCACCATACAACAAGGACACTTGCTCAATTATGTTCATAGCAGCTTCATTCACAATAGCTAGAAACTGGAAATAATCCATATGTCCCTTTCCCAAGGGAGGATAGAAGGACCCAGAGGGGAGAAGAACATCACAAGAAAACAAACAGTCAACTAACATAGACCCATGGGGGCTTACAGAGACTGAAGCACCAATCAAAGAGAATTCCTGGACCAGACCTAGGCTGCTAACACATATGCAACCGGTGGGCATTTGGTCTTCAAATGGGTCACTTAGCAAGTGGAGCAGAGGCTGTCCCTGGCATGGATTCTGTTGCCTGTTTTTGGATCATTTTCCCCTAGCTGAGTTGCCTTGTCTGGTGTCAATGGAAGAGGATGTGCTTAGTCCTTAAGTGCCTTGATGTGCTGAGGAGGGTTGGTATTAGTGGGGAGCTTTTCTTTTCTGAGGAGAAGGAGAGGGAGGCAAGGGAGAAGAGGGTGGAAATGTGGGACTGGGAGGAGGAAGGGGGTTTTGATCAGGATGCAAAGTAAATAAATATGCAAACAAATATATAAATAAAACTGTTAAATTCATAAATGAAATACCATGAAGGAAGTAAAGCAGATGAGACACAGTTGTTTTCATTTAGGGATGGTTATTCAAACAGGATATTTGAAGAGGTAGATCTTCCACTTCTAGGAGCCTTAAACCTTAGTCTTTTATAACTTAACTTTGAAGGTAACATTGAAGCAAATGGCTGGGTTGTAGAGGTCACGGAAGGTCCTCCTCTAACCATGAAAGCATACCCTTGATAAGTACCTGCTGCCTTTTCCCTTCTGTGTTGCTTTTTAGTATTTATCAAATATTTCTCTCCTCACTTAGAAGACAGACCTTGGTAGATAGAGTCTATGTGGTCCAGGCTGATGTCAACCTTGTGGTTTTCTTATCTAGCTCCCCCAGTGTTGGGATTACAGGTGTGTGTAGAAGACAACAGTTGGCTTTATTATTCTTCAGTACCCAAATGATGCCATGTCTCACTCTCCCTTTGTTAGTTCCCAGTTTGCTGACTATATTCTATACCCACAGGCATTACTTTACGTTGGTCTGAATACTAGAAGTAGAATCCTGGGCTCTATGTGCCTACAACATGATGCCCACTCCAGTTTGTCCTGTTTCCTACTGCCAGAGAACAGCATATGTTTTTTAAAAACTAAACTAATTTTACTGCCTCTGTTTAAAACTATTAAATGGCCCCCACAGCCCAAAAAAGGTCTTGACTCCTCAGTATGAGATTGACATGTGACCAGCTATGCTTATGAGACTCCTTAACTCTCAGTATGGAGTCATAACCATCTCACTGTTCTCATGCCATATTTTCCATCTCTGATTTTGATGACAGTGGGGTTGTCATATGCCATGTGTTAATATTCCTTTCTTGGCCTGATGCTCTCTTCATGATCTTGGATGCTACTCTAACTTGTTTTCCTGGCAACTTGTCTGATCATTTAAGTTTGAGTGTCAACTAATTTCTGAGATGTATAGGAAGTATAAAAAATCCCACGTAGTACATTTAATTATGTAAATATTTTATTGTGTTACCAAATATCCTTCACATTGATTGAACTGCATTCTTTATCAAGCTCCTGTACTAGACTGAGCTTCATTGTTGGCTTGTAATATGGCAGCTAATATGTGGGATATGTTCAGTGAAATTCATTAATCATGTGTATGGGTAAAAAAATAGATGATTCAAGAAGAAAGTGATATTTGAGCTGGTATTTTTGTTAGTGAGAGGATATGGGTGAAGGGATTTCATGTAGAATTATATGTGCTTATAAAACCCTTGAAGGTGGTGGGGTTTATGTGAATTATAGTATAAATGTTTAAGAAAAAAGGAGTTGTAGATTTAGAGTGGGTACTAAAGGACTTTAAATAGTAATTTTAGCTGTTTAAACTTTATATGGGAAGGAAAAGTTCTTTTTAATAAAAACCTTTGAACTAAAAGGTGACATAATCCAATTGTACACACCAGGAAGAATTGTCTGCAGGTCCAAATAAGTCAAATTAGGTGAAATACTGGAGTCAGAGGATTAAGTAACAAAGCTTGCTCAAGACTGAAGCAAGAAGCAAAAAAGCTCAGATTCTCAATGAAATATTAGCAAAAAAGCAGCCAATAACATATCAGAATAAGTGAGGTTTAATCATGGAATCTAACTATGTTTCCATATATGAAAATTAATCAATGTAGTACATGTTAACAGTGCAAAAACCAATGCCTCTGATCTTCACAATCATCTCACACACAGAGGAAGCATTTGACAAGTGTAACATAGTTACACGATACATAATAAGAGATACATATGAAAAAGCTCACAGCTACCATCATACTCAAAATGGTAGAAAATTGGGACCATTTCTCCTAAAACGAGGAACAAGGAAAGGAGATATGCTTTTATAACATCTAGAACTGGATAACATACAGAGCTGGAAATCCTAAAGCAATTAGGTAAGAAAATAAATAAAAGGCAGCCAAAAGGAAGAAGCTGATATTGCTTGCACATTACATAATTTTATATACAGAAAACCCCAAAGAGCTGGCAAAAGCTGTCTGAACACAAATAAATTTGTCAAAATCGGAAATACAAAGTCAGCACACAAACGTCATGGAGAAATGAGAATCCATGCACACTGTTCTAGGGGACGCACAATGGCAAGGCTGCTGTGGAGAAGAGTATGACAGCCATATAAATACCATAAATAACTTGCAGTATGACCAGTTAATCCCACTTCTGTATATAGATTCTTAAAGATAGTTTATACCCATGTTCATGGAAACACTATAATAATAATGAAATGTGGAAGCAACTCAGTACCCAGACAGGGATGCATAGATAAAAAACAAGGTATTCTCAAACAATGGAATACTATTCAATCTTAAAAAGAGAAGGTAATTCTAATTTATGGTAGAACATGGGTGGGCCTTTAGGATATAGCACTGGGCAAAATAATCCAGCTGCAAAACAAAAGTATATGATAACTCTATCACAAGATGCTAGTTAAACTTTGCAGAGTTGACGGGTGGGAGAAAGTGGTCTGTTAACTGGTTCAAGTTTTTAAATAAAAGAGTTGTGTATATTAGTTGAACACAAATGTCAAAGCTAAATACCACTAAACTACACAATTGAAAACAATTAGGAAAGAAATTTATAGCTGTACAATAGAAAGAAGAGATATGTGTGCTGCCTAATTTTGTGTTAACTTGGTACAAGTTATCTGAGAGGAGGAAACCTTAATTGAGAAAATGCCTTCATAAGATCAGGCTGAAAGCAAGCCTGTAGGCCATTTTGTTAATTAGGGATTTATGGGTGTGGACTCAGCCCATTGTAGGTAGTGCCATCCCTGGGCTGGTGGTCCTGGGTTCTATAAGAAAGCAGGGTGAGCAAGCCATGAGGCACAAGCCAGTAAGCAGCACTCTTCCATGGCTTTTGCATCGGCTCTAGGTCCCTACCAGCTTGAGTTTCTGTCCTGGCTTTTCTTTGATGATGAACTGTATTGTGTAAACATAAGCTGAGTAAATCATTTACTCCCCAACTTTCTTTGATTGTGGAGTCTCATTCACAGCAATAGAAACCCAAAGAAAGACAAGTTGATACCAGGATACTGGGGTGTTGTGACAGACATGGCGATGTTGTTTTGGGGGAGGATTGTGGAAGAATTTTGGAATTTGTGGCTAGAAAAGCCATTAATTAAGTTTTGAGAGCTTGGTGAGATAAGAATGTTTAGAGCAATGCAGACAGTAGAAGCTTATGATGTAGAAATGCCTTCCAAATAAACCTTTTCCTTCTCAACTTGCTTTTGGTTGTAGGGTTCCACTGCAGCAATAGAAACTCTAATATGGACAAATGTGATGAGAAGAAATTCCTGTCTCTGTGACTGAAAGAGTAGTGTATACAAATCAAAAGCATAATAAAATAGTTATTGAAATAGGTAAAACATTCTTGCTTGTGATAAGTGCTAATAAGGTGATTGGACTGAGGAAAAATGATGGCAATTCAATTATAATAATGTTAATAGTGTGTAGGAAGTTTGGATGGGAAATAATATAGTGGCCATGTCAAACCCAGAATTCTCTCCTATAGAAATAGAGGGTGATGGGGGGAGGGAGAAGAGAGAGAGAGAGAGAGAGAGAGAGAGAGAGAGAGAGAGAGAGAGAGAGAGAGAGAGAGGCTCTCTGTATCAGGCAGAACTTGCTGAAGATAGGTGAACAAGAAAAACTTGTCTGTTTTATTGCTGAACCAAACTCGAGGGAAATGGCCCATCCTTGCTTCCTATTTCCTATTGGTTGTGTTCACTGTAAAGATGCTCTGGACCAGTCTGAGGAATGGCAGTGACTTTATGACTCACTAAATAAGAACCGGTAAAATTAGAAATCTCTGTGGTCATAGCAATTCAGGCATAAGTTTTATGCATTAACAATATGTTTCATTCATTTCAAAAGTTCTATGAAGATATCATTATTTTTAACATTTAGTAGATGAAGAAACTAAGACATGTGAGGCTTCAATAGTTTTCCTAAGTCACAGAACTGAGACTTATTATAGTCAAATCAGGAGGTTCAATTTTACTGAGATAATAAAAGAAGATAATAAAAAGAAATAAAAACATATCACAAACCAAGACAAGACTCAAGCAGGAAAAAATATGAATGAAATCATCATAGATATATGCTAAGAAACTTGTGTATCATCCAACCACCGCCACTGACCTCACTCTCCAGTCCCCAGTGAGCAGTCACTAGATGGGTCTCACAGCTTAGTCTTTCTCCCCTTTGGTCACCCACACATTTTGTTTTAGTTTATTACAAGTTTCCTAATATTTTTTTCTGGTTATTTCATGTTTCCATTCTCAAGAATCTTTTACCATTTAAATATTTTCTGCTTTTTCCCCCTGGGGTATCATAGAAAGGAGGGTAGTAAAAGTGATAAAGTATGTGAGGTTTGGAGCCAGGCAGCCCTGTATTCACATCATATTTGTCACTTACTAACTGAGGCAATAAGTGACTATTTAACCACTAAACACCCTCATAATGTGTGAATCATGATACCTGCCCTCTAGTGTTCTGTGACCAAAGATGACTTGTTTTCAGTGATAGAATACAGTGAGAAGTTTTCTCTGCAACTCATACTCAGTTCATTGATTCAAAACAATTATTTTGTATCCATAGTATGAGAAAAAAAAATTAAGCACAAAACAAATTAAACCAGGCAGAGATGGCCCATGTTTGTACATGTTGGAAGCTTTTCATCTTGACAACTGTAAGGATTAATATGGAATGTCAGTTTTACAGGGTCTAGAATTACCAGAAAGACAAGACTTTAGCATATCTACCAAGGATTACCTTGATTAGGTTAAATGAGATGGGTAGACCTCTTCCCATTCCAGAGGTGGGTAGCACCATTTCCTGGATTCTGGACTAAATGAAATGGGGAAAGATAGTTGGACATCAGCATTCATCTTCCTCTGTTTCCAGATTGGATACAATGTGACTAGCTGCCTCAAGTTGTTGCTGCAATGACTTTCCTAAAATGATGTACCACTCATCACTATGAGCCAAAAGCAAACAAACAACAACAAGCCAAATATACAAACCAAATACCCCTTTCCCTTTAAGCTGTTTCTGTAAGGGTATTTTATCACAGCAGTAAGACAAGTAACTGAGAACAATGACGCTGAGATGTTGTATGGTAGACCTGACTTTGGAATGTGGAAGAGCTTGGAACGTTGGTAATAAATAACCTCAGGTGCTGCAATCAGAGCTTATTAGAGTACTCTGATGAGACGCTGATAGACCAGAAGGTTGAGAGAAGAGCAGACTGTGACCATCCGGCTTATGCAGTTTCAGAGGGGAAGAAGCACTCTGTCAGGAGTTGGACTAGGACCCATTCATAAGATATTTTGGCCAAGAATCTGGATTTACTCTGCCCATGACCTGAGAAGTTAAAAAATATTTAAAGGTGATGTACTAATTTACTTGGCAGAAGAAATTTCTCCACAGGAGAGAATTCTGGGTGTGACATGGCTACCTTTTACTAGGTGTATCCAGACCCACAGTGAAAAGGAGCAAACGCTTATGCAGAAAAAATTTTTAAAAATGTGCAGCTTGTCAAAGAGGAAAATATCTCAAACAAGTTAAAAGTTGAAGCCAAGGTGCATGCTGGGAAATAGGCTACAAATTTAAGTGGAAACATCTGGCCCTGCACTGGAACCGTGGAACAGATGCCTTATGGGCAAGAACTCTGCTATTGAAGGCTCGTGTAAAATACAAACTCATTTGAAAGGAGGCAGGATGAACCAAGCACACAACTGAAGGGTTTTCTTCTCCTTGAAAGCAACTCTTTAGGATGTGTTTCCCCAGGTTTACCATGCAGAAGCTAATTAAACCATGGTCCAGTGTGGCTAGGCTCAACCTCACTGGCAGCAGAATTTGCCATCCTCCTCCTCATGGTATTTGTTTTGCAGGCATAAAAAGATGATAGTGTAGAGTTATCTCTGGAGTATTATATTAAAGTTATAAAGAACCACTGTGGTCAGTCAATGTGTGGCTCTGTATGGAAGTCTTGAGGGTCCACTCTACACAGCTGTGAAGGTGAAGCAATGGAAACGCCATGATGTTGGAGATGCTAAGACTACGGGGTATTGCTAAGGAAAGCTGCAGCCACGTAATGGAGCTTGTCTGAGAGAAGCCATATGTGCTACGGATACAGAGTTGGAAGTGTGGGGATACCCAAGTCCTTTAGAGCCCAGATGTTTCCATATGAGCCCCCAGATGCCAGACATGGAACTGCAGGATTTCATGTCTTCCCTGCAGGATTTCAGTCTAATCATTGCTTCTCACTTGGAATGGAATCTTTACTTTGTGCTATTATATATTAGATGCTTTTAACTTGTGAAATTTATTTTATAGGACTCAGAATTAAGACATTGTCTTGAGTATCAGAAGAGACTTTGATTTTTTAAATAGTCTACAATTGTTAAAGTCCATGGGGGCTTTTGATAGTGACTGGATTTATTTTGCTTTATGAGATGATCATGAGCTTATGGGTATAAAGGGTGAAAAGTTAGGGTTTGAGAATGGTAAGTTTGGGTGTCAGGTTGACAAGGAATGGACTTGAGATGGTTAATCCTGAATGCCACCTTGGCAGGTCTAGAATTTCTTGATTAAGTGTTGGACCACGTAAAAAGGAGAAAGCTGTCTGTTTGGAGCATTCATATTCCCCTGTTTCTTGCTTGCAATGCAGTGTGATGGGCTGCCATGAGTTTCTCACCATGATTGATTGTATGCTGGAGCTGTGAACCAGAAAAAAAAAAACCATTTTCCTGCAAGTTTCTTTTGAAAGTATATTTTATCACAGCAGTGAGACAAGAAATCAAGACAATGTTATATAAATTTGAAAGGTTTCATTTTTTTTTTTTTACTCTTTGTCTTTGGTTATATAATGGAAGAAAATCCAGTTAATTTATTGAATAGCTTAAAAAAATAAATGACTCTGTCATTTATTACCTTATTAAACAATTAGTATCTGCTGTGACTTCAAAATCATGAAAATGTTAAATAACATTTTCAGATCTTTGCAGCAACAATAGTTTTACTTGGCAGCGGCATCTGTGGTTTCTGCTGGTGTGAACACTGTGGACCGTGGGGCTATGAGATTCCTAGGGTTGTCAATGCACTATAAACACAGTGGCTTAAAGTAAGATGCTCATTCTTACCTAGTCCTGGAACCTGGAATTACAAACTCAAGATGTTAGCAGGGCCATGCTCCCACCAGAGCCTCTGAAAAGGATGCTTCTGGCTTGACCCAGATTCTGGGCTCCCTGTGCCTTCTGTAGATCATGGCTATGACGCTCCAGTCTTTTCTTTTTGCCTTCATGTTACCATCTGTATATCTTTAGTTGTGGTTCAACTCAAAACATCTTTAACTATACATCTCCATCACGAAATGCTGCAACCCTGAGTATGCTTGCACTAGGCTATCAGTTTGCCTCTACATTCACTCTTTATTAGGTACTACTGACTTTTTTTTTAGGTGACTGGAGATAGAGGCCTTTTCACATGACTCTTCTACTTTCTTTTTATTCATTCATTACTGCTCTGTCAATTCCTGTGCTGGGAATTAAACCCATGACCTGCACATAATAGACAAACATTCTGACACTGCACTGCACCCCCACACCCCTGTCACAATTTTTGGCTTGATTAAATGCTTGTGTGCGTTATGATCGCTATCACATGGATACTGTTTAGTGAAGATCCAGGCAATGTTGTTGGATTATATTTTTATATAAATGTTTGGCCATTCTATACAGACATTTGAGTTAATGATTACTTTAAAAAGCATTTTCACTTTGCTAAGATTCTAGAGTCACTGTAAAATTTCAAGGAGAACAAATGAGGCTTTGATACACTCCTTTTTGTGGGGATATAAGTGTTATTTAAGATGCAGAGTCTCATTGTGGTTTCTTTTTTACTTGGTTGATTTCTCCCACATCTGTCACCATTTTCTCAAATGTTGCAGAGGATCAATGACCTTTCACTTTTATTTCCAAAATATCAGACGACCACATTAGTTCCATTTCCTTCTACATGCTAGCTCCCAGGGTCATCTGTCCTCTGACTATATCTGGCTTTTGGATGTGGTCCACTGCACTGCTTTCTGCACTCTCTCCTCCATAGTAATAGGCCTTTCCTTGGTCACTAAATTATATTAGGGCTCTTATTTTCTGGGTCCCATATAGCATTCCCTTTTCATGTTTATGGCATATATAATTCATCTAAAATGATTCACAAAAGACATTTTTAAAAATCTCAGATCTGGAAGATGTATGGATAGTGTCCTTACACCAAATGTTCGGGTTGCTTGAGCTTCTGGGCTTAAGGTATTTCATTATTCCATTTTCTTTTATTCCAAACGCTGCCATTGAGTAATCACACCTTTTCCTATTGTATGTCATCTGTTGTTTTCTCCTGTAGTGTTTCCGTTTTCCCTGATTATATGCCATTTACAACACTGGTGTTTTTCAATCACAAAGCTTATGAGGGGGCATTGTAGTCCAGGTAACCATGCTTTTCATTTGTCAGGATGTCGACTTTTATTTAATTGTATCAAACTCCTAATCTTAAGTCTTTCTTATCTCAAGATATCTTTAATTTGGGGAGTTCCAAGATGGCTGTGCCTATCAAGCACTGTATCTGATGGAGACCAGGGACTGGATTGGGAGCCACAGATTGCAAGAACTGGAGAACACTAGGTGAATGGGGTCCTGCACAGTGCAGACCACAGGTGGGTTGGACCCGGGCCAAACAACAGCCCACAGAGGACCTGAACGCACTGTTCAAACTTTGGAACAGAACCTGCGGACTGTAGCCAGCCCCTATAGCCCAGGAGCAGTATGTGTAATGGTGGAACACCAGAGCTCCTGGACTGGGGAAGTCTCAGGGAAACAAGTGAATCTGTCCTTGGACTCCCCTACCTACCTCACCCCAGTCCATGGGGAGCTCCAGAGGCCACGGTGAATCCCATGATACCCAGAAACAGAGTGCGTGGTCTGGGCGGGTCCTGCCGAGCCAGGCAGCCAGCTTCAGTGGACCGAGCCTGCAAAATTGGGCTGACAGAACCCGTCCAGGACAGTCTCCATGGGCCGGCAGGGACTCCCACACTCATGGACCGCCCTGAGGGTCTGAAAGGTGGTCTGCATTGTGGCCAGAGCTCAGTGGGACTGAGCCTCCAAAGGTGAACAATCTAGATTGGTCTGGTATTTAGACTGATCCGGGCAGGAACCTGTCACAGCCATGGTGGTCAGGGCCTGGACAATTGGGCAGATAAAGCCACCATCCCCATGGTCTGGCAGGGAATCCCACACTGTGGGAGAAGCTGGACTGCCCTATGTGTCTGGAGGGGAGTCTGAGTTGCGGCTGCAGCTCAGTGGCACTGAGCCGCCAAGGTTTCACAATCTAGACCTGGTCCGCTATCTAAACTGATCTGGACAGGAACCTGTCTGTGGACCATGGCGGTCTGGGCTTGGACAATTGGCCAGATAAAGCCACACAGTCCCCACAGCCCTGTGGGGTCTCCTACATGCTTGGGAGAGGCTGGATGGCCCCGAGGGGTCAGGATAGAAAATTAAACTGTGGTCCCCAACACAGATAGTCTGAATCCCTTCAGTAGCATGAACAGAATCAGGAAGAAGCCTACCTCAGCTCACTCAGTCAGGAGCTTAAAGTGTAGAACAAAGTCTCCTGGAGCAGAAACCAGGTTGCCTGCTGGTTCCAGAGAAGAACTCCCTGACCCCCATAGGCAAGGGCAAATGACCTATAATCACTCACCAGCTACCCACACTCAATGACCAGTGAAGGCCACCAGAAGCTACCACCAAATATCAGAGATACCAAGATGACTAAAGGACAGTGTAAGAATGCAAACAACAAAACCCAAAACAATTCGGTATCCCCAGATCCCAACTATCCCAAAGAAAGTAACCCTGAGAACTTAAACACAATTGAAATACAAGAAAATGACCTCAAATCCTTAGTAATGAAGTAATGAAGATGATAATGGAGGAAATCAATAAAGTCCATAATCAAACACAGGAAACACAGCCAAACTGGTAGAAGACATAAAAGAGGCCAATAGAGAGGCAGTGGAAAAAAATTCAGGGAAATACAAACAACCAGATGAAGGAAATCAATAACAAGATCAAGATCTGAAGATGAAAATGGAAACAGCGATAAAAGCACAGACAGAAGAAAAATGGGAATGAGAGACCTTAGAGAAGAAAGTAAGCACCGTAGAAGTGAGCTTCTCTAACAGAAGATACAATTGTACAACTCGAGGCACCCATCAAAGAAAATGCTAGATCTGAAAAATTCCTCAAACAAAATATCCAAGAAATTAAGGACACCATGAAAAGGTGAAACCTGAGACTAATAGGCATCGAGGAAAGAGAAGACACCAGACTCAAAGGCCCAGAAAATATCTTCAACAAAATCATAGAAGAAAATTTTCCCAATTTAAAGAAGGATATATATATATATATATATATATATATATATATATATATATATATATATATATATACACACACACACACACACACACACACACACACACACACACACACACACGCATACATACATACAAGAGGCCTACAGAACACCAAATAGGATAGACCAGAAAAGAAAATCTTCCTGACACATAATAATAGAAACACAAAATATACAGAACCAAGAAAAAAAGTATTAAAAGCAGCAAGAGAAAAAGGCAAAGTAACACACAATGGCAAACCTATCAGAATTACACCCGATTTCTCAACAGAGATTATAAAAGCCAGGAGGGCCTGGACAGAGGTCCTGCAAACCCTAAGAGACCACATTTGCCAGGCAAGACTACTGTACCCAGGGAAACTATCAATAACCATTGATGGAGAAAACAAAATATTCCATGACAAAAACAAATTCAAACAGTATATCCACAAATCTGGCTTTACAGAAGTTACTAGAAGGAAAACTCCACCCCAAAGGGAAAAACCACAACCAAAACTACACAGGAAATAGATTACTAGCCCCTTCACAAAAACACAACCACACAAAATCTCTACTGTAACTAACCTCAAACAATTAAGGAATTAACAATTTAACAATCCCTTGTCATTAATATCTATCAATATCAATAGGCCAACTCCCCCATGAAAAGACATAGACTAACTGAATGGATACATAAAAAAGGTCCAACATTCTTCTGCATTCAGGAAACACATGTCATCCACAAGGACAGACATTATCTCAAAGTAAAAGGCAGGAAAAAATATTCCAAGCAAATAATCACAAAAAGCAAGTTGGTATGACCATTAAATATGTAATAAAATAGACTTTCAACCAAAATTAATCAAAAGGGATGAGGAAAGAAACTTATACACATCAAAGGTAAAATAAACCGAGATGACATCACAATTCTGAACATCTATGCTCCAAATACAAGGGCACCCACATTTGTAAAAGAACTATTAACAAAGCTTAACCCACACATCGATCCCCACACATTAATAGTGGGAGACTTCAATGCCCCACTTTCACTGAAGGACAGGTCACTGAAACAGAAACTAATCCGAGAAATACCATCATCAACTAATGCCATGAATCAAATGGATATAACAGATATTTACAGAACTTTTCACTCAAATACAAAGGATTATACCTTCTTCTCAGCACCCCATGGGACCTTCTCCAAAATTGATCATAGAGTAGGTCACAAAGCAAGCCTCAACAGATACAAGAAGATTGAAATAATACCTTGTATCTTATCAGATCACCATGGTCTATGGCTGGACTTCAACAACAGAAATAGCAAAAAGCCTACACACATGTGGAAACTAAACAACTCTCTACTTAATGACACCGGGTCAGGGAAGAAATAAAGAAAAATTAAGGACTTCCTGAAATTCAATGAAAACGAAGGAAAAACATATCCATATTTGTGGGACACATTGAAAGCAGTGCTAAGAGGAAAATTCATAACACTAAGTGCCTTTATAAAGAAATTGCAAACATCCCACATAAGCAACTTAACGACACATCTGGAAGCTCTAGATTAAAAAAAAAAAAAAAGCAGAAACACTCAAGAGGAGTAGACATCTAGAAATAATCAAACTCAGGACTGAAATCAATAAATTAGAAACAAAGGAACAATTCAAAGAATCAACAAAACAAGGAGTTGGTTCTTTGAGAAAACTACAAGATAAACAAACCATTATCCAAGCTAACTAAAAGGCAGAGAGACAGTATCCAAATCAACAAAATCAGAAGTGAAAAGGGAGACATAACAACAGACACTGAGGTAATACAAAGAATCAGAAGGTCCTACTTTAAAGGCATTGATGCCACAAAATTTGAAAATCTAAGGGAAATGGATAATTTTCTTGATCGATTCCACTTGCCAAAATTGAATCAAGATCATATAAACAAATTAAATAGTCCTATTTCTCCTATAGGAACAGAAGCAATCATTGATAATCTTCCAACCAAAAATAGCCCAGGGCCAGATGGTTTCAGTGTGGAATTCTATCAGATCTTCAAAGAAGAGCTAATATGGATCTTCAAGCTACTCCACAAAATAGAAAAGGATGGAGCACCACCAAACTCCTTCTATGATGCCACAGTCACGTTGATACCTAAACCTCACAAAGACCCAACAAAGAAAGGGAGTTTCAGACCATTTTTTCTTATGAACACTGATGCAAAAATACTCAATAAAATACCTGCAAACCAAATCTAAGAACACATCAAAGATGTCATTTACTATGACCAAGTAGGTTTCATTCCAGGCATGCAGGGATGGTTCAATATATAGAAATCCATCAATGTAATCTACCATATAAACAAACTGAAAGAAAAAAAAACACATGATCATCTCCTTAGATGCAGTAAAAGCGTTTGACAAAATCCAACACCCATTCATGTTTAATGATTTTGGGAGATCAGGGATTCAAGGCACATACCTAAACATAATAAAGGCTGTATACAGCAAGCCAATAGCCAACTTCAAATTAAATGGAGAGATACTCAAGGAAATCCCTCTAAAATCGGGGACCAGACAAGGCTGCCCACTTTCTCCATATCTCTTCAATATAGTTCTTGAAGTTCTAGCCAGAGCAATAAGACATCAAAAGGAGATCAAGGGGATCCAAATAGGAAAGGAGGTAGTCAAATTATCTCTATTTGGTGATGATATGATAGTGTACATATGTGACCCCCAAAATTCCACCAGAAAACTTCTACAACTGATACACACCTTCAGCAAATTGGCTGGATACAAAATTAACTCAAAAAGGCAGTAGCCTTCCTATATACAAGTGACAAACATGCAGAGGAAGAAATTAGGAAAACTACACCCTTCACCATAGCCACAGGCAATATAAAATATCTAGGAGTAACTCTAACCAAGCAAGTGAAGGACTTGTTCAGAAAAAACTTCAAATCTCTGAAGAAAGAGATTGAAGATGACATCAGAAGATGGAAGGATCTCCCTTGTTCATGGATCAGGAGAATTTACATAGTAAAAATGACAATCTTACCAAAAGTAATTTACAGATTCAATGCAATCCCTATCAAAATACCTACACAGTATTTTAAAGACATTGAAAGATCAATTCTCAACTTCATATGGAAAAACATAAAATCCAGAATAGCAAAACAATCCTTTACAATAAAAGATCCTTTGGAGGAATCTCCATACCTGATCTCAAGCTGTACTATAGAGCAACAGTAATTAAAACAGCATGGTACTGGCAAAGCAATAGTCTGGTTGATCAATGGAATCAAATCGAAGACCCAGAAACGAATCCACACACATATGGTCACTTGATTTTTGACAAAGAATCCGAATCTATTAAATGGAAAAAGGATAGCATCTTCAACAAATAGTGCTGGTCTAATTGGATGTCTACATGTAGAAAAATGCAATTAGACCCATATTTGTCACTATGCGCAAAACTCAAGTCCAAGTGGGTTCAAGACCTCAACATAAACCAGAGATACTAAATCGGTTAGAAGAAAAAGTGAGGAAGAGCCTAGAACACATTGGCACAGGAGACGACTTCTTGAGTAGAACACCAACAGCCTAGGCCTTAAGGTCAACAATTAATAAATGAGACCTCATGAGGCTGAGAAGCTTCTTCAAGGCAGGAGACACTGTCAGCAGAACAAAGTGACAGCCTACAGACTGGAAAAAGGTCTTCACCAACCCTACATCTAAAAATGGTCCAATATCCAAAGTATATAAAGAACTCAAGAAATTAAACACCACTAAATCAAATAACCCAATTAAAAAATAGGGCTCAGAGTGCCACCAGGTCTCCCCCTCCAGGGGACATGGTCAAATGTGAGGCACCAGAGTATGTGAGAAAGTCATATCCCACTCTCCACAGAGGAAGGACACCAGGTTACCGAGAAGAGACTTGATACCCTATGAGCATATAAAGGGGGATGTAATCCCCCTCAGGAACAGTCATAGGGGAGGGGAATAAGGGGAAAAGAGGAGGGAGGGAAGAATGGGAGGACACAAGGGATGGGATAACCACTGAGATGTAACAAGAATAAATTAATAAAAAAAAAAAAAAAAAAAAAGAAATGGGGCTCAGAACTAAACAGAATTCTCAACAGAGGAATATTGAATGGCTGAGAAACGCTTAAAGAAATGCTCAGTGTCTTTAGTCATCAGAGAAATGCAAATCAAAATGACTCTGAGATTTTATCTTATACTCATCAGAATGGCTTAGATAAAAAACTCAAGTGACACCACATGCTGGCAAGGATGTGGAGAAAAAGGAACACTTCTTCATTGCTGGTGGGAGTCCAAACTTGTACAAGCCATTTTGCAAATCTATCTGGTGCTATCTCAGAAAACTGGAAATAGGGCTTCCTCAAGACCCAGCTATTCTACTCCTTGGAATATACCTAGAAAATACTCCACCACACAACAAGGACATATGCTCAACCATGTTCTTAACAGCCTTATTCATAATAGCCAGGACCCAGAAACAGCCTAAGTGTCCCTCAGTTGAAGAATGGATAACGAAACTGTAGTACATTCACACTATGGAATATTACTCAGCTATTAAAAGCAAGGAAATCCTGAAATTTTTGGACAAAAGGATAGGACTAGAAATGGTCATACTGAGTGAGTTACCTCAGAAGCAGAAAGATTCACATGGTATATATTCACTTATAATTGGGCACTAGCCCAAAAGGCATGTCCCACAAAAGTCTTCACTTACCAGGAGATTGGGATAGATGTGAGGACATCCTATTGAGACTCTAGGTAAGAGAAATATAGGAGATGGGGAAATAGAAGGATCCTATAAATGTACAGGAAGAGCATTGTGATGGGTGGATCGGGGCCCGGGGGGGGGGGGTCTGCTCAAATTATTGCACCAAACAAGGACAACACAAGTAGTAAGCATTGAACCCCTACTCTGATCTAACCAATGGACAGGACATTCTCCACAGTTATGTGGAGAGTGGGGACTGACTCTGACATGAACTCTGGTGCTCCATATTTGACCACCTCCCCTTGGTGGGGAGGCCTGGTGGCACTTAAAGAAAGAATAAGCAGGCTACCAAGGTGTGACTTGATAGATAGCCTATGACCATATAGTGGGGGAGGAGATCCCCCTTGGTTTAGACCTAGGAGAAGGGAATAGTGTGAAAGCGGGAGGGAGGGAGGAATGGGAGGATACAAGGAATGGGATAACAATTGAGTTGTAATCTGAATAAATTAATAAAATTAAAAATTTTAAAAAAGATATAATTAGTTCAATGTAGTTCTTGAGTTAATTTTTTATATTCTCCTTTAACAGATAATTTCTCCTATTTTCTGGGGGTATTTTACCAGCTTTGTATCATACTGCTTTTATCCAAATTGTTGCATTTTTGAAATTGATTTATTTTGAATCTCTGCACTCTTAGTCATCCATTTCACAAAATTGATAAGTTACTTTAATTCCAATGTGTTAGGATATTTATGATGATGATTACTTTCCTATGTACTCAATGGCTGAATTGTTTCTAAACAGAGTTCCCAGTTGAGTTTACTTTCTTTCAGAAATTTTAAAGCATTGTTTTCTTGTAGTTATTAGTGAGCGGTATGATATGTTTTGGATTCCCAAACTCTGTACATGGTCTGGCTTTTTCCTTTGTACATTCTTTAACTTTATAGTCCGTGACCATCTCATTCATAGAGCAAGGAGTGTGCTGGTATCTCCACCCAGATACATAGTCCACCTATGGATATAGATAAGAATAACTTATACATTTTATTGAGTGGCACTTGTTATGAATCTGAGAGATTTTCTCTGACATGATCCTGAGGCATGCTGTTATAGTCATCACCTTAGGGAAGAGGAACCGTAGGTATGAAAACTATTAACCTGCCAAAGTTAGATTAGCTGAAAGGTGAGAGCGTCCTGATCTCAGACCACATGCAGAAAGGTCAGATTCAGGGCAGTAAGTACCACAGGCTTGGTAAGGCTCATCTTACAGAATGTTTTTTGACATGTGACTTTTATATTTTAATTCCTAGACAGCAATCTTAAAGCCAATATCTCAGTGAGGGGTAGGATTAATAGATATCATGTAAAAAAAAAACTTTGACGTAAGCTTTGATGAAAACTCTGTACCTTTGTGAGAGAGATTAAAATTGTGGATTTGGCACTTAAAATGATTATGTTTAAACATCTAAGTGTGCCAGTCTAGGAAACCTACTGGTAGCACAAAAAACGTTATGTTGAGAAGTAAATTGTGAGCAGCACTTGTGCTCTATTTCTTTTAAAAAACATCTTATCAATTTTGAGGGTAATATTTGAGTACACATTTACATAAACCCCACTGTCCTCCCTACATTCCCTACTGATCCTTTTCAGATGTATGGCCTCTTATTCTTTTAGTTCCTCCTCCTTCTGCTTCCTCCTCTTCCTCCTCCTACCTATTTATAAATTTAGCATGATAAGTTCATTTAGTGTTGTTTATATGTGTATATATCTAGGGCTGACAACTTGGGGTTAGATAACTATGAGGGGCTCATTCCTGGAGCAGCCTGATTCTCTCCACCTCAACAGTTATCAGTGACCTACAGGACCTGGGCCTGGGGCCTTGTGAGATTTTCCCATCCATAGCAGCATATCAACAGGTGTTGTCATTTTTCAGGTCTTGTTGAGATTTCATGGGTGCAACTTTCTGTTATATTGAGGAGACTGTCTCATCGCTTCTCTTCCTTCAGTTTTTCAATTAAAAATAGATTTTTTTTCAAACAATACATTCTGATTATCTTTTTCCCTCCCCCAACTCTTCCTGGATCCTCACCACCTGCCTACCTTACTCAAGCCCTCTGTGGTTGCTCAGGAAGGTTATGAAAGCAACACAAGAGCCAGTTGGAGGGATATGTTGATATTCATCCCGACTTCCTATGGTGCTGCTAGAGTTGTTGGTAGATGGTAAAGACCTTGTAAAGTGGGGAGCTGCGAGGAAGAGTGGAAAGCAAAGTGGCTCAGTCAAGTATGACATACTTTTAATAAATTGTCCTCCAGTTCGAGTGGCTAGACTTCCTGAAGAAAGTGTTTTGAGCCTAAGTAAAAATTATGAGGGAGTTAATGGCACTTCTGAATTATCCAAAATAAGCATTTGCACACAGGCACTTAATTCTGAGTAATTAATGTCTGTCTGAATAACCACCGGCTTAATGAGGTGGGGTGCTGTAGAGGCACACTGAGTCACTGGAGAACCCCAGAGGGCTGGCTGTGAATGCACCCCTCAGCTTGCCAGGACTTTTGGTAATAGCTGGAACGTTTTTATAGGCGCATCGTTATGGAGTTCCAGCAAAGGCGTACTGGCTGTAGGCAAGGTTTCATGTCCCCTGTTAGACTGTACATGTTCAGATTCATCAAGACAATCATCTCCTCCAGCCTCTGTGCAGAACTTTTAAAAGGCTAATGATCTGCAGTAGACAGGCTGAGCCGAGGGAGAGACTTAGCCCCAAGATCAGTCATCAACTACATAACTTGTATTATCTAGCTTTATGGATTATTTCTTTCACTATCAAATAATCCTGTGCCATATTCTCCAGTCTCCAAACATTTTTGTCTGATCTAGGTCACTTTTAAAAGAGACACTTTAGTAGTTTATTGATAATAATTACTGATTATTATATGATTTTCTACCAGAGAGAATCCCCATCGAAAGTGCTTCTTAGCAAAGGAATTGAAAAGATAAGCAGCATTAGGTGTTCAAACATTGTGTTCATTCACGGAATGCTGACTGGTGCTCTGCTGTGCATCAGCTGTTAGCTAAGGAAAATTGTTAAGAGATTTTCCTATGTTTTGTGATGTTTCACAAGAGAGGAGAAACATATAAAAAGCAGCTGTGTAGCCTCAGTCATAGAATCGAGGTTATCTGCTGATTTATTATACATGAAGCAATCGAATAAAGTGGAGGAAATCACAAGCTTTATAGGGAAAAATGGCCTCTAAGTCAAACAGTCTAGAGGCAGTAGTAATGGGATGTGCAAACACAATGCATTTGAAAGACCTGACAGTGTCTGGGAAGGGCAAGAATTCAGGGCCTTGGAATTCCCCTGGACTCTTGGAAGCTCTCTGATAGAAGAAGATCTTGCTCTGCCTGCGTCAAAGCAGCATGGAGTGTGGCTAACACAGAGGCAGAAGTGACTGAGAGCAGGCGGTGTTTCACTTAGCTCTCTCAAAAGATGTCCACAAGATTAAAATATGCTGGGCAGGCAGCTGCTCCCCAGTACTCCCCACCCTCATAAGTCCAAATTTATTAAGCGCACTAAAAAGATGCTGCCAAAAAGGAAATAACCAGAGAATTTCCTGGAGCCAAGGCAGGCAGAATATGCAGTGATGAGAAGTGGGAAAGCATCATTATCATTTTCCAGACCGAATTTCACTTTGTTCCACTTCAAGCAATGGTCACCTTGGTCCAAAACAAAATTTAAAAAAGACCATAGAAAGCCTCGGTTCCAATTGAGAAGATGGAAAAATAACAAATACAATGGGAGTAAGAAAAAACCCTTCTGCAAGGCTTGGTGGCAGGAGAAAGCGTAAGGCCTGGGGAAGGCAGAGGAGTGTAGGGAAGAGGCTGGCCGGTGGCTGCGACGTTTCCCTACATCGGGGCTTCATGACATGTGCGCTGGTTTGACTCCAATGATGAACAGCACGATGTTTTATTATTCCTTCCGGAGTTTGTGCGGGCCTACTTACGCTGAAGAACTGAGGAAGCTTCCGTCTATGGGTGCGAATAAACACACGTGGCAAGAGCTCAGAGAACGAGGTGTCTATGGTTTTAAACGTTTAGTCTATAATACATGGGTCCTATATACTCAAAAGCAAATATAGACTCTAAAATAGTTTGTCCACTCTTTGCAATTATGACTGCTGCAAGTAGATGCTACACTTCTTTTTTGTGTGTGGAGGACAGTGACTATCACAGATAATTAAAGCAGTTTCTATGATAGAAAGTTGCTGATCAAATTTCTGCATGCCCTATATGTCTGCCTATGCTTGCCAAACCAGATGTAAATCATTTTCTGTTAGTAAATTTCTCCCACGTTTTATCATGTTTATTTTTCCTGCATGGCTTCATTCACTTAAAAAAAGTCTTTCTAGCCGGGCGTGGTGGCGCACGCCTTTAATCCCAGCACTCGGGAGGCAGAGGCGGGCGGATCGCTGTGAGTTCAAAGCCAGCCTGGTCTACAAAGTGAGTCCAGGATGGCCAAGGCTACACAGAGAAACCCTGTCTCGAAAAACCAAAAAAAAAAAAAAAAAAAGTCTTTCTAAGTGCCCAGTGTGTTTAATTATTACCCTTGCACTTGAGATGCTATGAACAAGAATAGGAGTTGTATTTTGCTTTCAAGGCATTGGTGACTAATAAAGGAGTAAGTACAGAAAGTAATGAATGTCTTTAAATATGGCTACACTGCAGCATCGGATAAAAAAAGGTTCATTGCATTTGTGGTGTCCAAAAATAATTTTATTTTTTTGGAAAAAGATATAGCGTAGATTGTCATTTTAAATGATCTAAATATATGCTGATGGGAGCTCAGTAGGAAATTCATTTCAGATATGCACAGCAAAGGAGAAGATGAGACAGTGTCTGTGACAATAACAGATGATGACGTCAGAGGAGGCGTGTCCAGGGTGGGAAGTAAGGGTGTCAGTGAGGTGAGAAAGACCTTGAGTCACAGGATTTTAAACAGGAAAAGTCAATGGATATATATGTGTAGAGAATATTGGTAAACTACATGCCTGATCAGGTATTGTATAGTTTCTCATATGTGTATATATGCAGTCTTATTTTTATTTCACCATGCACATAAAAACGTTTATCGTCACTTCTATTGTTAATCAATATTCCTGCATTTAATAAAGTTGTTCCAGGCACATTTTGTATGGTAGATTTCTGAGTGTCACTAATTTTGTGACTGTGAAGCTTTATGGCTCTAGATTAAATAATTCTACTTCCTCTGCCCCGATTACCTGGTGGGCACCATTCTCCTGTCTATTTCTATGGCAGTGTCTGCTTTATTGACTTACTTAATGTTTTACATTTGTGTGTTCATGTGTGTGTATGCACATGTACTCATGGGTACAGATAAAGGACAGAGGCCGAGCTCTGATATCCTTCCTTAAGCAGTACCTACCTCATATTTTAATTTGTTTTTGAGGCTGGGTCTGTCATGGTCCTGGGGCTTGCCAGGTAGGCTAGGCTAGCTGACCCGCAAGCCCCAGGGATCTACCTCCCTTTGCCTCTGCAGCACTGACACTATAAATATGTGCCATCATGCCTAGATTTTTAAAAACCATGTGTTCTGGGGTTCAAATTGGAGTCCTCCTGCTTTCAGGACAAGTAGTTTCCTAGTGGGACCCTTCCCCCAGCCTGACAGTGGTTATTTTAGATGATACACATTGGGTGACACTTGAGGTGCTTCCTTTGTTGCTGGCTTATTTCATGCACGTTGCTGGGAGCGACGGGATTTCCTTCCTTTTAAATCAGTGGTCCTCGGCCTTCCTGACCCCAACCATGACATTATTTTTGTTACTACTTCATAATGGTAGTTTTGCTACTTTTATGAATCATAATGAATCATATTCTGTGCTTTCTGATGGTCTTAGGCCACCCCTGTGAACCCGAGGGTATGTTACTATCATCTTTCCTACCTATTCACCAGCATTTACATGTTTTTTTTCTTTCTCGCCTATTGTGAATGATACTTCATAATAACATACGATTCTGATTTCACTCTTGGATGAAAAAGTGCAAAGTGAAATTGCTAGATATTTTTGTGTGTGTGTGGAAGGAGTGTTGTTATGATTTTAATCTTTGGGGAACCACCACACTGCTTTTCATCATGGCTCCGTCAATGCCTACTGTCACTCATAGCATGGCAGGAGCCTGTTTTCTCCATATCATCACCAACCTTGACTTGTGCTTCTTAACAGGTGTGAATCATCAGTTATCCATCCCTGGTGGTTAGTGATGCTGTGCGTTATTTTGTGTACATATTAGTCACCTGCATGACTGCTTTTGAAAGATCTATCACGTTCTTAGCCCAGTTGAATTGAGATTATTTTTAAAATATGTAGAAATGTTTTACTGTTGAATTGTAGTTTCTCATGGAGTTTAGAGATTAGTCCCTAATCAGGCATATAGTTTGCAAATACTCTCTACCAGCTCATAGTTGTCTTTTCACTCATCTCTAGGAATATGGACTTGAAACAGTGGAGGGAGATGTGATGACAAAGGCTGCCCACCTGCTTGATAGTCCCTCTGTGCTCAGAAGGCGTAATGGGTGGTCAGAGCACAGACCACCACCATGGCAAGAAGAACCATGACACACACAATCAGGAATTATATAAATGTTACATTCTTAGTGTTTTGGCTATTTGTATTTGACAGCCTTGAAGAAAATATCTTTCCCATCTTGGTGCATCTAAATTTCTGAATGTAAATCAATCTCCATCACATATTGTCATTATCAACTTAGAACACCTATCTAGACCTAGAAACATCTTAACGCCTAAACAATTAGGCTTCATTGTAAAACTAAGCTACCAGGTCTTCAACTCCCTCAGACACCACATCCTTTCAGTGCAGTTGTTCTGGAGGTGGGGTGGGGGTGGGATGGAAGGGTGGGGAGGTAGGAGGGTGGGGGGTAGCAGGCTGGGGGTGGGAGGGTGATGGGGTGGTGGGTTGAGGGTGGGAGGAATCCCTCCTGCTTCCTAATCCACCACCTTGCCACAGTCTTCTTCACCTTTTGTGTGTGAAAGTCTTCACCTCATTGTCATTCTGGAAGGATTATTTCCTGGGGGCCTTATGGTGAGTTGAAATGATTTTCTTCGAGTGCTTTGAGTGTACCCTTCCACCATTTTGTCCTTTGAAAGGTTTCTGCTGAAAAATCCACTGGGTGTTCTACTCAGACGTCCCTGAACTTGATATGCTTTCTACTTCTGTTTTCAAAATCATTGTTTTAAAAAAAAAAAAAACCAAAAACAAAATCATTGTTTTTTGAATGTTGACAATTTGGTTATAGTTTGTCTTAAAAATGAGCCTTTAGGTTTATCCAATTTAAGGTCTTTAGGATTCCTGTATCTGAATTCCATTTTTATCTTTATTTTGGAATTTTCAGTTATTGAATCTTTGAATAAACTCCTCTGCTTTTCATTTCTCTTCTTTTTATTGAGCTCACATGGTGTTTCCCTCCTTTATGTTACCCTGTGAGTCCAACAGAGTTTCTTCACTCTTTCATGGTTGCTTTGTCTATTTGCTTCTCTTGACTAGATTATTTAAGGAAGCAAAAATTTTTGTGCATGAGTATATATGTGTCAGAAGGAGAGACAGAGCAAGAAGAAAGGAAGAGAGGGAGAGAGGGAGGGAGGGAGGGAAGAACAGAGATAGTGTGTGTGTGTGTGTGTGTGTGTGTGTGTGTGTGTGTGTGTGTGTGTGAGTGCACGCATGTGTAGAGGTATAGAGGTCAAAGCTTGCCTTTCAGTATCTTCTCTCTCCCTCTCCTCTACTTCACTGAACCTTGGACTGCCATTTTATTCTGGATAGACTGCACTGGGATCATAGGCAGCTGCTACCACGCTGTGTTCTCATGGAGACTGGGCACTGAAATGAGGTGCTCATGCTTGCTCCACTGGACCTTCACCCCCGTCCCTTGGTTAGATATTTTAGGTAACCTGTCTTGAGTTAGCTGACACTTTTTTCTACTGGCTCTAGCCTGTCATCGTTGCCAGATCCTTTGACATTGTACTTTCTGTTACTGTATTCCTCAGCTCCAAGATTTGTGTTTTGGACTTTTTAAAGTAAAATTTTAAGACTCATATTTTTATTTTATATATTTCTCTGTGGTATGTGTCTATGTTTGTATGTGTGTGTGCACGTGCATTTGAGTATATGTAGGTATGCTTGCATGAGTGTGTGTAGCCTAGAAATTATCACGAGGTATCTTCTTCAGTTGCCCTAACACTTAGTTTTTGAGACAGGGTCTCTCCTTGCATCTGTAACTTCCAGTCTAGCTTGGCTAGCTGGCCATGAGCTC
Organism: Acomys russatus; assembly: GCF_903995435.1. Classification (NCBI taxonomy): domain Eukaryota; kingdom Metazoa; phylum Chordata; class Mammalia; order Rodentia; family Muridae; genus Acomys; species Acomys russatus. The sequence goes on from NC_067159.1 coordinate 2,567,108, forward strand.
CTGGGGACCACTTGTCTCTTCCTCTCCATCCGAGGCATCCAATAACATGTGGCTCCTTATGTGTGTGCTGGGGATACAAACTCAGGCCCTTATGCTTGTGTGGAAAGCACTTTACCACTAGGCCATCTTCCTGGTACCCATTTTAATTTCTTAAAAGTTTTTAAAATATATTTTTTGAAGTTCTTATTTTTATAGAATATCCTCACTGGTAATTTTCAGAAATAACTATTTTGAATTCTCTGCCAGGTGATTTATGTATCTCTGATTTCTTTAGGGCTTGTTTGCATGGTTTTATTTTCTTCTTTTGTTTGCATATATTTCTTGTTTTCTTTCTTCCCTCCATTACTTTGTGTTGAGATGTAAGCATCAGTAAAAAAGGCAATCCCTGACACCTCTCTCATTCTTCAGAGATCGGTTACATACAGAGGAGGACCTACACAGATCAGTCTGTGGCCTCTAAAATCTCTCTTCTACAAGCCATCATCTTTGTTCTTATTGACTGCCAGCTGTGCGTGAACTGTGCTAATTCTTCTTCTTTTTCTTCTTCCTCTTCTCCTCCTCCTCCTCCTTCTCCTCCTCCTTGATTTAGGTTACTTTTTTAAATTATGTGTTCATGTATTGGGTAGTGGTATGTACATGACCACATTCATTCAATCAGAGCTCAGATGATTTCTCAATAAACTTAGGTGCTCCTGAGACACTCAGCCAGGATGGGGGTGAGGGTAGGGTCCTCTGGAGATGATACTCACCAGTTCCTAGAGCCCAGGTTTTTGCCTCTGGCAGGAAGTTCATCTGTGATGGAGAAGGCTTCCCACACCTCAGAATTTGCCCTGGGAAGATTGCTTCCCAGAGCCAGCCTTTAGGTCTCAACCAATGGCAACAGGTGGAGAGATTTCATCCTGCCTCAGCCATAAGAGACATGCTACTCCTGCTGTTGAGGCCTGCCCTTTTACTTTGGTTAGTAGCTTGCAGTCTTGCTATATAAGGTACTTCTCCCAGCTTGCATCCCAAAACTGGCTGAGTGCTTAGAGCTGGAACAATATGATCTCTCTGTTGGCATTCATTTGCCACTGAAGTCTCTGAATTAGTTTCCATTCGAATCACTATTCCCATGTGGAAAATAGAGTTATTCTTGAATTTCCCTTTGTTGCCTTCCCACTCTTCCTGGAGGAGAGCTGGCAAGAACCTCTTCTGAGACAGGAGGTGGTCTCCACCCACTGACAGCTGCAGTATGTGCACCAAACCCTTCCATTAAGATAAGGCCATAGAAATGCTCAACTTCAACACTCTTATTGCATGCAAATCATGATGTGTGAGATGCATTCACCTCTTTCTTCCTTCCAACACACAATCATAAGTCTTTATATCAGGCATCCATATTCATCCATTTCAAACACTGTCTTATGGGAAGTTAGTACTTTTCCACATCTCTAAGACAACCAGTATGCCTATTCCAGTTCCTTAAAAATAGACACATGTGGGGACGAAGTGACATCTCTGTGGCTGCTTCATATCTAACAGTACTGGCTGCTCATCCAGAGGCTTCAGCCTTAATTCCCGGAACCCGCATGGAGGTTCACAATCTTCTGTAACCCCAGTCCCAGGGGATCAGTGCCATCTTCTGTCTCTGAAAGCCCCAGACTTGCTTTTGGTGCACAGACATACATGTGAGATAGACACCCATACACATAAAATATTAATAAAAAGGGATATATGCGTGCAATGTATTTTAATACATAGGAAGGTAGGGATGAATTCTTTTGGTTAAACTCGCAGGTAAAAATAGAGTATCTAGTTGTAAGTTTGGGGACTGGCAAGTTGGCTGAGTGGTAAAATGATTGTGGAGTAAGCTTGACAACCTGAGCTCAAACTTGTGATGCCCGCGCCACCGAGGTACTGAGTCAGGGCAAGGGACTGCGGATTTAACTCATGCACACACATGTGCACACACACACACATACACACACACACACACACACACACACACACTAACACAGTGGGTCCTTCGTGCTAAGAGAGCAGCAGCTGCTGCAGCAGCTGCAGCAGCAGTTTATTCTTCTTCAGAGTTCCAAAGAGCCTTCTTATAGGCAGCCAAACAGGAATCCTCCTCCCAGGTGAAATACCTCAAGAGGTAATCGCACACAGGAGGAAAAGTCTAGAGGAAAGGAGGGGCGCATTCTCAGAGCAGTAAACACGACTAGTTAACCAAGATAAACACAGACGTGGAAGCTGCTAGAAACAGGACATGAAACAGCAAGACAGGCAGGCAGCCCAGTCGGGCCTGGTTCCTACAGGTCCCCCCCTTTATATAAAATATAAATGAGCTCCTGTCTTAGGTTGCCAGGACATTGGTTTCCTATCTTACCCATCATTGGAAAGGCTTTGTACTTCAAAACCCCCCTGTCTTAGGTTGATAGGTACCTCCATGGTCTTACCCGTCAGTGGATACTCATTTATCAAGGCTCAGCCAAGCCAGGACAGTAGGGTTATCCCCTGCCAAAGGCATGAGGACCTGTTGTACATGGAACTGTTGAAATGCCTGTTGCATTCTTATGTGGCAGAGGCTCCAGAACAGAAAACCTTCTAAACCACATAGCAGGATGCCTGGCGCGACAGCATCACTTCAGCTTTTTAGCAAGCTTCCCACATCTGTAGGCCCTTTATAAAGGCATTCCCCATAATGGGTGGAACTCTAGTCTCCTGTAATAAGGCTATTCACTGATTAAGGTTTTAGTTAGCCAATTGTATCATAGAATCTAGAGAATTCTGAGTAACCAACACACTGGCCACCTCTCCTGAGAGTTTATCCATCATGTGCACAGTAGTTAACAGACTGAGAAATGGTAATGCCCGCAGCAGCAGTGGCGGCAGTAGCTGCTACAGCAATGATGACAATAACAGTGGCATAGTTCTGAAATCTCTCCTTTCATGATAGATCACCAGGCCTTGCCAGCCGTCATGCGTCACAGGAAAGGGAACCACTCCAGGTGTCCGTGTCACCATGGCAGTCAGTCTTCTCATCATTCCAACAACTTCTTAGATGGCAAACCTGCAGGGAACAATTTAAAGTCTCCCTCTCAAGGGAGTCATTAGTAATAGAGACAACGAAAGCTACAGCGCAGATAGCTGAACTTATGATGATATTTTTACTCCTTTCCAGATCCTCAGGTATAGCAGCCCTGCCCAGGCTGCAATTAGTCAAATATGGCCATGCTGGTCTGCTCAGACATACTGGCATACAGGTTGAATCACTTGAAGGGCAGGTGTCTGCAATGCTCCACACACCTGTCTTGATGGGGCCCATTTCCATGCAATGGCCTCCCTTGCCTATTTGTCTTAGAGTGACACTCATTCCCCCAATGATACCCTCATTGGCAACAAGAACACAAACCTGGCTTAGTATGATCAACTCTATCTCAAGCTTGTCCAGTCTCCCTTCGAGTACATTCTCTCTTGAAGTGTCCTATCTGGCCACATCTGAAACATGTTTTCGGCCGGACTCCCCCAGAAGGTGACCTGAACAGCAGAAGCTAACACTTGTCTCATTATGTGAGTAGTATCTATACTTCGGCAAATTTTCAGATAGTCGTTCACACTTTTATATTTATAAGGCCGAAGGGCTTCCTGACAATACTTATTAGCATTTTCAAAGGCCAATTGTTTAATAATAGGCATGGCTCCTTCCACATCTCCAAAAATCCTTCCTGCCAATTGCATAAGGCAATCTACAAATTCCTGGAAGGGCTCTGAGGGTCCCTGGACCACTTTAGACAGCTATTCTCCTGTCCCCTTATTAGGGAAGGACTTCCAAGCCCTCGTGGTGCAAGTTGGAATCTGCGTATACACAGCTGGGTCATATTTTATCTGGGCACTAAGTTCAGTATACAAACCCATGCCTGCTAGCATATCCACGTTTCTCTGTGGAACCCCAGCTGCTGCATCACGTGCGGCGGTCTGAATACACTGTTCTTGATAATCTCTGTGCCAAAGCAAATAATCACCCCCACTGAGGACTGCTCTACACATTTGTTGCCAATCACTAGGTGTTAAGGATTGTCCTGTGAAGGATTCAAAAATGGCAACCGTAAAAGGGGCATGAGGACCATAGGCCATAACTGCCTCCTTAAGCTGTTTTATGTCTTTAAACTGGAGGGCTTCATGCTGTCTCTGCATTTGCCCTGGATTAGTTGGGTGAGGCACTTCAACTACTGGAAAGACGAATCCCCGAGAGGGAGCAGAAGGCTTTGCCAAAGATAATTGACTTTGATAATCTGGGTTATATGCCAGGGGCGGCTCTCCTCTAGTTTCTTTTCCTTCAATCTTACACTCCTTCAACTTCTTCTTTAGGGCCTGTATCTCAGAGGTTAAAGTTGCCTCTTCCTCCTCAGAATTAGAAGAAGATATATCAGAGGCAATCTCAGACGGGACCAAAGATTTTACAGATTGCGCCTCCTGCACTCCATTTAGGGCAAGTTCCAAACTTCCTTAGCTGCTCTCTTATTTTCTCGTCCTCACTCCTAAGCACATCTCTAACAAGACGCCATAACGAAAAGGTAGTGATAGGAATACTGTTGGACCCTTCATTTCATAAAGTCTTGGATATTTAGCTCTCCCGATACCATAAACAAAGGACTACTCAATTCTGTTGTTTTTATAAAATCTTTAACACTCTCATACTTAATCCCGGTGCCTTGATCCTCTAACAATCTCACTACTTGATCCACCAGAACCGTGAATGAACCTGTGGCGCCCATTTTCCCGGTGCCTTAATCACTAGCCCACCAAAACTGTGGACAAACCTACGGCACCTATTTTCCTGACGCCTTAATCACTAGCCCACTAGATCGGTGGACGACCCTGTGGCACCTATTTTCAATACGCCCATTTCCTATCTCCCTGAGACGCTGGCCAGCTTCCTTGGGCGATCTGTTAGTTTCCTCCCTTCTTTCCCTGATCTCGGTGGAACCTCCACTTGTGACGCCCGCGCCACCGCGGTACCGAGTCAGGGCGAGGGACTGCGGATTTAACTCATACACACACACACACACACACACACACACACACACACACACACACACACACACACACACACACACTAACATAGTGGGTCCTTCATGCTAAGAGAGCAGCAGCTGCAGCAGCAGCCGCAGCAGCGGTTTATTCTCCTCCAGAGTTCCAAAGAGCCTTCTTGTAGGCAGCCAAACAGGAATCCTCCTCTCAGGTGAAATCCCTCAAGAGGTAATTACACACAGGAGGAAAAGTCTCGAGGAAGGGAGGGGCGCGTTCTCAGAGCAGCAAACTCGACTAGCTAACCAAGATAAACACAGATGTGGAAGCTGGGAGAAACAGGACATGAAACAGCAAGATAGGCAGGCAACCCAGTCGGGCCTGGTTCCTACACAAACTCACAACATGAGTAGCATCCTTGGACTCCACATAATAGTAAACAAACAAACAAGATACCCAAAATAGCTCTCAACGTGCATGTATCCCCCCAACAGCATACACACACAAAAATATTTTCTTTAAAGTTTTCTTTACTTAGATTAGTTAAACTGAACATACATGAACAGGGTAACATCTGCACATTAGTGAGTCTGGGTCTGTACTAAGAAAATTAACCCAATTTAGCTCTCAGAGTCCTTTTTAAAAGAAAAAGCAGGATTCAAAAAAAAGCCACAAAGTCAGGTAGTGTGTCTCATTCTGGAGGTTGATATTACCACTTGGGAGTCTGCGACAGGAGGATCACAACTTTGAGGTCAGTCATAGCTGCATAATGAGACACTGTCTCAAACAAGTCAAAACAGAATGGAACAAATCAAATCAACACATTGGAAGTACGGAGATTAGAGTGTCTAAAACCAGCTGGTTGTTGCAGAATGATATTTGATTTTCCTCAAGTTTTCCTTTTATACATAAGAAAACATTTAGATATAAAAATGATTCTAATCTGACTTTTTGTCTTTGTAAATAATCACGTCAACCTGGCCCTCTGTGGGTGAGTGGGCTCACACTACTTCTGTAACCAATATGATCAAGCTGTTTACTGAAATGTTTGTAAGCCAGCCTGTATCCATGACCAGTTCTTCCAGCATCTGCCTCCTAAGGACTCTCATTTGACCATGATTTTCAACAGTATTCAAGGGCTGTTGACGCCTCTATTTATACCACCCATCTAAACATCTCAAAAATGAAGTGTATACAACCTTTTGTGAACTTGACATCACTGAGATAGGTAAAAGATATCTCAAACGTGGCAAGGTCAGCTCTCACCCCAAACCTTGCATTTCAACAAATATCCTCATCTTTTTTTTTTTTTTTCATCACTTGCCCAGGACACAGGACTAAAATATTGTCATAACCTCCTCTGTTTCTACCTCACTTTAAATGGTCTAGCACATCGTTTATTTCCGGTTTGGACTCTACCTGGAATTCTTCCCACTTCTGTTGCCCAACTGGGACTGAAGCCATCATCCTGTCTTTCCTGGTTGCTGGCAGTGATACTCTTTTCTGGCCTCCATACTCTTTGATAATCCATCGGCAAAGTCAGTTGCCCATATAGAGTGAAACTGCAGGCTTCTCTTTTGCCCTGCAGAGGTGAGCCACCAAACTCAGTTCTGGTTGAAACATTAGGTCTGGATTGTGTGGCTCTGTGCCAAGAGAAGTCTGGTTTTACTCACTAGCAGCAACTTACAGATTCATTTGTATCATTAAAGGAAAAGGTAGGGAACGGCTCAGCATCGTAATCCTCTGGAATATGGAAGTCATGTAGCATTCTCTCTAGGACCTTCCATATGTGTCCAGCTGGGATTTACTAATTCTTGGTCCAGATCATTGAATCCAGACTATGGAATGGGCAGAAGATTTTAAGAGGCAGGTCTGGTTGCTTACCTACTTGGTGTTGTAATTCTGTTAGCCTCTATCTTACATTTGTGGCATAGGATTGATTATATATATTTTTCCCTGAGCACAAACACCTATGCCATTATATTGTCTTGATAATTATTCTCAAGAGAGGTAAGATTATATTCATTTCTTATCCATCTCAATAAACGTGAAGTTATGGGCCCACTATGTTCATCTAGCTGGGGGCTGCTGTATTAAGTCTGGGATAGTAACTACATCCTTTACACTCACCATAAGCGGCTGCCTTTGCCTGCAGAGCCCTTTGAGGTGTGGCGTCAGGTGCAGGACACATAAGCTGACAGGAAGGAGGATATCAATAAATCAAATATTTATTGAGTGCTTACTATGTGCCAGGCACTGTGCTAATCTGGATTTAATCAGAGTATTAAGAGGAGTCTAAGGGGAAAGTGTTCTTCACTTAGACGGTCTCAGAGGCTCAGTGACAAGAGATGGAGAAAGCTGAGGAGAGTAACACTCTTCCTGGAAAATTTTAAAGTATATATTTTCATCTCTGCTCTCCTGACTTCCTGTTCTTGTCACCTCTTTTATCACATCCTTTCCTCTTCACTCAGGCATTTTATAGTGTCCCCCACCCTCACTGCCCAGATCTGGCATGGTTCCCTTCACTTGTGTTCAGATGTGCAGCTCCACTTATGTTTATGAAATATCTCATTGCTTTAGTACCATCTCATCGAGCTACAACCTGTTCCTCAGGTCTGTTTGCATATATTAATGCTCAGAAGTTTTCTAGTGCATTTATCCGCCAGGGCCTTTGACGTTTTAGGAGGCATCATACATCTTAATGCTTTCTTTAAAGAGAAATCGAAGCTCTCGTGCTGGTGTTAAGAGCGCTCTAGCAGATTACTGAGGGAGGTTTGGATTTTAGGTAAGTAGTCCTGGAAACTCTCAAATCACACTTCTGTTGGCAGGCCCCTATTTGGTTCAGAGGTAAAAATCAACCCTATTCACGACTCATTTACTTTTTCCCGTGGATTCAATTTAAAAGGAACTTGCAACTGTTTAAATTACCTAATTTCCCTTTCACACTTGAATTTAGCAGGTTGTTGAAAAGGAAAAAGTTTGTATTTTGGACTCCAGGAATGTCGATGTACATACATACATATGGTGTGTGTGTGTGTGTGTGTGTGTGTGTGTGTGTGTGTGTGTGTGTGTGTGTGTGTGTGTGTGTGTGTGTGTGTGTTTGAGATATATTTGTTGATACTTAAGTGGTCATTGCTATTTTCAGCAAATGGCATCTGTATGCCACTAATCGGAATAACTCTTAGATGAAGACCATACTGAAATATGGATAAGATTCTGTGTTTTGGGCTATGTTGAAATTGTTTGTAATTTTAGAAAAAGGGCGGGGGGAGGGAGTAAAGTAAGCACGGTCCAGCTACCTGCATGAGGTGAGGGTTTAGCTAGGAGGCGGGTTTGAGGACAGCAGTAAACTAGCCGTTGAGCAGACGCTCCACTGACATGCGCACATCCGCCTGCCTCCCACATGATCTCTGTGGGCCTGAGCTTGGGTCTGCATGGCTGATGCTCTATGAGGAGAGAGAGTGGAGGCAAACTGAGCAGTCTTCTGACCAGGAGAGCGAATGGCAGCAGCCAGAGAGGCAAGCACAGCCTGGGACACAGGAAAAGCAGCCAAGGTTTAACCAAAGAAGAGATGGAAGCAAGGTCTCAAAGTGTTAAAGCAGGTTTCAACGGCTGAATTTTCCATAGCTTCACTCCGCCTTCATCATATAGCCAAGAACCCTCAACGAAATTCAGAAAGCTGGCGAGACATAGTGCCAGGAGTACAGAAAATGTGTCTCTGAGAGAGGGTGAGGATGAAGCTAAATTTAGTAACAAGAGACAGACCGAGAACAGACAACGGAGCGCGACCCAGTGTCATTTGCTTTCCCACAGTCAGTTATGAGTAATCACTTAAACACCAGGAACTTTATAAAAACAATGCGACCGCTGCATTTTCTCCTCTGCTTCACACGTTGCTATGAGGTTGGACTTAGACTCACTAACCACAGGACATTTCATTCCAGGCAGCAGATGAATCAAAGGGACAGCGTTAGAAGAGGAAAGACAACAGCACTTAATGCTCGTTTTGCAATTCTAATTAGTAAGAAACAGTACCATGCTTTCTGTAGAGCATCGCTAGAAGCAGCTTCACTGCTGGACCCATTTTAGTTATAAATTCCAAAAATGTAGAGCTTCCTCCTTAGCCAAGGCAAGCATCCCGGCAGCCTGGTGTTTGTGGGTTTGCAGATGCTTGGCACCGTCGGTATTTGTTCTCTTTCGTGGTGGCTAAGACTAATGTCATATGCATTAACAAATGTGTTTTTAATTCTACTCTCATAGCCTTCTTTAGACCACAGGTCAGAAATCAGGACAGCCCTCAGTATGGGTGTGGCACTGGTTTAGAGACATCCTCGTTCTTTGAGACCAGCTGCTCTTGTGATTAAACAAAGAAAGGACTTTAGTTGCACAAAGAAAGAGCCTACTCTACTGGCTGGATGTGTGGGTTCATATGTAGAGTGCAGTGGATTTGATTCTGAGCAACCCCCAGCACTGTCATTCCCCCACACCCCCACCAACACCATCACCCCACTACCACCGTACCACCATCCCCACCACCACCATCACTGTCTACCACCCTACCACCACCCCAACCTCACCATCATCCCCCCATGACCCCCACTCCCACCCACCCCCTGCACCACAACAACAAAGCAACAGAAATAAACAACACAAAGCCAGAACAAGAAGATTAATTCATGCCATCAGGATGAGGACTGTGTGTGGAAACTGATGTCCTAGGTGGCTTTGTAGTCTAACTGAATAGGCATCTTTATTTTCTCGCATGACCTTAGCCCGTCTTCTACACTTATCTGTTGGGTCTTCCCTCCATGTAGAGCTGTTTACAAGTTCTTTACATTCCTTGTTAGTTATTGTAAAGAATCTGCTCCTCATATGGAAGATGATCATTTACCTCGTAGGTTATTACAGAATGTTGACCAAAGTGAGCAGGGCACAGTTCTTGCAGTATTGTAGCTTCTCAGTTATTACAACAGAAACAATCACTGTCTCAGAATTTCATTTTTAACCTTTCAAGTTGTCACAGTAGAGTGTCTCCTGCCCCTCTTTCTCCACCCTCATCTTGCTTCCAGTTTTCTTACCTCTTAGCTTTCCCCAGCACCTGCGAGGTTTCCTCCTGTTTGTTTTCTTGCTTCAAGAAACTGCCTAAATTAAGGAAAGGCAGTGAGGAGTACAAGAGAAGCTTCTATGACCCTCCCAGTGTCACCTTGAAAGAGGAAGTAGAGAAATTCATATTCCTATTGTTGAGGTTTTATTACACCAGTGAGATTTAGAGTGTCTGCAAACAGCTATTGCTGTACAGAGCTCCGGAATGAAGGTGCTTTCGACATAAGCAAAGAGGTGTTAAGGCTGGCAAAGTGTGCCAGCCACCACTTGATTTCCATCTGAATATCCAGTCAGAGAAATGCCTCTCTCAGTCCACTCTAGCAAAGTGCTGGCGTAAGAGGAATACAGTATGTGTTAGCTATTCTCTCCTGGCATCTGATGCTTGCCTCGTTCTCACATGTAGCACTGATGTGCATGCACTTTGCACTTTGTCCACTCTCAAAAGACAAGAACTGTGAATGCTGGCTTTGCAAGTTTTTTCCAACACAAGGTCGAAGACAGACAGGCAGGAATGCAGACAGACAGACAGACAGACAGACAGACAGATGACAGGAAAAGTGTTTTGTAGAGATGCTGTCTGATGGTTTTCTTCTGCTGTTTTAGTTACTATTGACTGGCAATAACTGTCTCTGTCCTGTGAACATTTTTCAAATGTAATAAAATTTTAAAAAGGAAAAAGAAAATAAAATGGCCACACCATTAAGTTCGGACAGGCAGAGGATACCCAGAGGCCTTCCTGCCACCACGCCAAACATCACAAAGGTGGGTGGGAGTGGGGAGGTGGGGTTGAGTGTGGGGTGGAAGATGCCTAGTATGTAAAAGACACCGAGAGGCCAGCCCCCTGCATGGCCTGCTCACAGCAGGAATCTCTATTATGTGCAAGTATGTGGTGGAGAGATGGGAGAAAGACAAATGGAACCATTTGGGCATTATGGAGAGAGGTGAACCTGGAGATTAAAGGGTGGATAGAAATAGCCTGATGTGAGTGAGTAGCCTGCCCTGCCACCTGAGGCCATGGTGAAGCCCTGACCCATGCTGTTGCAGAGGGTCATGTCTGGGTCTGTGACCATGCAACAGCAGGGGTCTGTGTCAATGTTCATGACTCATATTTCATGTTACCACCAAAGACCATGCAGACATGCCTGCTCTGGGCTGCTGTGTAGGACAATGTTGATGTCTACGGGCTGTGTGGAGCTGGTCCCACTCCCCACTGGCTGCAGCACTTGGAAGAATGGGTCTTGCACTTTGCATAAGCAGCACAGTAGAGGTGACCCTGGTGACAGGAGATTTGTGGGAGCCCTGAGGATGTGAACATGGGAGATGTGAACATGCATCTACAATGCAGTGGCATAGGCAAGGGAGAGATGCTCTTCTCCCCCTCAGCTTAACCACCTATGGCAAGCAGGACAGCTGAACCTGAGGTCATGAAAACAGGACACTTGGTCCTTCCAATTACTGGCTGCAGCACTCAGGAAAGCAGGCCTTGCACCTTGCCTGGGCAGCACAGCAGAGCTGGCCCTTGTGGTGAAGGGGCAGGTGAACTGGGTCTGAGGATGTGAGAGTAGAAGAGCTGGCTCCATCTCTCACCTGAGCAACACAGTAGAGCTGGTTCTGGTGGTATGGGTGTGAGTGAGCCATCCCAGAGGACCTGAGAGGAGAACATCTGTCCCTGGCCCTTGCTGTGGTATTGGGTGAGCTAGGTGCAGCAGTGATGGAGAGCTTGCCCTGGTGGTGTGGATGTGGGGAAGCTGGCTGGCTGAACAACTATTCTATCATCCCCACCCAGGTGTTGGCCCACCCCAACATCTACCTCATCTGTGATCAGCTAGATACAAGAGCCTCCTGTGCAGATATAAAGATGGCAGGATCTCCATGACCTAGAGCAATAACAAGATATACAAGAGAAGCCCCAGTGAAAATACAATATTGAAAATGTAGCAGAAGCAGGAGGCCTAAAATCAGACCAATGACTCATTACAATGAACATTTGCAAATGCAGATGTAGAGACAACATGGTCTACTGACACACTACAGCTCCCACGATGGGATTTTTGTTTGGTTTAGTTCATTTTTTTTTTGACTTTTTAAAAATTAATTTATTCATATTACATCTCGATTGTTAGCCCTTCCCCTGTTTCCTCCCATTCTTCCCTCCCTCCCATTTTTCCCCTTCTCCCCTCCCCTATGTCCGTGACTGAGGGAGACCTCCTCCCCCTATATATGCTCTCAGAATATCAAGTCTCTTGCTGGTGGGAATGCAAACTAGTACAACCACTTTGGAAAGCTATCTGGCTCTTTCTCAGAAAAATGGGAATAGGGCTTCCTCAAGACCCAGCTATCCCACTCCTTGGAATATACCCAGAAAATGCCCTACCACACAACAGGGACATATGCTCAACCATGTTCATAGCTGCTCTATACATAATAGCCAGAACATGGAAACAGCCTAAGTGTCCCTCAGTAGAAGAATGGACTAAGAAACTGTGGTATATTTACACGATGGAATACTACTCAGCTATTAAAAACGAGGAATTCCCAAAATTTGTGGACAAATGGATTGATCTAGAAATTATCATAATGAGTGAGTTCACCCAGAAGCAAAAAGAGACAAACTGTATATACTCACTTATATCAAAACACTAGTCCAAGGAATATGTACCATGAAAATCTTTACTTACCAAGAAAGTGGTTTAGTTCATTTTTAAAAATTAATATTTTAAAATTTTTTGTTTTTCATTTTCTTTTGGGGGAGATATTGAAAAGGTGGAGGACAGATGCAAAGAGAGAGGGAAATGAGTACAGTTGGAGTGCATGATGTGAAATTCACCATGAATCAATAAAAGGCTTTTTTGAGAGGAAAGAAAATTAAAAAAAAGAAAAGAAAAGAAAGATGTGAGCCCCTTTCTTTAATCTATTTAGGCCTTAGTTTCTGCATGTATTAAATGGAGATAAGAACGTCCACCTCATAGATCCACTGTAAAAATCATATGAGCTGTAAAGTGCTTAGAAATTAGTTAATGTACTATTATATGCTATTATATGAAATAATAGCAAAGAAGAACATTTAATAGTCACAGTTGTCTAACTGTGGAAAAGAGCCTCTGTTAGTGTGCCATAGTTAGCTCTGCCTCTTTCAAGAGAAAGTGTTCATCTTCAAATGGTTAAGGATGATCATCCAGTTTGCTCATCATTAGAAAACTTCTGTTAGAGGAATATTTATGCAGAAATATTGTCTAATGAGTTCAGATTTTAAGAAGTTGAACAGAAGTTGAATACCGGTACATTAATAACACAGAAAAATCACTTAAAATTAAACAATGGAGAAATTACTTAAAAACAGACCATTCCTGTATTTGTATTGATACTTTTTTGAAAAATCTAGTTATTACTACAAATAAATAATAATACAAGGATGTTTTGTTTAAAATACTATATGACTAGAGGAAGAAATAGCACACAACAACTTAAATTAGTGTATGCAGAATGGTTTTTCTTAAATGGAAATATGTGGGGTTCGAGAGACGCCTCAGCAGTTAAGACCATGAACTCTTGCAGAAAAGCTGAGTTTGGTTCCCAACACCCACACTGGGTACCTGACTAATGCAAGTGACTCCATCTTCAGGATTTATGATGCCCTCTTTTGGCTTCCAAGGGTATTTGCACTCATGTGCACATACTCCTTTATGTATATACACATTGATAGATGTAAATAAAATAAATACTTTTAAAAGTATTTTATGTTCTAGATGCAGACTGTAGGGTGCTATCTTCTAAGTCATTTGAACGATTTATTTAACCCTGGCTTTTTTAGAACTGAAAAGTCATATATAATAGAAATAGATGTTTTAAGGCAGAGGTATAGCAAGGACTTACGAGGACAAAGGAGAAGCCAGGAGTAGACATACTGGAAAGCACTGCAGTTAGTGGGTCTAAACTGCCAAATTTACTCTGAGCTTCATAAACACTGAAACAACTATAGATACAAGATTCTTTTTTAATAAGTAGAGCACTAAGGCCCTCAAAGGGAGAGTGTTTCCTACCTTTGACACCATAGAAAAATTCCTCTAGTCGGTTCTCACAAAAGGGAGACTACATAAGGCAATGGACAGTGTTTCTCATATCTTAGTAGCTCTAAAAAGGATGGTACATGTTATAAGGTCTCTCTCTCTCTCTCTCTCTCTCTCTCTCTCTCTCTCTCTCTCTCTCTCTCTCACACACACACACACACACACACACACACACACACACACACGGAAAAACAAAAACAAAACCAACTCACTTTAGTAAATTCAACTCTGCAAGAGACCAAAGGAAGGTGAGGTTACTGGGGTGCAGTTAATACTCTTCCTTGGTGACCTGAGTGTTATAGCCTGCAGCTGAGCCTCAGGGAGCTCATGAAGAGACGGAGCCCATGGAGAGAAGGAGCAAGTGTAACCAGGATGTGGAAGGAGTGACTGTCTGTCCTGGCCTGTCTGCCTGTGTGGAGATGTGTTCATGTGATCACATCCACTCTTCTCCCCACAAGCAAACCACTGCACTCAGGTTCTAGAGCAAGTGAGCTATAATGGTTCTGCTGTTTGGAAAAGACCAACAAGGAGTTGAGGAGGAGGACAGGAAAGATGCAGAAGAGCCATTGAGCTTCAGGAGCCTGCATCTCTGACATCTCAGTTTGAGGGTGGAAGCTCCAATTCCCTTCGTGCTCATTATTAAAGGGATCATTAGAAACTGCAAGTTGAAGGTGTTCAAGAGAGGGATGAAGATGCAGCCACTGAAGAAGAAATTACAGGGATGGTTGAAAAGTAGGGTCTGCATGTCTGCAAAAACAACTTAAGGTAATACAAGCAAAAATGTTTAAAAGCCTTCAACATACATTGTTGGAGCCCACAAATCCAAAGATATTCTTTAAATTATGTGGACTATCATTTGTTTTGTGTTCTTCTGTTTTTGTAGATAAAAACTTTGCTTGAGTCATCTTTATTTTGACAGAAATCTCATTGTACAGTTCAGAGAAAATTAATACGTTGGATGAAATAAAACCTGCCCTTCTATTTGTGGTGCTCCAGTTATTCCCAAAAAGCAACTCTCACCAGAAGCAGTAACATTTCAACTTTTCTATTGTCAACACACTGAATGTCATCTAATGCAAGATTCGTCATTCTGACACCTGTACAAGATGGCGGATACTGTCCTCTGCTCTGTCTGTATGTAGCTCTCAAATAAGACTCAATTTTGAATATTAAATATTAAATGAAAAAATATATCCAGTGTTTAGTGCTTGACAAGCTATACTTCATATGTGTTTACAAGAGAAAATGCAACTTATCTATTTTGTTTATGGACATGGAAAGGGAACCAGATTGGAAAACAGAGTTCAGTAACTAATGTTTTTAAATTGGCCGGTATATTTTTGTTACTTATTAGTTTTTATCTTTCACTGAGTCGGTATTTCATTTTTTAAAACTATGTCTTTATCCATGGAGAAATACTTTTTATATAACCTTTGTAAATACAGCAATTCTAATAGTCTTATATGCAAAAAAATGTATATATATTTCTCAACCTGTGGGTCGCGCCCATCAGAAAACACGTATTTCTGATGGATTTAGGAACTGAGACACTGTTCAGTAGCAAAGTGACAAATATAAAGTAGCAACAAACATAATTTTATGCTTTGGGGTTACCATAACCTGAGGAACTGCGTTAAAGGGTGGCAGCACTAGGAAGGTTGAGAACCACCAGCCTAGGGAGCTGGCTTAGGTGTTAAAAGCTCATACACAAAGTGAAAATAAATATATCTTTAAGAAATGCTGGCAAAAACTGCAGAACACAATCGTTAGAGGCCCATAGGTGCAGATAGACAGAAGGATGCAAGGTACAGGCACACACATATTCTGTAAGGAGAAAAGTATTTGTAATAAAAACATCTCACTTACGTAAAAGTTTATTTATACACCTAGAGGTGCCATTAAAAATATTTAACATTTGGTATGGCCCAGGTATAGACCAATCAGAACAAGACACTGGCTGGTACATGGTGCAGCCATGTGCTGAATACTGGTTGAGTCATTTCCTTACACACGCATGACTTTGTTTCTGCAAGACAGATTCCTCAGCGCTATCCTGTACATTGAGTGCTTTTCAGATTTTTAAAAGAAATCACCAGTAGTTATCCAACAAGACTGCAGTAACACAGTCTTTTTAGTGATGTATAAGAACAGTGTCTCCCCACCCCCATCCCAACAGCAACAGAAAGCACATCCCCCTGTGCAGGAAGATGCCCAAGATGTCTCTCAGCTGAAAGTCTCAGCTGTTGAAAGGGTCTTGTGGTTTTCAGGAAGGCCCTGGCCATGCTAATCTTAAACTCTGGATGCCTGAGGTAGAATGTTGGCCAGCTGCTGCTGCCTTCCCCCAGGGTAATCCTTACCAGCTCCAATTTAGGCATCATCCCTTCTTGCTAGGCTGAGGTGATAATTTTATTGCATCGGACGTTCCTAGCTTTGAGGTACACACATTGCCATTTAAAGCCTTTATCATTAACCCTGGAATCTTATGGCCCCCTTAACAAATGGATGCTATCATAACTTACTATTTTTAATTAACCTAAGCTCAGATCATAAGACTCTAAGGATGAGCACATTGACTTGGGTAATATAGACCAGTGGTGAACTTATGTGGAAATGGCAAAGAAAAAAAATCATTTTTATGGGATATGAATGTTCAAAATTCCTTTTTGAGTATGTTTAACCCATTGAGTATGCAGGATGCGTTAAAGTGAGGATAGACACAAACGAGTCAGACACAGAACTCTCATCATGATCAATGGCACGAGTAATGGGATGTTTAGAGAGGGATAGTGATTGGTTCCTTTTTAATATAAGAAAGAAAGAAATTAGTCTCAATTGTGAGCAGTGGATTTCATTTCTTGAGAGTTCACTATGTTCTGGGTTATAGGGGGTGTGATTATAGAAATATCACAGAGCTGGCATTGAAGATACAATATTTAGAGCTATACACAGACAACCAAAGTTAGTTTCTTGTCCTTTAAATTATATACTAACACATGACAGGGGATAAAGGCACTGAGTCTGACGGGTCTCAGGGCTCTTGCAGCAGAGAGTGGCAACTTTAAGCTTATACTGGGAACCATGACTGCGGACAGATGGAAGGAAGGACTATTCTATACAGAAAGAAAACACAAACACGTACAAGGGCATAAAAGCACGTCAAGTGGGGCACGTTAGGGAAACGCATTGCTTAGAGATAGCTGGAGTGTGAGATGAACACAGAATCGCAGCAGGAAGCAGGCTGAAGACTAGGTCAATGGAGGGCGTCCTAGGCCATGCCAAAGAACTTGGCGTTTATCTTGTGGCTGAGTGAGGATTCATTGACAAAGGAGACTGAGTGTTGGTGACATTGTCTTCAAAGCATATCACAGACTTCTGGAGGGAAGATAGATTTCGGGAGGAGCGATGGGCTAGAGGTAGGGATCCCTATCAGTAGGTCTGGAAGTATCAGAAACACCCGGGCAAGGCTGGAAGAGATCCTTTGGTGGGTAGAAGTTATCACTAGACCACAGGGATGGTATTGGAGGCAACCTGCTCCCGTGTTTCTGGGCCACAGTCACTCATATTTGGCCCTGTTGGGTGAATACATCCACAGAGGTTTTCAAGGTTGTAAGTAAGGTCAGGCACAAGGTTGAGCAATGAATACTTACTAAGAGAGCTAAAGATAGCCCAGGGTAATTTAGCTTAGGATCTGTAACATTCTAACTCTCATAATGATGACCTTCTAGTTGATCAGACTTGTAGCTCCTTTAACTATGACAGTAGTTTTAGCTAGACAGGGCAACTAGAATATTCTTGGGAAAGGAAGGTGGCTGTTTTGTGAGACGTTCAGTTTGCCGAGTTTGGTCGTCAAGAAGGTTTAGTACTCACGCATGCTTTGCCAACTCTACAGCTACCTGTTATCAATTCAAGCCTTGCTCAGGGAGATGATTTCTGTTACAGACTGATGTTTGCCTCAGCAGCCTGAATAGGGCTCCCAGCAGTTTACGCACTGGATCATAGCAATGCAAAGGCTGAGTTCAGTTAATGAAGTTATGGTGGGAGTCACTACAGAAGGAACAAAGAGACACATAGACCAGCTCCCTGGTAACAGTGGCCATTCCAAAAATTAGCTCTCCTTGAAACATGTGGAGTGTGCTTTTTATTTCCCCCCGGGTCAAGCCCAAGAATGTATACCAATGCCATTCCTGAAAAGTGAGTCTCCTCATGTCTAATCAGAATGTGGAGCAAAGAGTCACTTGAAGTCAAATTTGGATGTGTTTTACTTAAGCAGTTAGTTGTGGCAAGAGCCATAGGGATGTGTACAGACAGTGCTGAGCATGTTCTCTGTGGTGTTCAGACAGCCAGAGCCTGTGGCTGGCTATAGCCCTGGCAGCAGCCCTCTCTCCCCTCTCCCAGCAATAGCAGATGCTCGGCGCCAGACGATGCGTGCCACCATAAGTTTCTTTCTATTCAAAACCATAAGATGCTTCCTGGCTCCGTTTAAGCTTCATCATGGAAAATCTCCTTCGTTAGAGATGAGCTGAAACCCTCCTCATGATCTGAATTCTGGCTTTGATTTGAGAAGTAAACCTCCAGGAAAAAAAAAAGAAAAGACCGGTCCATGTGCCTTTAGAGCCTTAACTTTTCATTTGTATGTGTGTGTGTGTGTGACTAAAGCTGAAATTATAACCTTCTATGATTTCCTCCTCGAATGGTTTTTTTTTGACCGTTTCTACAAAGTGGGAAAATAAACCAAGCAGCATGAGAAAACCAGTCGGCATCGGAAAGCTGCGTGGAGGAGCAAATGGAAAACTAACATCTACGACTCGTAAAAATTAATGGCAGGGTGTGGCGTGCAGCTGCCCAACTGATGAGAAGAAAGCTATATTGTGAATTGCTGGGGGAATTAACTGCTGTAAGAGGAGACGGATGCATGGTAAGAGGGGATTTGAGCTGTGAACATCAGTAGGGAATAATACCTGGGCATTTGCCTGAGAGTAAGTGGCTTTCTCTGATGTGTAGATATTTTTCACCATGGAAATATTTGTGTGGCGATGGTTGCATTAGCTATGACAGTAGTTGTAGTTAGACAGGGCAACCAGCATATTCTTGGGAAAGGAAGGCACCTTGATTGAAAGGACACATGGGAAGAAAATCAGGCCCATATTTATTTCTGAGCATGAAGCACAGTTGAGTGAGATGAATCGAAGGTGAAAAGTGAAAAGCAAAGGAAGATGAGGTGGACGAAAGTCACTTCTCTGATAAAGTTCTTTTGTTGCTTCTGTTTACCATCAACTGGGCCAGAAAAGTCATGTGACCAAGCCTGAGGAAATAGGCTCCTCCACTCAGCTAGTTTGGTAAAAACATTCAGCAAGGAATTTTGAAGAAGTAATGCAACTTACTAGTATCACATCATTGACACAATTTCCTAAATTATTATAAACTCTCAGTTGATTTCTTTCTGAGAATTTTCATTAATGCTTTTCTCTGGTATAATATCACCCTTTGAAAATTTCTTAATTCAACTGTAAGTAAATAATTTTAATATTCCCCCATCTAACAACTGAGAGTAGCAATTCTCGTTTTAGCTTCTGCTCCCTGGTTTTCACATGAACAGTGTCATTACCATTCCTTTCTAAATGTTTTCTAATTTCCCTCATGACTCTGTTGATCTGCTGACTCTGCTATTTTTAGATCTGTGCCTTTGTTTAACACCATTCCTATGCCCTTCAGATCGTCTGTGTCTCTCATCAAGTTTCATGCTTAACCTGCCATTTCTGGTAGTGATATGCTTAAATCATTTGCCATGAATTTGGCCTTGTGGTTTTCTTCTGATAGCTGTTCATTCTAAAGATGTGTTGAGAGTTGTGCTATGACTTGCGTATGAGTTGCTGGAGTTTCCTGGGGAGTTCCCTTCTTGCCATTGTGACTTTCTTTACCTCTGAGACGATCTCATGGCTTAAAGCACCGTTGGTGTTATTCCCGTCTGTTTACTGTAGCTTTATTTTACTTAGCACTGCATGGCATATGTTTTATGTTCTCTTATTTTTAGTTTTTCACACTTTCCTATTTTTCATGCCCTAGTCTTATGGCCAGGTCTGATTGATATGTTCCAAGGAACATTTCTTTAGAGTTAGTTCGTTTGCAATCGCTGTAACTGCTGTGCATCTGTATTTTCTGCAGCATGTCCTTTCCCTGTTGCCCTTTGTTAGGATCTGAGTGTGAATGCGTGAGCACAATCAGCTCCTGTGAGTGGCACTGTGTAGAGCACACAATATTAACTTCCACCTTTCTGAGCAGGGTGTAGACTTTGCTGCCAGTCCCTTCTTTAGTTGGGCTGTCTGCTATGGGAGTCCAGCTTCATACAATACCTGAGTTCCTTTTTCTCAGTTTTTGTCCATAGTCTTATTTTCTGTCCATATATAGTTGTTGCAATCCCAATTAGCAAGAGGTTGATTAATAGCCAGAGTTACAAAGATCACTTTTAACTTTTAGCTTTCTCTGCCTTGAGCCCTTGAATATTTTTTTTTCTAAATAAGGACAGACTAACTTCATTATGGGAGAGATTTTTTAAAAGAGTGATTTCTATTACTTTTAACTTTGAATATGGTCATGAGGCCTCAGATTATGTCTCAAGGCCTCAGCATCTCTAAAGATGAAGTTATAGGTGGCTATGAGCCTCCTGATGAGGGTGGTGGAAACCAAGCCCAGCTCCTCTACAGGAGCAGTGAGAACCATTTGTCCAGATGCTCTGGATGTCTTTTAATGGAGCCTCACTTATAAATATGAGAGTTACTCTTTTAATTTCCTACACCTTTGTGAAGGGTATGGTCATGTTGCTTCTCTACCATGTCTTAAGAACTGTGCTTCTGGGAATAGAACTTCCACCAGTGTTTTTAAATTTCAAGTAACTATATCACCTTCTCCCCTGTAGTTTCTGATATATACATACCATTTAATTAAAAAAAATTCTAGCTATAGTTGCAGGATTCTTGAGAAAATAGACATAGCCCCTCCTACCATGTCTCCTCAAGAATTTAACCCGATAGGAGTATACATATATACTTAGAATCAATTATGAAAAGATCTTCTGTACTTCTAGTGTTGGTATGAATTTGTACTTTAGCACCATGGCTTAATTGTGGTTTAAACTTTGCTTTTACAAATGAGTAATATTGGAAGGTTACCAAAATCTCAACTGCAAAGTGCTAAAAACATAATTGCTTTTATAAATTGAATCACATTTATTCTGTTTTTTTTTTTTTTTTTTTTTTTACTATACCAAAGATTTACTTTCACTTAAGGATGGGAGAGCTTGGGGATCCTGTTCTTAAAAGGTGTTAAGAGCCATTGAAGTTCACATGCTTGTTGGGGTGTGGAATAAAGGTTACTTCTGTCACAGCTATAAAATTCTAGAAATTATTACCCAAGACTGACTTTATATGAAATATAATTGTGGTGGTTTGAATTAGAATGGCTCCCATAGGCTCATATATTTGAATGCTTCCTCCCTAGTTGGCAGAACTATTTGGGAAGGATTTGGGGTGTGTCCTCATAGGAAAAGGTGTGTTACAGGGCATGGATATTGAGGCTTCAAAAGCCCATGTCATTCCCAGATAGCTCTCTTCCTGTCTCCTGCATGTGGATCAGGTAAGCTCTCAGCTACTGTGCCAGAGCCATGTGTGCTTGCATGGTGCCATGTTCCCTGCCATGATAGTCAGTCTCTAATCTCCTGGAGCCCTTGAGACCTCCAGAGTAAATACTTTCTTTTATAAGTTGCCTTGGTCACGGAGTCTCTTCATAGCAATAGAAATATAACTAAGGCAGTAATATTGAAATTTGATGGCGTCAACACCAAATACAGCAACACCTATCAGCAGATTCCAATAGCAATTTAAAACACGAAGATTGCTGGTGAAAGGCAAAAGACAGAAGAGAAGTCTCCATAGCACTGTGAGATTTTCTTGTCTTCTATGGTGTTAGAGTCAAACTTGACCTGTTGGTTTTCTGAGAGCTTCGGCTTCATAGACGAAGAAGCATTATAGGAACTGACACACTGATCTCAAGCACAGGTTTTGGCTATTGGATAATAACAATAACTGCAGTGTTATGTATCAACATAACAACATTCTGCATGTCTTACCCAGTGTGTGACCCTGAAGATGAGGAAAAGAGGCTCAGAGAGCATAATCAACCAACGTATTATCTTTCCTTCTAAAGTCAATTGTCCAAATTTCTGAAGCTAGATTTATTTGATAGAATCTCTTGGCGGATATTTAATTTAAAAAAGATTTTCATATTAAATATTAAGTTTCATATAAAATATTTTAAATAAAAGATATTTATCAACTTAATTATTGAGATTTTTGAACACCCACTTCACTGTCATTGATACTTTTGAGCTTTCAAGCACCCCTTGATCTTTAAAGGAAAGTTTAAACTTTGCTGACTTGAGGAGTCCAAGTGATCCTCGGAATCAGTGTTGGGCAAGGAGAAGACATGAAACTTGTCAGGCAGGGCTGTGGTGAGGCAATTAAAGTCTCTTGATGGCACGGACACAGCTTTGACTGTCAGATTCTTTATTGGGTTCAGAATCACTTTTATCAGAGCAAATTAATGCTCATTAACATTAATTAACATTAATGCTCATTAACAGTGCTTATCAAACATTTCCTGCTAAGCATATAACAGCTGATGGTTACATATTGCACACTATTTGTATAATATACACAACAGAACTATGACTTGTGTATAAACTCCAGATACTATCTGGATCTACACCTTTGCCTGACCCAAGAAGTGTAACTTTATTGTTGGTGTGGGGTTAAGTTGGCTCTGGTGTGTAATAAATATATTAGTTATGAATTTCATCATGAGATAACTTGGTGTGTGTGTGTGTGTGTGTGTGTGTGTGTGTGTGTGTGTGTATGTGTGTGTGTGTTCTACAGCCTCGAAGTTTAGGACACACTTTTTGAGAAATACTTCGTTAGCAATCCTTCTCTGTGTTATTCCCACCTCAAGTCTATGCTGCGCTGCCAACCAGATATAAGCTGAGAAATTATAACTTAACCAACCACACAAGAACAGTCAAACAATTCTGAGATGAATAATGACTCAGACAGTACACCAGTAACAAGACTGTGTGGTTTTTGATGTTGTTGTTATTTGTTTTGTTTTGGGGTGGTTTTTATTTTTTTGGTGTTTTTTTGTTTTGTTTTGTTTTGTTTTTGAGGTATAGCCTTACTGCTAGTTTTTTCTGGAAGTCACACAAAGTAAATGTTACCCTGCACCAATGGCCATGGTGAACACCCTTTATATCCCTTTCGCACGAGGGGCAGTTTTCACTCCTCCAGTATCATATGAGCAACAACAAAATAATCAGCTATTGCTAAACGCCTGGCCATTCCTCCGGTATAATGTGTCATAGCATGGATGCTATGTATGATGTGTCCCGATTGAAAAATGTGTCTTCCCAGCCTACAAACTGGGAAAAGATTTTTACCAACCCTACATCTGACAAAGGTCTAATATCCAAAATATATGAAGAACTCAAGAAATTAAACACCACCAAACCAAATAACCCAATTGAGAAATAGGGCTCAAAACTAAACAGAGAATTCTCAACAGAGGAATATCAAAATGGCTGAGAAACACTTAAAGAAATGCTCAACCTCCTTACTCATTAGGGAAATGCAAATCAAAACAACTCTGAGATTCCATCTTACACCCATCACAATGGCTAAGATCAAAACTTCAAGCGACACCACATGCTGGCGAGGATGTGGGGAGAGAGGAACACTCCTTCATTGCTGGTGGGAATGCAAACTAGTACAGCCACTTTGGAAATCTATCTGGTGCTATCTCAGAAAAATGGGAATAGGGCTTCCTCAAGTCCCAGCTATTCCACTCCTTGGAATATACCCAGAAGATGCTCCAGCACACAACAAGAAAATTTGCTCAACCATGTTCATAGCAGTCTTATTCACAATAGCCAGAACATGGAAATAGCCCAAGTGTCCCTCAGTAGAAGAATGGATAAAGAAACTGTGGTACATATACACTATGGAATACTACTCAGCTATTAAAAACAAGGAATTCCCGAAATTTGTGGACAAATGGATTGAGCTAGAAATGATCATAATGAGTGAGTTAACCCAGAAGCAGAAAGAGTCAAATGATATATACTCACTTATATCTGCATACTAGCCCAAGGGGCATGTCCCACGAAAGCCTTCACTTACCAGGAAACTGGGACAGAGGGGAGGACATCCTATTGGGACTCTAGATGAGAGAAGTATGGGAGAATAGCAACTAGAAAGATCCAGAGGGTCTTAGAAACCTACAAGTAGAACATTATGATAGGCAGATTTGGGCCCAGGGGTCCCGCTCAAACTAAGGCACCAGCCAAGGACAATACAGGCGGTAAACTTTAAACTCCGACTCAGATCTAGCCAATGGGCAGAACATTCTCCACAGTTGAGTGGAGAGTGGGGTAAGACTTTCACACGTACTCTGGTGCCTCATATTTGACCATATCCCCTGGAGGGGGAGACATGGCGACACTCAGAGGAAGGATAGCAGGTTACCAAGAAGAGACTTGATACCCTATGAGCATATACAGGGGGGAGGTAATCCCCCTCAGGAACAGTCATAGGGGAGGGGAATAAGGGGAAAATGGGAGGGAAGGAAGAATGGGAGGATACAAGGGATGGGATAACCATTGAGATGTAACAAGAATAAATTAATAAAAAATTTAAAAAATAAATAAAGAAAAAAAGAAAAAAGAAAAATGTGTCTTCCTTATGTTTCATGCCACAGTAACCCTTCACTGGATTCTATCTTGTGGCCTAAAACACTTCTCCAGTGCTGAAGGTGACATTTTTAGCTCCCACATTCATCAGTGGAGTCATGCTGCATTGATCCTATCTCAAACCTGTGTGTCTGTTAGGTGTGTTTATGAGATAGGGGTATAAAAATGTTGCATATCACATTAGCTTTTTCCTGTATGCAAAGTGTAGAGCAGAAAACGCATAGACAGCTTATATCACAGCCTCAAAAGTGCGAACTTATACCCTGCTTCTCCACGTGCCTGACAGTGCTGAATCAGTCACACACACCTTACCCTGACAAATGCAACCTCACTACCCTTGTGCCCAATGGGCCATAGGTGTGCCATCCAGTCGTACTCACTCACCGGATGGCACCAATTATGATAGTTACCACAATGATCAGGCGATTTCCCCTTGTTCATAATGCATGTCTCCAAATTAAGTGTTATACTGTAACTTATATTTCGAAGTAAATCCTCACTAGTATTCTCCAAATACTTTCTAGGACGCATGTGTTCTTAACCTTGCAAAGTATATCTTTAATCTCTGTCCACATTCTCATTAGTTGAGCTTCAAGTTGGCCCCTTTCTTGATTCATGAATCAAAAGATGCAAGGGCCTGTGTAGCAGATGTGGGGAGCATGCGCGGACTTGAATATGCCCCGCAGCAACCTTAACAGCAGCGCTCTACGGTGTCCATAAAGATCGCATGGTATGGGAGAAAAGGGAGGAGGTGGCAGGGCACAGGCATGCTGTGTCCTCTGGGTCCAGGAAGCAGGGCAGGGTCCTATCTACACTGACACGCATCCTACAGAAGCTCGGCTTTCTCTGTATGTTTTTGTAACAGGTAAATACACAGTATGCGTGAAACAAAATGTGTGCGAGGCAAGGAGGAAGGACTTGAAAAATACATTAGGCTGATTCTGGGAGGGCGGGCCTGGATGGGGCTGGCAGGCCTATCAAGGTTGGAACTAGAGAAACCAGGACAGCTGGGGCACAGCCGCTGCAGAGTCTGAAAGTACTGCCTTGATGGAAGGTTCTAACTTGGGCTTAGGGGACGTTCTCAGAAGGGTTGGAAAAATGCCGATTTCTCTTACCCAAGATGCAGCTGAGAGGAAAATCCAAGCCTCCCTCCCCATGGTGTTCTCACTTTCACGAAGAGGAAGAAAACGCACAATCATTTATGAAATGATTTATTTTGTTTATTACAATATAGAGGAACCATGGGACGCTAGAAGGGTGCACAGCAGTGCCTGTGACCTGATGAAGAAAGGACGCAGTATCCCATAAGGAGGTAACTGCGAGGAGACAATGCTTTAAGTTGAGCTAAGAGCAACGTTTAAGAATTAGAAATACCCACAGCTGCATAGTGAGTGGAAATTTCCAGGCAAGAGGCACAGCAATCACAAAGGGTCTGAATCCTAAAGGAGTGGGGCACAAAGAGAGAAAGCAAAAGGCGCCTCTGGAGCGGAAGGCACACCCTGAAGCTAATAGACGCCAAGTCGCTCTACTTGTTACAAACATGAAATTGTTTTGACACTTTCAGAACACTGAAATACCTCATCTGCTGCCCTTACTCCACGCGCTTCCTGTTTCTCAATAATAGCCAGGAATAGTTTCTAGTTGAGTTATTGAGAAGGAATGGGGCTAGCTAACTGCATCACCCAAAACCACACTGGTCACTCGTGTTTAGCGCTCAAATACGAGTTAGCTTTTGTACAAACGCAGAGACTTAGGACTACTAAGTTTCTTGGCTATCTTTTATGGGGGTGAGATTGAAAACTAAGCCAAACAAAACAAACGTGCTTTATTAAGGGATTGTAAAGGAAATTTTAGGAGGAGATTTTGCGCATGTATTCCAGTGCCATCGATGGTGTTGGTTACACTTACAGAGTTGGCAGCACAAATTACTGGATGGCAAATTCTTCAGCTCTGAATGCTAACCTATGGATGGAGTTTTCTTTCTACACCTCTTAAGAAATGATAAACATTAAAATCATGAGTCCTGGGCTGTTGGTAGCAACTCTTCCAGAGGAATCTCAGCTGCTGTTGGCTAATTAGTTTTCATCTGAATCTAATACTTCATCTCTGTCCTACAAGGACATTCCATGCATCCTACGCAGTGAAAGAAAAAATTGCAAATACCACGAAGGCTGTAAATGATTGGAGTGAAAGTCCCCTGCCTGTGTTTACCTAGACACTCATGCCAGTGGCTATGGTGAGGATGTGTGTGAACTCTCTGACCATCAGGCAGAACCTTGTAAACTCACCTTTAGGATCCAGATCCAGTTCTAAACTCCATTTTGGTCTGAGAGTGCACAATGAGGAAGCAGAGTAGACATATCCCAGTGATAGAAACTATGTAAAAAATAAGCCCAGCTCTGCTCACTCAGCAGGGAAATGACCTACAAGTAAATATTTTTAATTAAGTGTTTAAAAGATATTATTTAATCGATATTATTTCTTGATCATTTATGTTATAATAAATATTAAAACTATTGATTCAGATCAATAAAAATAAAAAATAAGATGTTTTGTTTTGTCTTTTTGATACAGGGTTTTTCTGTGTAGTCCTGGCTGTCCTGAGACTTGTTCTGTAGGCCAGGCTGGGCTCACAGAAATCTGACTGCCTCTTCTTCCTGAATATTGGGCTTAAAGACCTCACCTGACAGAGGTATTGGGGAAGGGAATAGATCGAATTCCACCAATATGCTACCACCACTTGGGAAAACCAAGCAATTCGAACAACACCCATTTTCCTCTCTTAAGATTTAACTGCATTGGTCTCCTCAAATGCTTGGCACCTCTGACCAGAAGAATAGTCTCTTTCTAAAAGAAAATCATCTTTTTGAAACCAGTCTCAGACAGCTTGTTTTTTGGTTGAGCAAATATAAGGATAATGGATAACATTTAGTGATGGCTTAATTTTCTGGCCTTTATTGTTTTATATTATTTTTTTCTGCTCTAGTTATATTTAGAATAAATATAGAATAAGGAAATAACACTTCTTTCTAACTCATCCTGAGGTTAGAACTGAAAGGGAGATTTGTGCTGCTTCTCTCAACCTCAGCTTCTGGGCACTTTCTGGTTCTGCTCTCTCTTGAGCCTGAGGAGCCCATCTTCTTCCCTAGGATTTTCAATGTCTGGGGGTGGGGGAGGGGCAGTATTCAAGCCTTCACTCTGCTACCCTTCTTCCCCACTGTGTCTCTTCATTTAAAAAAATCACTATAACCCCTACCCTGAAATCCTTCAGTTTCTTTCCCTACATTTCAGGCTAGAGACCAGCACCTGGCTTGGCATGAATCACCTCACCTAACTCTTCCATGCCTGTCCTCCCAGTCCCATCACTGGCTACTTCCCCTTATATTGAGTTCAACTATGAGGAATGATTTGTACTGTCTCACACAGCTTTCTCCCCCTGCTGTGCTGTTGATGCTCTGATCTCATAATTTGTCTTCCCACCCTTCATGTATCTGGCTGAATTTTTATTTGTCAAGTATCTTTGTTCAAGTATGCCCGTTTCCCAAGTGCATTCTTTACTCCCTGTACTTCTACCTAAATTTTTTTTTTTTTTTTTACTTCAGGATAACAAAATCACCCCAAGCTTTGGAATACATTTATTGTAGGATACTGAAGGTAACTTTTGTTGTTGTTGTCTTTTTACATTTTTGAATTACTTTCCTGTTTAACCTGCCACCTTCACTCATCAAGACACTCTTGAGGCAACTGGGTTGTATTTATGTTTGTGTCATTGAGCCTTGTATTTTCCTAAACATTTAGGTCCTTCCTCAGAAATGTTGAGTAAGTGAATAAATGAATGAGATTCCTCTAGGCAATACTTCATGGTTATCTAGGGACTGCTGGGGCATGTTTGAAGACATCTGAAGTAGGAAAGTTTTCAAATAGAAAACATAGCAGGCAGAAAGAGCTAGCTTGCTACTAAAATAATAAGTCCAATTAAAGAAACAAAGGTTATTTAACTCATGAAAAAAATTAAAGAATAAGTTGATGAAAACTTCGCAGTGACCACAAAGTATTTGCACTTTCAGTGAATGGATTTTTCTATAGCCTTGAGTCCAAAGATGCCATACCATATCAGCTGAAGGTTGTGCTGATGTTAGCCTGCTGTGCACAGAACTGTACAGTTCTCTGGGTAGGACTTTAATTACACATTCTTATGTAATCAGTACACAGGATAAAAATAACACACAGGGCAATGAATCTGAAATCAAATGTCTAAAGGCGGGTGAGCGTGTCTGCTGTGGCTCCTGAGGTGTGGCTGGACTTGTATGTCTAACAGGAAACTTTCCTTTCAATGGTTGAGTGCTGCATTCACAAATGGCCCCAACAACCTCACAATGGCTAAGGACCTGTAGCCTCATGGTGATGTTCTCACACTAGGACTATCCTGCAGTATACTCTTGGCTTTTACATACATGCCTGGCTTTAGTGCCTCTCAAAGCCCCAACCCTTAATGCCAATGGCCATTGATGTTTCACATGTGATTTCCAGGATAATTCCATGGTCTGTGGCTTCTGTTTCACAATGCTACTTAATCCTTGTTTGTTACACCATTCCCTTTCTCTCTCTGCAACATCCCCAGAGTATCTGGCTTACAACTATTCCCAAGATTTTAATAATGAATTAATTCTGTGGGGAGGCCTGGTGGTGCACAGAGGAAGGGGATGCAGGCTCTCTGGATGAGACCTGATAAGCTGTGGTCATTGGTGGGGGAGGAGGTCTCCTTCAGCCAGAGGTCTAGGGAAAGGTAATAAAGCAGAAGAGGGAGGGAGGATGGGAACAAGAAGATACAAGCGAGGGAATAACAATCAGGATGTAATCTGAATGAATTAAAAGAATTTTCTAAAAAAAGAAATTTCAACAACACTTAATTTTTTTTCCATGACCAAAAGCAAGTTGGGGAGGAAAAGGTTTATTTGGTTTACACTTCCACAGCACTGCTCATCTCTGAAAGAAGTCAGCGCAGGAACTCAAACAGGGCAGGAACCTGGAGGCAGGAGGCAGAGACCATGGAGGGGTGCTGCTTACTATCTTACTCCTCATGGCTTGCTTAGCCTGCCTCAGAATGGTACCACCCACATTGGGCTGGACCCTTTTCCATCTGTCAATTATTAAGAAAATACTCTACAGGCGTGACTACAGCCCCATATTATGGAAGAATTTTTCTCAATTGAGGCTCCCTCTTTTCAGATCACTCTAGCTTGAGTCAAGTTGACACACAACTATCCAGCACAGGTATCTATCCATCTGACAGAGGACTAAGATCCAGAACACACAAAAATATGTACCAAACCAAACCAACCAAACAAAGAAGCAAAAACTCAACAAGGAATCAGCCAACACAGTCAATGCATTCCTTCATGAAATGAGAACACATAGCTCTCAGAAAATGAACACTAATGGCCAAGAAGCATATGAGAAAATCTTCAACCTCCCTGGTCATCAGAGAAATGCAAATCAAAGCTACACTGAGATTCCGTATCATCACAGAAGCTCTCAAGAATACAGCAAATGCTGATGAAGATTAGTATTATAGAAAATGCTGCTAATGCACTGAGGGTAGAAATGTAATTTGGCTAAGCCATAGGAAGTATCAGTATGGAAGATTCTCAAAAGCAGACCTACCATATAACCCATCTGTGTCACATCTGGGCATTTACCCAAAGGAATCCAAGCCAATACATCACAAGATAGACAGTATGTTTATTGTTCATTATAGTCAATTTATAAAACTGGCTTAGGGGTTGAACTACAGAGCAATGGGTAAAGGATTTGTGGTTTGTGTCCACAATGGCATGTTTCCACACATGAAGAATGAAATGGTCTGCTTTGTCAGGAGTTAGAGACAACTAAAGGCAATCACATCAACTGAAACGAGCCTGTCTCAGATACACAAATCGCTTTGTTATTCCTACTGTTTCTAGAGGATCATAAAATAATGTTATGTATACACGGCATGAAAATGCAGCAGTTTAGGGAAACAAGAGGATTAATGGGGGCAGGGGAAGGAAGAGTAGAGCAAGGGATGAAGTATGTATAGCATCCAGCGTATACATGTGTGACATGCTCTTCTGTAACATAGTGTCACATCCAGTGAGTGCACACAATGAAGACAAATTTTTATGTTGTCCGAAAAAAATTATTTTCTGTTGTGTATTTTGAAACTGTAATTTGATTACAACATTTCTCCCTTTCCTTTCCTCCCTCCAAAGACTCATATACCTCTCCCCACTCTCCTTCAAATTCATGGCCTCCTTTTCTATCAGTTGTTACTGTATGCATGTATGTATTTGTATGTGAATGTGTATTTATAAATACAGCCTGTTATGTCCATATACATTGACCATTTTTAAAAGGAAAAACCACAGTGATAAATTTTGAACTCACCCAAACATGTACTATTCAAAACAAGCATTGTGACATGGTCCAACACACCAAAGTACAACTAATTCCAGGAGCTGGAAATCCTTATCACCACATCCTAACGGCAGTTGGCACATGAGTATGCCGGGATCAGGATTCTTCACTCAGAGGGAAGCAGTAAAATATAAGCAGGTCATCAACACCAACTATGATGCAGAGATTTTAAAATAGTTTGAAACAAGGTTCAAATGCGAACATAAGGCGAGAGGCACAGATGTGTTTGCGTTGTGAGGGAAATGGTATTTGTTTGGCTTCCTAAGGGTTGGACCAGACAGTGGCCTTTCTTTGGGTGGGAGAAGATCCTTAGACTGATCAGAGTTTTGGAATGTAATGCACTTGAAAAGAAATGTAAAGAGGGATTCCATGGCTGTATTTCAGGAAAACAGAAAACAAACAACAAAACAAAACTCGATTGACTCAGTTTTGATGTTTTCATTAAAAAAATACTGAACTCTTAATCTGTTTAGGTAAGACTCAGACCGTGAGGGTTGTGATTGACCTCTGACCTCATATGCTACTGATGGCATAATTCATTTTTATGATTAGTTACTGTATTTGCTGAAAACTTCATTCATGTGTATAATGAATTTTGGTCATTTTCAGTCCATTATCTTTCTTTCCTCCTCCTTTTCCCACCCAAATTCTTCTTCCCCGCCCCACCGCAAATGCTGTTCTGCTTTGGTCTCCTTTTCTTTCATTAATCACTTTGTTTAATTGTGTTTGCTTCATGATCAAATAATGTATCCATGTACTTCATGATCGTGTACCCAGCTGAATTAAAGTAGATTTTGACAGAAAAAATAAAGAGGCCTATTTGGTTTGTAGGATCCTTAGAAAGCTAGAAGACTGACCTCAGCAGATAGGCAGGCATAAAAGAGGTCAGGCAGTTGGAGCATGTCAAACACTGTATGTGGGGGTCTCTCCTTTGAAGAGTTCAAAAGATGGTGGTTTGTAGTTTGCTCCCCCATTCCTGCAGTACAGCCATTGCTCCTGCAGGGCTTACAGAGGAGTCTTTACGGCCCTACTTCTGCATGGATCACCTTATTCAAAGGCTGAGTCAGAGAGATCTGATCCCTAAATACAGCTCGAGTGCCTGCATCATATCAAAGCAAAAGCTGTATTAGAAAAGATTTGGGCTGTACAGCTTCTATAGGGAAAATACTTCTGGATGCCTCCAAAACTCATGCATGAATAAGTACTCAAACAGAAAAAAGGATATTGGGTATACTTTATTTTTTGAGGCATACAACTTTCTGTTAGCAGGAATATTTTTCTGATTAATTTGTAACCTGGAAGTTGTATTAGTCAGTGAATGAAAATGAGGACATGACCACTCCAAGGTCTGGTTGAGTAGAAGGAATTTATTGTAGATACGAGGAAGACTACAGTCAGAGGCATCTGGAAGAGTCCAGACTGAACCAGGCCATGGGGGTAGGAATGAGAGAGGAAGTGAGAGAGAAGAGAGCCAAGAGGGCAAAGAGACAAAAAAACGTGCCAAGAGAGGAACCACAATTGAGAAAACCAAGAGAATGCTTGGACAAAATGGAAGTTTATATAGGGGTGAGAACTTGCTATGCTAATGGATGCCACAGGTAGCCATTCGTCTTTGGATGTCTTTGGAACCTTACTTCTTGTCACCTTGATCAAGGGCCGAAACAAAGTAAAACTCAGACCCAGAAAATTGAATAAATCTTGTAGCTCCAGGTCTTGTGTTGGCTGCACATGGTATCATGGTATGAGCTCCAAAGTGCTTTGGCATTCCTGACTGGGTTCTGGGCACGTGCAACCCAGAAGACCTTTCTTATGGACCGACTTTCCTCATTTTCTGGAATGTTCCTCAGCAGATATTTCATACTTTGAGCATCTTAAACATCCTTGGGTCTCTCAGCTTTCATTGGATCCTCACAGCTTTGTCACCTTCTCTCTCTCTTTTTAAGAAAGATTTATTTATTATTATGTGTACAGTGCACTGCCTGCATATACACCCACAGGCCAGAAGAAGGCATCAAATCACACTATAAATGATTAAGAGCCATCACGTGGTTGCTGGAAATTGAACTCAGGACCTCTGTAAGAGCAGTCAGTGCTCTTAACTACTGAGCCATCTCCCAAAGTCTCTGATTCACTCACTATACATTCATTGGCTGTGGGTCTTTCATAAATATCGGGTATAATCCCCATGATCCTGTAACAATTGCATTCTATATTAAATACCACATGGACAAATCATGATCTGCTACCAACTCCAGCAATAATAGGCTATCTTGGACCATGAATGCAGCTCACTTAGTACCTGGGGAGCTAAAACCCTTACAAACCATTCTCTGGTCAGCCCAGCGCAAGCAGACTGCCCAAGGGGCTCTTTTGTTTTAAGAGAAAGTCTTTCAAATGAGTTTGTAACTTTATATTCTGGAATTAGCATGGAGAACAGGGTCAGGCTAATTATGGAAATGCCCTTCAGGCATGCTTCCTATTGCTATAGTGTTAAGTGTTTAGCTCTTCTACAACACTAGTCTTTTTAACAAGTTCAATTCCCTTTCTTGCCCACCACTTTCAATCTGTTCCTTACCTGGCCTGATTCTTTGTTTTTTGTATTATTTCTGCCTGTTTTTCTTCTTGTTCTTCTTGTTCTTGTTCTCCTTGTTCTTGTTCTTGTTCTCCTCCTCCTCCTCCTTCTTCTCCTCCCACTTTCCTTCTTTTTCTTCCTCCTCTTCCTCTTCCCCCTCCTCCTCTTATTCTCCCTTCTCTCCTCTGTCCTCTCTCTTTTCTTTCCTTCTGCTTTTCTTCATTTTCTTCTTTCGGTTTCTCACTGTAACCCCTGCTAAAGGTCTGTATTTCCCCATGTATTTGGAAGGTACAGTTGCTAGAATAATAATCTAGATTGGCAGTTTCCACTCTCAGAGTTTGAAATACATATTCTCCTGGTCCTAGAGCTTCAAATGAGACACACACACACTTCTCATTACTTTACCATTGCAACTGGCTACATCCACAGCTTTCGCTACCTCCTATTCTGTACTCTTGCTGTTTGGAGTAAGGTATGAAGTGTCCTGGCCATATCCATTTGGGTTATAAATGCCTCTTCTGCTTAGATTTCCATTTTTCATCCAGATTCGGGAAATATTCTGGTATAAATGAACTGAAAAGCTTAAAAGCTTATTTTATCTAGTGTTTGTTATCCCAGATCAATCCTTTACAATCAGCATCCATAGATCTGGTCTACACATGAATCTCAGTGTTTTTGGATGCTGTGCTCATGTTTGTTTGTTGTTGTTTTTTTTTTTTTTTTTTTTTTTTTTTTAAATCTTCATTGGTACTTTCATGTACCAATTACTTAATGTTTTTTCAATACCTGATATTTATTGTCCTTGATCTAGTCTAGTGGTCATAATTTCTATTAAATTTTATTTGGCTTATTCAGTTTGTAATTTCTATTCATTTTCAGAATATACCTTTCTGATGATTTCTCACCCTGCTTTTAGAATGGCTTTTTTAGTTCACTTACTTTGTTTACCTCTGACACGTCTCCTCTTTGGCTATTAATAATTTTTAAAAATTAAATTTTGAAAAATTTGTTTGACCTTTACACTATTTCAATACACTTAGATACAGTTGCTTAAGTGTTATGGATTTTTTGGAGGTGCCTTATTTTCTTGCCTTAGAAAATAGATATTTCTTGTTTTTACATTATATTTTGCACATCTGCTGGGAAGAATAGCACTTTTGTTTCATATAGGTTTGGTTTTGTTTTGGTCAATTTAAATTCTATTGTTTTGAAAGCTTCATACATGAGTAATGTATTTACATAATTTTCATTTATCCCACCATACTGGGAGTAAATATCCCAGATTTGCTACTTCTGTGTCTCCCCTGACTCCCCCTTGAATTCATTATCCTTTCTTTCTTAATTACCGTATAATGATAATGTATGTGCATGTTAGGCTGATCACTTTGGATTGGATTCTCCCTTGCTTTGAAGCCATTGATTGCTTATAATTGTTAATCTGTATTGACATGTGATATTCCCCCATCCACATTGCAAGTTACTTTCTTAGTCGCTAGTGTTGTTATTTCAGGTTTGTTTAGGCACTCACGTGTTGAGATGTCATGGCTGTTATCCCTACCATGTCTAGAGACAGTATCTATTTAGAGATGTTCTGATCCTTTGATCTTACAGTCTTTCTGCCTGCTCTTTGGTGATGTTCCCTGAGCCCTGGGTGTAGGAGCTGCTTGTAAATGTACCAACTGGGACTGGGCACCCCATGGTCACTTATTCCCTATGTATATGTAGTTGTCTCTTGAGGTCTTAGTCTCTACTACCTCTTTGAAGTTACATAAAATTGTGACTTAGCCTTACATTTTAGTTATTTATTTACAGTAAAAATTTGTGTATTTATTTTGGTTTCTAAAAGGAAATTCTGTTGTTTTCTAATCAGTATCATTTTTTGTGTCAATATGTTTCCCTTCAGATACATTTTTTTTTGTTTTGTACATTAAGGCACAACTACACTCTTGATCCTAGAAGAGGTAGGCTACATCTTGAGCTGTCAGCATAACTTTGTGTTTTGCACATAGTACTGTTTCTTTAGGTACCCATTGTGAATGATTTATGGGCCATCAGGGCTTGTTCCAAGGTTCCAGAGAAAAATCAATGAGGCTGGGCCATATCCAATTGTGTTAGAGCCCAAAGGGGATTTTGAGAAACTATTGTATAAAGTTATGAAGGTGGAACCTAAGTCATCCAGGGTGTTGGATATGTCAGAAACATGTGTCACCTGCCATTATAAGCTCAAGTGTTCAAGTACCACATGGAGTCAATCCAAGAAAGGGGAAGGGGAAGGGAACCATAAAGTTGGGTTCCTGATCATGTCAGAATCTATATTATGGCGTCAGAGCCCCACCGTACTGGACACAGAGCTACAGTTTGATGCTTGTTTTGATGGATTGTGGTTTAGATTTGGTGCACTGGAATGGCAAGGTTTACTCTGCCCTTCACATGAGAAGTTTCTAATTTGTTTATTATGACTAAGATTTTGCCATGAAACTCAGGAGACACTTTTGACTTTGAACTTCAGCGTAGTGTTTGAATGATTAAGACTATAGAGATCTTGAAGTTAGACTATGACATTTTCACTATGAAATGACAGAAAGCCTATGAGGATTAAACATAAAACATTATTATTTGGAACTGTAGTGTATCGTATAGGTTCATGACTTTGAATACCTTGTGCCCAACTGGTGCCAGAATTTTGAAAAGTCATGAAACATTTGGAGTTTGAGGACTAGATAAGTATATTGGGTTTAGAATTTGAAGGTCAGCTACATTTCTGGTGTATCTCTTTGCTCCCTGATCATTAAAAATATGGACAGCCATTGTAAGCTATTTCCACAATGAGACAAGGTGTTTCAGAAACCATGCCTTCTTCATCCTTACAGATTATATCCCCTGAAACATGAGCCAATTAAATTCTTTTTATATGTTTCTGTGAGGAATTCATCATAGCAATGAGAAAGTAACTAATACATAAGTATCCTTATGTTTTCTGATTCTTTTTGATGTCATCATGTTTGGTAAGTTTCTCCAGGGCCAGATCAGATCCACAATGGATATATTGGAATCAGGAATGTTGAAGGCCATGCCAGTGAGCAACCTTAGCAGTGCCAGTAGATGTAAAGAGGATATTTTGGGCACACCTATGCCATACTTCCCCAGAGAGGCTATCTACATTCTTCTGGGTGGTAGAGATGGTACGAATTGTGGTCATGAGTCCCTTGATAGTTGTGATGTCATTATGGATAGCTTTGTCCAGGGAAGCTAAACAGTTGGTGGTGCAAGAGGTATTCCTAAGAATCTTGAAGGAGTTTTCATAATTTTGTTGTGCATGCTCATCATAAACACAGGATATTAATGGGTACAGAGATGATGCCCTTTTTAGAACCACATTATCAATGGACCCTGACCTTCTTCATGGTAACAAAGATACTAGTATTGTTTACAGTGTACGCAGGTGTAGAATCATCTCATTCAGTATTGGTGGAAGTTTCCCATTCTCATCCACAACTGTGTCATTGCTATGGGTGCAATCATAGTGGAACAAGTAGACCACACACCGCGGTTGATGTAAGTGTTGCTGATGGCAATAATAACCAGTCTGTTGAGGCTAAGGCAGCTCTGGTGGTCAGGAAATGATAAAGAGAACAAATTTATGATTTTTTGCTCTAAGAGAGATGATAAGATTCATACTAAAGGTATAGAAAAACTATTTCCTTATATAACAGCAGAAAACTCCAAATATGATGACTAATATAGAAAGTCAGATATAAGAGGTATTTAGAACCTCAAATAGATAGTATCAGAAAAGTATTTTTCTCTGTCATATCATAGTTAAAATGGCAGCATTGCAGGATGGAAAATTATTGAAAGCTATCACAGAAAAGCACCAAGTTACCTGTAAAGGCAAGACCACTAGAGAAAAATCAGTTCTTGGAAAAATATGTCAAGAAATGCCAAGAATGCCAAGAAAGTTTGAAATTATCTAAGTCCTATAAGAAAATAACTGTTAGAATAGATTATTATATCAAGCAAATCTAGCACTTAAAATTGCAGGAAAATAAAGGTTTTCCAGAATAGCATAAACTAAAGCAATTCATGTTACTGAGTTAGAATTGTGGCATACTGTAAAGGAATATAACACACAGAAGAGAAACAAAGATACAAGTGCTTGTATCTTTTCAGGAGAGAATGAATATTATGAGAAGATTAAATGAACAAAATATGATTAAGAACGACTTAAACACCCATTCAGAAAATTAGCATCATTGACAGGATCATTGATATGATCCAAATAAAAGACCTAGTCTGGATTAAAATAAGAGATCCAACTGTCTTCTGTCTGCAAGAAACTCATTACAACAGCAAAGACACACACCGTCTGCAAGTATAGGTGTTGAAAATAATATTATAACTGAATGAAACCTCAAATCGAGTGGGAGTATCTATAATAATATCTGTCACAATAGACACTAGCTCGAAATTAGTTAGAGGTGATGAATAAGATCATTATACATTAATGCAAAGAACAACCAACCCATCTACAAAATATAATATGGTGATTACAAATGTATATGTTTGTGAATGTTGTACCACTTTGTTTTTAAAAGCACTACAAGGAATAAATGTACAGATAGATCTAAGTAAGATACCAGTGACTGAATTTGATGCCATAGGGTCATCAATAGGAATATCTCCAAACAGAAAATGAGTAATGAATTTTCATAATTAGTCTGTAATACATATCCAATAGCCTTAAACAACATAAAATATTCCATCCAACAGCCTTAAAAAGCACTCTCTTTTTTGTGTGAGTATTTTTTTATTTAATTAATTTATTCAGATTACAACTCAGTTGTCATCCCATCACTTGTATCCTCCCATTCCTCCCTCCCTCCCGCTTTTACCCTATTCCCCTCCCCTAAGTCTATGACCAAGGGGGCCCTCCTCTCTGACTATACGAACATAGGCTATCAAGTCTCATCTTGGTAGGCTGCTTATTCTTTCTTTGAGTGCCACAGGCCTCCCCACCAAGGGGAGGTCGTCAAATAAAAAGCACTTTCTTCTCCACAGTCCATACAACATTGAAAAAAAGAATTGATCACGTTTTATGTCATGAGACAGTTCTTAACAAATATTGAAAAATTAAAATAATTAATTGCATCTTGTCAGATTATAATGGTATAAAAATAGAAATCATTATAAACAAAAACAAAATATACAAGCATATGAAAATTAAAAATACACTTTCAAACAATTTGTGGGTCATTGAAGAGTTTGCAAGAAGATTAATAATAGTTTACCAGGAATAGTAAAAAAGAAAAAAAGAGGAAGTGTTTAGATATGAGTCTTCACATTTAAAATAACATCTAGAATAAACAATACACTGATAAACATAAAATGTTAGAAAAGACATTAACAATCAAAAGCCAAAGAAGAAGAAAAGAAAGAAAAAAAAGAATAAAGATTAAATCCTAAGTTAGAGAAACAGAGACTAAAAGAACAAAGAAATAGAGAACTTAATAAAAGTAACACAAATAGGAAAATAAAAGTTTTGATTATTTTTGTTTTCAGATGATATAATCCTATGATTAAAAATTTATAAACTTCCACCAATGGACTTTAGATCTGATAAGACTCTCCAGCGAGGTATCAGGATACAATATTAACACACTCAAATCTGTAGCTTTTCTATATAGAAACAAATTGACTGAAAAAAGTTGAGGAACAATTTCATTCATAATAGTGTCAAAAACTAAAATGTCTGGAAATATACCTAATGGATAATGTATGAGATCACTACAATAAAGAGT
This sequence comes from Acomys russatus, assembly GCF_903995435.1. NCBI lineage: Eukaryota > Metazoa > Chordata > Mammalia > Rodentia > Muridae > Acomys > Acomys russatus. Next base: position 2,606,900 of record NC_067159.1, read on the forward strand.
TTAAAACACTAAAGAAAGAAATTGGAGCCACTAGGGGGTGATTGGACTCCCAATGCTCATGGGTTGGCAGAATTTATATTGTTAAAATGGCTGTTATTATAAAATAAATGGTCACAAAATTAATGTCAACCTCATCAAAATTTAATTGTAACCTTATATCTACATTCTATACCCATAGTAACAAAATAAGATGATTCTGCCATTGAAGACACCCAAATCAATGTAGTAGCATAGATGACCCAGAAATAAGCCTAGAAAATACGCATCTAATTCCTGAGTTAGGTCAGCTGTACCTTTGGCAATGAAATTATAATCAGAATATTTGAAAAACTCAAAAATGTAATACCCAAACTCCAGGTAAGCCAGTCAATAAATGGGGAAATGAATCAGGGAAGCACATTTCAAAAGAAGTGGCAAAAATGGCCAATAGAGAAATGCCAATCAAAACCAGAATGAGATTACATCTCACTTCAGTCAGAACAGCTATCGTAAAGAGAACAAGCGGTAACAAAGGCTGGTAAGGATGCAGGGTGAAAGAACTCTTATTTGCTAATGGCAGGAGCATAAATAAGCAAAACATCCTTGAAAAGCACATTCTTAAGAAAAATGAAACAGGAGGATCCAAAATGGCGGCGAGCAGTGTGGACCGCGTTTGGAGGCTCCAGTGAACAATTCAGGGAATTGCACAGATTTCTGAGCCAGGAACACCGAGGTCCGAACACCACGGCAGTGGAAGTGCTCCATGGTTCGGAGGGACCAGGGTGCGGAGGACCTGCATGCCCCTGCACACGGGAGGAGCGTGGATTTTCTCTGATTGGAGCGGCAGCGGCAGAGGCAGCAGCACCAGTGGCACCAGCAGCGGTGGCTGAGGTTTGCAGCTCATAGCCATCCGGTGGAGGCGATTGGTGTGGTGGCAGGTGAGAGTTGCTGCGGGAGAGGGGACTCGGGGCAGGATTTGGGTCGCATGGAGCCTTCGGACCCAGACTGGACTTGGCGGACAGTTCGGCCCCAGAGTCCCAGGTACTGGCCCAGCCCAGCAAGCAATTCTGCCTGAGGCACTAACTCAGCTTCGGCCACAGCTCCTCTGCTGTGGCGCAGGCTTAGTTGAGCGTGCAGCTCCACACTAGGCAGCACCTCAGCTCAGCAGCAGCTCCCCTGCAGTGACACAGTCTGGGCGGAGCACTTGGTTCCACCACTGGCGCTAACTCAGAGCAGCCGCAGTTCTCCTGCTGCGGTGCATGCTTGATGGCATGCTCAGTTCCATCCTAGGCACCACCTCAGCTCAGCGCCAGCTCCCCTGCGGTGACACAGTCTGGGCGGAGCACTTGTTCCACCACTGGCGCTAACTCAGAGCAGCCGCAGTTCTCCTGCTGTGGCGCAAGCTGGACAGAGCTCTCGGTTCCACCAGCTCTAAGACTCTGGTTGGACACAGTGTGCAGTTTGAATCCAGAATTCCTGGCTGAGATTGGTGGTCAGTTCAGGCCCTGAGTCAATAACTGACCACAGCACGCACTTTGGGCCAAAAGGCCCTAGCGGAGCTTGGTGCGTAGTCCCAGCCCAAAAATTCTGGCTGGACCCTGTGTGCATTTTGGGCCCAAAATCCCTAGCTGAGCTTGGCAGACGGTTCAGGCCCTGAGAATCTAGCTGAGTTCTGCCCGTGGTTCGGTCCCAGTGCTCCTGGCTGGACTTGGCAGGGAACACAGAAGGCTGTGGATACCTTGGCCTGACCCAACGCTCATTCAGAGACCCAGAACAATTGCAGGATCCACAGCAGAGGGGGGCTGAGGATCACTGGCTGTGAGAGACCAGAACAACAGGGCTAACCTCCTAACATCCACAACAGTGAAGCTTTGAGCTCGCAGCCTAGGGAAATTGTGAGAAAACAAGTGAATCTATCGTCAGACACCCTCCATTCAACTCTGGAAGCTACCCAACAAAAACAAAGACGGCAAGATGTCTAAAGGACAACGAAAAAGCATATGCAAAAAACCCCAAAACAACATGGCTTCTCCAGTTTCCAGCTATCCCAAAGAAAACAACCCAGAGAACTCAAATACAATGGAAATACAAGAAAATGACCTCAAATCCTTATTAATGAGGATGATAATGGAGGAAACAAATAAAATTCGTAATCAAATGCAGGAAGACGCAGACAAACAGGTGAGAGACATAAAAGAAGCACATAGAGTGGAACTGGAAAAATTGCAGGAAAATGCAAAAAACCAGATGAAAGAAATAAATAAAACGGTTCAAGCTCTGAAAACCTATAAAGAGGCAATGGAAGAAACTCAGGAATATACAAAAAATCAGATGAAAGAAATCAAAAAATCAGTTCAAGATCTGAAAATGAAAATGGATTCGATGATAAACACACAGACAGAAGAAAAACGAGAACGTGAGACCTCAGAGAAGAAGGCGAGCAACACAGAGCTGAGCTTTTCTAACAGAATCCAAGAGATGGAAGAACGAATCTTAGGGCTAGAAGATACAATCACAGATATTGAATCAACCATTAAAGAAAATGCCAAATCTGGAAAACTCCTGACACAAAACATCCAAGAAATTAAGGACACCATGAAAAGAAGAAATCTGCGGATAATAGGCATTGAAGAAAGAGAAGACATCAGACTCCAGGGCCCAGAAACTATTCTCAACAAAATCATAGAAGAAAATTTCCCCAATCTAAAGAAAGAGATGCCTATAAACATACAAGAGGCCTACAGAACACCAAATAGAATTGACCAGAAAAGAAAAACTGCCCGCCACATAATAATCAAAACACAAAACATGCAGAACAAAGAAAAAATGTTAAAAGCTGCAAGGGAAAAGGGCCAAATAACATTTAATGATAAACCTATCAGAATTACACCCGACTTCTCAGCAGAGACCATAAAAGCCAGAAGGGCCTGGACAGAGATCCTGCAAACCCTAAGAGAACACAGATGCCAGGCCAGACTACTTTACCCAGCAAAATTATCAATAACCATTGATGGAGAAAACAAAATATTCCATGACAAAAACAAATTCAAACAGTGCCTATCCACAAACCCAGCTTTACAGAAGGTACTAGAAGGAAAACTCCATCCCAAAGGGTCAAGCTACAACCAAAACTACCCAGGAAATAGATAACTATCCCATGGCAAAAACACAACTACACAAACGCTCGACTGGAAACAACATCAAAATTAAGACTCTTAACAGTCACTGGTCATTAATATCTCTCAACATCAATGGCCTCAATTCTCCAATAAAAAAGACACAGACTAACTGAATGGGTACATAAACAAGACCCAACATTCTTCTGCATCCAAGAAACACATCTCACCCATAATGAAAGGCATTACCTCAGGGTAAAAGGTTGGAAAAAAATATTCCAAGCAAATGGTCACAAGAAGCAAGCAGGCTTAGCCATTTTAGTATCGAACAAAATAGACTTTCAACCAAAATTAATCAAAAGGGATGAGGAAGGACACTTCATACTCATCAAAGAAAAAGTCAACCAAGATGACATCACAATTCTGAACATCTATGCTCCCAATACAAGGGCACCCACATTTGTAAAAGATCTCCAAAAAAGCTTAAACCACACATCGATCCCCACACAATGATAGTGGGAGACTTCAACACCCCACTCTCACTGAAGGATAAGTCATTGAAACAGAAACTAAGCCGAGAAATAACATCATTAACCAATGCCATGGGTCAAATGGATCTAACAGATATCTATAGAACCTATCACCCAAACAAGAAAGAATACACCTTCTTCTCTGCACCCCATGGAACCTTCTCCAAAATTGATGACATCGTAGGTCACAAAGCAAGCCTCAATAGATACAAGAGGATTGAAATAATACCTTGTATCCTATCAGATCACCATGCCCTTAGGCTGCAATTCAACAACAACAGAAATAACAAAAAGCCTACACGTACGTGGAAACTAAACAACTCTCTGCTAAATGACACCTGGGTCAGGGAAGAAATAAAGAAAGAAATCAAGGAGTTTCTGAAATTCAATGAAAATGAAGAAACAACATACCCAAATTTGTGGGATACATTGAAAGCAGTGCTAAGAGGAAAATTCATAGCACTAAGTGCCTTTAAAAAGAAATTGGAAACATCGCACATAAGCATCTTAACAACACAACTGGAAGCCCTAGAAAAAAAAGAAGCAGAAACACCCAAAAGGAGTAGACGCCTGGAAATAATCAAACTCAAGGCTGAAATTAACAAATTAGAAACTAAGAAAACAGTCCAAAGAATCAACAAAACCAAAAGCTGGTTCTTTGAGAAAATCAACAAGATAGACAGACCATTAGCCAAACTGACTAAAAGGCAGAGAGACAGTATTGAAATCAACAAAATCAGAAATGAAAAGGGAGACATAACAACAGACACTGAAGAAATTCAAAGAATCATAAGATCCTACTTTGAAGGCATATACGCCACAAATTTTGAAAATCTAAGGGAAATGGATGATTTTCTTGAACAATTTCACTTGCCAAAGTTGAATGAAGAACAGATAAACAAGCTAAATAGTCCCATTTCCCCTACAGAAATAGAAGCAATCATCGATGGTCTCCCAACCCAAAAAAGCCCAGAGCCAGATGGTTTCAGTGCAGAATTCTACCAGACCTTCAAAGGCAAGCTAATACCGATACTCTTCAAGCTACTCCAAAAGATAGAAATGGATGGAAAATTACCAAATTCATTCTATGAGGCCATAGTCTCATTGATACCTAAACCTCACAAAGACTCAGCAAAGAAAGAGAATTTCAGACCAATTTCTCTTATGAACATAGATGCAAAAATACTAAATAAAATAGTTGCAAAACGAATACAGGAACACATCAAAGATATCATTCATCATGACCAAGTAGGCTTCATTCCAGGCATGCAGGGATGGTTTAATATACGGAAATCCATCAATGTAATCCACCATATAAACAAACTGAAAATAAAAAAACACATGATCATCTCCTTGGATGCAGAGAAAGCATTTGATAAAATTCAACACCCGTTCATGTTTAAAGTTTTAGAGAGATCGGGGATACAAGGCACTTTCCTCAACATAATAAAGGCTATATACAGCAAGCCAATAGCCAAAATCAAAGTAAATGGTGAGATACTCAAGGAAATTCCTCTCAAATCGGGAACAAGGCAAGGCTGCCCACTCTCTCCATATCTCTTCAATATAGTACTCGAAGTTCTAGCTAGAGCAATAAGACAACAAAAGGAGATCAAGGGTATCCAAATGGGAAAGGAGGAAGTCAAATTATCCCTCTTTGCAGATGATATGATAGTGTACATAAGTGACCCTCAAAACTCCACCAGAGAACTCCTAAAGCTGATAAACACCTTCAGCAAATTAGCTGGATACAAAATTAACTCAAAGAAGTCTGTAGCCTTCCTATACACAAATGACAAGCTTGCAGAGGAAGAAATTAGGAAAACCACACCCTTCACATTAGCCCAAGCAATATAAAATATCTAGGAGTTACCCTAACTAAGCAAGTGAAGGACTTGTATGAAAAAAATTTCAAAACTCTGAAGAAAGAGATTGAAGATGACCTGAGAAGATGGCATGATCTTCCTTGCTCATGGATCGGGAGAATTAACATAGTAAAAATGGCCATCCTACCAAAAGCAATCTACAGATTCAATGCAACCCCTATCAAAATAACTACACAATTTTTTAAAGACATTGAAAGTTCAATTCTGAACTTCATATGGAAAAACAAAAAACCCAGAATAGCTAAAACAATCTTGTACAATAAAAGGTGCTCCGGAGGAATCTCCATACCTGATCTCAAACTGTACTATAAAGCAATAGTAATTAAAACAGCATGGTACTGGCACTTGATTTTTGACAAAGAAGCCAAATCCATTCAATGGAAAAAGGATAGCATCTTCAACAAATGGTGCTGGTCTAACTGGAGGTCTATGTGTAAAAAAATGAAACTGGACCCATATTTGTCACCTTGCACAAAACTCAAATCCAAGTGGATTAAAGACCTCAACATAAAACCAGAGACACTAAGCCACTTAGAGGAAAAATTGGGAAAGAGTCTGGAACATATTGGCACAGGAGACAACTTCCTGAACAGAACACCAACGGCCCAGGCCTTAATGTCAACCATTAATAAATGGGACCTCATGAGGCTGAGAAGCTTCTGTAAGGCAGGAGACACTGTCAAGAGAACAAAGCGACAGCCTACAGACTGGGAAAAAATCTTCACCAACCCTACATCTGACAAAGGTCTAATATCCAAAATATATAAAGAACTCAAGAAATTAAACACCACCAAACCGAATAACCCAATTGAGAAATGGGGCTTGGAACTAAACAGAGAATTCTCAACAGAGGAATATCAAATGGCTGAGAAACACTTAAAGAAATGCTCAACCTCCTTAGTCATCAGGGAAATGCAAATCAAAACAACTCTGAGATTCCATCTTACACCCATCACAATGGCTAAGATCAAAAACTCAAGCGACACCACATGCTGGCGAGGATGTGGGGAGAGAGGAACACTCCTTCATTGCTGGTGGGAATGCAAACTAGTACAGCCACTTTGGAAATCTATCTGGTGCTATCTCAGAAAAATGGGAATAGGGCTTCCTCAAGACCCAGCTATTCCACTTTTTGGAATATACCCAGAAGATGCTCCAGCACACAACAAGAAAATTTGCTCAACCATGTTCATAGCAGCCTTATTCATAATAGCCAGAACATGGAAACAGCCTAAGTGTCCCTCAGTAGAAGAGTGGATAAAGAAACTGTGGTACATATACACTATGGAATACTACTCAGCTATTAAAAACAAGGAATTCCCGAAGGTTGTGGATAAATGGATTGAGCTAGAAATGATCATAATGAGTGAGTTAACCCAGAAGCAGAAAGAGTCAAATGGTATATACTCACTTATATCTGCATACTAGCCCAAGGGGCATGTCCCACGAAAGCCTTCACTTACCAGGAAACTGGGACAGAGGGGAAGGCATCCTATTGGGACTCTAAATGAGAGATGCATGGGAGAATAGCAAAATAAAAGGATACAGAGGGTCCTAGAAATCTACAAGTAGAACAATATGATAGGCAGATTTGGGCCCAGGGGTCCCGCTCAAACTAAGGCACCAGCCAAGGACAATACAGGAGGTAAACTTTAAACCCCTTCCCAGATCTAGCCAATGGTCAGAATATTCTCCACAGTTGAGTGGAGAGTGTGATATGACTTTCTCACGTACTCTGGTGCCTCACATTTGACCATGTCCCCTGGAGTGGGAGACCTGGTGGCACTCAGAGGAAGGACAGCAGAAGAAGAGACTTGATACCCTATGAGAATATATAGGGGGAGGTAATCCCCCTCAGGAACAGTCATAGGGGAGGGGAATAATGGGAAAAAGGGGGGGTGGTGGGAGGAATGGGAGGATACAAGGGATGGGATAAACATTGAGATGTAACAAGAATAAATTAATAAAAAAAAAAAAACTAAAAAAAAAAAAAAAAAGAAGAAGAATGAAACAAAACAAAACTCTGAAATAATTTGACTCTATGATCTACATGTGCTGCTCCTGGGGCTATACCTAAGTGAAATGACGTTGGAATATTACCGAGAGCTACCTAGCCATATTTGCTGTGCTATGAGCTAATCATATTCACAGAAATGATGCAAACAGAGGAAGAGAAGTGTAGAACACTTTAATTTATATATGAACCTTAGGTCAAAATATCCTGACTGTATTTATATGGGTAGAAGAACAGTATTACAGGGGTGTGAGCATCGGAGCTCACTTGAGGAGTGAAGAGTTTAAGGGCCTTATATACATGCATGAAAATGCATAATACAATCTTCTATGCAATTGATGAGCAACAATAATCATAAAACAAAGAGAAAAATAAATTAGCTGGGTATTTGGAAGTGCTAATGACTGGTGTCACCTGTATAGTACATAGGAGAGTCTACCAAAAGGGAATCGATACTGGTATCCTTTGCTAAGGCTGTATGGAAACCTTTCTCCAGATCGCAGAGGTTAAGATACACAGAACAAGCCTCTGAACCCTGATCCGAGCAGCTTTACTGAGCTCTCTGCTGACCGCCACTTCCATGTTGGCACCTTCATCTCTCATCACAAAAGGACACAGTCTAGCCGATGAGCCTTCGCTTCGGACAACAGTAGTCAGTCAGATACGTACTGGGGGGTTCTACACAGATTACTGTATTTAGAATACAAAACACAAGTTTCTGTGAACTTCTCAGTGATCCATTTGTGGGTGACTTAAGTTAGACAATGCTGCTTTGGGTCATTTTATCCCAAAGAAATAACTCTAGATTAAATTTTAAGAAATTTTGTTATTTTATTTTCGTACTAAGCAAAGATATGAAAATGCTTCGTGACTTCAATATTTATTAATATAAGGACTGTAGTGTTGTTTCATGACAATGTGAATGAGCATGCTTTCATTTAATATAAAATAATAATATCATATCATATCATATCATATCATATCATATCATAAAACAACATAAAAGATACACAGAGCAAAGAATAGCTTGGCTTGAGAAAATATTCGATGGTTGCACTAAGAGCTGCTGTTGCAGATAGTTTTCTGGATTTGAACAAAGTTGCCAGTATTTGTTTCCAGATCATTCCCTCTAACAGCTCCTACCTTGGCTCCATCTCATAATTGTTCAAAAGGGGTTTCATAAGTCATTGTTGTGTAATGGTACTGGTATGTGTTTAGGGACTCTAGGATATTAATTTTTTACCTTCTCATCATATTTCATTATGGACTTTGATTATTAGAAAAGCAGTGACCTCGGCAAAGTGGATCCCCAAAGCAACTCTGATTACTCTAGACTTGGCAAAGCTCCTGGAAGGATTTCTGTGTGAGAACCTGGAGGTGGGTGAGCTCACAGAATTGGCATGGGGAAGGCCCTGGAGTTGGGCGTGGGGTAACAATGGAGATGCTGGCATGGATAGACGAGGGTGGCCGATGTGAGAAGAAATAACTAGGTTCCATGAACTTGGAAGCAGCCAGTTAAAGACACTGCTGAATCCTGAAGCTTATTAAATCCCTGTCAAAAAAAAGTTCAAATAAAACCTATAAATGTGCTCAAAACATGAAGCAGCTAGAGTAATTATTTTAGCCACACATAGGTCAGTTTGAGCCAGTTGGCCTAGACCTCAAGCAAGTCCCTGTTTCCTATTCACCTTCTTTTTTTTCTGAATCTTAAAAGACATCTGAGGATCTGAAACCAAGAAAGAAAACCAAACTTTTAAGACATCGATCATCAGATAATGGCTTATGAGTTTTGTCCCCAAGCTTGAATCTAAGGAGGAGACCAAGTTGTTAACTCAATATTTCCATTCTTACTTTTCTTTCTCCAGGTTGTTTGGGTCGTATTTTTGGAAAGTGGGAACTCTATAGAGTTTCTTTAGTATATTGGGAATCTAGGCATCTGGAGAAGAAATTCATTATTATTGCTTTAATTTCTTTTTTTTTTTTTCTATCTGTGTGCTTCCAAGGAATGATTGTAAAAAGCTCTCAAAAGATTATTCTTAGAACAACATTTAGGCATAGTATGGTGTCATTTGATAGTGCCACCAAGACTCGGTGGAGGCCAAGTGCTCCAGCTACGTCACTACGCAGAACAGCACACCAGTAGGCTTTCCTCTCCTGGCTAAGATGAAAACATTTTCACCCAGCATCTAACACGTTGTCTTTGGCACAAAGGTGGCAAGGCAGTGAAACCTGATCATAATTGACTCTGACTCTGTGAGTCTCACTTTCTTGGCATTGTCTCACAAGTGCCCCACAACCACCTACCGGCCCTACAGTACTCTGCTAAGTTTCTCACCATCTCTACATAAAGAGTTTCTGTAAATTCACACTTTCCATTTTAACAGCCAGAATATACAAATACTTTCCAATCAACACTAAGCTTAGAAAGACTTCTTACTTTTGAAGAACTGGATGGAAGGAATAAAAGCTGTAAAGACTGAAGCCTAAGGTTTTTAAGATTTAAGTTGGATAAGGATAAATATCCTTCCAAGCCATGTGAACTATCTTTACCATGGTTGCAGCTGGCTTCTCAATATGCCTGAATTTGAACCCAGCTGGAACTCCTAAGGTACCTGAAATGATCAGGGACTTGTGTCTGTGGTAAGACAAGGTCTAGCTTGATGTGAAATGCTTGGATGTGTGAAGTGGCAACTGAGATTTCCAGGAGGGCTTCAAAAGGAAAGCCAAGGCTAAATTTTTATTTTCTGGGAAAAATACTGAACTTGGCTGGAGAGTTGGCTCAGAGGGTAAGAGTGCTGCTTACTACTTTTGCAGAGGACCTGGGTTAATGTAACAGACCTCCCACCCTGACCCCTCCACCGCATCAGGTGCCTCTCAGCTTCTTGCAAAGCCAACTCCAGATCATTTCTATGGACAACTGCATGCATGTGGTGCACATAAATCTACACACACACACACGCACACACACACACACACACACACACACACACACACACACACACACACTATGCATGCACGTGTTCATGCACACACAAAGAAATAACTCTTTTAAGAAATACTTGTCCAGTTGATATTCCTGGGACGCCTGCTCTTTTCTGAAGGAAAACAGAGGAGGAGAGGGTCTGGGAGGAGTGGAGGGAGGGGAAGCTGGAATCAGGATGTAATATATGAGAGAAAGAAAAAATAAATAAAAGTAAGAAAATGCTTGGCTTGAATGAGAACTCATATCCAGCACTAAGTTACTAAGTTGTCAAGATACATTTTCATTATAAACAGCTTGTAAAATTTGCAACCTGTATAATATTTTAGGTTTGGCTCATGCTTCTGAGAAACCTGAAAAATAGATGGTACTGATAATCTGAGTTACATAGGGACATCAGAGCAGGGGAGTTTCATCTGAAGGAAAGAAGAACATGGACGAACCAGTGACCCCCCCACCAATCCTTACACGTGAGAATTTATCCTCTACAGACACAGAGACACAGAGACACAGTCTGTACAGAGGAGTGTGGTGACTACTAACACCAACTAGACATTTTGTAGAATCTCCTAGGAGATAAACCTCTGGTCATGCCTGTGAGGGGTTACCCTGATTAGGTTATGGAGTGGAAGAACACCATAGGAAAAGCAGCACCATTTCCTGGGCCCTAATCTCAGCCTCTGCATAAGAAGGAGACAAGCTTAAGAGTCGAAATTCACAGCCCTCCTTGTTTCCTGGCTGCAGACAATGTGAGCAGCTGCTTCCAGCTCTTGCTGCTGTGACTTCCCTGGTATGGTGGATGGGACATCCTCAGATGGTGAGTCCCCGTTCCCACAGAAGTTTTTCTTTTAAAGTTTGTTTTTGTCATTGTATTTGTTATCATAAACACAGGAAGGGTAGCTAATAGAAGAAGGGAAATAACACTTCCTCTGGGTTACCCAGTAACTGGACATTTACAAGTCTGGTGAGACACCGTGGGTTCTGGTGACTATGTAGCTCACAGCATTAGGAGGAAGGTAAAAGGTAACAGCGTCTTAAGCTGTTCAGACTTCCCATGTATCTGATGCACTGAGCATCACTACTTCTGTTTCCCTCAGAGCTCTGCTGATCAGTGAACCTGCATCTTGTTCTCCAGAGTACCATATGCTATCTCTTACTGGGTACAGTCTATCTAGACATCACCCAACTCCCTTGGTAAATCTCCCCTATCCTCTAGGCAGTAGACTCTCCATTCTCTGCTGTGTGGATGACAGGGTCGTGGTGGTACTATATTGCCAATTTTCAAAGTTTTTCCCCCACCTTAAATTCTGTCCCTGACTTACAATTATTCATCCTATAAGGATCATTGCTTGGCTTTCTGGCTATTATATCTGAAATCTCACCTACTTGGGAGGTTGAGTCAGGAGTACAGAGTGTTTGAGGACAACCTGGGAAACTTTCCAAGACACTGTCTCAAAAAAGAAACAAAACAAAATAGCTTTTCAAATTCAGTTTCTGCAAAAGGGGAGTACTGGTATTTTGAGAATGCGTATCAGCCAGTTTCTCATTACTGTGCTCAAATATATAAATATTATTATTTTTTAAAGATGATAAGGCTTATTTGTGATCAGGACTTCAGTTGGACCTATGGTTGTATGGCTTCTTTGTTTTGGCCTCCAAGTGTGGCAGAATCTCATGGTAGAGATAATTTTATGACAATTAAGGAGAGGAAGAGATGGAGAGAGGGAGAGAGAGAGAGAGAGAGAGAGAGAGAGAGAGAGAGAGAGAGACAGACAGACAGACAGAAACAGATAGACAGACAGAGACAGAGAGAGACAGAGACAGAGAGATACAGAGAAACAGACAGAGAGGGAGAGAGAGAGAGAGAGAGAGAGAGAGAGAGAGAGAGAGAGAGAGAGAGAGAAACAGACAGACAGAGACAGAGAGAGACAGACAGAGACAGAGAGAGACAGACAGAAACAGAGAGATACAGAGAAATAGACAGAGATGGAGAGAGAGAGAGAGAAATAGACAGACAGACAGAGACAGAGAGAGACAGACAGAAACAAAGAGATACAGAGAAACAGACAGAGATGGAGAGAGAGAGAGAAACAGACAGACAGAGACAGAGAGAGAGACAGCGACAGAGAGATACAGAGAAACAGACAGAGATGGAGAAAGAGAGAGAGAGAGAGAGAGAGAGAGAGAGAGAGAGAGAGAGAGAGAGAGAGAGAGAGAGAGAGAGATTCTTTAAAGAACATCTCGTTTTGACTCTTTGCCTCTAACCAGGCCCCATTTCTGTTGTTTCTGAAATGTTCTGGTAATGCCATCTACCAACAGCTCAATTCATTTATTTGTTAATACACTCATAATTCAAATATTTCTTAGTAGAAGAACCACTGTTAGGTCAAGCCTTCAGCAGGTAAATCTTTGGGAAGAGTACTTTATATTCAAACCATAATAGGTTACATTCAGTCCATGAATCAATTAAAGAAAATTGACAGTTTAGTATTGTTTTGTGTCTAAATTCATTTACTTCTTTAATTCCTCAACAGCGCATTTTAGATTCCTAGGTAAATTTATTTCTCAGCATTGTATGCTTTCAATGCCATTAAAGAGAATGTTTACTAGCATACTTCCAATTGTTTATTCCTAGTCTGTGACATTAATTAATTAATTAATTTAGATTCTCATAGCAGCTTCCCCTCCATACCACCGATGGGAGGAAAAACGTAATTGGTTTATGTTCACCAATCTCTCCTGTGTAATCTTGCTCCATTTTAAAATTCACTTTGTATTTGGCTCGTGAATTCATCAGTATTTTCAACTGTAAAGAAACTTACATTTTTAAAGATCACTTTTTCCTTTAGGTATTTGTGCCTTCTGTTTATGGGGCTCCATTTTCATGTGGATGTGCATCCTTGACTTTCCCTCCTTGTCTTGAGGAAAGTCCCCTCCTTACCAATAAGTTTGACATTAGCTTTGGTGTTCATAGGGATAAGAAATTTTGGTTCTAGAACTAGTTTGCTGAGATACTTTTTTAAAATTATGGCTGGGGGTTGAAATTTTTAAGAATGTTCTAAAAATCCTTCCAAGTGGTGGTAGTACTTCCCCCAAGTCAATGAACGTAGTAACAAGAACGACTGGTTTCTAGGTCCTACAATCCTGGACTAACGTTAAAAACCCTAGTGATTTCTTAATATGCCGTTTTTTTTCTTAATATGTTATGTGTATATACAAGAGAGATCTTTCCATTTGGGAAAAGTTAAAGATTTTCTCAAATTCCATTGAGAGTTACACAAGATGTTTAAACAAGCTGGAATTTTTTTCTTTTATATTTAACTAAGGCACCTTGTAGTATTTCTTTCTATACATGCATATAATGTATACCAATCAAATCCAGGTTGTGTATGTACTTATACTTATCAATTCTTTCTGTATAGGGCCTTTGATCTTCTCTCTTGTAGTTCTTCACAAAATGCATGCGATTAGGACTGTAGTCACCCCATTGTGCTCAGAGCACTAGAATTTATTCTTCCTGTCCAGCTGTTTTTATTCCTATTGTCTGGCCTCCCTTTATCTGCTCCCTAGCCAGTAGTAATTAATATGCTACTTTTAGGTAGACTTTTATAGATTCTGTATAATAGAAAGCACATGTAGCATTTATCATTCTGAGTTTTTGTCCTTTCACTTAGGTTGTATCTGGGCTGGTTAGTTTTTTGTCAACTTGACACAAGCTGGAGTCATCTGAGAAGAAGAAATTTCAATTGAGAAAATGCCTCCCATCAAATTTGTCTGTGGGAAAGCCTGTGAGGAATTATTTTTCATTGATGATTGATATGGAAGTGTGTTCCTCACTGTGCATGATGCCATCCCTGGGTTTTGAGGTGTATAAGAAAGCCAACAAGCATTACATTTCCATGGTCTCTGCTTCAGTTAATGCCTCCAGATTCTTGCCTTGAGTTCCTACATTGACTTCCTGCTGGATGATAAGAGTGTGATCAGGCATATAAACTAAATAAATCCTTCCCTTTCTACATTGCGTGTGGTCATTGTTTTAGTTAAGGTTCTCTTGCTGTGAGGAGGCACCATGGCCATTGCAACTCTTAAAGAAAAACACATGATTGGGTCTGACTTACAGTTTCAGAGGTTTAATCCATTATTATCATATCAGGAAGCATGGCAGCATGCAGGCAGATATGGTGCTAGAGGTGCTGAGAGTTCTACAACTGGATCCACAGGCATTAGGAAGAGAATTGAGACCTCAAAGCCCAGTCTCTAGTGACACACTTCCTCCAACAAGGCCACACCTACTCCAACAAGGCCACACCTACTCCAACAGGGCCATACCTTCCCAACAAGGCCACACCTACTCCAACAAGGCCACACCTACTCCAACAAGGCCACACCTACTCCAACAAGGCCACACCTACCTAACAAGGCCACACCTACTCCAACAAGGCCACACCTACCCCAACAAGGCCACACCTACTCCAACAAGGCCACACCTACCCCAACAAGGCCACACCTACCCCAACAAGGCCACACCTACTCACCTACCCCAACAAGGCCATACCTACCTAACAAGGCCACACCTACCCAACAAGGCCACACCTACCCAACAAGGCCACACCTACTCCAACAAGGCCATACCTACCTAACAAGGCCACACCTACCCAACAAGGCCACACCTACTCCAACAAGGCCATACCTACCTAACAAGGCCAAACGTACTCCAACAAGGCCACACCTACCCAACAAGGCCATACCTACCCGAGCAGGGCAACATTTCCTAAAAGTGCCACTCCTTATGGACCTATGAGGTCCATTTTTATTCACACCACCACAGTGTGATGTTTATCACAGCAATGGAAAGTAAACTAAGATACTGTAGTACAGTTTCATTTATTTTGTTTCAAATGACACGGTTTTATTTTTAATGCTAAATAATATTTGGGCATATGCTGTATTTACTTTACCCTTACATTCGTTGGTAGGCATCTATTCTAGATAGGTACTAAATCTGGGCTACCGTGAATACTACCTTAATAATCAGTACTGTACTGATGCTTTTGATTTCTTTTGGTATTATGAGATCTCTTTCTTTTTTATTTTTGGTTTTTTTTTTTTTTTGGATTGGCCTTTGAGGATCTTTATGCTTCCGTGTAAATCCTAAAACCTATTTCCTGATTCTTTGAAAAATGCTATTAGTATTTTAAAGAGAGTTTTGTTCAACTTGTATTTCTTTATAGTATAAATATTTTGGTATAGTTCAGGAATATGAATGGCTATCTTATCTTTCAATGTCTTTAATATCTTCTAACAATACCGTGTAATTTTAATTATAAAAGCTGATTTTTTACTAAAAACTTTGAAATTTTATTTAAAGTTTTGTATTTGTTGGTATATAATA
This sequence comes from Acomys russatus, assembly GCF_903995435.1. Taxonomy (NCBI): domain Eukaryota; kingdom Metazoa; phylum Chordata; class Mammalia; order Rodentia; family Muridae; genus Acomys; species Acomys russatus. The sequence goes on from NC_067159.1 coordinate 2,622,797, forward strand.
ATGTAACTATTCCCAGATTTCAATGTGTATAAAGCTACAGTGATGTTCCCTCTTTGTTTCTGAAAAAATTCTTTTCTCCTCAGCATGCCTCTTCAGAAGTGCGCTTTTCAGGTATTTTTTTCAAGGCAGGAAGAGACCCTTTAGTCTCATTTAATCCCAGCATTTAGTGACATTGTATCTTGGGGCTGTGACTTCATAAATACTTAGGTAGTGACATAATTTTTTGTTCCCCACCACCCCATATTTTCTCCCTGGATGTGATGTTATAATGTCTTTTTTTTTCTTAATCTAATGCCCCATTGGATAATAAAGTCAGGGTATAGGTTATTGGAGAGAAGCAATGCATTTCTCCTAACTGAATATGGCTCTAGAGGCATTTTCTTTACGTTGTTGCAGAGTATGCTTTGGATATATTTTATAATGATTTCATTTCCCATGTAACTGTCAGAATAAAGCCCTGATCTTTCTTGGGTCTTCATTGTGAGGATGTGGTTGTATTGCTAGGGAGAAGAAACAATGACAAGGGATTTGGGACTCTCAGACTAGTCCATGTCTGCCCTGGGGTAGATCATTCACATCACAGTTTAGTGCTCCTTAGAACTTACGGCTTCAGCTGCTCTGAACCTAGGTAATCAGCTCTTTGGCCCAGGCCTCTTCAGTGGTTCTCAACCTGTGCGTCATGACCCCCTACAGAGCTGCACGTCAGATATCCTTCACATCAGATGTTTACGTTATTATTCACATCAGTAGCAAAATAACAGTTACAAAGTAGCAATGAAATGATCTTATGGCTTGGGGTCACTACAACATGAGAAACTGTATTAAAGGGTCACAGCATTAGGAAGGTTGGGAACCACTGCCTGAGTTCACCAGCCGCTCCTAATCTAAGGATGGTAGTTTTTGCTGCAGGATCACTTCTGTTTTTATTGACCCAGCCATTGCTTGTGACTTTTTTTTTTTTTTGAGACAGGTTTTCTCTGTGTAGACTTAGCTGTCCTGAACTCTCTTTGTAGATCAGGCTGGCCTCAAACTCACAGCCTACCTCTGCCTCCCTGAGTGCTGGGATTAAAGGAGTGCACCGCTATGTTTGGCTGACACTTATTCTAGAGAGCAAAAGTGTTTATGAGTCTCTATAGTAACTACCATCCACTGCAAAAAACAAACAAACAAAAACCAGATTTTCCATTTTTGAATGACTAATTGACCAAAAGTATCACCAGCAATAATGTCTTGATATAAGCACAATTATTTTGATGTCAATTTTACAGGTGAATCATGCATTTAATAAAACATATGTTGTTTAACAACGGGGCCTATACTTTCCACAGTTATGGGCTTTTGCCATAGCTTGCACTATTAGACGTGAGTTCTCACCTATGAAATATACAATTAGTCCAATTGTGAAACATCTAATTGTGTCCATAATAGACACAATTGCACCCCCATGCAAATCTTGCCTAGTGTGTTGGTGTTGTCACACACAGGGTCCATGATTAAGCAAGACTGCTGTTGACAATGTTACAGTTGCCCACCTGGTGCCTTCAGGTACTGTGAACACCACTCAGTAAGGACGGAGCTACCAGCCTCAGCTTGTTTTCTCCCCATCCTGCAAGAAAAACTTGCCATGTCGTCAGCATGGGCCACACCATGTGATTTGGGGATACAACCAACATCAATGACAATAGCATTTCGGGCTTATGGGACCTGAGGGGCCTCCCTAGGCAACAACTCATGAGTAAGTAAAGTAACCCACCCAGCCCTGGTACTGGGATTACCATCTGACCTGTTAACTCCTGACAGTACCTTTTTTTAAATTTGTGCAAGGTGCCTTTAACAATTAAACTCTTCATCTGCTTTTTAAAGGAAAAAAAAATCTATCTTTCAGATGTTTGTTTTTAGATTTGCAAAGCACTCAAATGTTAGCATATGTAAATAAATCCTTTGGTCTCTGGAATCCCACTGCTATCTTCTCTTCTCTAAAGCAGGTGCCAGTTAATCGGATAGCCAAGAAAATACTAAAAGAAACATTACCAAGGGCCGATGCAACATGAAGATATCTCCTCACTTGTGTGATCTATTTTGATAAGAGAGCAATATTGGTGCGGCAGCATGGACAGAAGGTTCTCCACCCAGCTGGGACCTAGCCAGCTTCCTCATCTTTGGGTGTTGCTGCTGCTGCTGCTGGGGTATACCAACTCTGATGGTCTGAATGAAGCCTGCTGTGCTGTTTGGCTGGGCTCAGGCTCAGAGGGAAGCAGGGCTTCACTTTTGCCTGCTGGGCCTGTCACTAGAACTGGATCCCAGGCCTGATAGGCTCTGGGCCAGCACCGCAGCCATGCTGGACTCCTGAGAGAGTCCTAGCTGTGCGGACAGGCTATGTGAGATTAAGGGCCCGGCCGTAGAACCAACTTGATTTTTTCCATCTGTACTGCTTTGTCGTTTATGTCTTCTATGAACTGTTGCTCATGCTCAAAACTCTCTCCAAAGCTCAGCAGCACAGCAGTTGGCTTTCTGTTAACTTTTATTCCATAGGAACTTTGACTCAACACAAAACTTGTCACATTAGTTCTTAAGTGACCTGGACAGGCCCCTTTGTCTACTTTGTCCTTCTCTGTCCTTCTTGTGTTCCTTGTTGATTACTTTTGCACTCTGTAAACCTGGCTGGTGCGCCAGTCAGAGCCAGTCAGCTCTTCCAGAACCTCTTCTGCATTATAAAGCTGACACAACACTGCAGGGCTCAGCACAGGGTCCATAGCTGTCCTGAAGTCAACGCAGAGTTAACTCTTTAGTTTCCTGTGAGCGGTCTTAGACAGCCTAGCGGCGTGTTCTTCAAAAAAGTCTTCCTCGTGTTCAGTTCTCGTAGCAACGCGTGCCCTTCCTCTACTGTCTTCCAGTCCTTGGTATTTATTAAGATAACCAAGTGTTCCTGATAGTTCAGATGAGTCAGTCTGTCTGGGATTCGCATCTCTTAATGTCACTTCAAGGCAAGGCAGGTGAGGCTCCCCTCCACATGCTTAACCGTGAGTTTTCCCTTTCTCTGTATTAAAGATTGGGCCTAAGGAGTATCTTTTATAGGTTTTCTAAAAAAATCACATTCTTTTCATTTTTACCACCTTCCTTGTTTTTGGGGTACCAGGAAGGTCACTTCGGATGGATCTGGTATTCTTGTTCCTTTGCCGTGTGCCAGTTGAGAGAACAGCAAGCTATGCTTCTCTTTCATCTTCTCCCATTTCCATTTCTGCCACCTCAGAGGCTGACGTGGGGGACGACGTCCATGTGACTTCTTACTGTTACTAGTCCTGCTTGTATGCGGCTTAGCCTAAGTTGCATATTTGACTGCCCAGAGCAGAAGCCTCAGGACAGAGACTACAGTGTGCCCATCTTATACAGCATAGCTTTTAGAGATGGAATGTATATTTCAATCCATCAACTATTTTGGAAGTGCCCTACATTCACATGTTAGGGCACATTCATCGATAAGGCATGACATTCTATACCATGTGGAGGCAGGTCACACCCTGGGATTGTCCTCAGCGATATTCCACTCCCTTTGGTTGCATGTCCTATCACCTCTTGCAGGCAGTGTGCACTCGCCATTGTACAGGGAGGCAGAGCACATCACACCATGCAGAGGACCCATCTGAGATTAGTTATTCTGCCACAGACAGAAGTGGATGCCCCACCTAGACAAAAGCAGAATAAAATGCAAATTACCAGGTATTGCCTCTAAAGACTGACCCAAGGGTCTTAATTTAGGAACATTTCGTCCCTTTTCTTAGGTGATTGTCATGCTTGGGCAAAGAGGATAGGGGAAACAGTGCCATAGGAAGTTTATACTGTTGTGATAAAAGTCAGATCTGAGGCTAAAATGTCAGCATGGTTGTAACTCAAGTAATTCAGATAAAGTCAGGAAAATTGACCAGCACCAGCAGCAACACAAGCCTTTTAGAGACTAGCAAAGATCTGATTAGAAACTGGAACCACAGAAAAAAATTTTAAAATGTTGTTTGAAATCGTAATTGTAAGTAACTGAAAACAGAAGAGGATGGTGTTCCAGCCGGGGGGTCGGTTCTGGGAGATGCTGGTCGGTCATAGGTTAAGGAGGCTCGTCTCTAGCTTTGGCCTCTGGCCATCCTCAGCATAACTTGAGTGCAAACTCAAAGCCACAGGGACAAGAATCCCCTCTGAGCCCCGGTGCCACATTTCTCACCTCAAGAGCTTTGCAGCCAAGTGCTTCCCCAGGCTCTCTGGGTTTCACTAAGCAGGGCTACCGTGCTTCTTGGCAGTTAGACCTGTTTATGTCAACCTGGTTTTGAGAGCTGCCTGGAAGAGCAAAGGGATTTACTGCTGGAAGGAGATGAAAGATTGGAGAAGCCATAGATCTTACCCAAAGAGGACCTATTAAAGACATTTTGCCTCATCATAGACTGTCTCCGTGCCAACCTGTAAAATAAGAACATCTAAAGTCAGATTTATAAAAAGACAGAAGGGCACATAAGAAGACATCAGCAAAAACTGCTTCCCCAGAAGGTAACGAGAGAATTTACACAGCTATGTTGTCATGTTACAACTGCCACTCAATAACTGGCAACGTTTGTAGGCTTTTTCTTACGTCTTTTATTAAAATAATTTTCCCAGAGACTGAGTTCTTGAATACTTGATTTTGTTGAGTTTTTCATCTTCCATCTAAGTCGCCACATCTAATCTCAACAGGTTTTGAAGGGAAATTTGAGAGTAATTTTCTACACTATACAAAAGCAAAAATAAAGCAAAACATGCCCCCACTCCCATACTCACACAAACAAATCTACTCTCAATCAGCTACAGGTCCAAAGGTGAACCGTAGGTTGTAGGTCTCAAGTTCCTTTGGCCCGTTTCTGTTTTTGTAAGTCCCCCCAAAGACTCACTTCCCGGTATGTCATTGTTCCCAAGAGTGCCTTAATTAGATCCCAGAAATGCAGGCATTGAGATTCCCTTTTAGCAGCGCTGCCACCCTGCCCTCTGTGTCTAGGTGCCAAACCTCACTGCAGGGTACATAGTGGGAGGGGGCCCGGCTGGGTGCTGTCATGTGGAATCACAAATGGAAATATCAGCCAGTTCTAAAGGCACCAGATTATCTCCCTAGTTCAAGTTGCCAACCCCTGTCAAGGAGTTACTTGGTGTTGAAAGCAGCTTTGTGATGAAAGGAAGATAATGCCCCCATCCAGCTGAAATTCTGAGCTGGATACCCCGGGGGAGGTTTGTATACAGTCCTTGGCTCATCGTGATAAAGACTGGCTGCTGACAGCTCATCAACTTTGACTTCTGGCGAAGGCTCCAAGACTGGTTTCCTCCCGCCCATTAGCCCCCTTCTCCGAAGTCTTTCCACCTCTCCTTTTTCACTTCTGTCTTCCATGACTTCGGAAGAGAGGGTTTTTCTTTGCCTGAAAGCAGCTCTATGCCCAAAGTAGCATTCTTCTGCTGACTTACCATAGCAGATTTCATTTTTTTTGTCTCCAGTGTTTGCAAAGTAGCTGGTAGTTGCTGATTACTCTGCAGAAAGTTAGGAGCAGAGAAGCAAACAAGCAGTTGGTGTTTTCATGGAATAAAATTTTCTATTTCTTTAAACTGAAAAATATTTTTTTCAAACAATATATTCTAATTAGAATTTCCCTCTCCCAACTCCTTCCAGATCCTCCACACCTCCTCTCACCCAAATCTACATCCTTTCTTTCTCTCTATCATTAGAAAAAAAAGACATGTAACAAATAATACTAATGTAGGATAAATTAAAAGCAAACAAACTGTAATAGGACAAAACAAACAAAAAAGTCAAAGAAAAAGCACACACACACACACACACACACATATATATATACACACACACACACAGATATATGCAGAGATAACACATATCACACATGGAAATTTTAGAGAAACACAAAAATAAGTACCATAATATATATGCAAAAGACCTAAAGACCTGTAGGGTTAAAAAAAAAAAAAAAAAAAAAAAAAAAAAAAAAAAAAAAAAAAAAAAAAAAAGCCTGACGAATCACCTTGGGACAAAGAACTTCCAAAGATGCCAATGAGGTTTTATTTCTGTGTTGGTTATCTACTGCTAAGTGTGGGGCTTGCCCTGCACTGTGTGGTTGTGTCCCCAGGGAGACACCCTGGAGAAAACTCTTTTTTTCATTTGCAAGTGGTTATAAATTAGATATAGCTCTGGGTTAGGTATGGGGCTTGTATCCAATTCCCTCAGCACAGGACACTGTATAGTGCAGACCCATGCAGGCCTTGGGTACGCCATCACAGTCTCTGAGAACCCCTACGTATGTCATCCTGCTGGGTTTAACAGGCCTCATTGCCTTGGTGTCCTCCATCCCTTCTGGCTTTTACAATCTTTCACTCCCTTTTCCACAGGGAGTCCCCAAGGAGAGAGATTTGATGGTGATATTTTGTTGAGGACTGAGTGTTCCAAGGTCTCCCAGTCTTTGCACATTGTCTGGTTGTGGGTATCTGTAATTCCTCACCCAACTCCTCAGCCAACCATCTGTTGCAGACGGAAGCTTCTCTGATGACTGCTGAGAAAGTCACTGATCGATGAGTGTACAGAATGTCATCAGGAGACTTTTGTTTTGTTTTGTTTTTGCTGCTTTCTTTTATCAGAATAGCAGCATTTGGTTTTTACCTAGGTCCCTGGCCTATCTAATCTCAGGTTCTTGGTCACCTAAGCAGTGTTGGGTATAGATTTCATCTCATGAAATGGACCTTAAATTTAGCCAGATATTGGTTGGTTACTCCCACAAGCTTCTTGCCACTATTGCATCAGTGCATCTTGCAGGCAGGTCACCATTGTAGATCAAAGTGTTGGTCTTTGCCTTTCTCTTTTTGTGGTGTGATGAATACCTATGGAAAAGGTTTTAAAATGTGCTTTTAGGGTTCCCTCCATTAGTATTACTTGGGTGGGCATTTCTGAGATTAGTGCAAGAGTCTATTGCTTACAACAAACATCAAATTATATTAATAATAAATTACCAAAATATTGCAAGTGTGAACTGGTACAAAGTAATTATCTTAATACTAATATCTTATATATGACATATGATATTATTAACTCCTGCACTTTAGCATAATGAGCATGACAGTCTTTTTACATAAAACATGGTACAGAATTATAAAGATATACTTGTGTTTAGACTTCACCTTCCTTTTTTAAGATTAAAAACTGTTGTCTATCTAGATGTGGATGTGCAGTGGCATGTTCATGTGAGCACAGGTGCCTGTGGAGGTTAGACATGTTGGATCCGGAAGTTCAGGCAGTGTGAGTCACCCAACACAAGTGCTGGGGACTAGTCTCAGGTCTTCTGCAAGATCAGTTTGAGCTCTTAACCACTGCAACATTTCTCCAGCCCTTTTTTAGTTGTACTTCTGTCATTAGAGATACAGTAGAGTAAAATAACACACACACACACACACACACACACACACACACATACCACCACCACATACAACTTCATTATAAAATATAACATAATCTTATTTTCTTGTCTTTGAATTTTTGCAATTCTATATATTAAAATTTCCATGTTGGTCTTTTCCAAATAGTAATGTACTTTGTACAAAAAATTTTATGCAACTCACAGGACAGTGGGTCCCGTCCCTAGCCTGGTCAGCACATAAGAGCTGAGCCTGGTGACCTAGGGTGAAAAAGCCCACCCCAACATCTGCCCCATCTATGGAATACGGAAGCATGCAAAGGGCCCATTACTGCATAATCAAAGCTGCAGGATCTCCATGCATAGGGCAAGAACAGGATGTCCCAGAGGAGTCCCCTTGAGAATCCAGTATCGACAGTGTAGCAGAAGCCAGAGGCCTGGAAGTTGACCAATGACTCATTGCAATGAACATTCGCAGGGAAAGATGTCTGGACAATAAGGGATACTGTGTGACACCCATGAGAAACCGCAACTTCCACAATGAGTTGCCTTTTTGGTTTGTTTTTGCTTTGTTTTGCTTCATTTATTTCTTTTTCTATTATTTAAAATTTTATGTTTTCTTCTAAGGAGGACGTTGTTAGAGTGGGAGGCAGATATGAAGGTCTGGGGAGGTGAGTGGGATTGGGCTGTGTGATGTGAAAACCACAAAGAATCAGTAGGAAGTTTAAAAAGCTTATCTAGGCATACCTATTTTAACATTTGAAAGTGAAAACCATCACACACTTTCTATACTATATCATCATAACAAAAAACTTTTAAATTTTATTTTTTTCTCTTTTTAAATATATTTTATTAATTTATTCATATTACATCTCAGTGGTTATCCCATCCCTTGTAACTTTCCATTCCTCCCTCCCTCCCATTTTCCCCTTAGTCCCCTCCCCTATGACTGTGACTGAGAGGGACTTCCTCCCCCTGTATATGCTCATAGGGTATCAAGTCTCTTCTTGGTAGCCTGCTGTCCTTCCTCTGAGTGCCACCAGGCCTCCCCATCCAGGGGACATGGTCAAAAATGGGGCACCAGAGTTTGTGTGAAAGTCAGTCCCCACTCTCCACTCAACTGTGGAGAATGTCCTGTCCATTGGCTAGATCTGGGTAGGGGTTCAAAAAAATTTTTTTTTTAATTTTTTAAAATTTTTTTTTATTAATTTATTCTTGTTATATCTCAATGTTTATCCCATCCCTTGTATCCTCCCATTCTTCCCTCTCTCCCATTTTCCCATAGGGGTTCAAAATTTACTGCATGTTTGAGCAGGATCCCTGGGCCCAGATCCACTTGTCATAGTGTTCTTCTTGTAGGTTTCTAGGACCCTCTGGATCCTTCTAGTTCCCCATTGTTCCATGCTTCCCTAACCTAGGTTGGACAAAGTAAGAGATTTCATTACAACAATTGAAGAATTTATATTTTAATGAAATCCCCATATAGCGCTTAAGCACACGGATGTTTGAAAAAGAGTGAAGGTACACATCTGAAGCACACATTCATAATGAAGAAGTTTGACATAAAAAGATAGTTTGGGATAGGTGAGTCTAAGTTGTGACAGAAAGTTTAAAAAACGGTCCGAGAAAGTGTTTCAGACGTGAGTGATGGTGGAACACCCAGGTGGCATGCCAAGGGTGCACAGTTTTTAAGCAGAAGATGAACTGTGAGGCCCCCGTGGCTGGTGTGTGCCTGACTCTGCAGACATCTTGATGCTGCTGATTTCGCATTAACTAATGCGCACGACCAGGGTCTTTTGTAAAGGAAATATCAGCATGGCACACACACTCTTGAAGTCGGTTTTGATCCACCTCTCTGTTTCTTCCATGCTTACAAAGCTTTTCACTGTGATCCCAATCAACTTTGGAAGAAACTTTAATTGAATTTAATATCACCAAATGAGGCTACAGACATTGAGGTTTATTTTTTGTTGTCTTTGTTATAAAAATCTATCTTTAAAATTGTTAGAATTTATTCTTAAAGAATGTCTCCCATGCTCTCATGATAGTCTATCCTTTCATAGTGAGCAGCTTAACATGTGACTGTGTAGTTTATAAAAGTAATGAAGTGCTGTGCAGTTTACAGAGACCAATGAATTGCCAGTAGCAACTCATTAGTTACAGATGAGAAGAGTATCCTATAAAAGTCCCCATGGGATAATTTCTGGACAAATCTATTTTAGAGAAATTCATGCCGTAAAAACTGTGTAGCACTTTTGAAATTTTGAGCAAAGGTGAGTTAGTGATTGAACCAAGTATCTGTGATTAAAAAGCCAACAATGTGAATAATAAGCAATGATCGTCTTGACAAATGTTGTAATGAGTGAACTCAAGAATAAAATATTTTTTCCTACAGTGTAAATAGTAATTACAACCCTTTATATGGAGAAAGAAATTATTCCAATTTGTAAATTGGTACATTAATTTATGTTTTAGAAAAATATGTAACCTTACTATTATTTGTAGAAATACGCCTTTGTACTTTTAAAGTTCAATGGATTAAATTATTAAAATTAATAAGTAAGCTGCTGGATACAAAATAAACATGAAAAATGTATATTTATAGATACTATCAATAAGTAGCTTTACAACACCACAGTAAGATCAAAATTTTAAACATGGGCTGTTTTTATTGAAAAAAAGCAAAAGATGATAAAACCATAAGCTAATATTGAAAAAAATGAGGGATAAACCCGTACCTGTGGATTGGAATCTTCAGTGCTACAAATTAATGGCAATTATGGTTCCTTCTCATAAAAAACAGGACCTGCATGTCCCAAACCACAGAGGTGGAAACAACTATTACATAATACCTCACATGCAATCGAACAGTTGGCTTTTGTTTGTTTGTTTGTTTTGTTTTTGTTTTTTGTTTTTTCCAGACAGAGTTTCTCTGTGTAACCTTGGCTGTCCTGGACTTGCTTTGTAGACCAGGCTGGCCTCGAACTCACAGAGATCTGCCTGCCTTTTCCTCCTCGTGTACTGGGATTATAGACTTGCACCCCCACACCTGGCCATCATATTCTCTTAAAAGGAAATCTTGAAATTTGCAGGCAAATGGATGGAACTAGATAAGATCATCCTGAGTGAGGTAACCCAGACCCAGAAAGACATGCATGGTATATACTGGCTCATAAGCTGATATTAGCCACATAATACAGGATGACCACACTACAATACAGAGACTGATGCACCAACCAAGGACCATGTATGATGCGGACCTAGACCCTCTGCTCAGCGCAGTCTCCTTGTAGGTCCTACAATATGGGGATTAGGGACTACTTTTGACATGGACTCTGGTCCCCCACACTGATCACTTCCCCCTGGTGAGGTGGCCTTGCCAGGCCACAGAGGAAGAGGATACAAGGAGTACAGATGAGACTTGGTAGGCTGAGGTCAGATGTTAGGGGAGGAGGGCTCCCTTTTCTGCGGACTAGAGGAGGGAGGGAGAGGTTATGAGGGAGGGAAGGTGGGATTCTTACATAACTTCCCATATTTGTTTATTGTTATTAGGTTGATACGGGTAATTGACTATATATTGGTTTTAGCAATATTTAAAGCTCCCATGAGAAAGCAAAGTCACAGAGGTCGAAGAACTCAGTGCCATACAGACTTTCTATATTTACAATGTCAACAACAAAACTCCATGTTTTTGCTAAGTTAATGGCATTTTAAAGTTAAATGGATGATAAAATATACCAAGTAGCCAAGTTTATGGCATGTATATTAATTAATGCACGAAAACCAGTAGCTTTAAGTCTCATGTTAGGAAAGAGATTGAATGAATGAGTTTAACATAGAACATATCTTTTTGTTTATATATGTATTATTAATTTATTCTTGTTACATCTCAATTGTTATCCCCTTCCTTGTATCCTCCCATTCTTCCCTCCCTCCCACTTTCCCCCTACTCCCCTCCCCTATGACTGTGACTGAGGGGGACTTCCTCCCCCTATATATGCTCATAGGGTATCAAGTCTCTTCTTGGTAGTCTGCTATCCTTCCTCTGAAAGCCATCATAGAACTTATAAGATAGGCAATTTAAAATAAAATATAAAACTAATAGTAGGAATTTTGATTAAATATAAGATTAAGGTGTTTCAGTTAGCAGAAGCATAGGCTTTTCTTTTTGACTTTTGAGAAATGAAGTAGACACACACCTCTGGCAACACTAAAAAAACAAAGAGGCAAAGCACCAAAAGATAATTTTAACATGAACAAAGTTTACAAGAGAATCTTGAATAGAAGTTTAAAATGGAAGATTAAAAGAAGGGGGCTGGAAAGACGGCTCAGAGTGTCAGAACTTTTGGTGCTCTTCCTGGGGACACCTGAACTTGGTTTCCTACACCCATACTGGGCAGTTCATGGCTACTTGTAGCTTCAGCTCCCAGAGATCTGGTCACCTCTCTGGACTCCATAAGGACTGGTAAGTGCATGAGTGTGTGTGTGCGCACGCACGTGTACACACACACACACACACACACACACATGCGCGCGCGCACACACGTACATTCACACTCACATAAAAAGAATGTGAGAAAGTTTTAAAATATGGACAGTTTAACGTACTTTTAGATGTGAATGCTTACGTGATAAAGCTTTGAGTAACAGCGAGGGAGTTCTAGACACAGCTGGGAAGAAGTGATTCTCTGGGGATGACTGAAAAGGCTGGAGCTTCACTACGGCTCTGTGTGGCGAATTCCATCTACTCTTAAGCTGGGTGTGGCATATTCAGGGATTCAGTACAATGCCTTTAAAAAAAAAATAGGAATGAGACATTTCCCACTTTGGCAGCAGACGTACCAGAGAATGAAAGAGTTTATAATACACATCTGTGAACCATTCATTTTCGAGATTTTTATACTGACAACTGTCTGCTTCCATTACTTTCCTTTTTCTCTTTTTCACAGTCACTAATTAAACCATCCTATCTTTTATGTGAACATCTTCACTTTTGCCATTAGCATTCTTTTAATCTAGTGAGCTATTTCTATCAGTTACAAGCTTTCAGCAGTCCAGAGGTGCTGGGCTCTGTCCTGTCGTGTCTACTATTGCCCAGTCTTTTATTCTATTTACTTTAACAGCAAGTAGTCTGTCCTATTAATATATGTAATTTTTAAATTTCCAATCTCCCCTTTTTCCTTTACCCATTAAGTATGCATTTTATTTATTTATTTATTTATTTTGGTTTTTCGAGACAGGGTTTCTCTATGTAGCCTTGGCCGTCCTGGACTCGCTTTGTAGACCAGGCTGGCCTCGAACTCACAGCAATCCACCTGCCTCTGCCTCCCGAGTGCTGGGATTAAAGGCGTGTGCCACCACGCCCGGCTAAGTATGCATTTTAATAAGGTTCTGCAAGTGGCTGCATATATTTAACTCAGTGTTTTGTTTCTCTTCTGTCTGAATCTTCTATTTCCCCAACTCCAATTACATCCATGGCTCTTAATCTGAAGTCGTCTAGTTCTAAACACGAATGGTTCCCTGTTTTCCAGAGCTGACCACTGGATAACTTCACCTGATGGGTCCAGAAAAACATTTAACACTTAATTTGAAGTTTTAAATTTCATATCTTTGACAAAAATTATTTTTCTTTTTTTTTCATTGCTCTGAATAATGACACCATCATATATGTGGTTACCAAATCTAGAAATGAGAGTTACTCAATAGTTCTTTCCTTCCCTCCCCGTCTATATTAGTTAAAGAATACATACACTGCATTTCTCAGAATCAGCCTTCAGCATTCCAAAAAGCTTATTAAAGAAAACCACAATCAAAATAGAGAACCTCAGAGCCCAATTCCAACTGATATATATCTACAATACAATTCTCACACTTAAGCCTGGAGGAGCATGGTACATAAGGGAGTGGAAAGATTCTACAAGCCAAAGGATCAGGAAGTTTACTGTGAGACGGTGTCTCCTGGAAATATCAGAGAAGGTACACCGAGAAGTCTCATCAACATGGCTGCCTAAACATGACCTAATTAAGGGTGACTCCAACGGACATGCTTATATGGAAAATGAACCGCTCACAAGACCTCAACCCTAGACAAGGACCTCCAGGCAACTATGAGATACTGAAAGCAGAATTGTCTTCCTCAGGGAAAAGCACACCAACTGGTTTTCCAATACCAACTAGTTATCCCTGAAAACATATACATGCAAGTAAAGTTATACAGTCTGAGAAGGTTGTGTCTATATTTCGGTGCACATTTATTTAACAACAATTAAATAAAAAGAGGCCATGAATTTGAAAGATAGCAAGGGAAGCATTATATGGAAGGGCTTGGAGGCAAGAAAGGAAAGAGAGAAACACTGTAATTATATTATACTCTCAAAAGAAAAACAAAAACTCCCGAGTCTATTACAACATTTATGCTTTTGCTTATTGTTAGTGAAAAAAATTTAGGAGTATGTTAGTTTATATCCTGGATTCAAACTATGAAGTTTTCTGGTTAATCTTCTGTACTAATATCAGATTATTCCTTCTAAAATTGAATTCTCATGTTTCTTCCTTGCTTAAACCTCCTCCTAACCACAGATTGCCTATCTATGAAATTGTCAGTTCTCAAGGATGTAGACTTCTCATTGCCTTTCCTTCTCATATCTTCTTTCCCTCACCTCTTCTTTTCTTCTCTCTTTTTTTTGAGAGCGTATTTTTTTGATACAGAACTTTTCTGTGTAGCCTTGCCTGTTCTGGACATGCTTTCTAGACCAGGCTAACCTCAAACTCACAGAGATCTTCCTGGTTCTGCCTCCCTGAGTGCTGAGATTACAGACATGTGTCACTGCATCACTGCGCCTGGGTCTTTCACCTATTTCCTATGTGATTTTTGTCATTATCTAAAAGTAGTAATATATTTGGGTCTCTATATTCACGTGTTCTGTACATAGTCAATCAAGATTATGTGGGAGACTGTCATTGTTGAACTTGCCCAGATTTCTCACCACTCTTTCCTAAAGTATAACGACTACTTACATAATAGACATTTCATTGGTTATTGTAAGTAACCCAGAGAAGATTTAAAGTGTACGGAAGAGTGTGCATAAATGATATGCAGACACCCACGCATTTATATAAGAGACTTGCATCTATAGACTGTGGGATCCTTAGTGGGCCTGGAATCAATTTGCCTGCTACTAAAGGGCGGCTGTATTTGTCTTTCATTTCACATGGGCTATCTCCTGTAGTTGATTCTCCAATTAAATAATCTGATTTTGTAATGTTCATTTTGTGAATGTGGAGGTGGTCACGTGATGAGGGCAGAAAGCTAGTATTAAATTGTGCATCCAGGCCTAGAACCCTGATGGTTCTACAGAATTCCTTTCCCTTGCTCTAGTCATCAGACTATTTTCACTCCCGGGATCTTGCTTTCCAACCTTTTACAAAGAGACCTCTGCCTAATGCACAAATGTTTTGGAACTTTTAGTCCCACATAGTAAATGAGCCCCACATTACCCTCCCAGAACACAGCGTTGTCTGCCCTCCATCTGCCGTCCTCCACTGTCATTGCCACTGGGCTTAGTCACATTTACTCTATCCCCATTTTTGTCTTTTTGCTTCTTGAAGACTGCACATGGAATTTTTAATCGCTCAACTCCCAGGTCTCATATTGCTTCTAGGTTAAAAAGATGAATAGATTTAAGGTTCTTTTTCACTGAAGACCACTCATATTTTTAGCTCCAGCTTGTAGGCATAGAGACATATGCAGTGCTATTTTATCTAATCTGCTATTGCCTATTATTGAACCCAAAGAGTTAGAGCTATGGTTATGAATTTGCCATTTTAGCTAACCTTATCCACTGTTTAATTTCTTTAGGGAAAGATTTGGCCCAAAGAGATCACTGTTTCAAGATCAATATGAGGAAAAGAAAATGTAAGCCAAATGTTAGAACTTCCAAGCAATTATATCTATTGGCCTGGGATATAACATCCCCGCGAAGAAAGCTGATTGCTTAAGACATTTTAAACAAGAGGGAGCAAAGTAGTAAGCCCACCAGGTTGGAAGAATGTCCAAATCTGTTTCAGATAGATGGTATATCTTTACAGAAGTTAAATGCACATAAGGCCAAACACACAATGCACACCACAAACATATTGAAGGCGATTATTTGCATATGAAGAGGAAAAAAATGATGTGGCCTGACTTTACATGCTTCAGGAAAACTTTGCTTGTTTCCTTAGAGCATTTACTTGAATATTTGTTTAAGGCTTTCATCATTGGATAAGGAAAAATACAAGCCGTAGTCAAGGGGAGATAATAGTTGCCTGGGCTCCTCCCTAGGGGAGTAAGAACGCATAGTGAGCGCATACCATTGAGTTCTTAGCAGAAATCAGACACTACAAATTGTATAATTGCACAGCACTGAGAGTCTATCTCCAAAGAGTATCTTTAGCGGAAAAAACTAAGAAAGCCAATTGTGCAATACTAAGGAGTGTAAATTAAATGCCACCTAATCAACCGTTCAAATTTTTTGAGGACATGCAGAAAGAAAAGCTTGAAATCAATCCTATGAGAAAAGCTGGCTGCATACAGTACATACAGGATGAGAGGGACAAATACTACTACAGACTTAAATACAAAGAAACCATGTTAATAAGTGAATGAGGAGTGCCCTGTGTATATTAGTGGTTATGTGACATTACTATCTGAGAAGCTTGGCTCTCTCAACTGTACTTGAGGTGATTGATTGCAAAATGAAAATTATAATTGTAATAAAAGGAGCACACAATGGTGATAGATAATATCGCAATGAGATATCTTTAAAACTACGCTAAAGCGGATATGTACTGTTCTGAGGTTAGTTTCCATAGCATCTCAGGATAATCTGGTGCGGCATGAGCATTCTACTGTGCGTGCCAAACAAAGCCTAGTCCTCTGCTGTCTGATGAAACAGAGACTAAGCACTGATTCCTCACAAGGCTGTGTCGTTCTTATCCACTTTACTGCGCCGTCTCAACTTGTTCTCTACCACCAATGGCAGCAGTGAAGACACTTTCCCATTTAGCAGCTAACGGACCCTCAGTCAGCACTAGACATCTTCTAGGTTGGGATGTAGAGAGGGAAAGGAGCCAGAAAGGTGCTCCTTGTCCTAGTTTGTCATAGAAGAATGAGTTAAGCAATCTGGAACAGAAACACACACACACACACACACACACACACACACACACACACACACACACACACAATTTGAAGGCCCTCGGACACCAGGCAAGCTAGCTGATGATAGTGCTCGTGGTGGTCATGTTTATAGCATAGCAGTAAAAACAATCATAACCCCAACGATAGATTTGGGAGTGGACTAACCCCAAGCCCCCAAGGTCTGACAACCATACAGTAAATCCTCAGGTAGATCTCTCAGCACAACGATGACAGGGGCTTATATAAGACTGAGCTAAGGTTTCTTCTGGGCTTGCATCCAATTGCCAGGAATTCTGCAGAAACTATTCTCTCTGTAACGAAGTCCTAATTTGATGATTATTTGAGTGGGAAAGGGTTAAACATTAATGCCGGTCTCTTCATATTGACGTTTTCCATCTTCAAAACTCTTCAATCAAAAAAAAAAAAAAAAAAAAAAAAAAAGGAGAAAGAGAGAAAGAAAAGGCAACGACACACAGGCCCTAATGCCCTTAGCAGATGGACCTGTGTTATTGCAGCACAGGGTCTGGAAAGTCTCCATATACCAAGCTATAAATATTCCTTTGACATTTATTATCCTCACTTGAGTTCAGGTGCTTAAATACTTGGACTGAAGTCATGTTTGTAGCAGGAAAAAAAAAGTTGATCTTTAAGCATACCTTGTCTTGGGCTAAATTATTAGCAACAGACAAAGATTAAGAGTAAATATGCAGGAACAAGGGAGTCTCCCACTTAAGAGAGGTCAAGGAACCTTTAAGTCAAATTAGTTGAAGTTTAGATTCACTTGTAGTACAAATTCCTAAACGCCTCACCTCAGACAATTTGATGGATCACATCCCAGAAACTCCCCACCCACCACCCACCCCCAGCTTCCCAAGAATCATCTACCAGTGAGGTGGTCTGTGGTCTTGGATTTGAGTTCCAGCACTGCCAGCTGCAGGGGACTGTAAATTCAAACTTCTATGAATCTCAGTTCTCATTGCATTAGGGGAAGTGTAGGATTATGTAAACCAGGAGATAATAGCCCTTATAAAATCCTTTCAATAAAATAAAACCAGGCTAAAGGTGTCAGCATAGATTAACAGGCCTTCCTCGGTTAGGAGCAAGGGTTCCTGAAATGTGGTTATTTTGTGGTCCAGGCTGGGATTTAGTAATGCGCTTCTTAATTAAGGACTGCTTACTTCCCTTGGAATTGTGACTTGGAACCTGTGACAAGGTCCATTCTGAGAGAAAAAAAAAAAAAAAAACTTCGTGTATAACTTTGCTTGTGGTAACTGCCAGCACCATCCATTCCTGAGGCTGTTTCTAATCCTTGCTCGGAGCAGCCAGAACGCCATGAAGTTAAAAGAAGATGCTCAGGTCTCTTCAACTCTGATTTTCTTTCTTCTACCACGTGTGGCTTCTTTGTGCCTGAAAAACATTTTTAAAGGGCTCCAGTATGGCATTATATCAATGCCTCTGTAGTACCTGGAACAGGCCATTACACATCCATTATGTCAGGGAGAAAGAGGGGACGGATGGCTATGGAATGCACATGTAAAAGTTGGACTTTTTGTTTCCAGGCTGAACATCATTAAAACATTACAGTGTGCAGTGCATAGTTCAGGAGCCAGGCCGCCTACTTTTAAACCATGATTGCTTCACATAGTTGCTGGGTAAATTTGGACAAGTAATTTCTCTAGTGTTTCAGTTTTTCTAATTGGAAGATTTAGAAAACAATATAGTGTTTCCCTTCTATTATTGAACAAGGACTATATGACCACGGTGAAGAGTTGAGCACAGTGTTTGGACATTTGATAAAGTTTATCAGTATTTGCAAAATCAGAAAAAGAATATTAAAGGCTGAAATTTTCAAGGGGCTGTAATGTTGAACTTTAGCTAGATTTTTCTCAGACTCACAATGGGCCAAAGGTTCACCAACCATGGGGGAAAAACCCATAGAATCTTCTAAATCTGTGAGCTAGCGAGTGAGCTTTTTGTACGTGCATACTTTTGTAGGGAGAAAAAAGTTAGTAGTTTTTAAACTTCCAAAGAGTACCATGACCTTCAAAATACAATACCAGCACTCAGGAGGCAGAGGCAGGCAGTTCTCTGTGAGTTCGAGCCAGCCTGCTCTACAAAGCGAGTCCAGGACAGCCAGTGCTACACAGAGAAAGCCTGTCTCAAAACAAATAAACAACAATGACATAAAAAAGGAAACTAAAACTAAAACCAATGAGCCAATGTTTGAAGGAGTTTCCCTGGCCTTATGAGGAATGCTCACTGCCAGGCTGTGATCTTCAGAACAATGTGCCATCTTGGGAGCACCAGCAGCCCTACCCAGAGAACTGTTTGATGGAATATTAGATGGATATGTCCTAGGAGTTGGGATGCTGGCCCTGAGTGGACTCCCTATCTGAGAACCTGGAGGTGAGGCTGTCACAACTCCCTGCCCTGCACTTCTCTTACTGTAATACGTTGTATCTCCTAGACCTTGGCATTCCTGGAGGGTAGGGTTATACACTCTGCCCACCGCAACAATGACTCTGTGACAAAGGCAATCCTATGACTCCCTTGTTGAAACCTTTCTGGTGACATTCTAATGCCTAGATAACTCTTTAACACACACACACACACACACACAAACACACACACACACACACACACACACTCACACACAAAACACTGTCCAAATATCACATGACATCACCCTACTTTTCCAGCTACATTTCTTTCCCAATAAGCTCCATATATTTCATTAACATTCAATTTAAACATTATATTCTCTGTGAAACCTTCCCTAAGTTCTCAAAAAAAGGACTGTTTTGTGTTAGGAAATACCATGGCATTACATTGAAATCTCTAGTGTATCCTAGACAGCACACAAAGGACTAAAAATATACATTATTCAACGTTGTATTCCCCAAGGCAGTTACTTCCTACAGATATATTTTTCCCTTGCTCTCTTAAGGAATATTTCCTGAATCTTTTGCAACTAGGAGCAGCCATGTTACCAATTACATGGAAAGGGAGCCCATGGTATTGGCACAGAATGTGAGTGGGACATTCCTACTCCTCCCCACATGATTTTTTCCCCTTCTATGATGACTGTGGCTACATGTTAAGGACAAGATAGATGGGCTTTGAATCTTGAATGAGTTCTCCATTCCCAGTAACCACTCAGTGTGTGTGTGTTTTATGTTTTTAGGACATCGAAGATTTTTCCCACAAGTGTCATAGCAGTACAACTTAGCATATACTAGGTAATGTACTGAGTATGGTGACGTGGGAAATGGAAGAATATTGGTCATTTGGTAGCAGCCTAGGAGCATGTGACCATCTCTGTAGTTCTTGAAATATACAGTCTTGTGTGTGATGTTTTCTGTTACAGTGGAACAAAGCACTGGGGTACGTAATGTCTTGACTATTCATGCAGAAGCAAGCATTCACAGTCACTGAAGAAGCACACATCTAAAAAAGTATATAATAATGTTGTTTCTGGGTTTTAAAGGTATGGATTTAAAATTGAGAAAGGGCAATAACACTTCAAGTGGCAAAACCCAGTTCACCGCAACGGAAATTCTGGTAAGAAAATTAGTTTTGAAAGGATATATTACACGCAATATGCTATATATAATTGAAATGATGCAGAGAAAATAGCATAAAATACAGAAAGTCAGAATGTGGCTTGGGGAAAAGGAATCATTAAAAGAAAGCTATGAAGGCAGGTATAACCTTAAGTTTTAGAAGTTGGGATTGAGGTATATGTCCCGAGAATTCAGAACTATTGCTTCAGAGCTGACATCTTTACAAAGACTCCAGAGCCCCACAATTAAAGGCCAGATTCCCAAGCAGTGTCCCTGGAAAATCTGGCATTGTCAGCTTCACCGGGCTCCAGTGGTTTTGTCTACAAGCTCAAGGAATTTTTGTGGGGAAATTGGAAACTATTGGTAAAAGTGCTCACAAGACTTCACACATCAAAGCAGCTGAACGAAATATATTTATTAAAACCTGGGAATCTTCAAAGCTGTTGTTAAGAGATTGAAGGGCTGAAAGAGTGAAGAGATGCTGTCTTTTAAAATTGTGTCTTATTGCCTAAGATTTTATCACGTACTAAAAACCTATGCATGGGTATGTTTAAAGGAATAGTTCCTAATTTTGGTACATTTTAGGGCTCCTCTAAATAGAGAAAGATGCTTCTCTCAGTGAAGGAAGTAGACATCATAGACAATCCAAGTCTATGGTCAAGAATGTTGTAGCTGATTCTATGAGTTGATAGTGATGACACACTGTCACTTACTGCTGCTGTCCTGGCATTTGGATGTGTCGCCATACCTATTCTTGGTGTTTTGAGTCCAAGTTTATTTTTTCATGCTCTTCTGTACCTGCCTTTACCTTCTAGATGTTTTTGTCTAGTGCTGTCTCAGAACATGTATACTCAGGCTTTTGTGTCACGGACATTTTGTAAACATGAGCCATGTGCCGGATATTGCTCTGATGATGAGGAACAAAGAACAATAAGAAATTTCTGTCTTCATGAGGCTTAAAGTTGAGGGCAAAGGAGAAGAAAACAGAGGGTGGTAGCCATTTCTAATAAGACCCACAGCATGGTAGTTGACAGAGAAGATAGCCCCAAGCCCTGGAATATATGTGATATGTGAAGATAATCCAGTGAGCATAGATTACAAGGATTCCCTGATTTCTGTCCTGAGAAACATAGTTTTTATAGTTTACAAAAGGAGGAAAATGCAGACATCGGCTGTGAGTCAGCCCACTGCAAATCACTGCCCAAGGCATCAATCTATAAAAGATTAAAATGCCATTACTGTACCACTTAACTATGGTGCCAATTAATGCCACGGGTTTCCACAGACAGCTGATTACATTGTTTTCTAAGTGAATTAGTGCCAATCCTGTTCAATTAAATAGCACCTGGAATGGAAACCACACAGACGCATGCACTCATGCAAGGGCGCGCGCACGCGTGCACACACACACACACACACACACACACACACACACACCAGGGGGCAGAGGGAGGGGGAGAGAGAGAGACAGAGACACAGAGACACAGAGACACACAGAGAGCGAGCACGAGCTCTTCGCTCACATCCTGTTTGTGACTGAGAGACGGCAGGAAGCATGCTTGTCAGTTGTCAGGGGCAGCTACAGCTCCTGCTCCAAACAGAAAGCAGCCATCTGCGTGTCACTCAAGCACCTACTGCAAGTATACTGAAACTGACCAAAGCAAGGCACCACCTACGTGAAAGAGATGAATTATTTTTTTTATTAGGCGCAGTTTGACATATTAGCATATGTACAAAATATCCATGAGATGAAAAGAACCAAAAAAAGTAGAAATAGTTTATCAAAATGAAAAGGATCTAGAGCCTGCTTTAAGAGGCACAACCATATTAGTGAGTACACGTCTATATGTCATGTTTGGTTGGAATTTTTCTTGAATTTAAAAACGAAAAAAAAAAATAGAACACTTATGAATAAATAAAATATTTTCCTGACATATAAGAAAAAAGTTTACTTAAATGGTGGATCTGTTCCTATGTGCAGAACTGACACTGCAGTGGGCACAGCCAAGTGCTATTGACTAGTTGCTGACATTATTGATACTCTTGCTAGGTGGCCCACTTTAATTATCAGCAACACTAAACCAAACTGTATTGCAGGAATATATACAAAAGAGAACAGTGAGTTTATTTGTCCTCCAGATTCTAATTATAACTGATTCTGTTTCAAACGCTACAGGAAATGTGCTAACGTGTTTTATTTGTAAATCTGGTTTGTGGTTGCCGAAGCATGTAGCACGGCTCATTAAGATGAACTTGCCTACAATCTTGTGAAGATTTCTTGATGGATAAAACATGCATCACCATGTCTACAAAGCTTGTTTCCATGGTAATTTGAGTTTACTTTCAAACGATATGGCATTTGCGGAGAACCTGACCCGTTGAGTCCAGAAATATCCGTGTCTAGTGACATTTGATTTATTTGGCATTATCTATTTAAAATGTTGTGACTTGACAGTGGTTGTAAATATTTTGCTGACATGTAATTAAAAAAAAAACCTCTAGTAAATGCATGTTTAAAAGAATTTAAACGAATTCATAGGATTGGATACAGTCTATTTTATTCACTTAATTAGGCAGGCCTCACGAATTAGCCACTTGCTTACGAGTGATGGAGTAGCCCCAGTAAAGGGCTGAAACCAAGACCAAGAAGGGTCATGGCCAGTGACAGAGCCATGGCCAGTGACAGAGCCATGGCCAGTGACAGAGCCAGAGAGCGAGGGACAGAATCTTCAGAAACCATGATGTTTTAGTAACAGCTACAGCTGTTTGACCCAGAAACAAAAGTAAAGGAAGGGAGGCGATTCATAGGCCGAAAGAAGGAGAATATTGTCCCAGAGTTCACAAAGGTCATGCAAAGGGGAACCGGCAACATCGCCCCGTGCCACAGCTCCCCCACAGCTCTGTAAGCAGTCACCGTTGGCTTTCAAGTAGCCAATACAAATTCATTCTCTTGCCTGCTAGATGCCTTGGTGATATGAAAGCCTAGGGGGACTAGTGAGAAGCCTTACAGTATTCAACGGCTGAAAGGTGTTTACTGGAGTCACGAGAGGTATTTTCTGGACTGTCTCCAACTGAGTGGGTTACTTGGACCAAGGCTGATTACCATGGGCGACATAGCTGGGGAGAAGAGAGCTGGTGCAGGCTGTTGGGAGGAGCACGCTAAGAAGCAAGGCGACATCTAGAGAAAGATATTAGACCAAGAGAAGCAGGCTCTTTTTGTTTTCTAGAGATAAACGTGCATGTTCCAGAAGAAAAGTGACTATAAAAAATCATATGTGTCATAGGGGAGGGGAATAATGGGAAAATGGGGGGGGGGGGAGGAATGGGAGGATACAAGGGATGGGATAAACATTGAGATGTAACAAGAATAAATTAATAAAAAAAATCATATGTGGAGCAGGGTCTCTACAGGGAGGAACAGATCCAACACAGAGTGCAGATTGCTCTGGATAGGAAAAAGAGCCTAGTTGTTGAATCTGAAAGAAACGGGGGAGAAAACGGAGGTAGATAAGTCTATGGATGAGGAACCAGAGTTCATATCTCATTGATAACCTGCCTCCTATTTGTAAACAAACGGTGATGCTGTTGAATTAGAACATAGATAATTGCTGTCATGGAAATAAGCAAACTGAAGCTATGGCTATATTTATATAGCCTAGCACGGTGGGAGGGGCATAGAGAGGTGGGTGTGGCATGGAGGAGCAGCAGAGATGCGGCATAGTCGGAAAACACGAATGGGACTATTTCTCTATCCTACCTGTTTAGTTACATGGTGTTCGTGCTTCCCCACTGATCTCTTCATATTTCACTGTCTTTTCCGATACCCTAAGACTCACTTACCTGGCTATAAGTGGTTGTTTATTAACTGGCTGTCATATAGTCACCTTGAGTCCATTCTCTTGCTAGTTAGATGATGTACCAGATAGTGAGTGAGGCATTGTGGGAAAGCCAGCATTACCTAGACCACAAAGAGACCTGATGCAGGAGAACCAGCACATTCCACTTGTAGAATCACAAAGTCGGGGAAAGGTTTTGCCCTAAGTGGGACATCATTTGGTGGGGGGTAACAGGACTGAAGTTTGAGATCCCCATCTGAATTTTGAGATGGCAAGTTTAAAGCATACATTCCAAAAGCAGGATGCCAAGGCAAACAGCACTGCAAGGGTTAAAATTAAAAAAAAAAAAATAGCATAACAGGCACATAAAGCACTAAGAACTATCAGCTATTTGAGGAAAATTGACCACAGGTGGCCTTAATCTGCTGGGGGTGGGAACTAGAAACTGTTTTGTTTATCACAGGCAAATTATTTTGGCCTGAGACCAGGGTTAATTTTCTCCTTTCTTTGTTTGCTCAGGTTTTCCATACCATTTCTGTGAAAAGCTTCCGCAGTGTTTGTGGACCTTCACATTAAGAATAACAGTAGGGGTAGGCTTCCAATGCCAAAAGCCAGGAAGCAAGAATGAACAGAATGGTTTCCTCTTCCCTGGCACATGAAGAAATATCAGTAGAGCTCAAAGAATGCAGGAAAGATTTGAAAGCCACCAGTTCATGTGACTCTTGTTACTTTAGAATAAGTCAGAGGCAACTTTTTTATTTTGTAACTTTTTAAAAAGTGTTAAATAAATATGAAACTTCTACATATTACATATGATAGAAAGAAAATAGTACTTATAAAGTTAAAATCTTTCTCACTCTTATTCCCTCTTCATTTCTTTCCAATATAACTTTCACTAATTCTCTATATGTTGTTTATTTCTGTTTCACTAAATATTTAATTACATAACCAATAGTAATATCCAATAATACAGAACAATTTAAGAAACATTTACATGAATGCTTTCACAATACATGCATTTAATTTTATCTTGTTCTTTCAACTCATCCTTATTTGCAGGTATCTTTCATATAGATAGATATAGTCCAGGACATTGAATTTAACCACAGTGTGGTGCCTTATTCAAACAGCGTTTACTCAAACAGCGTTTTTCAACTTAACCACAAAACCCAAGATTGTATGACTAAAGATACTGTCTTCAATACTCCGGATCAAATCATAGCTATTACTTTACACATGTAAGAGGCAGTAAGTTTATCATATATCAAATATTATGTGAGTGTGTGCATATATATATATATATATATATGAGTTACAGTTGACTTCTGGGGTAAAGGCTTTTTAATATTAATAAAGATTATAAGATTGCGCTTCCAAGAAGTTTGCTGAGATCACTGATTTACCATTGGGAGAACTGACCTATCCCCCATTTATTACCAATAGTTGATATGGTCAGATGCTATTTTGCCAGCTTGGTGGGTGTCAAATAACATGATTTATTTGATTTTTTATTATGCAGAAACAGAAGGTATGGTTGCTGACTGCACATAAAAGTTTCTTCTGTGAATTCCTTGTTCATACCTACAGCAATTTTTCCTACTAAGTTTCTGTTTTCATCACTCTGTCTTTTTAATGTTGTAGGGACTTCCATGTACCAATGTTGGATTAATACTGAACTTTAGCCATTAGGCATGTTTTAGACACCCTGTTCATGGTACTTCTTTGCATAAAACAAGGTTTACATTTTTTAGCAATTAAATTTATAAGTCCTATCTAGACACCTTATTGTTTCAGGTTTAAACATGTCTTCCCACCATGGCTCATAAAAATACTCTCAGATATTTAATCTTAAATAATTTTCTTAGCTTGCAGAATCTTTAATCCTATAGAATTTATGTATGCATAGGGTTAGGAAGAGGTCTCCTGCTTCCGTGTAAAAGGCTTTGTCTGGACTTTGTGTACTTAATCTCATCCTTCAAGTTAGGCTTGTTTGTGTCAAGGATGCTTCTCACTTTTCTCTTTTGTTGTATTTATTCTTTATGCATCTCATATATAAAACTGTGCTTGCAGCAGTCCAGGCCTGGACAATTGGGCAGATAAAGCCCTGCCCGGAAAGTCCCCATGGCCTGGCAAGGACTCTCACACTCCTGGGAGAAGCTGGGCAACTCTGGGGGGTCTGGACAGTGTCTGAGCTGTGGCCACAACTCAGTGGGACAGAACCACCACAGCCCTCCTGTCTGAATGGGTCCAGGTGGGAACCTATCTGCCCACTACAGCAGTCCGCACCTGCATAGTTGGGCAGGTAAAACCTGGCCTGTCAGGGTATCCCACAGGCTTGGGAGAGGCTGGACTATGCCGAGGGGTCAGGACAAAAAATTAAATAGTGGCCCCCAACACAGCTGGTCCAAATCTCCTCAGTAGCATGAATGGTATCAGGCAGAAGCCTACTTCTGCTGACACGGTCAGGAGCTTTAGGTGTAGAGCAAAGTCTCCTGGAGCAGAAACCAGGTCAACTGGTAGTTCCAGGGAAGAAATCCCTAATCCCCACAGACAAGGGCACATGACCTATAAACACTCACCAACTATCCACTGTCAATGACCAGTGAAGGACACCAGATGCTGCCACCCAACGTCAGAGATAGCAAGATGGCTGAAGGACAACATAAGAATGCAAACAACAAACCCAAAAACATCTCAAGTTCCCAGCTATCCCAAAGAGAGCAACCCTGAGAACTCAAACACAATCGAAATACAAGAAAATGATCTCATATCCTTAGTAATGAGGATGATAATGAAGGAAATGAATACAATCCAAAATCAAATGCAGGAAGATGCAGCCAAACAGGTGGAAGACATAAAAGAGGCCTATAGAGAGGCACTGGAAAATTTCAGGAAAATACAAACAATCAATAAAACAGTTCAAGATCTGAAGACGAAAATGGAAACAGTGATAAAAGCACAGACCGAAGAAAAACAGGAACAAGAGACCTTAGGGAAAAAAACAGAAGTGAGCGTCACTAACAGAATCCAAGAAATGGAGGAACGAATCTAGGGACTAGAAGATACAATCATAGAACTAGAAGTGACCATCAAAAAAATGCTAAATCTGAAAAATTCCTGACACAAAATATCTGAGAAATCAAGGACAACATGAAAAGAAGAAATCTGAGAATAATAGGCATTGAGGAAAGAGAAGACACCCGACTCCAAGGCCCAGAAAATATCTTCAACAAAATAAAAGAAGAAACTTTCCCCAATTTAAAGAAGGAGATGAATATAAACATACAAGAGGCCTACAGAACACCAAATAGAATAGACCAGAAAAGAAAATCTTCCCGACACATAATAATAAAAACACAAAATATACAGAACAAAGAAAAATATTAAAATCAGCAAGAGAAAAAGGCAAAGTAACATACAATGGCAAACATATCAGAATTATACTTGACTTCTCAGCAGAGACCATAAAAGCCAGAAGTGCCTGGACAGAGGTCCTACACACCCTAAGAGACCACAGATGCTAGCCAGACTACTATATCCAGTGAAACTATCAATAATCATTGACAGAGAACACAAAATATTCCAGGACAAAAACAAATTCAAACAGTTCCTTTCCACAAAATCAGCTTTACAGAAGTTAATAGAAGGAAAACTCCACCCCGAAGAGATAGACCATAACCAAAACTACACAGGAAATAGATAAATACACCATCACAAAAACACAACCACACAAACTCTACTGTAACCAACATGAAAAATTAAGGTACTTAATAGTCACTTGACATTAATATCTCTCAACATCAGTGGGCTCAATTCTTCAATAAAAAGACACAGAATAACTGAAAGGATGCATAATCAAGATTCAACATTCTTCTGCATTCAAGAAACACATCTCACCCACAAGGACAGACATTACCTCAGAGTAAAAGGCTGGAAAAAATATTCCAAGCAAACGGTCACAAGAAGCAAGCTGGTGTAGCCATTTAAATGTCTAATAAAATCGACATTCAGCCAAAATTAATCAAAAGGGATGAGGAGGGATACTTCATACTCAGCAAAGGTAAAATTAACCAAGATGACATCATAATTCTGAACATCTATGCTCCCAATACAAGGGCACCCACATTTGTAAAAGAACTATTAACAAAGCTTAAACCACACATCGATCCCCACACATTAATAGTGGGAGACCTCAAAATCCCACTTTCACTGAAGGACAGGTCACTGAAACAGAAACTAAGCTGAGAAATAACATCATTAACCAACGTCATGAATCAAATGGATATAACAAGTATTTACAGAACTTTTCACCCAAACACAAAGCATTTTATCTTCTTCTCAGCACCCCATGGAACCTTCTTCAAAACTGATCACATAGTAGGTCACAAAGCAAGCATCAACAGATATAAGAAGATTGAAATAACACCTTGTATCCTATCAGATCACAATGGTCTAAGGCTGGACTTCAACAACAACAGACATAACAAAAAGCCTACACACACATGGAAACTAAACAACTCTCTACTTTATAACACCTGGGTCAGGGAAGAAATAAAGAAAGAAATTGAGAACTTCCTGAAATTCAATGAAAATGAAGGAACAACATACCCAAATTTGTGGGACACATTGAAAGCGGTGCCAAGAGGAAAATTCATAGCGCTAAGTGCCTTTAAAAAGAAAATGGAAACATCCCACATAAGCAACTTAAGGACTCATCTGGAAGCCATAGAGGAAAAAAAGAATCAGAAACACCCAAGAGGCATAAGCATCTGGAAATAATCAAAGTCGGGGTAAAATCAATAAATTAGAAACAAAGAGAACAATTCAAAGAATCAACAAAATAGACAAACTGTTATCCAAACTAACTAAAAGGCAGAGACATAGTATCCAAATCAGTAAAATCAGAAATGAAAAGGGAGACATAACAACAGAACTGGAGAAATACAAAGAACCATAAGACCCTACTTCAAAGGCATATATGGCACAAAATTTGAAATATAAGGAAAATGGACAATTTTCTTCATTGATTCCACTTGCCAAAATTGAATCAAGATCAGATAAGCAAATTAAATAGTACTTTTTCTCCTATAGAATTAGAAGCAATCATTGATAGTCTCTCAACCAAAAAAAAAAGTTCAGGGCCAGATGGTTTCAGTGCAGAATTCTACCAGACTTTCAAAGAAGAGCTAATATGGATACTGTTCAAGCTACTCCAAAAGATAGAAATGGATGGAACATTACTAAATTCATTCTGTGATGCCACAGTCATGTTGATACCTAAACATCACAAAGACCCAACAAAAGAAGAGAATTTCAGACCAATTTCTCTTATGAACATTGATGTAAAAATACTCAATAAAATACTTGCGAAATGAATAGAAGGACATATCAAAGATATCATTCATCATGACCAGGTAGGCTTCATTCCAGGAATGCAAGGATGGTTTAATGTACCAAAATCCATCAATGTAATCCACCACATAAACAAACTGAAAGAAAAAAAACCCACATGATCATTTCCTTAGATGCAGAAAAAGCATTTGACAAAAGCCAACACCCATTCATGTTTAAAGTTTTGGAGTGATAAGGGATTCAAGGTACATACCTAAATATAATAAAGGCTATATATAGCAAGCCAATAGCCAACATCAAATTAAATGGAGAGATACTCAAGGAGATTCCTCTAAAATTGTGGACCTGGCAAGGCTACCCACTCTCTCCATATCTCTTCAATATAGTTCTTAAAATTCTAGCAAGAACAATAAGACAATAAAAGGAGATCAAGGGGATCCACATGGGAATGGAGGAAGTCAAATTATCCCTATTTGCAGATGATTGTGTGCATAAGTGACTCCCAAAATTCCACCAGAGAACTCCTACAGCTGATAAACACCTTCAGCAAATTGGCTGGATACAAAATTAACTTTAAAAAATATATAGCCTTCCTATATACACATGGCATTCATGGAGAGGAAGAAATTAGGAAAACCACACCCTTCACCATAGCCACAAGTAATATAAAATATCTAGGAATAACTCTAACCATGAGAGTGAAGGACTTGTTTGAAAAAAGAACTTCAAGCCTCTAAAGAAAGAGATTGAAGATGACATCAGAATTTGAAAGGATCTCCCTTGTTTGTGGATCATGAGAATTAACATAGTAAAAATGGATATCTTACCAAAAGCAATTTACAGATTCAATGCAATCCCTATCAAAATACCTACACAATTTTAAAAGACATTTAAGATCAATTCTCAACTTCATATGAAAAAACAAAACAAAACAAAACAAAACAAAAAAACCGAATAGATAAAGCAATCCTATTCAATAAAAGATCCTTTGGAGAAATCTCCATACCTGATCTCAAGCTGTACTACAGAGCAACAGTAATTTAAAAAGCATGGTACTGGCACAGCAGTAGGCTTGTTGATCAATGGAATCGAATTGAAGACCCTGGAAATGAATCCACATACGTATGGTCGCTTGATTTTTGACAAAGAAGCCAAATCTATTCAATTGAAAAAGGATAGCATCTTCAACAAATGGTGCTGATATAATTGGATGGCTACATGTAGAAAAATGCAATTAGACCCATATTTGTCTCCGTGCACAGAACTCAAGTCCAGGTATATTAAAGACCTCAACATAAAACCAGAGAGACTAAATTGGTTACAAGAAAAAGTGGGGAAGAGCTTGGAACACATTGGCACAGGAGACAACTTCCTGAACAGAACAACAACAGCCCAGGCCTTAAGGTCAACAATTAATAAATGGGATCTTATGAGGCTGAGAAGCTTCTGTAAGGCAGGAGACACTGTCAACAGAACAAAGTGACAGCCTACAGACTGGGAAAAGATCTTCACCAATACTACATCTCACAAAGGTCTAATATCCAAAATATATAAAGAACTTAAGAAATTAAACACCACTAAACCAAATAACTCAACTGAGAAATGGGGCTCAGAACTAAACAGAGAATTCTCAACAGAGGAATATCGAATGGATGAGAAACATTTAAAGAAATGCTCACTGTCTTTAGTCATCAGAGAAATGCAAATCAAAACAACTCTGAGATTCCATCTTACACCCATCAGGATGGCTAAGATCAAAACTCAAGTGACATCATATGCTGGCAAGGATATGGAGAAAGGGGAACACTTCCTCATTGTTGGTGGGAATGCAAACTTGTACAACCATTTTGGAAATCTATCTGGCACTATCTCAGAAAACTGAGAATAGGGCTTCCTTAAGACCCAGCTATTACACACCTTGGAATATACGCAGAAGAAGCTCCAGCACACAAGGACATATGCTCAACTATGTTCATAGTAGCCTTATTTATAATAGCCAGAACCTGGAAACAGCCTAAATGTTCCTCAATTGAAGAATGCATAAAGAAGCTTTGGTACATTTACACTATGGAATACTACTCAGCTATTAAAAGCAAGGAAATGTTGAAATTTGTGGACAAACAGATGGAACTATAAATGATCATAATGAGTGAGTTAACCCAGAAGCAGAAAGACTCACATGGTATATAATCACTTATAATTGGGCACTAGCCCAGAAGGCATGTCCCATGAAAGTCTTTACTTACCAGGAGATTGGGATAGATGTGAGGACATCCTACAGGGACTCTAGGTAAGAGAAATATAGGAGATGGGGAAATAGAAGGATCCAGAGGGTCTTAGAAACATACAAGAACAACATCCTGAAGGGTGGATTGGGGCATAGGGGGGTATGCTCAATCTAAGCAAGCACAATACAATAGAAAACATCAAACCCCTACTCTGATCTAGCCAATGGACAGGACATTATCCACCTTTATGTGGAGAGCGGGCACTAACTCTGACATGAATTCTCATGCCCCATATTTGACCACCTCCCCTTAGTTGGGAGGCCCGGTGGCACTCAAAGGAAGAATAAACAGACTAGGAAGATGAGACTTGAATCCTATGACCATATAGTAGGGGAGGAGAGCCCCTTGGTCAGAGACCTAGGCTAGGGGAATAGGGCGAAAGCGGGAGGGAGGAACACAGGGATACAAGTAATAGGATAACAATTGAATTGTAATCTGAGTAAATTAATTAAAATTTAAAAATTAGTTAATAAATAAATAAATAAATAAATGTGCATAATCTCCATCATATGTAGAACCTAAAAATAAGTCAAATTCATACAGTAGCAAATAGCACAATAGTGGTTACCAGAGGTTGGCACTGGGGTTAGATATAAAAAGGGAGAACTTGGCCTGCTTTTATGAAGATAGTCATGGTAGAAGAAAAGGGTTGGTGTCCCCAGAAATATATAGAAGGCCAAATAAATAAAAATACATATGTTTCTGTAAAAATATAAAATAAAACTCTGCTTTTTGTTATTGCCTCTAACGTGGATCTTAATGTCACCAAATCTAATTTCAAGAAGGTCTTATCTTAGGCAAGTACTTCTCCTGGAGACAATAATTATAGTATATATGTGTTTGAAAGTGAAAATATGCGAGTGGTGAAAATAAAATCCCTGCTCTTATATAGCTTACATTTTAGAATGATTAAAGGCAGAAACACACACAGATAATATGTCATGGGGTAATAGGAATAATATATGGTGGCAAAACCTGACAGTTATGAAAGGGATGTTCTAGTCTTAGTTTTCCATTTGTATCTTAGAACCAGAATCTCTACCCTCATCAATATTTTCATGAAGTTTTTATTGAAATTTCATTAACCTGGGAATTGATCTGGAAAGTCTTGAAAATTAAATAATTAGATCGTAATAACAACTTAGGCTCAATTCTTTATGTGCAAAAATATTGATCAATTTTTTCTTTCCGTGTAAAACAACTTAAAGCACAAGCATACAGAAGACAGCCCTTGGAGTCCTTGGGCATCAGGCCATGGAGCACAGTATTTTGAGGGACCCAGCTCCTCATTAGCACAAGAGAGCTAAACAGAAAGAGCAAAACAGAACAGTCAGACCCACAAGCACAGATGACATTTCCAAGGCAGAGTACTTGAGAGAAGTGAGCTGAGTGGAGAAAGCACATGAAGGAGCTACAAAGATTCCTGTTGGGATTTCAAGTGCGTGTATGTGTGTGTGCACATGCTTGTGCACTATGTGCCAGTGTTTTTCTGTGTGTGTGCTGTGTGTCTCTTTCTCTCAGTGTCTGTGTAAACTGCCTGAGACCAAAGAAAGAAATCCTTAACCAGATAACCAGGTAAGAGAGATGAACACTCGTACCTATTACTGACTGATGAATCACTAACAGCAGCTGCCTCCACCAGCCCAAATGGGAGGAGTCTTAACCCACAGAAGTGCCAAGAAAGACCTCCCCTCAGTAACAAGATATAATTATCTCCAGGCAAAAAATCCAATTATTTTCCTTTCTAAAAGGTCTGAAATACATCTGTGAGTACCAGCCAACTTACCCATACCCTAGGATACAGCTATTACTTCATATTTTATACAAGTAAAAAAAATCTAGTATCTATCATGTTCAAGTTGACAACATCTGGCATTCAATTAAACACAATTACTAATTATGCAATGAAGCAGAAAAATCTGAGATACAATTAGGGAATTTTAATCAATCAGCATTGACACAGATGTGAAGATCAGTTGGGGAGGGTATTAAAACAATCACTTCAACGAGGTCCATGTGATCTACAGATAGAGGAAAAGCTGAATGTGAGGCAGAGACAGGGAAGATGTCACAAAGAGGAGAAACTTTCCAAATTAAGTTTCAAAAGATACAATGTCATTTCCTGGCAACAAATGTACTGAGCTGGATTCATGGAGCAATAGTGCAATAGACACCACAGAATAAGGAGTACAGAACTTGAAATCTTAGACAAAACCCCAAAATGTAACACAAAAAGACAATAAGGAATCATTAGCAGAACATCATTAGATTGTGTGACAATTTCTAAAGTGCATGCATTATATGAATGCCACATTCATGTGTGAACAGGAGGTTAGAAATAGAAGATCAGGGCTGGAGACTCAGCTCAGTGGTTAAGAGTACTGACTGCCCTACCAAAGAACCTGGGTTCAATTCCCAGCACCTACATGGAAGCTCACCTACATGGATACTCACAACTATCTGTAACTCCAGTTCCAGGATACAACACCTTCACACAGATATCCATGCAGCAAAACCACCAATGCACATAAAAAAAGGAAAGAAAAAGAAAGTCTTAAAAAAAAATATTACAAAGAAACAGAATATTAGCATAAATAATAGCCTAAGCTTTCTTTAAAAACTGATGAAAACTATGAGCTTAAAGATTTAAGAATCATAATAATGAACTCCAAGAATGAGAAATATAAAAAACGAACTACAATTTGCTGTATCATGATGTAATTGTTCATGACCTCGGCTATGAGGCAGTAGAGCACAATGCTTTGAGAGGCAGAAAGTAAACGAAATAGGTGGCAAATCTCTTCATTAGCACAACAAAGCTAAACACAGAGAGAAACTGTACAGTCAGCTCCACAAGAACAAAGTTTCCAGGAATTCAAGTGTACATGTATCAGTGGTTGTGCGTATGCATGTGCATTTGTGTGTGTGTGTGTGTGTGTGTGTGTGTGTGTGTGTGTGTGTGTGTGTCTGTGTGTCTGTGTTTAAGTTATGAAGAACTCTTAGAAGCAGCCAGGCACCTTAGCTGCAGAGGGAACAGATAGGCCTGGCAGCACATGGATGAAACACAAGTTAATCAACTACATTTCTTGCCACAGCAAGTGAAGTTAGGTATTAGTCCAAAGAACCAAAAAAGCCCTTGGCATTGAAAACCAAGTACAGTTGAAAGCATGCAATCAGTTAAAAGGGGACAAAAAGCAAGATCAGAAAGCATTTTCAGCCGATTAAAAGCAAAGAAAATCAGTATTTATAGGTCACGGCAGAAGCTACCAATTTCGGAGAAATTAATAGCAACAAACACACATGTTAGAAAAGAAGAAAGACCCAGTGTTTATAGTGTTGTTGTCAGTTGGGATAGATTTAGAATCACCATGGTAACCCTCTGCTACACATGTCTGCAAAAGTATTTCCAGAAAGATTGCAGAGAGAATGTGAGTTGGGGTCTTAATAAGAATGGGATGGAGAGAGCAAGCTGAGCACCAGCATCCATTTCTTTCTGCTTCTGACTGCGCACACAGTGTGGCCATCTGCCTCCGGGTTCTGACTGCGCACACAGTGTGGCCATCTACCTCTGGGTTCTGACTGCGCACACAGTGTGGTCATCTACCTCCGGGTTCTGACTGTGCACACAATGTGGCCACCTGCCTCTGGGTTCTGACTGCGCACACAGTGTGGCCATCTACCTCTGGGTTCTGACTGCGCACACAGTGTGGTCATCTACCTCCACGTTCTGACTGTGCACACAGTGTGGCCATCTGCCTCCGGGTTCTGCCACCAATCCTTGCCTGTCAGGATGGACTATGTTGCTTTAAATTACCCAAATTAAACCCATCCTAGCTTAAGTCACTTCTTGCCAGGTATTTGGTCACACCAATGAGAAAAAAATTAAAGAAAATGGGTCCCAAGTCAAAGTCTTTGGTTACCGTCCTAAGAAACTAGGGGTGGAGGGAACTGGACAAATATAAGACAAAATAAACAGGACGAAGGAAATCATAAAGATAAGAGCACAAATTGATGAATAAGAAAACATCATAAAACAAAGCGAGCTATTTCATGGTGAAGTCCAGGAGTGGGACACTCGCCAGCCAGGCTAAGCATCAAGAAAGCAGGCAAATCTCATTAACCAGATGGTGTTATCATGTATTCTACAGCTATTAAAACATTGTAAAATATTCCTGAAGATATTTTTCCATTCATTCCAACAAGTTAAGTGAATACATTTCTTGCAAGATGGAAACTATTAAAGCTCATTTAAGAAGAAACAAATAACTGGAGGAGATCTGTCCTGATTAAAGAAACCGTGTTTGTGGTTCAAACCTTCCCACTAATAAAATTACAGGCTTGGATGGTAAAACTGATTATTTTTTATCAAATATTTAAGAAATAAATGATATCAATCCCATACAAATTCTCCCAGAAAAATGCTGAGGAAGGCCTCATTCCCAGTCCCAGGCCAGAATACTCTCAGTAGTCAACACAGAGAAAGTAGAAAGCAAAAGCACAAAAGCACTGCTCTTCAGAATTGCTCATGGATTTAACACAACATAAAGAAAAAGGTCTAAATAGATGTTTTAAGTTGATAAAGATAAGATATGATAGATATTGATTGACATTCAGAATTTAGACTCACTGAGGTAGGAAGGTTGCCAAGTACAAATAGCCAAAAAATTATGAATGTAACATTTATATAATTCCTGATTGTTTCGTGGTTCTTCTTGCTATGTATAGTTTATTTTATATATGTGTAATAATATAAATGTGTATGTTAAAAAAAAAGAAATCTTGTCTCCTATGAATAGGAGAATGAATATCTTTTGGCATCTCTAGGAAGCAATATTAACTAAACATCTAAAATGTAATAGATGTACTTCACTACAGTAACAAAATTAAACAAATTTAAAATAACTGCTAGTGGGAAGCAGAAAAAAGATCATTGATAATGCCACATTTTCTTTATAGAACTTCTCCTACATAAAGGAAAAGAGCTGTTTCTTCAAATTGATCAAGCTTGGGTTTCATTCCCGGGAAACGAGGCACAGATAGAATACTTCCGTCTTAGGATAAAAAGCACTGAAAGTGGTTTTTACTTCTTTTTCTTTTGAAACGCAGACTTACTGTGTGTCCCAGGCTCAGAATCCTCTGATCTCAATCTCCCGAGAACAAAGAGGAGGTCTTCACCACCCAGCCGTGCTCTGCGGTGGGATTTCCATACTGCGTGATTGGACAGGGAAAAGAAACTAAAAGCTCTTCGGAAACAGTGAAATAAAAAGACCGACTGGGAGGCACTTGCGTCTGTTGTGCTCGCTAACACAACAGTGACTACGTCTACAATCCGTGAATCAGGTGACAACGCCCCCATCAATTCCAGGAACACTGCTTGCTACAGTGAGGCAAGGTGGTACGATGGGAAGGGACACACAGCCAGAAACATGTTCTCTAACCCGCATGCCCTTGTACTTGCTCATCATAGTCCCCCTCCTCATCCTCATTTGTCACAATGTCCTGAAACGGGTACACTGAATGGAGCCCGGAGATGACTGCCTGATAATTTTGTTTCAAACAACAACTGTTAAAAAGAGTACTTAGTGGTTGCTAAGGACGTTCATAATACATACCTGGATTTATACAGTTTGGCTGGAGGGTCATCTCATTGATGGGAGGGGAGCCATTTTGAGGATAGGTGTTTGGTGATTCTGTTTGCTATTCTGTGTCCACTATGCCAGGGACCATATCAGTTTCAGGTGTATTGGCTCCTGACCACTGGGCTGATCGCAAGCTTGGAGTGGGACATACTTCATGGCTGATTGGCTACAATTAACAGAGAAAGTCTTTGAACTTTCCCCTTCAAGCCAACATTGCTATGACTTTTCTGGGCAATTGACACCATTGGGAAATCCAGTAGTGTTAGTTACCTTAAGTGTGAGCCTCCTGGTCATCTTGAGGTCGCTACAGCCTGCAGCATTTACATGGGTCTCTGAATTCTGTAGATAGTGGAGTTTGTGAGGGGATCTGTGTTCATCTGCTTGGGCAGATGAGATATGCTGACCATGTTTATACAGAGCTAAAGATTTGAGGAAATTGGAATAATATCCCCAAATGCCAGATGTTTCTAATAGTCATGTATTTGCCTTTTTTATCCTCAAACATGTGGCTGATTACATTTTTCTGTGGTTTCGGGTCGATATAGCCTTAAGCATATCCAGTATAAAATAATGACAGATACAATCATACTTTTACTTTGTAACATTGACAGAGTTTAAAATGCATATGGTTTATTTTTACATATTTAAATAAAATTATAATTTTAAATGGAATAGGATTCTGGGTGATTTTATGTGTGCCAATCATTTCGTTAAAAATATCTTTTTGAAAAAAATCTTAAAACACAGACATTTAAATTACAAAAAATAAGTGAAACTGAAACCTAATTGAAATGCAATAGTAAGAAAGAAATTAGAAAAAAATAAGAAAACAGGAGGAAAACAAAAGCAAACCAAGAAAAATCTGAAATTTGCAGAACCACCAGAAAACTTTCCAATTCCACATATTACGATAACTATTATTTTCGAGGCTAAACATGCATGAAATTTGGAATTCTGATGACACATATTTTGAGACAATTTTCCTCATTTATTCCATTCACTAACAGTTCCCAAGAGAGACATTTATATTATGCAGCTTTTGAGGGCTCAAAGTATAGGTGTCTTCGTATAGATTTATTGCACAGAAAAACAAAGCAACGGTAAAAATATAGAAATGAGTTCTCTTTTTAAGTCTTTTTTTTTTAGTTAAAATGTTCATTTTGAAATTATTTACTCTTGAAAAACATTAAAAGCAGTAATTCTTTAAATTATATTTTTCTAAATGCATTTTTAATTTTAATTTTTTAGTGTGTGTGTGTGTGTGTGTGTGTGTGTGTGTGTGTGTGTGTGTGTGCACATGCGCACATGAGTGCAGTGCTTAAGCAGGTCAGAGGAGGTCACTAAATCCCTTGCAGCTGAAGTTATAGGTAGTTTTAAGACACCTGTTTAGGTGCTGAGAATTGAACTCGGGCCTCTGGAAGAGTGGTAAGAGCTGTCACTCACTGAACCATCTCTCCAGCTTAACTCCTTTCCCAAATATTAACAATTACAAAACCTCAGTACACTTACTAAAATTAAGAGACTAGGATTAGTGCATTATCACCTAATTTATAGTTTTACTCACATTTTATCAATTCATTTCTTCAGGTTTCAGATTATACATTACAATGAGTTCCTTTTTAGATTGTTCCTATAACAATCTCATTTTTTTTCCCTCTGTAACTTATGGTTGGGAGATTTTTGAACAACTAAGGCTGGTAGTTTTTCTAAAGCTCCTTCAATTTCTGTGACTACTTCTTTAAGGTGAGATCCCTGTGGTTAAAAGGCTGTTTTCCTCAGTGCTGTATCAAGAGGCAGCTGAGTGTGGCTTACCATACTGTTGAAGTGTTAATCTTCCTGATGGGGCTAAGGTTCTCCTTGACAGATTTCTCCACTGCAGAGTTACCATCTGTTCTACACTGAGTAAGAATCAAGTGTGTAGTCTACAGCTATGAAAAAATACATTCATTATTACATGTTGTTCACCAATTTTATTCATTGTTGTTCATTTCTGTCTAAAATAATTGTTATTGGCTAAATGATCCTTTTCCCCCTCATTATTCCTTATGTATTTAATGTTTGGAAGCTTAATGTAAGAGATAGTCCTCTTTTGTTTATATATTTGTATTATTTTCATCTTACTCTAGTGGGTTAATTCTTTACTTTATATTTTTCCTTTATTATTTTCTTGTGCTTGTCTCTGGTTTGACCATCAGTAATCTCTTCAAGTTGGTTCTTTGGTCATTTGAAAACTATCTACCACATTTTTAAGTCCTTCTTTGCTTACCAGTACCACACAACCTTTGAAATTCCTCTAGTACTTTCTATGTCTGAGCCTTTGAATTAGTAATTGTCTAAGTTTTACTGATTTTTGTTGTAAAATGATACTTACAAGCTGATTAGTGGGTATTGGAGATCATGGGTACAAGAATACAAGGGAGTCTTCACTGTTATGCTCTCCCAGATTTAGGAAGTGTGTGTGTGTGTGTGTGTGTGTGTGAGTGTGTGTGTGTGTGTGTGTGTGTGTGTCTGTGTGTCTGTGTGTCTGCAAGTGTGTGTGTGTGGTGTGTAGTTGGTCTACATAGTAGACTACGTAGTCTGCATCAAGGCTCTATAGCCAAAGGCCACATGAACACATGACAGCTGCTGATTGCAATAAAAGAACACAAGCAAACCTTGGGATATCTTAGTAAAGAATGGTTAGAGTTTTTTGTTGTGTTCAAGGAAATTAGGGCTTTGCTCTTAAATGAATAATATCAGAAAGTAAAACAGTTCTCCAAGGTCCTTAGTGAATTTAATCTAGAATGAGGAAAACCCATGAAGAGGTTGAAACAAACTATAAGTAAGCAGTCGCCTACTGCTTTAGTTCAGACTCCTGTGCTAAGA
Organism: Acomys russatus; assembly: GCF_903995435.1. Lineage (NCBI taxonomy): Eukaryota > Metazoa > Chordata > Mammalia > Rodentia > Muridae > Acomys > Acomys russatus. The sequence goes on from NC_067159.1 coordinate 2,662,939, forward strand.
ACATTACAACAGAGACAATGAGAACTGACTTCTCATAAGTCTGTGACACAAGATCATGGCTTGGTGTGGTGAAGACCTTCTGGCCTGCACACAATCACTTTCTTGTTCCGAGTAGCAGTTACTTCTCTGCTGCTATGACAAAATATCATGACCACCAGAATTCATAGAACAAATTTATTCTGGCTACAGCTCAGAGTGCTGGAGTCCAAAGTTGGATATGATGGCAGGAAGTGACCAGAGCAGGAAGCATAGAGCTCACATTGCTTGCTAAGCACAAGCATGAAGCACAGAGAGTGAACTGGAAATGGCCTGAGGTTTTAAACTCTCAAAGTCCATCCCCAGTGACATACCTCCTCCAGCAAGGCTGAACCATCTAAACTTCCGCAAACAGTGCCACCAACTGGGAACCGTGTGTTCAAATATAGGGGACCATTTCACATCCAAACAAGTATACTATGTCTTAAAATGGGGGCAAGAGAAAGAGAAGGCTCATAAGAGTCCACCTTCATGTTACTGTCCAACTCTAATTACCAGTCAAAGGCGCAATGAGAATCAGAGCTTCAGCATATGAACTATGGATGCCTAATTATTTTTATGTTCTATCACAAGGTTCCTGTTTTTTAAGCGTAAATAAAGTTACAAACTATCTCATTTTTATTTACCATTACAGGATCCTTGGTACAGTTATGTAATGTCCTCATCTGATACTGGTGTTCTGGGAGATTGTTACATGCAATGAACATGTATTGATAGATATGATGGCACATCCCATTTTTATCTTTCTTGGTATAATGACCTTTTGTCTATCATCTACATGTCCGCCTGTTATTGATTTTATTTAAAACACAGAAGTCATAGTGAGACTTGTAGCTTTAACTATAAAACCCTTATCTCATAAACAGCTAGATGATATTCAACTCTTAACTTGGTTGTGTGATGCTTTTACTTATTTGTGAATTCACCATCAATAAGGTGATTTTTATATAAAAATAAAGACCTCAGTAGGAGCCAACCTAGAATGGATGAGCAGCTGTTGAAGCAGAACGTGGAATCAGAAGTGGAAGATGCCCAGGTCCTGAAGCTGGTAGATCAATACATTTACCAACAAATAAGGGCATTTCTGGGATACTCAACAAAGGCCAAATCTTGGCCTCTGGAGTACACACTCTGGTGGAGAAAGAGTGCAAAGTTTGACACTAAAAAGGCTTGAGTAACACCTGCCAGCCCCACCCTGGTAAAGTAGGGAGGAAAATCACAAAATTAGCTGTATCCCGTCGTAAAATGCAGGGTAGATCACTTTTATTTTCTGTAGCTATTTAATTTTTTTCCCTTCGGTTTCATTCAACATGAAACCACAAGGGACTGAAATTGTTTTGAAAATGAGGAACACAGCCAGACCTCAATCATTTGGATTTTATTATTTGGAATTTGTGATAATTTGAAGAGTGGCTTAACTGCAGTTTAATCTAAGTTCATCTATGGGGAAAAGCCCCAAACAAATAGATTTGTATAAACTTAGGGAGGAGGGTAAAACTCATTTTAAAATATAATCAACCATTTCCATTAGATACAAGCAAGTAACAAGCAAAACAAAACAACACACACACACACACACACACACACACACAACTGTCTCCAAATTTGCTGCTAGTGGCCCCATTCCTTAGGAGCAGTTACTTAAGCTAAATGGCAAGAGTTTGTATCTAAAAGTGACAGAGTCACACTTCTCTCTCAAATGGCCCAAGGTCCACTCCTTAGTTGTATCCATTACATTCTTCTCTTCTTCTTTCTTTGTACTTATCAACCACCCCTTCTTCTCATCCCATTTATGCCTCACTACTCCCCCCACCACACACACACCTTAAGGCAGGGTCTCACTATATTCCATTCTGGCATGAGCCTGACATCCCCCCCCCACCACACCCCATCTCCATTTTCCAAGTGCTGGGGTTGCAGAGTCCTCCGTGCACTTCTCTCTTTCTCATCTTTCCTTTTCTCTCCTTCCCCCCTTTCCTTCTTCTCTCTGTCCTGCCCCTGCATTTCAGTTCCTCACTAGAAGTCAGGAGACATTTCTAATCGATGTGTGAATTATCAGACAAGAAAGTGGGTGAACAACATGCTTCTAGAATGCTAACTCTGTGCTGCTTTGGGATGAAGTTGGCAGACATGGAAAACCCATGTCCTCCAGGCAGCAACCCCTGGGCTAGCCACACAGGATGTCTGACAGAGGGTTTGGCAAGCTTAGAAGTCTGAGGAAAGGCTCTGTCTTGGCTTTTTCAACTTCTTTTTTTTTTTAACATTAGGCAATCTGTAATTTAAATGACAAACATTGAATACTGTGTAAATAGCCAGCCCTCACTTTTTCTTACAGAAATAAAGAACCATGGTCCCAGTTTATAAATGCTAAAGTTCCTTTACAGTCCAGGAGGAGAAAAGGATTCTAATTTGCACACACATTCTTTCTGAATGAAAGAATCTTTACCATCGTGAAGCCATTTTAGCTGTCTCATCCCTAATTACCACTTGGTATCTTTCTCTAACTTCATTCCTCGTGGTCTCTTTGTTTTTAATTGGTGATTTCAACCATCTGGACCCACTGGCTTGTGAAGGCACTAGGGAGAAATGGAACATAAAAGAAAATAAACTTCACCCATTTCAATCAGGTCCACATCTAAACGCTCCCATATCCCACAGCATTTCCTGCATGGTAGGAAGTGTGTGTCAGCATAGGCCAAGCTGAGGATATGTGAGTAATGAACACAAAGAACAGCACTAATGCCCTGTTGGTGCCAATGACTGAACTGCAGAGGACGTTGGAGAGATCGCCCAGCCACATCCCCCTTTGCCACAACGTCGGGGAAGGAACTGGAGCGGGGCTGACTGGAAGCCCACTCACTCAAGTTCTTGTCTGATAATTCACACATCGATTAGAAATGTCTCTCAACTTCTGGTTAGCAGCTGAAGTCCCAGGGGCAAGACAGAGAGAAGGAAATGGAGGGAAGGAGAGAAAGGGCGAAGAAGGGAAAGAGGAAGAGCACAGAGGCCTCTGTCTGCAAAGAGGAGATGGGGCAGGTGTGGGTACCAGAATGGAATATAGTGAGCTCCTGCCTTAAGGTGTGTGTGTTGGGGGTGGGGGAGTGGTGAGGCATAAATGGGATGAGAAGAAGGAGTGGTTGATAAGTGCAAAGAAAGAGGAAGAGAAGAGCTTAGAGGACACAGCTAAGGAGTGGACCACAGGCTGTTTCAGAAAGAAGTGTGACTCTGTTACTCTTAGATGCAAACCCTTGTCAATTAGCTTAAGTAACTGCTCCTATGGAGTGGGGCCACTGGCAGCAAATTTGGGGACAGTTGTGGTTTTTTTTTTTTTTTTTTTTTACTTGCTTGTATCTAATGGAGATGATAGATTATACTTAAAAATGAGTTTTACTCCCCTCCCCAATCCTTTTCCTACAGTAGAAGGGTTTTTAAATTACTATATTTAATTTTGGGGGTGGGAAGACTGGGGAAGACAATAAAGTTATGATTAGTAAGTGAAGTTAACTATGAAAGGACTCACTAAGTGTTAAAAAATGAACACACAATGGCTTCTTTGGGCCATGTTGGAAGGTATATCTTGAGACTGAACTGTACTACAAGTGGTATGCTATTTCTCTCTCTCTCTCTCTCTCTCTCTCTCTCTCTCTCTCTCTCTCTCTCTCTCTCTCTCTCTCTCCTTCCTTTCTTTTTTCCTTGACATGGGTTGTTTTATGTTGGTACTGCCTCTGTGTATTTTAATGGTAACTGTTACAAGAAATTTAGAGTAATGTCTTTCTGTCAGTTTCATCTTCACCACCACCATGGCCATGTTCACAAATCACCATCCCATCCCTCACATTCCATGTGTGCCCGCCCACCTCTACCTCCACCCACTTAATCCAAACTGTTGCCATCTCTCATCAAAGTTACAGCTATACCCTCCACAGTTACTGCTATCTCATTCCCTTCCAGTCTTCTTACGTGGGTAGTTCACAAAATAAGCTATAGCAATTAACTTGTAAAAAGTGGACTACTATATCTTTTATTTCTGGGAGGACTGAAGGATGAGGATGTTTATCCACATAGCCATGAGGACCTCATAACCAGGGTACAAGGCTTCTGCTGTGACTGATTACACTCCTGCCTGTGGCCCCTCATCAATAGCTATGTAAACTAGCCCAGTAAACTCATGGATTCCTTGGAGTGAACCCTGGTGGGTTACAATTTTGGTTTGTTATTGGAACTATAAAAGGAGGAGGAAAGTGATGCCTAGATATCCTCCAACCCAGGTAGAAAATTCTCATAACACAACCCATTAGGAACCTATCCTCGTGGAGCTCAATCTACCAGTAAAGAAACCCAATTAAACAATTGACATTATTATAACGACAAGATGTGTAGTGCTAATTACGTACATTCTCAGGAAGGTAGGAATAGCTTGAAAGAGGTCTGTGATAGCAGAGCCCGTGTCGAAATGCAGAGGTAATGCATCAGGAAGATAGCATGGTGGAGATGCCGAGCCCGAGTGGACCATGCAGCACTCCTTGTGCCAGGCTGTGTGTGTGTGTGTGTGTGTGTGTGTGTGTGTGTGTGTGTGTGTGTGTGTGTGTCTCCTTTACATTGAGAATGAATCCAAAAAGGGTCAGAGTGGAAATGGGAAATTGACATGGGACATTAGGAAGCTGCTGCTGAGTTCCAGGAGATGATGTTTCCTTCCAGCATGAAGTGTGGGGATGAAAGGAAGGTGGCTGGGTTCAGAAGACACTTGAGCATCAAGACAGATACAACTCAGGGGATGGACTGGATATAGGGGCAACAAGAAAACATAGCCATCGAAGGATCGTAGGCTTGTGCAATTTACTGCAAAGGGAAGCTTAGAATGATTGCAGACAGATGTTTTGGAATTCAGATTTGGGCACGCTGACACTGAAGTGCCTGTAAAGTCTTACGTGATTATTTCTCCTCTCTTGGGCTGTAAAGCCAACAAAGACACGAATCATCTTTTTCTAACTATATGTTTGGAACATAACTGACATAAAGGCCTTGAAATCTTCCTTGACAAGTGAATTTACGGAAGAACATAGTGCGATCACTAGTCACAGTTTGCTCACCTCTAACGTAGCTTTGGAAACTGCTTCCTGTCTGAATTGTAAGTTGACCTCTGCTTTGGCTCTTCCTTTTCCCACTCAAGCACAGGCTCATTCTCACTGCTGAGAACAAGTGTCCAAACAAATGCAGCCTCCTTTTATTAGGCGTTGCTCTAACAACAGTGTTTACTTTAGATGGAGCTTGGGGAATCTTGTGGAAGAGGGAGAGGAAGGATTGAAAGAGCTGTAGAGGTCAAGGACACCACAGGAAAACCTACAGAATCAAGTAGCCTGGGCCCATAGGGGATCACAGGGACTGAGCCACCAACTAGAGAGCATCTATGGGATGAACCTAGGTCTCCCACACACAGGTAACAGATGTACAGCTTGGTCCTCATGTGAGAGCTCTAACAGCAGGAACAGAGGCTGTCTCTGACTCTGTTGCCTGCCTTTGGATCCCACTCCCTATAATGGACAGCCTTGCCTAGCCTCAGTAGAAGAAGATGTGCCCAGTCCTACTGCATCTTGATATGCCAATGTGGGTTGATATCTTTGAGAGGTCTCAGCTTCTGATGGGCTGGGAGGAGAGGAGAGAGGGGAAGTTGCAATTCACTGTAGAGTAAATAAATAAATTAGTGAAAGATAAAAACCCTAACCAAGAAGGTGAAAGACCTTTATGATGAAAATTTCTGATCTTTGAAAAATAATTGAGGAAGCCACTAGGAAAACAGAGTCTGCCAATGGTCATGGATGGGTAAATGAATATTGTGAAAATGACCATCCTACCAAAAGCTATTTACATGTTAATGCAATCCCAACCAAAATATGCTTGACAATCTTCACAGAAATATAAACAAAAATGTTTTTCTAGATTTCTTACGTAACCAAGTCAGGTTGCTGACTTTATTCTTGCCCGTTTCTTGGGAAGGGTTTGTCTTTAGTATTGGCTGCTGCAGGACTCAGACCGATTTCCCCACTAGAACACAGAGCCGTGGTGTGGTGGTGTGGTGTGTTCTGCTCTCCTCCTTCCTTGGTCCTTTCATTTCTAAGTCGCTAGTCCTAAAACCGTTATCTACTCTCTACGCAGTCATAGTTGCCCACCTATTGGCTGAAGACGGAGCAGTCTGTATTTATGTAATGTCTCAGGGCTAAATGCATTGCAAAATAAAAGCGAATATTCCTTGGAGAGTGTCACATGTTATTCGTATACAATATATCACATTTCTAATATAACTGGTAAGAAAACCAGCCCTTCCTACTTCTGCTGTCTTGGAAAACAATATTGGGGCTCACTGAAGAAAGAGGGTAAAACTTACCTCCTTTTCCATTTTAACTCATGCTGGTCTCAGTAGCGAAGAGATCACTGATACCTTATAATCATCAGAAGATTCAGGATTTGTACACCTCATTTAACGTCTGCAGTAGCTTGGTGGGAATTACCGTCATCACCAACAAATTGTGTGTGTGTGTGTGTGTGTGTGTGTGTGTGTGTGTGTGTGTGTGTGTGTGTAAAATATTTAAGGTCCTACTTGTAAGTAATACAATGTGAACCCATGTTTGTTCTATTTTCAAACACGTGCGGTTTTATGAATTCCTCGTGTCCTTTTAATAGCATGGCTTGCAGTGCATCATCATTTTAGTTCTGTGTATAAGGCTTCTCGTGCCGGGCTTGACAAAGCTGATAGGAGAGGAAAGGGTCAAATTTCACAGAATAGTCTAGAAAGGTTTCTTACCAAAACTACGGGTGAGACTAAAAGATGAAGTGGAGTCTTCTTCTGTCTCAGGTTCCTCGCCTCTGCCTTAGGCCAACCCCGTGTGGACAATTCTAGGGCTGGCACCTTCAGCTGTTTCCGACTTTCTCTGTTGAACTAACCTCAGAATCTGGTATTGTATGTAAAATCCTCATCAAGGACATACAAGAAACAGACAGGAGCATGTGACTTTTGCCTGTGGCCGTAACTACCTGGGTGAGATTACGGCCAGCATTTTAAAAGGATGCAGGTGACTCCCCAGGCAGACGATGGTAATACTTTCTGTAGGAGTCCCTCAATCCACAAACCATAGATGTATCTAAACAGTTTTCTTGGATCCAAAGAATATTTACCTAATAGAAGCAAAATGGCTTTGCGAGCACTGGCAACATAAGCCTGTCTCAGTGGGAACTGGAAAGGGGGTTAGGAAAGGGAGCAGAAGCAGCCATCTTTAGCAGAGGTCAGAGACAGAGAGCAGACCCGACTCCACTTACTCCCCCCCCCCCCCCGTAGTTTTCCAGCGAAGATCTCTGAGGGCCTCTCGAAAGGAACCATGCATTCCAGACACACTTCTGAGAAAGCAGAACAACCCACACCACCCCTCCCCCCATCCCCGAGGTTGGATTTGGATACCCCTCCTTAGGTCCAGACTCCTCAACAGGCCGTCCAAGCAGAGTAATAAATGGGGACTCTGGCAAGCACCTGGGAACAAGCCCTGTCTTCTGGGCTTGGCTTTCAGAAAACAGCTTGGGAGGATGCTCTCTAGGTCGCCTGTCTCTAGGGACTTGTCTTGGGATCTGTAGGAGAAAGGAGGCTAAGAGGGATTAAAGCTGCCCTGAAACTCTGTACCCCCGGGGAGAACTGGGGAAAGGGGCGGAGTTGGTAGGTCCGCTTAGTTGCTTGAGCTCCCCTCTTAATCCATCACTGCCACTGTGGCTGCAGGAAAGCCATCCCCTGAACTGTCTGTCTGGAAGGAAGGATAACCTGCTGCTGGCTTGTGTTTTCAGTTGAATTATAACACTTACCTTCTCATATGGCCTTTCATCAAGAGGCTTAAGTGTTTTTCTTTCTGTGGGCCTTACCGGCCACGTTTCCCCCATTCATTATCAGCATAGGAGATTGCCATGCTGAGCCCATATGCATCACCCCCAACCCCCAGCCCCCAACCCCCAACCCCCAACCCCCAGGGGCTCTTTAGCAGCAACAATTTTCTAATTCAGAACAGACTCTCTTCTGAGCAATGGATCGCGCAAGTACAACTGCCCTTGACAGGACTTATCAAAGTCGGGGATTTTAGAAACAAGATGTGAACTCCTCCGAAAGATAGGGAGCTATAAATACCTCCAACATATTTGAGTTTACCTGGTGAAATGTATATCTTAGAGATTTTCTATGTGACTGGGTTTAGGGTAAAGTGTAGCCCGGGACTGTGGGGTCATTTGAAGACCATCATTAATATGGCTTATTACTTTCAGGAGAGAGCTGTGATTGTTTAGCACATGGAGGGTAAGGGCTTCCTAGTCAGAATACATGTGCTTTAACCCTGACTTGATATCAAATTATTTCCTTTTTATATAGCTATTGATTTTAAAGTTTACTTGTTTTTATTTCATGTGTCTATGTGATTTCTCTGCGTGTATGCCTATCACATGACAGAAAGCCTACAGAGGTCAGAAGAGGGCATTGGGGTATTGGAGAGCCTAAAACTGGAGTTACAGGAAATCATTTCACTGCCCTGGGGGTGCTGGGACCTGGATCCAGCCATGTGCAAAAGCAGCAGTTGCTCTTAACCTCCGAGCCACCAGTACAGCTCCACATTTATTTATTGCAGTTGACAAATAGTTGACATGCACTCATTGTAAAGAGATTAATACATCGTACCCATTACATCACTTACCATTTGGCTATGAGGAGATTGTTTAAAATCCACCATTTTAGTATTTTTGAGATATTATAAGACATTATTACTAACTATGACCAATTTGAAGTAGAGCAAACATTACAATAATTCCAATTAGCTGACTGAAACTGTAGCCAGTGACCCTGCCCGGTACCAACAGATCGCCCTTAGTCCTTGTGTAGCCAGTTACCCTGCCCGGTACCAACAGATCGCCCTTAGTTCTTGTGCTCTTAGGCCCTGGTGACCATCCATTGTTTTCTGCCTCTGTGACTGACATGTCATGTTTCTCACATGAGTGAGAGCGTGCTGCACTTGTCTCTCTGTACCTGTCCTATTTCCCAGAGCAGAGTGTCCTTCAGGTTCATCTATGTTATTGCGAATAACAGGAGTTGTTTTTTACTGTGGAAACATAAATGAGGTTAGCAGTTTTAGAAAAACATATGGTAGTTAGCGCCTCAAAAATAAAAACAGAATTTACAATATAACCCACCAGCCTCATTTCTGGACACATAGTTTAAGGAACTGACGTTAGCATGTTGAATGTTCGTGTCTCCTTTGACAGTTATTGTAACTGTCAAGTTAGGAATCAATCTAAGTGCAAATCAACTGATATAGATAGAAGGGTGGTATTTATGAACAACAGAATCCATTCTATGAAGCCTCTAAGAAATGAACATTCTGTACACAAAATATTTGCCAAACGCTAAGCAGACGACTTTAACTCTCAGAATCTCCGTTTCCTCATGCACACAATTGATAACAGCGTCTACTTTATAAGGTTACTGTGAAACCGAGGGGCACACACACAAGAAAAGTAACTCTGTAAAACGACAAGCATGGTGATTGCTGTACTATATTCGTCACTTCATTATACATATGTATATTATTAATATAAATATGCCAAAACAGTATTCTGAATATCTTAAGTATCTACCAGGGTTGAGAGTGGGTGCATTAGCCATCAGTTAAGCAGTTAAGTCACCTTAGATTGTTCTGTTTCACTAGTAACAAAATACTATTCCTAACCAATACCTATACCTTTATATAACATGTTGAACAGCAGGAAAAGCATACTCATTCACCAGGTTTTTTTTTATATCTCCAGAAGCTGTGTAAATCAAATAAATATGAGATCAGAAAGAGGAATTAACTACAAGCCCATTTCAACTCCAAGTCATGTGTTGATGTAATTTGTTTTTCTGTTCAAATTCTGTCTCTTTTTCAGTCTGCCATTTTAAAACTACTTCTTCTGTGTATAATAGTCTCCATTTGATAAGGTTGTAGTTATTCAATGTCCTGCTGTTTAGTTCATTATATCTCTGGCCGAATGTTTTTTCTTCATTACACTTTCCTTTGAGCTTACAGCCCCGGTAAACATAATTGTTTGGAAAGTGGGTATATTCCTCAGAAATAGAGTTGGATTAAGCTGTTAGGGTTTTCAGGAAATATTTTTCATTTGTTTTAAGAAGAAATGGTGTCTTGATTTCGAAATCTCCTTATATGGAAACTTTCAAATGAGAAGGCTAGCGGCCAAGGTAGATTAGTGATTTAAAAGGAGAGCAAGCAGTTGGAGCTACTTGGAATTAAGGATGGTGTTGAGAATTATGTTTTGAACCACAGAATTGTCAGAATCTTAATTTAGTAGCCTAGCCCAGAAACGTAAGGGATAAAATCAGAAAAATTTATGATGCAGATTCAACTTGATTTGGAATAAATATTCCTTCTGTTTTGCCAAACTCTGTAGATATTTCTAGACATGAAGTGCCCTCCACATTACAGAAGTATGCCAGAAAGAATCACTTTAGGGCATAACCTGGGAGACTGGGTCTTGAGAGTCTTCAGTCTAGGCATCAGCTTCCTGGCTGAGAGAGGAGAAATACCATTTTGGATATGTAGACCAGGGAGAGAGAAAGGTTGCTTCCTCTGCTGGTCTATTCTGTCCTGGGGGAAGGGGGGAGGGCAATGAGAATAGATCATTCTCTCTTAAAGTCCATTTTATTTCTTTTTTAAAAATATATTTTATTAATTTATTCATATTATATCTCAATTGTTATCCCATCCCTTGTATCCTCCCATTCCTCCCTCCCTCCCATTTTCCCTCTACTCCCCTCCCCTAAGACTGTGGCTGAGGGGGACCTCCTCCCCCTATATATGCTCATAGGGTATCAAGTCTCTTCTTGATAGCCTGCAATCCTTCCTCTGAGTGCCATCAGGCCTCCCCATCCAGGGGACGTGGTCAAATATGGGGCACCAGAGTATGTGTGAAAGTCAGACCCCCATTTTATTTCTAAAGAACAAGAACTGAATGCTGTGGAGCAAAAAGTTGAAAGACTCTGTGCTGTGCAGGGGCTGTGAAGAAGTGCCCTGCTAAGCCTGGTCACTGGGCAGCTGCCTCAGTAGGTCCTGTGGGACACTGCAGATGGTCTATGTTCCCGTTCCTTACATTTGCATAGACCTTTGTAACTTCTCTGACCAGCAGTGTGTGGCAGAAGCCAAGCTGCATGTCCATTGACACCAGTGGTACTGTCTAATTTGGCCTGTTTATGGATGCACAGCCTTTAGACAGGCCAACCACCTCACACAAGCTGACCACATCAGGAGACCCTGTGGAAAGGAGAATCCTCTAACACCCAGAAATGTCCAGCAGATACATAAACAGGGCATCCGTTAGAGGCTACCATCCTCCAACCGAAGAACCAAGGAGCTGACAGTAAGTGGAACCCAAACTACTCTAGAGCCAACTAACCAGGGCCCCAGAGGGGCTTGTGGAGACTGAAGCATCACCCAAGGACCATGCATAGGCTGGATCTAGGCCCCCTACACAGATATAGGCAAGAGTCCCACCTCAGGCTTCCTATGGGTCCCTTAGAAGGGGAGTGGGAGCTGTCTCTAACATGGAATCTGTTTCTGGCCATTTGGTCACTTCTCCTGGTGGGGCTCCCTTGCCAGACCACAGGGGAGGAGGGTGTGATGAGTTCCGATGCTATGTGATGAAGAGGGTGGGTTGGTAGGGAGGAAGGGCTCCCTTTTCCTAAAGAATAGGGAGATGGGGGCAGAGGGAGGGAAGGTGGGACCAAGAGGAGAGGAGGGAGGGCTGTGATCAGTATGTAAATTGAATTAATTAATTAATTAAAAAAACTTGGAACAATTTATAAAATTTGGGGAAAAATAAAGGGTGTAATTTCAAAGTTAGCAGGTTTCTTGAGAAGTGGTTGACCAACAGTAACTGAGGTCAGTAAGTGTAAGTCTACAGGAAATTTCCAATGTTTCAGGTATTTACAAACACTTTTCAAGTTCATGTTTAAAATTTAGTATTAGGTCAAGATAATTTTTAAGGACTTTAAATTGTGTTCATTTTCTCTGTGTGTGTGTGTGTGTGTGTGTGTGTGTGTGTGTGTGTTGTATGCGTGCCCCTGCAAGTGTGTGTGTGTGTGTGTTTTCCTGTGACCAGCTCAATCATTCTTATGTACACAAAAGTAAGTGAAAGATTATCCTTGGTGTGACTTTTTTTAAAACTTGTTTTTATATTTGTTTACTTATTTTTTTGTGTGTGTGAGTGTTTTGCTTGTATTTGTCTGTGTATCACACACACCCCTGGTGCCCGCAGTGGTCAGAAGGAGTGTCAGATTCCCTGAGACTGGAGTTCCAGACAGATGTGAGCTGCTGTGTGGGTGCTGAGAATTAAACCTGGGCCTTCCGCATGAGCGACAAATGCTCTTAGTGGCTAGACCATCTCTCCATCCCTGCTGTGACTTATAGAAGAGCCTGTTTCCAGTGACCCACTGGGTACAGTGTGAGAAAAGATTCTTCAGTGCTTATATTTATAAATCCAATAGTTCTTTGAAAGATGTCAGAATCACTGTTTTCAATTTTCAATCATTTTTTAAAAATATTTATTTATTTATTTATTATTATGTATAGGGACTTTAACTTTGCAGAAAGACAACCTGGCTTTTTTTCCTACAGGAAAGTCTATTTTTAAAAAGTCAACTAACCCCAACTTTAGCAGGTGCTTTTTATGGATTGGAAAAAAAAAAAAACCCAAACACATTCCTACGTCCATAAAATCCACAGGCTACCAACAGAAAGCCAATTAATAAAACTAACTCTACTTCTTAAAAAATCTTGAAATATAAAACTTTAAATCTAATTAAATGTGGGGTATGGGGATAATAATAATTTTGACAGAAAATGCACACCAGAGAAGGTGAGAAAAATCAACCTGGCATGTCTGGTGTCATGTAAAGTCAGTGACTTGCATCATCACAGCATCAGTGCAGCATAATAACGGGGAGGACTAAAGCTAGATAACTTTTTTCTTGTCCTTTTTCTTTTGTTTTTTTGAGACAAGGTTTCTCTGTGTAGCCCTAGCTATCCTGGTACTCACTCTGTAGACCAAGCTGGCCTTGAACTGAGATCTATCTGCCTCTGCCTCCCAAGTGGTGGGATTAAAGGCATGTGCCACCACTGGGTAGCTTTTTTTAAAAACATACTTTTATTTTATTACACATGTATAAAACAAACTACATACAGCAGTGAGAACCATGTGACAATCATGAAAATAATGAGTTCTATACATGTTACATTCATAGTGACTTGGCCATCTGCATTCGTCTAGTTTGAAGTAAGTTTTTCCTCTCTTGTTGGGTCTAAATTTCTGAATGTGATTCAATATCTATCCTATCTCAACTCTAATAGCATAACTTCTTTATCTTGATCTAAAATGATTTTGTCCCCTAACCAACTAAACTTGGTTGTAAAACTGTACTATCTTGTCTTCAGTGCCCCTCAGAGACTTGAGAAGGAATAAAACTTACATTTCTGAGTGAACCAGCAGTGTGGGTTAGCAGCTTCCAAATTGTACAAATTGACTTAAGACAGTTTACTGCCTGACCAGTCACTCAATACACTTTATAACCTTGGAGCCTTATCTTCAGCTTTCTAGCCTAATATCTCTGCCAGACTTGTTTTCAGAGCAGGAACTATTGAGGACTCAAGCTTCGCCTGACTTGGCAGAGTGTGGCCGTCGACTCTGCCTGCATCCAAGTTGTCCATTTTTAGGCAGATTCTGTTTGTGGCAGGAATGAGGACATTTTTCCCAGTGGCTATTTTGCCACCTTTGAAGCCATGTCCATAAGGAGGCTCTTTGATGCTCATCATCTTCTTTGAGGTCGGCTGGGTGTTGTCAGGAGTTAACTTGTCTTGTCGAAGAAGTTTAGGATTGTGAGAACAACTTTAAATGCCATATTCTGTGTGTCTCTGAGGCTTTTGAAGACCTTATTCAACAATTTTACCTCATATATTGATAGAGTCATATCTATCTGTTAGACTTAGGATATATATTCTTGTGTTAAAATATGCCAAGTATTTGACATGCTCATGTTTTGTATCAGTATACTAAATTCTATAGCAATGACTTAGACATAACCTTCATTATAAGTAACAATTGAGTTAAGGAATAGGTTCAATCATCTAGCTTTTGTTCTATCCTCATTCTATGTTCCAAAATCTCCCTTTCTTTCTTTTCAGCTCCCCTCTCCTTGTCTACATATGCAAGATAAAGGCAAAGAAAGATGTTCCTGCATTTCCTCTAATTTTTTTCTGTATAAGACCAATAATGACTCACGACCACCTCCCGATGAGAATAAGCATTTGTATATCAAGCAAGCAAACAGCAACCTATACAACCCCCCTTTGAGGGAATGGGGCATCATTCTCTTAAGGTTTCTTCAGGTTCAGTTGTGGCACAAAGTACCTTGGAGTGGGCCCCCCAAAATTGGAAAGAATGGTTAAGCAATCTAGTGATTGCATTTATGCTTCAGTTTCTAAATGTTGAGAGATTCCAGGCTTAGTAGGAGATTGAAATGGTGGTCCAAATTGGATCAGAAGTTTTCTACAATGTTGTCCAGGAAGCTGTCCAAATCTGATGAGTAAAAGCAACAGAATCATCCCGGGCTGGAACTAGGAGGATGCAGGATGTCAGTGACCATCATGCTGGGAAGAATGGTTCATGTCAGGTCTGATCCAGCTGGTTATTTTGTTCTGAAAACATAATTTCTCACAAGCATTATACAGTTCTAATATTATAATTGTATGAGGTATGCAGGATGCACAGAACAATTAAAGCTAGTTTTCTGGTCATTGTATGGGGCGAAGTAAGGCATTTGCAAATCTTCCTTCTTGCCCTACGAGTAGTGGCCTCTAATAGTAAATCACAGAGAATCTGTTGTCAACATGAGGCCTCTCTATGCCTTTACATTTATATCTCTGCCAGTCTCAGAACTATTCCCATGTAGTGGGATTAGGAATATAAATTACCTGCTTGTTCTGTAGTCTGAGTTCTTTACATCTCAATTGTGGACCCCTCTCTCTTTCCCTCCTGATCCTACCCCCTCCCTCATCTACCCCCAATCCTGTCCTCTCTCTCATCCCCTTTCCCTCCCTCCCCTAGTCCTTAGATAGGGGAGCTCTCCTCCCCCAACATCTGATCTTAGTTTATCTAGTATCCCCTGTACTACATATGACCTCTTCCTCTGTGGCCTGATTGGGCCACCCTACACACTCGGGACTCTGTCCAGTGTCCTGCTTTAAGTCTCTGTAACTGTCCCTATATCCTGCTGGGTGGAGTCTCTCCTAGGATGTCTATGTTGGTTTAAAATCCACATATGAGTGAGTATATACCATGCGTGTCTTTTTGGGTCTGGGTTATCTTGCTTAGGATGCTCATTTCTAATTCTATCCATTTGCCAGCAAAACTCAAGATTTCCTTGTTCTTAATAACCTAATAGTATTCCATTGTGTAGAGGGACATCTCGGTTGTTTCCAGGTCCTGGCTATTACGAATAAGGCTGCTATGAACATAGTTGCACAAATGTCTTTGTTGCATGGTGGGGCATCTTTCGAGTATACACCCAGAAGTGGTATAGCTGGGTCTTGGGGTAGAGCTATTCCCAATTTTCGGAGAAAGCACCATATTCCTTTCCAGGGTGGTTGAACAAGTTTGCACTCCCACCAGCCATGGAGAAGTGTTCCCCTTCCGTCACATCCTCTCCAGCATGTGTTGTCATTCAAGTTATTGATTTTTGCTAATCGGATAGGTGTAAGATGAAATCTCAAGGGTGTTTTGATTTGCATTTCCCTGATGAGTAGGGATGTTGAGCATTTCTTTAAGTGTTTCTCAACCATTCGATATTCCTCTTTTGAGAATTCTCTGTTTAGTTCTGTGCCCCATTTTTTAATTGGGTTATTTGTTTTGGTGGAGTTTAATTTCTTGAGTTCTTTATATATTTTAGATATCAGCCCTTTGTCAGATGTAGGGTTGGTAAAGATTTTTCTCAATCTGGGTGCTGTCGATTTGTTCTGTTGACAGTGTCTTCTGCCTTTCAGAAGCTTCTCAGCCTCATGAGGTCCCATTTATTAATTGTTGATCTTAGAGCCTGAGCTTTTGGTGTTCTGTTCAGGAATTTGTCTTCTGTGCCAATGAGTTCTAGGGTCTTACCCATTTTTTCTTCTAACAGATTTAGTGTGTCTGGTTTTATGTTGAGGTCTTTAATCCACTTGGACTTTAGTTTCGTGCAGGGTGATAAATATGGATCTATTTGCATTTTTTAAACATGTAGACATTCAGTTGGACCAGCACCATCTGTTGAAGATGCTTTCTTTTTTCCATTGTATCGTTTTAGCTTCTTTCTCAAAAATCAAATGGCCATATGTGTGTGGATGTATATCTGGGTCCATTGGTCAACTGGCCTATCTCTACACACTGGGTAGCTTTTTAAAACTCACATATATCCCTGAAATGATTTTTTACTAAACCTTACTCTGCACTGAGAGAATTGAGTTTTCAGAGACTTAGTCAGTATTGAAAGCCCCCATCCTTATAAGCCAGCTGCTATGTCTCCAGCCTGTAGAGAGGTTCTAGCCACCTCCTCCTGCTGCATAGATTATCTATCTGTATATAAAACCAGTATTTTGTTTGTACAATTTGTTTCCCCAACATTTACCTCTTTCTAAACCTTAAACTTAAGCATTTAGATTTAGAAACAGGTACTCCCCTTTCGGTAAGGCCAGTTTTTCCCCTCTGCACTGGTACTCTTAAAAATAAATTAATTTATTTACTTCATGTCTCTATTTCAGCCCTCCTCCCAGAACTTCCCTCTCACCTCACCTCCCCCCACCCCACCTCCTTTCTCCTCAGAAAAGGGGAGGCCTCCCATGGATATCAACCTGCCTGGGCATAGCAAGTTATAGTAGGACTAGGTGCATCTTCTCCTATTGGGGATAGACAAGGCAGCCCAGTTAGGAGAAAGGAGTCCAAACACAGGCAACAGAGTCAGAGACAACCCCTGCTCTGGTTGTTAGGGGTCTCATGTGAAATCCAAGGTGCACAACTGTTACATATGTGCCTGTCCTGACTCTCCTGACCCTGGTGTGGCTCCATGTAGTGGGCATCTCCACTCGTCCCACTCTTGAATCATGTAGGCTGACTCTAACTACAGAGATCTGAAGCCAAGATCCTGAAAAACAGCTAGCCCTGCACCAGATCACCCAGGACCTACAGAAGCAGAGCTGTATGAAACCTGATCTCTTGGATCCACTCATAAGCTGCTTTCACTTTTACATAGTGCTGTGTTTGCTTCTTAATATTTGAAAACCACCATCTATGACTCTTCAGGAGAAAAATGACTATTGTTATTTGCAGAAAGCTATAACATTGTTGATACAGTGTTTCTGGCTTTGACCTTTTCATTGGCATCCCTTATGGATGTGGCTGTTGTTAGACTTGGTAAGTTGTCTATGTATGGTCTATATTCAATCAAGACTTTGCTGAGGGTGTCACTCAGCCTTCTGTTACTATGAAAACTGCCCAAGACCATCAGAGTAAGGGGAGAGAGGTCTATTTTGGCTCACAGGTCTAAAAGCTTTAGTCCATGATTGGTTGGCTCCATTGCTTTGAACATGGGGTGAAGCAACATATCATGACAGAAATACCTGATAGAGCAAGAGTGTTCCCCTCATGGCTGCAAGGCAAAGGGTAGCAGGAGGAAGGTACTAGGAACCCACATCCTTCTAGTAACATCCTCAATAATGTGATGTCTTCTAATTAGGTCATCCGTTAGAGTTCCAACCACCTCATAATAGTGTCAAAGAGAGAACCCAGTGTCTAGTACATGCAGATTGGGGGACTCCCAAATCAAAGTCATAGCAATATCATTTGTACACTATTTCTCTAAATTAACTTGATCTTGTAGCTTTTTTTCTTAATCTTATGTATATTTTTTTAAGAAGTACTAAAAAACAAAATAACTTCATTGCTTACTGAGCCTGATGGACTATTTGGACTGATAGAAAGCTAGTATAAATGACGTCACCACAGTGGAAGGTCATACTCACCTAAAGTAAATGTTATCTGTAATTGTTTGCTCAATATACCCAAACCCCAAAACCCCAAGAAACTTAGACCAGGAAGAAAGTAATTTCTAGTCTCCTTGTCAGTTAGCCCTTCTGAGTGTTTCCCAAGACAGAATGGGTAAAGTGTGTTCTACCGCAGCTCGGCATTTAACAAATCTGTCTACAAGTAGATTCGTAGAAGCTTTGATACAAGGAAATAACTCTTTTTATGGAAACAAGAAGAATTGATGAAGTGAAATAAAAGTGAGGTGAAATATAAGGTTAGAATATGCTACTTATACTATAAGAAGGAAACAATACACTGTTCTTAGATTTGTAATAAGTGAGGTCACAGTGTCAAACTGCATCCTGGGAAATTTTGCTGAAATAGACAGAATCATAGAGACAGCTAATCAGAGAAAGGCCACTGGGGAACTGAGGACAAAGCAGGAAATTCTGAACTGTAATTGACAAATAGCTGTAGGCCCAGCATGGACCATTTAAATGTTAAAAATAGAGAGATTCCCACATTTTCCCTAGTTTAACATACAGGATTTCTACCAAGTCCTAGCATCCAATATGGGGAAAAAGGTCCTCATATGAGAGGAGGGGGAAAGTAACCAGATTGAAATATGCCAGAGCTTTCCATTCTTGGTAAGGAGTGTATTTATGGGAATCCATTTGGCTAAAGTGGTGCCTCCTTGGGCTTTATAAGAGTCTAACCTATCAAGAGGAATGGGGATGCCCAGATCTAGAATGTTCTGGCCACCCTGCTCCCTTTAAAGGGCAACACTGAGTCCTGGTGAAGTCCACAGTTCGAGGCCATAGGCGTATGGAGAGGCTGAGACCCAAAGCTATGGGAAACTGCCTCCCTCTATAGCTCACTACCACATTCCTGAAGGCCTGTTTAGCACAGATTCCTTTACATGATTCCTAAGTCTAGCTCTCAATTAACATGGAAAGCAAATCTGGGGATAGTAAAAGGCAAGACTAGACTGTGAAGGTATAAAGCAAAGGTTATAACCAGACGCAAGTAGTCCAGGAATTTTCAAATCATTGGATAAGGAATAAAGCAATCATTACATTTAGTGTGTTAAGGACTTTAATTTAAAAAGTATACACCATGCAACAATAGATAAGTGAATAAAGGAGTGGTAAATCAGAGAAATAACAAAACTATACCAGAGTCGAAAAGCACCAGTCATGAAGAATGCTGCTGCTGAGCTCTGTAGTCTGAGGAAAGTTGAGAAAAAGTGTCTGAGTTTGATAATCCTAAACCAGAAACTTCTGTAAATGAGATCAGGGAGAAAAATGAGACTAAGAAAAAGCATTTTCAAGAACAATGGAACAACACAAAAAGTACAAAGTATTCTGACTACCAGAAAGAAGGAAAAAGGTATAAAAACTATGTTTAAAGAAACAAGGATTGAAATTTTTCCTATCTGAATGTCAGATACCAAATGGAAAAAATGCTCAAAAACCATAAAGATAAAGGTGAAAAGGAAAGGAAAAATCTTGAAATCTCATCAGCCTCGAAATCTTTACTCTGTAAAATTATCCCTCACAATTGAAAAAATAAGGGACATTTTCTCAAACAAGCAAAATTCATGTTAACTTTGTTTTCACTAGGTTTGTCCTGAGGGAGACAGTAAAGCAGGTTTGTCAAAGAAAGAAAATTATATAGATCAGCACCTCGGACCTGCATGAAGGAAGCATCAGAAAATGAACAGGTGATGCTAAAATGAAAATCTTATTTTTCTTTTACTTGTTCTTTCATTTTGGTGCTTGGAATTGAACCTGGTACCTCATTTCTACTAGGCAAACACCCTATCACCAGCCTCTATCTCCAGCCCTGTTTTGATTTCTTATTTTTTTTTTTTATTGATCTTACAGCTATGTTTGCTCAGAACAATAGTTACAATGGATTAAATTACAGGTGTCGGTGTACATACATGCCCCCACTTATGCTTAGCATAGATAAAATGATCAACACTTATGATGGGAATGATGGAAGAGAGGATTGGAAACATTTTTTTTTTATAACATGGCTGTATTACCTCAAAGGAAGTCTATTGTTATTTGAATATAAATACGGAAGTATCTACAAATGTATGGCTTAAACTGGAGGGCAATGAGTAAAAGAAAACCTAAAAAGAAGCACATGTTACTAATGATGATGAAGTTCAAGTTTCCCCACTAAAGTCAAGAAGCAGGAAGAATATTCTCTCTTGTGACAGTAGTCTCCAGTAAAATAGACTTTATTATACAACCCAGCCATCCTACACAAGACTCTCTTACCACTATTTTCCAAAATTATATTCAGTGTCCTTACCTCCTCATAATAAGATGAAGAAATTAAGTAAGATGCACAGTTTGTGCTGCCTGTATGCCCTTGGATATATGGCCTCCCAGCCGACCGTGGTTGGCTTATTGGAGACTACACTGTTAAGGAGCTGCCCCTCCCTCTTGGAGCAGCTATCAGTTGTTAACAGCTCATTGCCCAGCTGTTAAATTGTATGGAATGGTTTTTAAATGTGAAGACATAAATGGAAATGGAAAGGGGGTGGAACTGAAACGTGTTAGGGGAAAAGAGTGAATACAATCAAAATATAGTGTATGGAATTCTCTTAAAAACTAATACAATAAAATTTTAAACATTCCATATACATTACGTTATGAATGTGTCCTACATGCCTAGCATAAAAAGGGCTTTCGTAGCAGACAAACATCTAAATATATCAAACCAGAAGTGCTTTCTAGAGAATTCTCCCAAGCATCAAATGCAAGAAATTATATGTAGGGAATGTATTTAATTCCTAGCCAAAATAAGTCTTTTCTTTGCAACAATATTCTCTGTAATCTTAGATAATGTTATTACAAGGCACCTTATATTTGTTTTCTTTTGAATGAGAACTGTACAAAAAAGAGTGTACTAGCGTGCATGTGTTTGAAAAGAACAAGTCTAAATTGTACAATAAAGTTGTCTGTGAGTGCATCCGAGTGTGTTATCTATTCTAATGTGTCTTTGCACGGCACTATCAGTAGACAGTAGAACAGAGATGAGCCAGCCCCAGGGAGAGGCTACATGTTTTGCAGACAGCAGAACTGGAGAGTTAGGGCTGCCTAAACAACATGACCAGGAGGTCCTGGATGTGGTACAGGGAGTAACAAGGTTTGATGGTCACATTATTGGCCTCCAGCCTTGCTTTAGCGCAATCTTTCCTTGCTTATTCCGCATTCTTCCCTTTTAGAGCTATCTTTAATCTGTACTGTTACATATTTAAAGTATGTAATTTACTGTAAAGAGATTTACTGGAATTTTTGAAGAAATTGCTAATTGAACTTTGAAAGTGCCAAATTTATTCAGATCTTAGAGATCCTTTACAGATGAATTAAATGAATTTTCACTATGAGATATCCACGGGGACTGAAGACCAGTGCCTGAGGACTGTGGCCTAAAGCTGCCTTTTTATGTAGGCACTTAGTTTTATGCTGTATCCTCAAAAAGTTGGCAACAGACTTACCTCAAGATCCAGGTACACTACTCCAGGGAGCTCGGAATAAATCCACCTCAAAATTCAGTTATACTCAGATTAGGCATGAACCAAAGGGCTCTGCATTCTACTACAGAGATGCTTGCTCATATATGTTCATTGAGGCTCTATTTATAATAGCCATAAATGGGAAATAATAGGTTTCTTTCAGTGGATGAATGGATAATGAAAATGTAGTACTTTTATACAATGGGATATTATTTAAAAAAAACCAAATTATTAAATCCATAGGTAATTGTATGGAGCTAGAAAAAAATCATCCTGGGTGAGGTAAGCTAGACACCAACAGACAAATAATCTCTGTTTTCTCTTATATGTGGGGGTTAGATTTTAATCCTTCAATAGGTATACTATAATTCATAAAACCATAGAGGTTCGGAGTAGGGTAATGAACTAGGGGTTGAGGAAAATGTCCTAAAGAAGGAGAAACATAATGCATAGTTATGAAGAAATGGGGGAAGATTAGAACAGTATTATGAAACAGGAAGGAGAATGTAAGAAGGACATGAGTGAGGGAGTGTCAAGAGGGATGAGCATTTGAGGAGCCATCTGAAAACCTACTACTGTAGAAGCTTCTGGAAAAAATGTACATACGTGAGAGAAATATAAATAAAGCCACCAAATAACAAGGAAAACAATGCCCTAATGAGACATCTTTTACCACCAAGTGAAACTTCCAGTGCCAGGCATGGGTTATATCAAATTGAGTCCTTGGTCAAAGGTACACCATGAAAACCCTGAACATCTCAGGCTATTGCCAAGACAAATTGATGATAAGGTCCTATCTCTGAAGACAAGGCTTACAGATCTCATTGAACATGGAGAAGTTGAGTGGTACCTAACTAGAGCCTTTACCTATTGACTAGTGTTCATGGTACTGGAAAATACTTTTCATGCTGCCAGATGAGAAAGATGCCCAGAAACACGTTGATCTACAACAGTGACCTACCTGCAAGATATACTAGAACAACAGTGGCATAAATGTATGAGTAACCAACCAGTATCTGGATCCACTCCATGGGATGGGACCCATGCCTGACATTTCTCAGGGAGCCAAGAACCTGAGACTAGATAGGCCATGAGCCTAGGGAAGAACCAAGTACTATTGTTTTGCTAAAGGGATGTAGCAATAAGTAACTCCTAATGACATTCTGCTATACCCATAAATCTGCACCTTGCTTAGCCATCATCAGAGAAGCTTTCTTTTATAGCACATGAGAACTAACATACAGACCCACAACTGGACAATGTGTAAAGAGTGCGAGACTGTGGAACACTTGGACCTAAATGGGATGTCTCCATCAAACCTCTCTGCTCAGGGCTCAGGGCTCAGGGCTCAGAGAGCTGTGTGGAAGAAGAAACAGAAAGATTTTAAGACCCAGAGGGGATGGATGACACTAAGGACTGGCACACATATGAATTTACAAAGACTGTGGTAGCATGCACAGGGCCGATAGTGGCCCAAGCCTGCTGGTGTTCCGGCACTGAGAGAAGTGGGCCTGAGGTCCCATCCCAACCCAGAAGCTATTACTGATTGGCATTTTCTTGCAAAGGGAAAATTGGTTTTCTCCAGCTGGATATTATGGGATATATGAACCACACTTAAGGGTAGGCCCCACACCTTATACAAAATGGACTTAATGGTATTTTTGTAAAATTTTTGTCTCATATTGCTTTGTTTGGACAATTTTTGCCTTATTGTTTTTTTTAACTTTGTGGTTTTTTGGTGTTCATGTGTCTGTGTGTGTGTATGTGCATGTGTGTGTATTTCTGTGTCTTTATGTTTGTTTATTGTGTCTTTTCCTTTCTTACTTTTTATTTCTAGTTTGCTTGGCTTTTATTTGTCCCTTTATTTTCTAAAGAAAGAGAAATAAAGGGTGTGGAATTGGATGGATGTGAAGATGGGAAAGAACCTGGGAAGAGTTGGGGAAAGAAACGTTGTGATCACAATATATCATATGAAAATTTATTTTTAATAAAATGTGCATATTAAAAGAGGAAATAGATAAAAGTGGCTTTTGAGGTGTCATACTGACAAGTTGACTTGTGATGGTTAATGTTAGCTTGATGGGATAAGAATCATTTAGGACTATTATGAATAAGGCTGCTATGAACATGGTTGAGCAAATATTCTTGTTGTGTGCTGGAGCATCTTCTGGGTATATTCCAAGGAGTGGAATAGCTGGGTCTTGAGGAAGCCCTATTCCCATTTTTCTGAGATAGCACCAGATAGATTTCCAAAGTGGCTGTACTAGTTTGCATTCCCACCAGCAATGAAGGAGTGTTCCTCTCTCCCCACATCCTCGCCAGCATGTGGTGTCGCTTGAATTTTTGATCTTAGCCATTCTGATGGGTGTAAGATGGAAACAGCCTAAGTGTCCCTCAGTAGAAGAGTGGATAAAGAAACTGTGGTACATATACACTATGGAATACTACTCAGCTATTAAAAACAAGGAATTCCCGAAATTTGTGGATAAATGGATTGAGCTAGAAATGATCATAATGAGTGAGTTAACCCAGAAGCAGAAAGAATCAAATGGTATATACTCACTTATATCTGCATACTAGCCCAAGGGGCATGTCCCACAAAAGCCTTCACTTACCAGGAAACTGGGACAGAGGGGAAGGCATCCTATTGGGACTCTAAATGAGAGACGCATGGGAGAATAGCAAAATAAAAGGATCCAGAGGGTCCTAGAAATCTACAAGTAGAACAATATGATAGGCAGATTTGGGCCCAGGGGTCCCGCTCAAACTAAGGCACCAGCCAAGGACAATACAGGAGGTAAACTTTAAACCCCTTCCCAGATCTAGCCAATGGTCAGAATATTCTCCACAGTTGAGTGGAGAGTGTGGTACGACTTTCTCACATACTCTGGTGCCTCACATTTGACCATGTCCCCTGGAGGGGGAGACCTGGTGGCACTCAGAGGAAGGACAGCAAGTAGCCAAGAAGAGACTTGATACCCTATGAGAATATATAGGGGGACGTAATCCCCCTCAGGAACAGTCATAGGGGAGAGGAATAATGGGAAAATAGGGGGGGGGGGAGGAATGGGAGGATACAAGGGATGGGATAAACATTGAGATGTAACAAGAATAAATTAATAAAAAAAATAATGTTAAAAAAAAAAGAATCATTTAGGAGACACACCTCTGCAGATGTGTCTGTGGGAATACTACTAGAGAGGCTTAACCAAGGGAAGAAGACCCATCCTGAATGTGAGTGTTATCATCTCATCGACTAGGACCCAGGAAAGAATAAAAATGGAATAAGGAATACACCACACCCTTCTTTCTACTTCCAGTCTTCCCAAATGTGGAGTCCCAGCTGTGTATACCTGTTTTGTATTCTGTGTCATAACAGACTGTATCCTATCAAACTGAGAGCCATAACAAAGCATTCTTCTGTTAGGTTACTTCTTGTTATTTGTTTTAACAAAATTATGAGAACTGTAGCCAATATACTATCTTAATAGCTATAAAATGATATATCATGGTTTTTAGTTGAATTTCCTTGAAGATTAATGACATTGAGAGACTGCTCATATGTCTGTTGGGATATATGTCTCTTTTTTTCAGATTATATATTTTATTCATTCACTTACTTTTCAATTATATAAGTTCTCTTTCTAGTTATGATTTATAGATGCCCTTCATATATTTCATGTATTAATTCTTAATCAGATATCTAGTCTATCTTTTCATTTTTTAATTTCCTTTTGAGTGTGGTGTAATTTAAATTCTATATTTTGCCTTTAAAACCTGTGTTTTTGATGTAACACAGAAAATACCATTGCCAAGGCCAATATGCAGAAATTTCCTCCATAGATTTTTCTTGTTTTATGGTTTCAGATCTTATATTTAAGTCAGTATTTAGTTGATGTCTGTGTATAACTTGATGCAAGACTCTGATTTCTTAGAAATATCCTGTTAATTCGATGTACCAGTTTCATTAGGCTAAAAGGTATACAGATTACTTGCAATGCAATCTTTTAGGATGTGTCAAGGAAGTTGTTCCAGACGTGATTAACAAATAAAGTGGTTTTTAAAAAATTGACCTTTTTCAGTGTGGGCAAATGGCTTTCAGCTCAGCTGATGACAGGATAAAACTGAAAAGCAGGACAGCTAGAAAATCATTGTCGCTGCAAGTCATCATTTGGATGCGTTGGGAAATGGTTAGAAGCTGTAAGAAATACCAGCACAAGTGTTCCCAAGGGCATCCTAACACTGTTGTTGCAGAATTTATGTATAGTAGTGCTGATTTAGGACTCTCAGATCACTGCTCCCCCAAGATGGCCGGCTTTTGTTCTCTCTCCTGCATTCTATTTGGGGTGGTATGAACTGGGAGTGATAACTGCTCTAGAGAAGCTTGCTGTTCTAGGGGGTGTTTCTCTCGGGAGCCAATCAGATTTGGGCACACATGCTGTCTGTACTTGCTGCCTGATCAAGGATGGGGTCTTTGATTTGCTTTCTCTCCAAGCTTCAGTTTCTTCCTCCATAAAGTGGTCTTGGTAACTTCTACCTCAAGCAGTACAGCAGAGGGTTTTTCCAAATGATCAACAGTGATGTTTGATGTCTTTAAAACAGCTTGTACATTTTGATATCTTTTTTTCTAGACTGTTGATACCTTTATCTTAATGTGGCTTCAGTGTAGATCTCCATTCTTTAAGTTTATTACACACATATTATGAAACAGAAGTGGCTTTAGCTTTGAAGGTTAGAGTGGTAGCTAAGGTGCAGGTACTGATCTCATAGTTTAGCAGGACAGTCACCATGGAGAACAAAGAGTTCTGCTCCAGTGTGCTGCACAGAGGAGGAGGCACCACCAGTGCAAAGGACAGCTCCTAGTCTTCTTTTGACATTTCTTCTTATCCCAACTATTCTCTTTCCCTCCTATGCTTTTCTCTTTCCTTGCAGCCCAAATTGAAAGAGAAAGGGGATTGTGAGGAATTTCAGTGTCTTTCAGCCTTTTTCTCCTGACACTTCAAGGCCAGAGTATAGAAGTATTATGTAGGGAGCCATAAAAACTTTTTTCTTGCTGCAGGCTTTAGGGTTTTTCCAGTGACATCATAGGCCATCTGGATTTGAAGACAAGAGCCACATCCAACACACACACACACACACACACACACACACACACACACACACACACACACAGAGAGAGAGAGAGAGAGAGAGAGAGAGAGAGAGAGACAGAGACAGAGAGACAGAGACAGAGAGACAGAGATGGAGAGATAGAGAGAGACAGAGACAGAGATGGAGAGAGAGAGAGAGAGTGAGAGAGAGAGAGAGAGAGAGAGAGAGAGAGCGAGCTTGCGCCTGGGCCCTTCAACATTCTCTTTAGGATGAACAGTATTATAACTGTCCTGTAGAGCTGTCATTAAATTCCTTAAGCTAAGGAGGATGGCAATTTTCTCTCCTGTCCTCCCTGTGGCAGATACAGTGAATGTTCAGCTAGGAGGCCCCAAGGACAAGGTGAGAAGTGAAGTTTGGAGATTTTTGTAAAATTATCACATAGTCTCCTGCTGAGAAGAGACAGAAGACATTTCCCAACAGGAAGCTGGCTTTAACCCTTACCACATACAGGGTTTAGAATAGGTATAAGCACATGCATTTAAAACTGAAATGTTTTAGGAAATGGTTTCCAAGGACTGTTAAGAGAGAAGGAAAAAAAGTTATCCAATGATCATAGAACAGGGGCTAATTAAAGGAAGGGATTAGGAGGGTCTGTTACAGAAAGTAGACTGGTTTCTGGTCTTTCTCTCTTGAGCACCCTAAAAAGTTAGCATAGTCACATCCTCTCAAGCTGATTCTCTTCTATAAACTTGAAGACACAGATGCTTTTCTGTCTAGATGAGGCAATGCCCCTATTCTTAGAATTAGCTAGTTTATCGCTCATCTGCTTCGTCATCACTGGAGCCCACCTTCTAAATTAGGTCTCCTTCAAGTCTCAATTGAGCAGTATAAACATCTTTAAACTGCTTTCTAGGTTTCCACTTCAATCCACCATCCACTCAGAGGTGAGAAAGTAAAGTGTGTCTCATCAGTTTGCTTGGATTGTTCTGTTTATAAATCTCTGGCTGCATATATGATTTCACATAGAACAGGTGCCTAACATGCAAGGTCCTCAGTAAGACTGAAAAAGAAAAAAGAAAAAAAAGGAAGACATTCAGATATTTAAGTTATAATACAGTGCTCTCTCTGCATCCATGGAGATTTGTTCCAGGAACAATGGTAAGTATGCAAGTCCCTTACAGATAAATAGCTTAGTGCTATATTGTATTTTTTGGACCATAACACACCCCCTTTTGGGATAAGTGACCTCTTTGTTGATGCCCAATGGACAACAATCAGACTGTGAGGCACACCCTAACCCCCCAACTTTTGCTGTCCACCAGGCATCAACAACAAGGTCACTTACCCCAAAAGTGTGTGTGTGGGGGGTCAAAGTGCATCTTATGGTCTGACAAATACGGTATTTCTATGTAACCTATACATATTCTCTTAAATGCCATAACTCTTCTCTAGATTATTTGCAATACTTGATGCCATATAAACTCTGTGTAAATAGTTGTTAGACTATCATTTAGGGATTGAGGTCAAGGGAAAAATATACCTGTACATATCCTAGAGACACCATTATAGTCTTTCAAATATTTTCACTTGTAGTTGGAACAATTCTCAGACACAAAATCCCATGGATAGGAAACTGCAGCCTGATACTGGAGGTGTAAGAAAGGTCTGCAGGACTCAGCCTGTGTTGGCTTCCTTTCCCACCACTGCACAAGGTACCAAACAAAAGCCACTTAAGATGGAAAGGGCTTATCTTTGCCCACAATTTGAGCATACGTATCATCTTGGCAGGAGCACAGTGCTGCTGGTCACATCCCATCTGCAATCCAGAAGCTGACAGGGATGAAGGCTGCTGCTCACCTCACTTTCTCCTGTCACGCTGGGATGCAAGCCTATTGGATGGTGACATCCGCATTTAGGATGTGCCTTTCCAATGTGTACTCAATCTAGAAACTCCCTTACAGACGTAGCTATAGGTCTGTTTTCATGGTGATTGACAATCAGGATTATTCACAAGACACTGCTGTAGTTCCCAGCACCCCATGGCTCTTCACAGCTATCTATAACTCCCATTCTAGGGGTTCTGATACCCTCTTCCGGCCTCCATAGGCACCAGGTACACATATATGCATGGACATACATGTGGGCAAGTCACCCATATATGCATTCAATAAAAATTTAAACATCCTTGAAAAAGTAATAAGATGGTCATTGAACGTTGGCTCACAGTCAGAATTATAAGAGCACATACATGTTCATGAGTGGATTGTGAAAATGAGGTGACTGACCAGTCAGCATATGCTGGCCTATGGAACAGAATTCATTATGGAAATCTCCAAGAGGTTGGAGCGTGGAGCAGCATCAACCCCGGACTACAGCAGAATGAGACTTACACGCCGAGACGAACCTTAGCAATTTTTGTACTTTATGTAACAAACTGCTGCAAGCGTGATGGCTTACAGAAGGTAAGTCTAGAGTCCGGTCACTATCACTGGCCAAGATCCAGCTACCGCATGACATCTCTGCCACTGGCTTTAAAGGAGAAGGTGACCCTTACCTCTGTCATCTTCCTTGGCTCATGGCTAATTTCAGTCTCTGCCTCTATGGTCACATTGTCTTTTCCTCTGAGTGTGTGTCTCCTTCTTCCCCCTAGTCTCTTCTATCCTTTTCTTCCTAGGACACGCAACATTGCATTTGTATCTCACCCAAGTAACCTAGGATGATCTCCCCACCTCAAGATCTTCCATTTAATTACACTTGAACAGACCCCTTTGCTTTACTCTATAACAATAAAAGGTTCTAGGGACTAGGAATCGATGTCTTTGGGTGGTAACTATTCTGCCCACCATAGAATCCTTAATTCACTATTTCTGGGACTTAAACTGTTCTTAGGGATGCACAGCCTGTTCCCTGGTCTAGTCTGAGTATGGTTGCACTTGACTATGATCTCATCCTACCAGCTTAGGGCTTTTGGTTTGTGCCCATTGACCACAGTGGATTTTGAACCAGAGAAATAATGAGTTCCCTGGAGACATGTAGAAAGACGAGAGAGGAAAGGTTCCAGCTAGTATCTAGTTTGTAGAAGTCAGACATTGCTCACATCAAATAAGCCACAGGACAGTCCCATACCAAAGCATTCTCTATGTTATCTAAAGTGGAGAACACTGCTCCAAAGTTACCAGAAATTCAAGCTATGTAATTGCATTGTGATGACAGAAGTGCTAGCCATATTTGGGGTGTGCTATGGGTTGTGATGGAGGCTTTGACATTACATCTCTTATTACTTGTCAACTCTGATATAATTTGTTCCCTCATCACTCTTCCAGGTATGCTTACCTTAAGCATTTAATTGTTAAGCATATGGGTTCTGCTGTATTTTCTAGAAAGACCATGTGGAATCAATCTTGGAAACATTGAACTTAACACTCAGAATAAATCTTCATATTCACCCTTAATGGGAATCCTTTTATCACCTGGATAAAGAAACTGAGTCTTAAGGAAATTAAGAAGCTTATTCAGCATCCCAAGTGGTGGAGTTTGAACTCAATCCAAGAACATCCTCAGAGGCTTGACCATAAGTCTCCATATGACGTTCTGTCTTATTGATTCAAAGAAAGCCAGAGCTAGACCCTGGAGAAACGCTAGTTCACCGACTCTAGGCGAGGAATTAGAAGCAGCTGAGTGTTTATTTCCATAGAATTCTTACAAAGAACTCTGGGATGCCAAAGAATAACAGATAAACCAACAAGATTCCCAGGAAACTGAAAGCATTATTGTCTGGTGGAAAGCATTGGTGTTGTTGTTGTTTGTTTATTTGTTAAGGGACCCTGAAGAAGGCTTGCAAAACTTCCATGTTTGAGAAGTGTCATCCACAAACCAATGCCTCACTGCAAGGGCATCAGACGAGAGCCATACCATAGTGTGGTACTGTATTGCCTCAGTCTACACAGTGTCTTTCTAGAGAAACAGATGGAAATGGCTGTGTTCTATTCAAAATTTGCGCCTATGAATCTATGAAAGGAATCGCCTTCTAAAACACAGGTTTTCTTTAAACGCATCATTAGACTCACTCCCTGATGTGGATATTAGAAAGATGGGCCTCTGTGTAATAAAGGCAGTGCAATGTGAGGTTATCAGTACAACAAGAGAGAGCATTAGTAGTACTCTACTAACTAGTGATTTAATGGAATGCTTATACTGTGGCTATGAACTATTCTTTAAAAAAAAAGTATTACCAACAATTGTCCAGGTCAAATGGGTCATCTGTATCTCCAACTGTTCTTGTTGTTGTTGTTGTTTTTATTTCTTGTTTGTGTGAATGATGTGTGTGTGTGTGTGCATACATGTACAAATGCACAATGCAGGTGTGGCAGTCAGAGGACAGCAGCTTTGTAGAGTTAGCTCACTCCTTCCTCCTTTATATGGGTTCAAGGGATCAAAACTTGGATTGCCATCCTTGTGTGATCCACTCAGTTGTCTTACCTGCCCTCCACTTGTCCTTCTATCCTATGGTCAATGCAAACTTAGTGACCCTCATCAGTAACACCCTTCATTTCACCTTGAACGAAGGGAGATATAAGATGATGGTGATGGGAAAGCCTGTTCCCCTGTCATGTTGCGAGATGTGATGCATCTTACCAGATTTGAGAACCTTAAAGAAGTAAATGCTCACATTGTAGGCTAATCTGAGGCATACTCTGTGCCTAGTAATAGCAACTGTCTCAAGTCACTAACAGCATGCCCCCCCATTCACCCAGCTAACAGAGTCTTAAGGCTACAGCATAGGGACTAAATAGGGCCATGCTCTAAAGCAGCCTTAGAGGTGCAGACAGGAATGCAGTAGAACTGACCCCTCCTGTAGACTTGTGGGAACCTGAGAGGAGGGCCTCTGGTGAGCCATGCCCAGACTCTTCACTTACTGAAATCGCCACACCATAATGAAAGGTATCCTGTTTTTAGTTGTTACATCCTAAGCAATTAGTCCATAATAACACAGAACTGGTGTGCTTCCCTCTAGACTGTCTCAAGTCTTTCCAGTAGTTTTGTTGATTCTACCCCATTCCATTCTATTTAAAACTCGCTCCATTAACTATCTCTGATTTTCTTTTAATTTGGTTTCCATTCCAAATTTCAGTTCTATGCTTGATGTAAAAATTCTCCCTTTTACCACTGATAACATTCTTTCTAGTTAAATGTGTAATGTCCACAAAAACAAACAACGTTCCTTCTTTGCTTAGGAAGAAGTTGGTGTTTATTTTCTTTCTTGCTTGAGAGTCACTATTGTAAAATGAGCTTCCATTCTTACTGCACTCTAGACCCGTAGCTACTGCTCACCCTCAAGTCTATCCGCACACTCTTGAACCCTTGTACCACACTGCCTCATTACTTGTGCTTCAATGTCCCCTATGTAACTCAAACAAGAATCTCCAAAATGAACTCCGAGTGAACTATTATTCTGTGTTATCTAGTTATTGCATGAAAGATATTTTTATAATAAATGAACCCAAGATGTAGAGTAATACAATGAATATTTGTTATCTCATAGTTTTCTGGGTCAAGTATCTGGACAAGAATATGTGGGCAGAGCTTTCCTCTATTTCTCAGATGATTGACATCAAGGTGCTAAATGGAGCTCCAATAATCTTTTGAAGGAGGGAAGGGCAAGATCTACTTGCAAGTTCCCTAGCCAAGAAAACTTCATAAGACCTACATACATGTCCACCCAGGCAAAACTCTTGAGAAATATACATTTTTTCACTAATTCTAGAGGAGAAACATGAGCTGTATGTTGTATGGACATTTGAGATTGCCTGCTCAACATAGCAGATGGCTTTTCTCTGAATGAGGAGAGAGGGGATGGTTAGAGGAAAAGATGGAGAAGATGAAGGATTGAAAAAGAAAAATGAGAAGGAAGAGAAATGAAGAAGACAAAGAAAAATAAGCACAGGAAGAGAATTAAAGGAGATAGGAAGAGGAGAGGAGGGGCAAGGGGAAGAAAGATAAGAGGGAGATGGGCAAATGGGATCACAATCTTATTGTGAAGTGGTTTTGGAAGTGACCTCTCATGACTCGTTGACAGGACTGGCTCTTGGGGAGGCATGACTCTCAGGGAGCAGAGCTCTTTGTGACCCCTACAGAACGTTGACACTAGCCTTGGCTTTGCCATTCACCATGGTACTCCAATACTCTTTGATCTTCTGATTATAACAATTATATTATTACGATCTCTTGAGGCTGTCGTTTCGCTCCTTCCTCATAAGTGTGCTACTCAGAATGTTACCTACATTTTGTATGCATGTGCCCATGCACTGGTGACAACGGTGATAACTGCAGACAGGGTTCTTTCCATGTTCTGTTCGTCAGTCTGCTTTTACTGCCTATTCCAGAACTTAAGACACAGTAGATATCCCATAAACATTGAGAAATAAAGGAAACAATGACCTCCGGATTCACTTTTGGACTGTTTACATGAATTATTTTTCAATTCTTACAATCTTGGGAAATAAGTATAATGAGTTAATAAATGAAGGGCTGAGTCTTAGAACATTGATTCGTGTGAAGAGTAAGAATTGTGTGTTATAAAAACATTGTTATCAACAAGGCACTGTATAAATGGGAGTTAGTGCTGTGATTATCTTTTGCTCTTCGTCCTCCCAGACTTCTCCCAATTCACTCAGGCTTCATGAGGAGAGAGGAGGAAACAGTGCTGAGGAGAGGAGAGAAAATAATAACATTCGATGGCTGCCAAGGGATCTGAGCAATGGATTCTACAGGCTGAATCGGCCCCCTCACAGGGTGGCCTGTCCCTGTCTGGGATCTTGGAATACTTTACAACCTGAGGGAGGTGTTGACACAATTTAGTGTTTGTGTCCCACTTCATCAAAGACATAACACTATCATTATTCATTTTGGGAAACAGCCTGCAGTGCAGAAAGAAATCATGTCACACAGAAAAGGAGTCTCAGCGTAGCATTCCATCCTGAGGAGAAGACAGGAGAAAAGAACCCTAGCATGCATGCAACCTTGACATCTGCCTCTACCCTCGGAGACTGAGCCTGGACTGTCCTCCTGGACCCCAAGAGGAAGTTCTTGTGAGCAGGGGACCCGTTGAATCTTCAGAGGATCTAACCTGCAAATTTCTTACACACATCTTTTCCCATTACCCTGTAATTAATCATGAGGAAGACAGGGTGCTGTAATTTTATAGTTTATGAATGAGGACTGTGAGATCTGCAAGTCAGGGGTTTACTCAGTCTTTCCTGGTCCTCTTGTGTGTGCTGTTTTCTGAGATACTAACAATAAAACTCAGGAGTTGCTGTTGCCCCACCCCCATCTCCACATTTTACCAGTGTGGAAATGGATTCTTGCTTACAATCATCCTGACTGTATATGATAAAAGTAAGTAAGGACCCTGAAATGCTTAATTCTCTATGCCCAATATTCTTTTCAAAGAGCATGTGATGAACTCAGAGCCTTCTATAGTTCTGAATCTGGCGGCCCAAGAAAAAAAGGAGAAAGACAAGAGGGGCATGCAAGAAGCTTTAGAGCAAGGCAAGGCAGGTGGGTGGGCACGCAGAACTGTGACACCCTCCCCCACCATTGTGTAGTTTGGATTTTAGTCTCTTGGGAGGCAATAGGAGGGGGCTGGAAAGATGGCTCGGTGGTTAAGAGCACTGGCTGCTCTTCCCAAGGTCCTGGGTTCAATTCCCAGCAACTGCATGGTGCCGAGGCAATGGGAAAGCTTATATGTCCAAATGATGATGGAAGAAATTCAGCTGTGTGATGCTCAGATCCAGAGTGGTGACATTTCAGGAGACTCATGGCCCTCATCGGAGATCCAAGAAACAATGGTCCATGGCAACAGGTCTTTCAAATGGGTCCTGAAATATAAGAAATAGAACAAAATTCAGATCTACTGAATACTCAGCCAGTGCATGGTGAAGTGTGGCTGGTGATACAGTTATAGACTTGTTTGTAACAAATAATGTAATTGCCAACTTAATTGCCACAGCATTCTTTCCCTTGCTGTTTAAATCCATCCCAAGACAAAACCTCCAGGAAAAGCCTATTTTGTTTTCAGACTTTTTAGACCCCAGGGAAGACGGAGTGAACTTGTTCAGACTCCTTAGCCCTAGACTGTAATTGTGAAAATAAAATAGCATTTCTAAATATAGTCCCATGCTTCAAGCTAAGTAGTTGTCTCCTGCCAGCTCAGAAGCATCCCAGAGGTGGATTCTACATTCTTCAGAAATATTTGCTGCAGGGTCGACATGAAGCCTCAACGATTGTAACTGGAACCAGCACGGGCGAAGGGCTGGTGCTTCCTGGCTTCTGTGAAGGAACTTTCTTTTTATTATTATTTTTAAATTTAAGTAATTTATTCAGATTGTATATCAATTGTTATTCCCTCACCTGTATCTTTCCATTCCCCACTCCCTCCCTCTTTCATCCTATTTCCTTCCCCTAGGTCAGTGACAGAAGGGGACCTCCTCTCCCACCTTATGATAACAGAGTATTATGTCTTATCTTGCTAGCCTGCTTACTCTTCCTCTGAGTGTCACCAGTTGACATGAACTATGGTGAAGGAACTTTCAGTTAACTCAGTTTCTCTGCTGGGGACCCCAAAGTCACTGTCCTGACTTTGACCATCAGAGCTCCTGGAAGGGAGAGATGATGCCGCCCTATGTCCCGATGATGAACTTCTACTGTGTGGATATCACAATCCCCAAAGCCATGCAGCAAATGTAAGGAAGGCCATAGGCAGGTTCCACTTATTCCTGTCCATATTCTAGACAAACTTAGACCAAACCTTGCCCTACTCACCCCAGAAGGGTCTTTAGAGTCAGTCCTCTCTCAAGCGTCTCCCCTAGGGCCATTTTGCTTATTATTCCCTTTGCTTTCTTAGACAGTTATCAGATCAATAAGGAAGTTCTTGGCTTCATGAGTCGAGGAGCATGCCACCTGCTGGGACAGGACTTGGTGTTAACTTATTACTTGTCAAGAACTATAAAAGTGGCCTAGGCACTGCACAGATAACCTTCATAAAAAAAAAAAAAAAAAAAAAAAAAAAAAAAAAAGAATACACACTTTCCATGTAATTTAGATCTAAACTCACTCTTAGAGGAGTGAAGTCTTTTGCCAAATGCAATACATGGAATGTTCAGAAGACATGTTTGCAGAACAAACAAACAAACAGAAATCAGCAAAGGGAGTGTTGGAGTAGGTGAGCAGTGTGATTTCTGAGACTCTGTTTTTAGGCACTTATGAGGTACAAAAGCCAGTGTGCTTATCTCTCCACACCACTTTAGATGAGCACAGGTAGCTGATGCAGGTGCTCCTCTTAGGTGGCCACTGCTGTAGACCTCTCTGTGGAGGTGCTACTATTGACCCCGTCCCGTACACGAGAAGAGGCTGAGGCACAGAACAATTCACCTGAAGACATGCAGCAAATAGAAAACCAGGCATCAAAATGAGGTAGCTTCGTGTAATAACAAGGTTTCCATGTTGCTGTGATAAAACGCTGGCCAAAGCAGCCTGAGGAGGGAAGGGTTTACTTCACCTGAAGTCTTCTGTTCTGTCACTGTGGTTCAGCTAGACCAGGAACCTGGAGGCAGGAGCTGATGCAGAAGCCGTGGAGGAGTGCTGCTTACTGGATTGCTCCCCGTGACTTGCTCAGCCCGCCTTCTTGTAGGACTCAGGATCATTTGCCCAGGATTGGCACTTTATCGGGGAGGAGGGCTTCCCATATCAATTATTAGTCAAGAAAAATGTCCCCACAGGCTTGAGACCAATATGATGGAGTCACAGCTTGCATCATATTGACAAAGAGTAACCAGTATGTCTGGCTTCAACATGAAGACAGAAGACTAACTTATGCTCATGTGACAATAAACATATGGGGACACCTTAGATGAGTGAATATTTAAGTTCAGCAATAAAACGTTTGAGTATAATGAAATATAAAGCATATTGAGTAAAATGAGTCACTGTGATCCTTGATAACTAAAAATAATACTTATACGGGCCTATGCTCTGAAAAGTTCCAATGATTTTAGGGTTTGTTGGTGTCAGTTTGAACCTTAAGTAACCCCCTAGAAGAGGATACTTCCTCTGGGGAGTGATGCTACTGGGGAGTGACACTCAGGAATGGCAACACCCTGCTTTCCTACTTTTGTGACTAAATACCTGAAAAAAAATCAAGGGGAAGAAATTTATTTGGGCTCACTGCTTCCGAGATTTTCACCCATGATGACTTAGTTCTATTGTTTACCTGCCGTGGTGAGGGAGAAAGCTGTGTCAAGGACTGTGTGATGAATCAAAACAGCTCAAGTTGTTGAGACCAGGAAAAGAGGAGGAAAAAGAAAGAGAAGGAGAGACAGACAGAGACGGAGACATGCATGTGAATGGTGTGTGCACATCAGTCGTATCTTAGTCCATAGCTTGGTGGCATTTCTGCCTAAGTTTTTGCTTAGTCCACTGAACAAAGGGAAAACAAAACTCTTGGCGTTTGTTTGGGTCTATTTCAGGAACAATTTTTGATAGCTTTTTTTGTGACACGTTTTCTATTACAGCCTAAATATCAGATCTTTTCCATGTCAAAATGAAAGGCTGCACCCAGCAGCAGATCCAAACAGATGTGGAGACTTAGAGGCAAACATTAGGCGAGGTGTTGGTAGTACTGTAGAAGAGTGGGGGATGGATAGAAGGACATCAAAGTGAGTATCCTGGGAGTGCAGGTTGGCAGATTCTCTAATGAGAAGGTGGCAGAGACAGTTTGCTGTCTCAGCAGTCACCAAAAACTAACTGTACATTGGAGCATCAGCTTCAGCTTTCTGGCCCCATACATCTGACAGACATATTTGTGAGGCAGGAACTTATTGATGATCTGTCTTGGCAGAGTTTGGCCATTGACTCTGCCTGCATCCAAGCTTGTCCATTTTTAGGCAGAATTTTCTCTGTCACAGAAATGAGGGCATTTTGCTCAGTGGCTGATTTGCCACATTTGAAGGCACCTCCATAAGAAGGTTCTTTGATGCTCATCATCATCTTTGAGGTAGACTAAGTGTTGCCAGGAGCTAATCTGTGTCATTGTAAATGTATGTTTGAAATAATAAAAACAGCTTTGACTGCCATATTCTGTATGTCTCTGAGGTTTTTGAAGACTTTAACTAAGTTTGGAGATAAGGATTGAAAAGAAAGAAGGGAGAATATATAAATATATAGGGATGATAGAAAAAAAAGTAGATTAATGAATCTACTCTGCAGCTTAATGTCTTAACTGTTACTCACAAGGTTATTTTTAATTCACTGGTATAGAATTTTGTCTATAGATGCAAAATAAGTTTAATTTTAGATACATTAGTATGAAATTCAAATTTAAGATTATTCTTTACATATATATATATTCAGTATTGTACCCATACAACTTAATTATAATATAAGGTTTACTTCCAATACTTTGAAAGTGCTATTACAGGCTGTTTAGCATAAGTAAGTTATACAAGTTAATTGCTAGTTGATCAAATCATGGTCATATCAATTACTAGTCTATTTTAATCACAAGAATATGCATTCTAGGTATAACAAACAGTTGTTCTTACATCCCAACAGTACCTGTAGTGTTTCCTATGAAAAGTTTGCTTCATCTATATGCTGCCTATGGGGATCAGTTTTGGGAATGTCCTTGCAGTTCAACTTTGTACCATTCTTCAAAATCACTGCATTAACAGTACCATGAATAACTTAAATTATAGAAAGGCATATAATAAACCTCAGACTTCCATAAGCACTAATAACTGAAAAACATGACTGGCTAAATTAGATACATAATTATCTAACCATATAAGTTAATAGAAGCAATAAAACTAAAATGGACATGGTTAAAACAGTTTATATGGAAGTCTAGGACTTAGTGTTTTGAAATGTCAGCATCAGTGGCTGGCAAATGATAACCTGTGACTCACTTTTTGCTTTTATAAGTACAGTTTTATGTACACGGCCGAGCTTAGTTAGTTGCAGACTTGCATTACAATGCAAGATTTGAGGTTTTAGCAGATACCTCCTGTATGGAAAAAACTAAGGTATGAACGAATTAATCCTTTAGAACAAATTTCTGCTAGTCTCTACAATATAATAGTCCCAACAGTTGTTAATGTATGTATTTATCTACTGACTGTAGTTAACCTGTTACCTAGGAAGCAGGCTATCGATGGTTGTTAAATGGCTTTGAATACCTGCTAAACTGCAGACACTGAATTCAGCATTTAAACATTACAGGGCAATACAGCCACAAACCTAAGGGATGAAATCATTCCCACCAATGAGTCTTTGTGAGGAAAAGCTTAGAGACAGGACAGCAGAGAGCATATCTCATAGATTGTGAATGATGTTTTGTGTGCCACTTTTTAATGTACTTAGTGGGTACTCATTAGCAAAGACGGGCAAAGAAAACATTGTTTTCTTGGTGTTGGACTTATGTGGCAATGTGCTAGAGCTGGCGCAGAAAATGTTGAGTATTAAATATTAAAGAATCTCGCAAAGCTGCTAATAAATCTTTAGTAGATTGAAATAAGCATTGTGAGAAGATTTATACCACTGAAAATTAAAAATGTTATGCATTAGTGCTCCTACGCTTGCTTGCAAGCACTTAGAAAGGCTTCTTCCTAGAAAATAAAGTTGGTGTGTGTGTGTGTGTGTGTGTGTGTGTGTGTGTGTGTGTGTGTGTGTGTGTGTGTTGTTATTCTTATTTTTAAAAAAGCAGCATGAACAGTCAGACTGATTATTTTTCATTCAGGTGAGGACACTGCCAAGGCGACTCCCCTGTGTTTGACAGCTTGCAAGCAAATGAAGCCATGGGGGCTTTGTAAGGAAATAACTGATTTGTGAGTCCCCAGGATCATGATCAAATTGGAGTGTACTCTTGGAGGTGAGGGAGACCCTGCCCAATGTCTCAGGAATAGAACATTACCACTGTAAGTGGGAAATCTTTAATCCCCATTGATCCAGAAACCTACAAGAGAAGACATTGGAAGTAGCTTAGAGCATGTACAACAGTGAAAGAGATAGAAAGGAGGAGGGAAGACACAGAAAGACAAGTGGACAGAGATGACCATCACAGGAGGAGGATGGGCTGAGCATCACAGGAGGAGGATGGGCTGAGCATCACAGGAGGAGGATGGGCTGAGCATCACAAGAGGAGGATGGGCTGAGCATCACAGGAGGAGGATGCGCTGAGCATCACAGGAGGAGGATGGGCTCAGGTTCCAGAGTAGCCCAGAATACGAGCTTTAACTTGTGGATGAACTTACATTTTAAATGTATTTGAAAGGAGGATGCTGATTCAGTCAATAGTAGAGTGATTATATACCTGTGATTTATGGAAGATATCTCAATATTGTTCATAGAGTTCAAACCTCAAACACTCTAGGTTTTAAGAATGTAAAAGAGAAGATATAAGTGGAAAATGTAAGGAAATACAAGAAATAAACACCTGCTACTTCCTGTTTGTGTGAATTGTAACTGCATTAACTGATTTTAAATTGGGACTCAATATTAATATGCTATCTACATATTTCTTCCTTTATGAAGATTCATGATTATATATCTAGAGTTGCTATAGAAATTGAGTGAAACAAATGACACTTCACATATATTAATGGTGATAATTATATATATAATAAAAAGAGGAAAATAACTTGCAGTATTTATTAAAAACATTAATTCCAAGGTCTGACCTGAGTCTCATTTCATTAAAATGTCTATGTAAAGAGTCAGAGAACTTGGAAAGAAATTCTTAGCTGCAACACTGTCAAAGAAAAAGGAGCTAACAACAGTCAAATGTGCTGATGATAAGGACATACTTGGGGCGGGGAGCCATTTGAATGAAAGACCTACAGAATGACAACAATGATAAGCAAACCATTCCAAGATCCTATGTGTACAGGAGACTGATGTTAATTCCTGTCACTTCCCAAGAGTTGGGGAGGATTACAGTGTGTCGCTGGAAATTTCTCTGGGCTTCTTGGAAGGAAAGTGCTGGGAAACAGCAGCTCTTAGGTTTATGGGTTCCTTGTAGGCAGGCAGGGCTGAGGACTGCTTGTCCAATAGGCTGCTGCTCTCATAGAGGGGCTGTTGTCCCTGGGTTGTAGCTCTAGAGAGAAGCACTCTTGAGTACAAATGCAGTAGAGAAAAGCAGAGCCTGTGATAATTGCCCACAGCTGATTCTCAGAGCCTCAGGCCCCAGGTGATGAAGAGGGCAGAGCCATTCTGGCAGAGCAGTGGGTCCTGTCCCATTGATAAATGCTTGCAGGAAGAAAGGATGCTGGATTTTTCCAGGTGAAATAATCAAGTCCCCAGAAAGAGGATCATTTTTTATGGCCCGGAACACCTTACTGACAGTTCTCTCTGGGGAGTCCTGAAGAGGGATGAGTCTCAAAGACAAGCATTCCAGGGCCTTCACCCTTCACCATCAGCAGGACATGATGGAGTCAGCAAAGCAGAACCCCTGCCTAGGCAGGGTGAGGACAGCCTACGCCAGGTTCCATGAGGACAGTTCTTTACTTTCAAAGACAGTCTAAAAATATCGGCCCCTGAGGAAGAAGCCTGCTCTGAGCACATGGCAGTCAACTGACTGGATAGACCCACCCCCTGCCTCTTCCCTAACTCTGAGCTTCCTCATATGTCCCCACAATCCAATTGAGAACCTGCTTTAGTCCTTTTGAGCTGTTACAATAAAATGCCACAAGTGGGTAGCTAATAAAAACCAGAAATTTACATCTCACAGATCTGGAGATGGAAAGTACAGGTTCAGGGTTTGGTGAGGGCCAGATTCCTGGTTTGTAACTGTCACCTTCACACTGTGTCTTCATGTGAAGGGGCGGGGCTGTTTTCTGAGCTTTGTTCATAAACACATCAATCTTAATCCTGGAGGCATCACATGTTTTAACTTCCTGACATAACCCTCCTAATACCATCCCCCTGGGGGTTAAGACTTCTATAGAGGGAATGTGGGCATCACAGGCGTTCTCATCATCTCAGAGCCGATCTTGAGTGTGTTCTCTGACTCTTCCTTCCTGTTTCTTTCTTCTCCATAGATTCTTCTCAGATCTTGGATCATTACTTGACAGAAAACAATGAAAAAAAAAACCCTAAAGATTTAAAGTCAACCTCTTTGGTTCCATGGGCCAATGAATATATCAGCTTTTATCACTTCAAGCAAAATCTCTCTCTCTCTCTCTCTCTCTCTCTCTCTCTCTCTCTCTCTCTCTCTCTCTCTCTCCCCCTCTCTCTCCCACAATTATTATGTTAATGGAAGATTGTGTGTGTGTGTGTGTGTGTGTGTGTGTGTGTGTGTGTGTGTGTGTGCATGTGGGAAATGGAGAATGGGTACCAGAAATACACTGTAGACGTAAGCCCTGCCCAAAAAGGAAATGCAACCAGAAATGCCTGTCGGCCAGGAAAAAGGCACAGAATGAGAAATTCATTTTATATTAAGAGTTTACAGTAACACTTTGTAACTTCCTT
This sequence comes from Acomys russatus, assembly GCF_903995435.1. NCBI lineage: Eukaryota > Metazoa > Chordata > Mammalia > Rodentia > Muridae > Acomys > Acomys russatus. The sequence goes on from NC_067159.1 coordinate 2,705,234, forward strand.
TGGGGATCATCTAATAATGAATACTTTCAAAATGTAGGAAGTGATTCCCAGTCACTAGAAGAAATGTCTTACATGTTATTTTTCTCCGGGATAGAAAGTAGTACAATGAAACCTCCATTGCTCAGAATCTACTGTGATTTGCTTGGGAAATAGTCTCCCATTTGCCCCTGTCCTCACTTCTCATTGATGGACATTAGAGTGCAAATGCTGTGTGATGGGAATAGCACCTGGAAATGTTTTCATTGCTTTGCAAAGTATTTTCCAGACACATTTTAATTAGATTTAAATGTTTATGGTAAACCACTCATTTAATTAGGCTGAAATTCTTAGGAATATAGATGTTTGGGGTAATTTTATATTTTCTAATTTTACTGGAAAGAATAACGTGTTTGTTGCAAAGTTTCTGCAGTTTAGTCTCATTATTCAGGTTGACTATCCTCAGATTCTCGGCAGCAACTTTGAAGGTGTTTGTTTGTTGTTTAAATCAAGAAGTGATAGCAACATTGATGGAGAGAACAGAGTGAATGTGGAGAGTGGAGTCACCATGGCTCACTGCGTGAACGCTGTATGAAAATTATTTCGTCTACTTGCTTCTTTAGGCCCTCAGACTTTCAGGGTGGCTGATTTACAAGGTTACTACTATGATACCTGTAAGTCTGTGTATTCAAGGATTATTGAGTTCTGTGCGTCCCTGTCCCCGTGGGCAGAGCTCCTCAGACTCATGACAAAGAAACCTAAAAAGGGAGAGAGATGTAGATTTCAGCATTGCCCAGAGTGAGCCTGAGAGGAGGATGACTTACAGGGTGCAGCTAAGCAGAGGCACCCAGATCAAAGGCAACAGCCGTCCGCGCAGGAAGCATGCACCGCGGAGGGAAGAAAGAGGAAAGCAGATGTTAAAATCAAAGAAAACTGAAGGACGTTTAGTAAATGGCTCGAAATGAGCCACGTGGGACGCCTTCATAGGAAAAGTCAGGGGGAACCATGACAGGTTTGGGGAGATCAGTTGATTCCTTTTATTTTTCCTCGTCTCTTCCTCTGCTTCGCACTTGTCTAGTGCTTTCCCTGCCCCATAAAGTGCAGCAATTAATTGGCAAAACCACAAGAGGCCCCCGTGTAGATACAGACTTCCGCCACTCCCTGTCCTCCATCAGTCTGGCTGCTGTAGTGGAAACAGATCGTGTCCTAGAAAGGAAAAAGCAAAGCAGCCCTTCATAAAAAAACACATGGTGCTGTAACCCACACGCTTATTGTGACCCAACTTCCCCAGAGCTTAGCGGGCACGTGGGGGTGACACTCTCTTTTGTACTTTCACTGCATCCCTTCCTTGCCTCTGAAGAAGCAGGCAGTACAGGCTAAAGAAACCTGGTTTCTCACCCGCATACTCTGAATCCCAGCTCTCACATTTGCTAGCCATATGACCTTAACCCATTAGTAATAGGCCAGTCTCTGTTTTCATGTGTTGTCTTAGCAGCTGTGCAGGGGGGACAAGAAGCAAGCAGTGACACTCTTGGGAGATGGTGATAGAGCTTGGGGAAGGGATCTGTTCACCGAATGCCTCCTGTCAAATAGGAATGAGGAATGATATTGCTTCTTACCTTGCAGGATCCCTGGATGGATGAAGAGAGTGACAGTGTGGCCTTGGATCTGCTCCAGGGACAGACTGCAGGCTTAAGTCCTATTTCTACCCTCAGCCACTCTTTCATTTTGTGCAAAGAGTTTCATAGCTCCAAGCTTCCGTTTTCCAGCTTGTAAATTGGGAACAATGATAGCACAGGACTTTCTGTGTTTTACAAGGATTTAGATTAGGTTTCACATTTTTCTACTTCATTTATTTATTTATGTAAGTGTAGGCGTATGGGCACATGTGTGCCATAGAACATGTGTAAGAGGTCAGAAGACGACTTGTTTGTGGGAATCAGTTTTCTCTTCTTACCATGTAGGTCCCAGGATGGAACATAGGTTGCCAGAGTTAGTGGCAAATACCCTTACCCACTGAGCCTTCTGTCTCGCCTTAAACTAAATTATACCTCTTTTGCCAAGAACTATTGCCACTATACAGTAAGTGACATAAAAGTGTTCAGTAAAGTTAAAAGAGAAGAGATAATAAATAAAACACCTTTTCAAAGTACCTCACACGTGACTGGAATCTTTGGTGTTAACACAGTAGCTGGTCACAAAAATGATGAGAGAAATTAAAGACAGATGCATGTGAAAAAACGGAAATTAGATGACATGGAAAAGAGGAAATTGAGCAATAACTTCCCATTTTGAGGTATACAAACATTTACACTGGGGAAGAAGACAATAAACATTTTTCTTGTGAAACGAGATAAAGCAAGTTCCCACTTGCCTTGGAGGCCATGGGGCTTGGTTAGAAGTGGAGCCACAGAATAGAAGTTGAGACTGATATCACATTTCAGTCCATTCCATGACTTTACAACGTGGGCAGCTATAAAGACACTACAGTTCTGTCTACAAACTTTTCTCTTCTCTTCCCTCTGAGGTGAGTCATGGTGGACACATATTATGACTGGGATGTAGGAAGGCGAGGCAAAGGACAGGAAATGATGTCTGTGATGTCTAGCAGTGTAACTCACACATACTGCTCGGAGAAACATAAAAGGGCACAAACTGTGAAGCAGCCATTTGGATTATCATAAAATTAAACGTTTCCTATAACCCACTAATTATGCTGTCAGGCACTTATCCTCAAGAAATGCAAACATGTGAATAAAAAAAATGCCTGTGCAGGAATGCTTATAGAAACTTTACTCACAGTGGATAAAAACTGGCAGCCATTCAAGTGTCTGATAGATGAATGGATGTATCCGATTGTGTTATTGTATAGTCATGGAACAGAACATTTCTGAACAGTAAAAACGAATGAACTGTGTATGCAGACAACAGCATTGATGAATGACAGAAAACATCACATGAAAGAAAACAGTATAGTATAGCATAAAGCAAAATGGTATGCATTCACGTTAAACTCAAGAAGAATCGACAATTTACAGTGATAAAAATCAGAATAATGACTACCTATTCAACGGAAGTGAGAGCAATGAGTAGGAGATGGAAAAGCTGGTTTTCATGATTAAGGTTTAGGCATTTGCTAAAACTCATCAAAGTGTGCTTCCAAAATTTATGCATGTAGAATTTTACCTCAATTAAAAGTAACAAAACGCCTAAAATCCTTCAGTCGCTTATCATCTCACATAGAAAAAAATTAAATTTACATGGCTTCTAAGGCCTTGTGTGATCCAGGCTTTCACCTTGCTGCCTTCTCCTTCACTTCATCTCCTTGCCATCTTGCCTCCTTGCTCCCACCTCAAAAGTGTCCTATTGGTTCTTTGTGGGCATGCTGCAGACTTGTGATTGGTTCTTTGTGGGCATGCTGCAGACTTGTGATTGGTTCTTTGTGGGCATGCTGTAGACTTGTGATTGGTTCTTTGTGGGCATGCTGCAGACTTGTGATCTTACAGGGTTCCTTTTTCTGCTCAGTCCTTTCTACATCTCATCCCACAGGTGGCTTTCTTGTTTATTGTCAGAAAACGTGCTCTCTTACCTTCTTCAACGTGAACTTCTCCGTACTTCAAAATGGTAAGCTATTGTTCAATAATGCTCTTTTTAGTTTCTTCCTACCTGCATCTGTTTTTAATTCCTTTAATTGTTTTGTGTGTGTGTGTGTGTGTGTGTGTGTGTGTGTGTGTGGGTCTTATTAGCAGTACCTCTACACAGACTAGTTATTCAGTTTAATCAATAGCTTTCGCTTTCAGAATAGACTTTTTGACTGTAAAATTACTGAGTGCCTCTATGCATTTATGTTTATGGAAGTTAGTGCGAATCACTTCTCATGGTTTGTATTTATGCTCTTTCCAAGAATGAACCCACAAGTGTTCTCCAGGCACATGTGCTCCACATGTGCATATGTGGAAATGTTATGTAGTTGAGTAAACACAGCTGAGCCTATTAAATTGTAGGAACACACACACACACACACACACACACACACACACACACACACACACACACACCTTATATACCAGAAGCATTCTGATAAATCCATCAGGGTGTTTATTTGATTGGGGTATAGTGTGGTCACTCAAGTACATCTTTGCTTAGTTTGTTAGGCTCTTGTATTGTTGGGTGACATAAATACTCTACTCTGATCTGTACTGGTCCTGCTACAGCTCTATTTGTCCGCCCTTTCTGGTATCAGGCATAAAAATAACCACACCTGCCTTATGTGAATTGGATAGGATAAGAAACAGTGATCAAAACGCAAGGCACTGTTTTATAATTTTGAGAATGCTACTCTATGTAAAACCATTTAATGACTTGGGTATTTGGGTTATAATTTTATTATTTTTCTTTTTTGTTTCCTAGTTACTTCTGTATAAAAGAGACAATGCTGTATTAATTTGCTACATCTTAATTGTGAGTAAGAAGCATGTCACTTGGCGTATAGTTATTAACCCATTTTTAAATAGTCATGGTAAGTGAGTGGACTCTACTTGACCCACAGTAATAGTTAGGGAAAGGTTAGGCAGTAGGCTACACAGAAAGATTTTGTTTTTACCATTGTGGCAAACTTGTTCTTGTTGCCCATGGTACCCTACACCATGTTCAATCCAATGTCAACAACAATCTTTATTTTTCATCTATGTCTGATCATCTTATTCCCACCCTGATGCCCAGTCTCCTGAGCCCCACACGCCATCATCCCTCAGCCTTTTGGGTAAGATCAGGTGCAGTATCTGTTCATACCAGTTCCATCATATTTGGGACATCCTCTACCCAAATATCACACTCAGGCTTACATATCACAATCATTTTTTCTCTCATAAAGCAAATCAGATAAAGTCAGCTTTTTATTGAAACCTGGCAATGACCTCCCAGCTTTCTAGAATTCAACCTAGAGGTCACATGATCTTTGAGACTTTACATTTCTTTTATGTACTGCTTTTTTCTTATCTAGCTCCCCCTTTCTCCTTACCCTATTCTTCTCCTAGTGCTCAAGACTTCTGATCCCCATGATTGTTGGCCATCCTCTGGCTGGCTGATTTTACAGCCTCTGCCCCCTCAGCCTCTGCTTACTTCATTCAATGGTAAGCTATCACTCCTGTGGCTACTCTCTCTAAAACATTTTCCCCTCAAGCTCATCCCTTTATTTTCACTTCTAGCTGTTTCCTTAAATATCTTGGTGTTTATTTATCAGTCATTATTTCCTGTTAGAATGTAAACCCTCAGATCAGTGGAACTTGGCCATATTTCTTTGCTGTAGTTTCCCAGGATAATGTGTCAAAGAATATTTTAGGCTTTCATAAATATCTGCTGTGTAAGTCTACCAAACATTTGCTATCATGAAATATTATTTAAATGATCTTTTAGCTCCTTAAGCCTTAGGCTCTCACAATACCACCAAGTATGAAATGCTTGTTCTTGGAAAGAAGACAATGTGCTCAAATGGACTCAAATTTTCCTGGAAGAAGAGAAAAGACTCGCCTGCACTTTGGTGTTACCATTAGGACAAACTGAGGGTCATTGACAGGGGCCGAGGGGTGGGGACAAAGGACCTAGTACCTAAGTGCATAAAGAGCAAAGAGAGATTCTGACACTGGGCTTTTAAGAAAAAGCTAGTCTGTGATTGCAGCTAGCAGTTTTCTCCCAGAATTCTTACATAACTGCTGTGCTTGAGGGGGAATATCTGAACATAGGTGAATTAAGTAGCTATAATCTGTGAGTGTCAAGCATGCTGTGTGGCCTGCCAAAACGAGAGTCAGCCACAGACAGGAACTCACCAGATGACAAAGCAGAAGGCAAGACAATGGAAACTGAAGAAAGCAAAATGTTCAAGTCCTTGATAATTGGGAAAGGGACTGATTCCTTTGGAATAAATAAGCACCAACATTTCTTGGAAAGTTTGTGTGGAAAACCTTAAGTGACTGTTAAATGGATGTGTTTTTATCTTTGCTTTCATTCTCCAAAAATACTATATCCAGAGATAAATCTCAAATGCAAGAATAAGCTTTATCTACCAGAAAATTAGAAGTCTCTGTCTCCCTTCCATGTCCTATTGTTTCATTATTTTGATCTCTAAATCAACTAAATCCTTTTGAAGGCCAGCAGCACAGAAGCACAACACTTGATAATTCAAGTAACATTTATTGAGTTTTTTTCCCTGAGTCAAACAGGAAGTCATCAGCAGAGAGAAATACCTGATTTTGGGCCTCAAAAAAACAACTTGAATTGAATGTTTTTTTCAATCTTTTGTATGAATGTACATCTTTATTACAAACAGAAACTTCCACTAGCCATGAACCATTTTATTATGTCACCAACAAAAACCACTTAGAGATGTATAATGCCTCTTCCATCAATGCAGAATAACAGCTGACACAATAGGAACACTGTATATTGTTGGCAATAAATCTTGAAGTCTTGATTTAATAATTTCAGAGGTGTGAAGAAAAATGGGTTTCATATAGTTCTTAATGTGGAGACCCAGAGTTAATGGCTCATTAAGATGGGGAATGTCAGCCTGCTAGGGTCAGACTATCCTGAATGAAAGGCCTCCTTAGAAACAGTATGGTTATGTCTGCATCGCAACAGAAGAGGCCATTGAATAGCGCGTTCGAAACTCAGACCATCTTGTTGCAAGATTGGGGGTCAGCAGGTGGCATCTGATAATTCATGTGACCCTTTAGACCTCCTGAATACCTAGACTGTCTAAAGCATAAGTCTCTGTTGTTAGGTGGTTGCAATCTAACTGAGTAAAGCAAAGGTATACCACACAGTATGCAATGATAAATGTAAGTACAAGAATTTGCATCAGTACAAAGGAAAGCTAAATAAAGCCACATTTGATCATGAGTTTTGGAAAGACATATGTCCAGATTATTAAACAAGATTGTGGCACTATGTCTGAAAGATAGAGTGGAAAGGCATCCAGTATATTTTAGGAAAAAAGAAATCAGGTTATTGGCGGAGAGTAACAAGCTTCCTAGCTTCATCAGCTACACCCCTTGAGGTAGCCAGTCTTTCCATTCCAATCCTGCTTTAAGTCTTCCTTCCAAAATCTGTCTCTGCTTCTAGTGTAATGTCGCCTTGATATTTATTGGTTTTAATAAGCTTCATTGAGTAATTATCTCAGTTAAGTACTCTTCTCAAGGTCCCTCCCCTTTGGAATTACCAATGAAATGACTAGCAGCAGTCATCAGTAACGCAGCAATCAGTGGATCATTTAAATGGATCCTAAATGCAGAAATCAAGGGGAAATTTGTTCAGGTGACTTTTTTTTTTTAAAGAAAGCAATCAGAAGATTAGCTAACGTGAGTGGGGGTTTGTGCCAGGATCTGGAATTGCCCTTTAACACCACAAACTTACCCAGTCACTTGTTAATTTAATTTAATTTTTTTTTTTGAACACAGTGCACTTTATACCAAAGCAGGGTTGAGTCCCAAAGGCTTCCAAAGTATGTCATCTGTTCAGTGGTATTTTATGAAGCAGGTGAATTGAGCCTGTAAGACAAGGAAGGCAACAGGGGTTTGTGCTTATCTAGATACACTGGTGTAAAAATGAGGACAAGGTGCTTTTCAAAATAAACTAGCTGTTTAGCTGACACCAGTAAAATGATTGGGAGTGGAGCCCGACTGAAGGCGCAGTGGTGAACAGTACTTACTACTCATGCGTATTACCCGTGTGCTGATTCCAGCACCTCCAGGCTTACGACCACCTTTAACTTCAGTTTTAGGAAGTCCAATGCCACCTTCTGGCCTCTGCAGGCACCATAGATACACGAGGTGCATATACATGCACCAAGGACACTCACACACAAACATAAATAGAAATAAATAAAATTTTAAAAGAATTTAAAAAAAACCATACAGCAAGTAGACAGGTATAGTCCTATGCCTAAACGTTCTAGTAATGCTTATTGAGTTTTTCAATACCAAAGTTAAATTGAATATTACAGACCTGCCTGACAGAGAAGTACTGGATAAAAGAAGGGCTTAATGAAGTATTCAGCTTCATCCGTTCTCAACTACTAATGTCTCTATGAATTGTGTTCTTGTTGTGTAGACTTTGATTCCGATCATAAGCTAGAACCTGAGATACTGTTCTCAAGGCATTCAGTTATGCCTTGGCCCATGACTCTTATGTTCAGTGACAAGAATGTTCCCAAAAGCAATGATGATGACAGAGAAAAGGAGCACACCCCACAGTCCCTAAAGTCTCTTCGTCTCCTCTATTTCTCTTTGCAGACTATCTTTGGAAAGTGCCCCTCTTTGAAGTCTATTCTTCCAATGTTTTAACTATGAATAGTTATGGGAAGCAAATGATGAAAAGATTGTGAGATTTAATGACTTGAAAATGTGCTACACAGATAATCCTTTTTATTTTATTAGAAGTGTTGTGAATAACACGGAGAGACAATTGGAAAGGAAGAGAGGACTTCATGAATTCAGTACGACTTTCCTGGAAAAGTAATGCAAATGGATCCTCTGAGATGAAAGCCTTCACAAAGTGCTTATTAAGGCCCACAGATATAAGCATGTGTGTCTAAGCACTTAACCACACAGCCGGATTTCATGGTTTACAACGGGACTTTCTTTCATTGCTCTATATTAATTGTTATTTACAAGGTCGTTCTATAAATGAGATGTTCTTTTCTAGCAAAGCCTCACAACCTGTATTTTATGGGAAACACACACACACACACACACACACACACACACACACACAAGAGGTAGGCAATTGATGATTTATAAATCAGGAAGTAACAGCTAATCAACTTCTATGATGTCCCAAGCCATAGAGGGAAGTTTTGTGTCACCTTTGATTGTCAGTCCTGTTTCTGTTAATGGAGACACACTTGAATTAGGTGGGATATGTGCAGTCTTGAAGGTGCTATATGAAGGTTCTCTTGGCATGAGTGGAAAGCCGTGGGCAGACTGTCACTATGTTCTATCTTCCAACCTTTTAAGCAGCCTGTGGCATTCACTATAAGAGGAGGAGCTGAGTCTACTCCTCCATACTGATGCCCACCAAATATGACATGACACAGCCATTCATACATTCAATTTTTAATTTACTGACTAGATATTGAATCTGATGTAATGTGAAAGGCTTGAAACTGGCTTCAAAACAGCGCTGTATTTAAAGATTCAAGGGATCTTTAGGATTAAAGATTAATAGGATCAGAAATAGTAGTGAGAGAGGAAGCTCACCTTATCAAATCTTTCCACTCACAATATTTGTAATCAACCCCTATAGTCTTTATCAGATGCATTTTTCTAAGAATTTTTTATTTCCATCCTAAAAGGTGTTGCCATTTTCCTAAGAATTATTTTGTATCTATCCTGCTGCATGGGTTTAAGCCTGATGCATGTGCAGTTACTTTATTTCATGCACCAGTTTGCCTGGATATATGATTTACCTGTCCTTGCTATATGGTGGAGAACTGAAATAATGATTTCCTTATATAATTGTTTGTTGACTAAGTAGTTGATGTAGAACTGACCTGCCAATGAATACATGGAGCTAGCAGAGGCATAGGCGCTCCTACATGTCAAAGACAGAGACACCGGGAGAGAGACTAGAACTCACTATTATTTAAATCTAGCATCAAAAAAGTCATGGTGTTACAGAATTCAGAATAGCATGAGATTTGGATTACATTCTAAAGGAAGCTTAAATTTTACTTGCTGAAATCTTCAGGCAGGTAAATTCATCTATACATCAAGTCAAGAATTCATATTTACAGTAGAAAATGTTTGCCACTCCCAAGTCATGTATCTCTGGACATATGCTTTTCTCTTAAACAGAAATATTAATAACAACAACAACAACAATAATAATAAAAATATCACATGTGCACATATACTCCCTTAGAGAGTCTGCACATGTGCAGGTAACTAGTTGCTTATCAGTAGACTTTGGGATAGACAGTGAGTAATAGAATGTCAACTATTTCCATGTCTAACCCCTGCCCCACTGAAACTGGTGTGCCCTTGGTCGCTGGACGTACACAGGGCATCTCTTAGGGTTGAGCTGCATCCTGGTTACAGCAGTTAGCTTCTGCATCCCCTCTTCAGTTCCTCCCTGTGATCTGCACCCCTCCTTTTCTTCCTGCCTCCTGCTCAGTTGTCTCTTTCTTCGCTAGCCTTGTTCGTTCATGTTGTTTCACTATATTTTCTTCTCCTGATCTCAGTTTGTATACCCCGTCCCTATGGGTACCCTCATCTCATCTCAAGGTTCATGTGCCACTTACTCTCCCTTCATATGCAATTGTATCCCAAGATTTAGTCAATACTGCATTTGAGAAAAACCCAATGTCAAAAATCTTTCAAAGAAAAAATATATGCATGTGTAATTTTATGTCTGGAAAACACACACATTCTTCTAGCCAGCTATAAAAATACACTCAGACTTGTTTGAAGGCCTGCCTATTCCTTCACATAGCTTCTCTTTCCTTTTCCCTTCCTGAGATTTTCTCTGAGATTTGCCTCTACTCTACTCTGGAAATAGCTGACAATGACTTCTTTCTGGCCAGAAGAAGTTGTCATCAAATTTCTTACTAATTTTTCACCATTCAGAAAGAGTTTATGTTTTGCCAAAGAATTCACCTTGGGGCCCTTTCAAATAACCAACTCACCAGGGAAATTTAGTATCTGATTGAGCTAATCAAAATTAGATTTACTCACATTTGGAAAACATATCTGCAGTTTTGCCTCACTGCATATAGCTCATGTATCCTTGAAATATGTGCAAATCAGATCTTTGTAAGTTGATTGATGGTTCCAATGTATTAATCAATTTGTTAAGAAAAACAAAAATACTTCTATAGTCAATAATAAGTGTTGAATATATTAATTGTGTAAATTTGGATTTTATGCATTAAATATACTTATTTTGAAGGTATGTTTATGAGTATACCTATACAAGACATAGGGATGGCAAGATCAACCCTAGAGTATGGCAAATAGGGCATACTACCAGGACTCTGGGCTCCTGTTATCAGCACAGTTCAAATTTTGTTGTTTTTTTTTTTTTTTTGTAGGATAGACTGTAGGTCATAAAAGCAATGTGTGTTCCATAATACCTGAAGATTTACTCCCTACAATTAAATGTCTCTTGATTTTGCTTTATATGTGTATGTGTGTGTGTGTGTGTGTGTGTGTGAGAGAGAGAGAGAGAGAGAGAGAGAGAGAGAGAGAGAGAGAGAGAGAGAGAGAGAGAGACAGAGACAGAGACAGAGACAGAGACAGAGACAGACAGACAGACAGAGACAGAGAGACAGAGACAGAGACAGAGGAAGAGAGAGTAGGAGGAGACAGATAGATAGAATGGAAGAAAGAGGAAAGAGTGGGATGTAATGACTGTCAGTTTTGTTTTCTCTCCGTTAATGTACGTTAGTTCAAGTGTTTAATTTGAGGCCAATTGGGCACTGACCTTGTCAGAGACTGTAACTACTGTACCAGCTTCTTCACCCCCGTCTGGTTGCTGGAATAGCACAAATCAGCTTGTCCCAGGCCAGGGGGCCACACACTCCTGGTCTGTGGACATAGGAGTTTCTCATGTGGAATCATAATGAGGGAGGCACGAGTCTGAGGGGTACTTACTGCATCAGCACCGGCAAACTCAGAGCCACCCTCCAGTAAGATCATCTCTAACCATCTCCCACACCACACACTCACACGAGCCAACAGATAGGAACAACAGCCCCTGTGTTGATGACTTGGCAATGGTATAAAGTCAGACACCAGGAAGCAACAAGATATTTCCCTCAGGAAGACCTTGGCTTGGGGTGTCCCTCCCTTTCCTATGTCAACAAAGCCTTCGTCTCCTAACTGGAAAACCACAGAATAAGCCAAATTCCTTCTTTTCCACCTTCCCCTCTGGATGGAAGGGGCTCTATTAGACAGAATTTATATAGTCAGGTTGTGTTGACTTTACTCTCATTAATGGCTCCAATTCATAAAAAGCGCTGGGAGAAAAAATTAACTATCTGAAAAATAAGCAAATACATGAGCTCTAGTTCATAGTCCAGAAATGCAGAACAAACAAAAAAACTCTGAGAAGGAGTGACCAATTATGGTTCACCTCATACATGGAACTGTGACTACTCTCTGCATGGCAGCTACATAGATGCCTAAAGCCTGTGTGGAAAATGGTAAACAGCCCCATAGCTGATGGAAATGAATACTTACTTATGCAATAATGAGAACTCTGAAATGATACCAAATAGGCTGACCAAACTTTTAAGTAGCACGAAACATTCTTCATTTATATTTTTATGGCATAAAAGCTAAATTAATAAGCAAGTATCATATATCCCATACTGTGTTTTATTAAATATCTATATACACAGCTGAACTGACAGTATACCTATGCATGGCGGGGGCAGTTTCAGCCTATTTTGAAGCACCAGAGATACTCTCAGATAATATTGAAGCCTAATTTTTAACCCAGCCAAACACAATGCCATCATCCCAGCCCTGTGGTTCCCAGACACCTTTACCACTGAGCTATATCACTGTCTCAACTTCCTTCTGATAACCCATATCTTCCATTTGAACCCATTTCCTTTGTGAAACTTCATTTTATAACATCCAGTCATTATTTTTTCCCCTCATTTGATTTCCCAGACCATAATTATCTTCATCATTCCACCAACACAACATCTTATATGGACTACTACTATTTTTTCTTGATAGCACAGACAGAACTACCCCAAAATTTATTCTAAACTCTGTAAGACACAATTAAGGCCTTCCTTTTCTCGGGACTTTCTCATCATCATTACCTGTATCAGGTAGGTGCTGAAGGGGCTGATGACAGGAATGAGAAGGGAACAAAGAGAGAGAGAGAGAGAGAGAGAGAGAGAGAGAGAGAGAGAGAGAGAGAGAGAGAGAGAGAGAGTTGTACGTTGAGGTTGTTTAAGTCATTACCCTTCAGGGGCTGAGGACAAGTCTCCCCTGGCAGGGAATAGCATGCACAAGAGGCCATAGGTTTGATTCCTGGCCCTGAGCTCAACCCACAGCACCAAAAATTGAGTCACAATCTTTGGAGTAGGTAAAAAAAGAATAAGAAACTCCTCAGTAATTTTGTTAAAGATGGTAAAATAATAGAGAGGGGTGAGTTTCCATTTGGTACGTAAAAGAATTGTAGACAGATTCACAGTTAATAAAGTGACGACTGACAAGGTATAATGGATAATCCTTTCTATATTTAAGTTTATTTATTTTTAAATAAAAATACATTTTTCATACAGTATATTCTTATCACGATTTCCCCTTCCTCAGCTCCACGCAGCCCCTCTGGTCCTGTGTCCAAAGTGCATAGTGTCTAGTGTCTTCAGCAATAAGGACTTCCCTTCCCTTCCCAGTTGTGTTTCCATATTTTTATTCCATTAATAGATTAATCCATTCATTATGTTAGAACTCTGGCATTTTAATTTCTCTAGAGACCCCTCTAGGTGGAAATCAAGGTAACAGCAATTGTATATAATGTTTTAAGAGTCTCTTGAATAACCCTGACCAACAACTCAAAAGACTTCTCAATCCTAGTGTTGGAGTTTTTGTTAGATAGTCTGTGGTTCTTGGAGGTGGGGGCATTGCCATCCCAAAGTGGATGTTATGTATTTGTGTGCTATATTAGTTTTAGGTAGATAAACAATAGGATGATTCCTTATGCATTTTTAGACATCCCTTACAATTATTTTCTGACTTTAAGAATCTTTTTATAACCCAGTGTCACAAGCATTGCTTTGTGTTCCAAATGCTTTATAGTTTCTGTAAAGGAATTTTAATCCAGCAGCACGGATGCTCTGATCACATCCAAAGTCTCTCTCTCACTCACTCACTTTCACACAAATGCATGGACCACATATACAAAAGGGATACAGAGAGAAGGAGAACAAAACCAGTGACCATAAATGTTTACGTCGGCTTCCAGATTCTCTTCTCTGTTCCACTCATTCATGTATTCATTTTTAACAAGTACTTGTGGTCTTGACTAATGAAGACTTCTAAGTACTGACAGCAGATAATCGGTCATGCTCTAATCTTTTTAGAAGACATGTTTGCTGTGTTTAGTCTTTATCATTTCCTTTTACATTTTAGGAATAGCTCATCTTTTACTATACAAAACTGCTCATATTTGTCTGGAATTTCTAGGAACTATCAAGGCAGTTTATGAATTACCATCTTAATAATATGGAGTTTTCCAAACCATGAATGTGAAATATTTACTTACTTAGGTTTTCATCTTTCTCAACAATGACTAGTACTTTTTCACAGATCTTTTATTTCTGCTGTTAAAACTATTTTAAATGTTTTAATTTACTGTTGTCGCCGTCTATAAATTGTGTCTTTAATTTCATTTTGCTGTTCTGTGTAGTATTTAAGAATACACTTTGTTTTCTTCTTTCCCTTGTATCTCCTGACCCTTTAAACTTTACCTATTAGTTCTAATACCTCTGCTTCTTGTTCCATGCATTTGCTAATGTAGAACATCACGTACTAGAGGACAAAATAGTTACTTCCTTTTTCCCAAAACTGATGTGTTTTACTTCTCTTTGTCATCAAACTAGAGTCTAAACTGATAAACAGAAAGGGTGGTAAGAGTAAAAGCCACCCTGGCTCATAGCTTTAGATGAAAACCATTCATGTATTTACTGTTAAACAGGACGCTAGCAGGAAGGCATCTTCACATCATTATCTTCCTGTACTAAGAACTCCTATCACGCCTGAGGTTTGGGTTTTGCCAAATGCTTTCCTTGTCTATGGAGATGATCGTGCATCTGTCTTTTATTAATACGGTAAACTACATTGATTTTTCAAATATTTACCAATATCTTCATACTTGGATGAGTGTACTTTTGCATGTTATGTAATTATTGTTATATTTGACTTAATTTTTTATTAAACAGGTTTGCATCTTTGCTCCTGATTTTTACTTGTGATGTACTTGGCTTTGAGTGATACTGGACTTACAACATGAATTTGAAAATGTTCCTCTTCAATTATGTGAACAAAGTTGCATAGGATGGGCATACTTCTTTGACATTTTCTTTGAAAAAGTCTCTTGAGGCTGAAGATGTGCTCAGCATTTCACCATCACTTGATACCTTTCCAGAGAATTAGATAGAGTTTGGTACCTCTCACCTATATCAGGCAGCTTACAACTGCAATGAATTCCACATCCAATGCCTCGGATACTGAGTGAGTTCAGCCTCTACCTAACCCAGCTAGACTCTGAGCTGAGACTACAGCTCAATGGGGGAACATTTATCTAGGATGTAATGATGCATTCCCTACTCCACAAAACAAAACCAAAAGTATTTTCAGTATGCCATTTTAATTTATTTGCATTCCATAATTTCTTACAAAAGGAAGAATATAACAACTTGGGTTCTTATTGTCTTCCTTCTCCTCCTTTGCCTTCTCATCATCATCATCATCATAATCATGATTGCTGTGAGAATAGATTCTAGTCATGAAATTTGCCTGATCTATAGAGCTTATCACACCTATAGTGTGTGGTGTTGAAGCTTCTGCTGATTTTTAATTATTTTAAAATTTAGCTCTTATTTGAATATAAATATCTAGAGAAAAATTCAAGTCATGATGTGTGACGAGTTTTTCACTCTAAGGAAACACATGGAACAAGCATTAAACTAAAAGAGCAGTGTTAGCAGCATCCAGGAAGTTATTTTGTGGTCCCCTCTGAAAGTCTCCATTTCCCCACGACTCCACATAGAATGGATTTTTTTCCTGATTTATGTAAATGAAGTAGCATGGTTGTGTACCTGTTTCTGCATTGCCTCTTTTCTGAACGTCTTACTGGATCTGTAGATTCATGTGTAGAACTACACAGAGCAGCAGACCAGTCTCTCTCTCTGCGGGGATGACACTTTGTTCACCATGGTGTCAATGAGCAGGAAGGTAGTCTGATGACTGCAACACAAATCTGTTGTAAATATACAGTGAATGCAATGCAAAAAATTCAATAGCAGGATGAGAGAACGTGCATATACCTAATTTTAGTACAAGCTTCCTGGACTCTGTAAGGTGGTTATACTGATTAATATTTCCACCACAGAGTTTTAATCATTCTGCTTTCTCTTCAGTGCTTGCCATCTTTCTGTTTTGAAATATTTTTGTCATCATAAAATAGGTTCGTTATGATATCATAATACATTCATATAAAATACACATGCACTTTGACCATACCCATCCATCACCTTTCTTTTCTCCCTCCCATTCTGCTTACTCTTCCAAACTAGTCCCCCTTTAGTTTCCATGACTTGTGTATATGAGTGTGTCAGACTCAAAGAGTTTTGTTGAAGATTCCTTAAATGTGTATTCGAGGCACAGTAATAGAACACACTTAATGCAAATGTGGAAGGGGGAATACTGAGCATAAGGTCTAAGCATGGAAGGAATACAATGAAGATGAGGGAGAGTGGAGAACGGAGGAGGCTCAACAAAATTTAATGTATGGAAAAGCTATAATGAAGCCTGGTACTCGATAAACTAATTAAAACAAAGAATAAAGTTAGGGAATTTGAATCCCTGTGTGGGTGAATAAAGCTGCCCCAGAATCCATATGTTACTAAATAAAAATCTTAGCACCAGGAGTGGACTAACCTTCTATGAGTTACTGGGCTACAAGGACCTCCAAAACATTACTGGCAATTTCTACTGCACTTAGTTTATTCTCATAACTGCTTGCTGTGCTCTGGCTCCTATGAAGTCTTTTATCAAGCATCAGTGATTATGGTCTTCCAGCATATGGCTGCATAACCAGTATTGACTCTTTGCCTAACTATAATGGCGTCACTTTTATTAAAAGTTGTGGTTATGTTTCTCACATCTATGTCTTTTGTATCATTTATTCTGGATTTTTTGGACTTTCTGAGTTCACTTATGATGATAACTCATGAATGGCATATGAGTCAATAACTTTATATTATTCCTCTTCCCTGAGTGGATATTCACTTTCTTCTTATGAACTTGCCCTTTCACTCTTGTCTTCCCTGTTTCTTGTGAGATGTTTGCCTTAGTTTGTCCTAGAGTCAGTACCACCTGCCTCGCTGTTTGTCCTATAGTTGCCATCATCTATCTCGCTGTTTGTCCTAAAGTCTGTACCATCTGCATCACTAACTTTAGTGAACTGAGATCCAGTAGATCAGGAAAACTTCTTTGTGTGCTTTTGTTTTGCAAATGTGTGAGGTTATCCTTTCTGAAACTTAAAGAACCAGAACTAGGGTCTATCTAAAAAAGGACTGGGATAGATGCAGGAAGATTTACCAAGAGTGTGTGGTCTTGAATGCCTGGTTGGACCTGTGCATAGAGCCTGAGAGGATGACAAAAGTGTTATCTAAACAAGACCTGGCTTCTCTCCATGGAGGAAGGAGCTCAGCTCCGCAGCGCCAGCTCGTCCTCTGATCCCCTACACATGCACTTCATTGTGCTAAGCTGTAGAACTGCGTGGTAGTGATTTATGAGGCCTGTGTTTCTTCCCTGATCCACGCTGCCACATTGCTGGAGGTTTGCTTTTATGTCCACGTCAGGGGCAACTGGCAACCAGCTGTTGGAAACTGGTTTAAGAAAATAATAAAAGTAAAAATACCCATGGACTATCCTGTCATTGAAGGTTTCTGGTACCTGCCATCAGCTTTGGAATAAATAAGAGACGTTTTGCCTCTTGGAATGAGATTTCTTTATGACAAATAGATTTATATTGTGCTGGAATGATTGCTAGGTACCAAGAGGCCTCACATAAGGGCTAAGTTAACAATTGAGATCTTTAGAATAATAACTCATATGGCTCCACCTCCTTTAGTCTTAAAGGGTTCCTAACTACTTTATATGTATGAAACCCCAAAAGCACTGGTTTCTCTATACTTTCCTCTTTCTGGGGTGGAATTTAATATCTGGGAAACTAGAGTGACAATACAAGTTCTCTGCCCACTAAGACATTATAATAAGGCAGTAGCCAATAAAAAAGAAAAGGACCCATTGTTTGGGGGCATGGCACCTTCACATTGATGGGCCTTGAAACACATACAGAAAAAGAAAAAACATTCTCTTCGGGAGCCACTGATTCTTTGAATTTCTGTATACAGGACCTTCGTGGATATTTTATGAACTGTTTTGCACACACTCCCAACTACCTCAGAACATTTACTCATCTGTTCATAAATTACTTGTTGCATAATTTCAAGAAAGACTTGAGATGCCTTGCAATGAAATGCATGTACGACCAGATAATTAACATTTAAACAGAAAGTAAAAATACGTCGACTAAGGGGGAAGTCAACATATAGAAAGTATTGGGCAGCCTTTGTTAGTTGAGCCAGTTAGTTAGTGCTACTGCATGTAAATACGTGTTTTGATAGGGCTATCCTGTAACCAAACAAATAAAGTAACTCTGGGTGGGGAAAACGAATTGTTTTTAACTTCAAAATTCCCTAGAATTTGCTTAGAAGCACTGTACACTTACTCATGGAGGGATATAGCTGCCTGCTTTACTCGTGTCACTCTGCAGAATGTTTGTGAAGAAGGCACACACTCTCTTTTCCTTCCCAGGTGAGAATGACACTTACGTTTTTATTTTCTTATTTGCTGTAGAGAAGTTTGTACAAATATTTACTGGTTAATCACCAGCAGATCTACTGAAAGGCCATGGTCTAAGCTGTCAGTCTGATTCAACCTGCAGCCTGGATTCTGCAAGAGTCACCACCCTGGGATCCTGCAGCTCTCTCTCCATGTGGCGCTCTTGCTGAGGGTCTACATGTCAAAGCTGTCTTCATGTG
Source organism: Acomys russatus (assembly GCF_903995435.1). Classification (NCBI taxonomy): domain Eukaryota; kingdom Metazoa; phylum Chordata; class Mammalia; order Rodentia; family Muridae; genus Acomys; species Acomys russatus. The sequence goes on from NC_067159.1 coordinate 2,724,060, forward strand.
CCCCACCACCAATTTTCAGGAGCACAAGTTCTTATCTCCACATTTCCCTGGGGAATTGTCCTCTTGGTGCTTTCGAGTAGTCTCAGCCTTGTAGCTCTCAGGAGTCAGTGGTCAGCATCAAGGAAGAAGGTTTTGTTGCCTGCCATGGGCCTATGAAGAGTTTTCCTCGGAGGCCAGCCCCCATCCAATATTTGTCATGTCATGCCATCCCTGCACTTAGTAGGTTATTAACCATTTCAGTCTTCTATGTCACCTGTTGAAATGAGAACGCAAGGTCTCTGGGCCTCTGCAGCCCTTTCCCTTACATTAACCTAAATCACACCAGATGTGGGTCTTTAGTGTCTAGGAAAACTAATTGATGTCACCAGTCACAATACTTCTATTGTTATATTTAAAAGAATACAAATAAACAGTGTGGTGGCTTTTCCCCCTCCTTCCTTTTTCCTGTAGCTGAAAGAGTCAAAGGTTATGCAATTAATGGCATTCAGAAAGTGTGATGAAAAATTCGTGCACAGTGGGGAAAAAAAAAAAAAGAAGATCAAGAAAAGAAAGGAAAGAGGAGGATCCCATGTTGTGGGGAAGAGGGAAGGGAGCCTCTCAGGGACCAGCAGTAACCCTGATGGAAAGCCGCTGTGTGTAAGACATTATTATTTGTTATGTGAGTGTAGGGAGATGGCAGCCGAGCTGAGCAATACACCTGCTGGGCTCCAAGAAGCCAAAAACAGCTGCATGCATTGATTTAGAAGCTTGCTACTTGGGGCTCCAGGAACGAATCAAGCGACAGCTCATAAAAAAAGAGGGTTTTATGATCCCCCCTCTCTCTGTAAGCAAACAGCCACATCATATGTTTTCCTAACGCGGTCATAACTCAAAATTAAATCCCAGCCCAAGGTGTCAGCCTGGTGCCATGTCAGGACTGTAATGGCTTGTTTTAGAAGTTACCATGGAGATGGTGGAGGAAGAATGGGGGTAGGTTAGGGAGGTGGCAAGGACCACAAGGTGCTCTTCCCCTTGGCATGGCTTGGGCACGTAGGAACAATTAGGTGTTTTGTTTTAGAGAGGTAAGCAAAGCAGACAGTGTTTAGCTAGCGGTTTCATGTCAGTCACATCCTCTATCTTACTCTGTTCAGGCACCAAGGGCTATTTCACTAGAGAGCTGCTCCTGGCAGAGTGGGGAAGGGTGAGATGCAGGGAGATTGCTCACAAGACAGGACTTTGCAAAGCTCTCACTGCAAAGTTGTTCACTCACTTCTTGGAACGGAGTGGAGTCAAAGTACTTCTGCTAAATACTGAGGGGAAGTGGGTGCTAAAACAGCAGGTCCAACCATTCCACAGCTGCAGACTAGATAGGCAAACTGAAATGCTGTGGACCACAGGAATGTTGGACAAAATCTCCACGCAGTACTTGCATGGCTGGTGAACACAGGCAGGTAGCTGCTCTGTAGGCCTTGGCATCACGAAGGTTTTCATTCATTTTGAAAACAGTTACAGAGCATTAGAGAGATTGAAAACTGAGTGATCATAAGTATACAAACGATGAAAGGGTGCTGGGAGTCATGCATTGCACACCTCTTTGCTGATAGTTCTATATCAGCTTGGCCATTCTTTCAAGGCTCACAATGCCATGCCTCTGTATAATGCCTAGGTTCTGTCATCTAGCCTCTTACATTGGCATTTTTACCCATGGCAAAATAACTCATCAACCTGCTTTCTGCTACCATGTCTTTAACCATATCACACCCCTACGTGACCTCTCTCCTGAATTCATTCTCTGTTTTCAGTTGCCCATAGTGTATATATCTTAAATGCCATATCATGGTCCCTTCCTTTCCCACGTCAGTTTTTTTTCTACTTATTTTCTACTTTATATTAGTCTCAGTTACTAGAACTCAGAATATCAGATGTAGCTTTGGCTTTCCTTCCTCTACTCGGGATAGACACTGCTCCCTCTTTCTACTCTTTGTAGATGGTTTCTGTAACCCACAGACATTTTCCCACCTCCATATTCCCTTCTGATTGCTGGCCAAGCTACTTCACGCACCAGCTACAGGTGGCTACTACTCCATTTGCCTTCTTCTAGTTTCCCAGCCCCTTTTCCATCCAGTTCTTCATTCCATCCATTTGCCTGAATATTTCATGATTCCCTTGGTTTTAACAGATGAGTAGCATTCCATTGTGTGAATGTACCACAGTTTCTTTATCCATTCCTCAGTTGAGGGATATCTGGGTTGTTTACAGATTCCAGCTATTATGAATAAAGCTGCTATGAACATAGTTGAGCAAATGTCCTTGTTGTGTAGTGAGACATCTTTCGGGTATATGCCCAGGAGTGGAAAAGCTCTCTAGGTAGTGCTATTCCCAATTTTCTAAGAAAATTCTAGATTGATTACTGAAGTGGTTGTACAAGTTTGCACTTCCACCAGCAATGGAAGAGTGTTGCCCTTTCTCCATATCCTTACCAGCAGGTGCTGTCACTTGAGTTTTTTGATCTTAGCTATTCTGACATGTATATGGTGGAATCTCAGAGTCCTTTTGATCTACATTTCCCTGATGACTAAGGATGTTGAACATTTCTTTAAGTGCTTCTTGGCAATTCAGTATTCCTCTGCTGAGAATTCTCTATTTAGTTCTGTACCCCATTTCTTAATTGGTTGTTTGGTTTGGTGGTGTTTAATTTCTTGAGTTCTTTATATATTTTGGATATTAGCCCTCTGTTGGATATAAAATTGGTGAAGATCTTTTCCGAATATGTAGACTGGCTTTTCCTTCTATTGAGAGCATCCTATGCTTTACAGAAGCTTTTCAGTTTCATGAGGTCCCACTTATCAGTTGCTGATCTTAGAGCCTGAGTTGTTGGTGTTCTGTTTAGGAAGTTGTCTCCTGTGACAATAAGTTCAAGACTGATCCCCACTTTCTCTATTATTAGACTTCATTTTTCTGGTTTTATGTTGAGGTCTTTGATGCACTTGGACTTGAGTTTTTTTGCAGGGTGATAAATATGGATCTATTTGCATTTTTCTATATGTAGACTTCCAGTTAGACAAGAAATATTTGTCGAAGACGCTTTCTATTTTTTATTGTATGGTTTTGGTACCTTTGTGAAAAATCAATGTTCATATGTGTGTGGGTTAATTTCTGGGTCTTTGATTCAATTACATTGGTCAACCAGTCTATTTGTATGCCGATACCATGTAGTTTTTTATTACTATTCTTCTGTAGTACAGCCTGAAATCAGGGATGGGGCTACCTCTAGAAGTTCTTTTATTATATAAAATTGTTTTACCTGTTTTTGGTGTTTTGTTTTTACATATGAAGTTTAGAATTGTTCTTTCAAGGTCTGAAAAGAATTTTGTTAGTATTTTGATGGGAATTACGTTGAATCTGTAGACTTCTTTGGTAAGATGGTCATTTTACTGTGTTAACCTTACTGATCCATGAGCATGAGAGATCTTTCCATCTTCTGATATTTTTTCCAATTTCTTTCTTCAAAAACATGATGTTTCTATCATAGAGGTCTTCCAAGTGATTTGTTAGAGTTACACCAAGATACTTTACATTATTTGTCACTAATGTGAAGGGTGTTATCTGCCTCTTTTCTTTCTCAGCCAAATTGTCATCTGTATACAGAAGGGCTACTGATTTTTTTTTTTTTTTTTTTTAGTAAATCTTGTATCCACCCACTTTGCTGAAGGTGTTTACAAGCTGTAGAAGTTCTCTGGTAGAATTTTGGGAGTCACTTATGTATACTATCATATCATTTGTGAATAGAGATACATGGACTTCTTTTACAATTTGCATTCCCTTGATCTCCTTTAGTTGTCTTAAGTACTATATTGAAGAGATACAGAGACAGTGGGAAGCCTTGTCTTATCCCTGATTTCAGTGGGGTTGCTTTAAGTTTATCTCAATTTCATTTGATGTTGGCTATAGGATTGCTGTATATTGCCTTTATTATGTTTAGGTACAGGCCTTGTATGTTTGATCTTTCCAATACTTTTAGCATGAAGGCCGTTGGACTTGGTCAAATGATTTTTTGGCATCTAATGAGATGATTCTGTGATTTTGCTCTTACAGTTTGTTTATACGGTGGATTATGTTGATGGATTATCATATGTTCAACCACCCCTGCATGCTTGAGATGCACTACTTGATCATAGTGGATATTTTATGTGTTCTTGGATTCAGTTCACAAGTATTTTATAATTTTTTAATTAATATATATTATTAATTTATTCATATTACATCTAAATTGTTATTTCATCATTTGTATCCTCCCATTCCTTTCTCTGTCCCACATTCCCTCTACTCCCCACCCCTATGACTGTGACTGAGGGAGACCTCCTCCTCTGTATATGCACATAGGGTATCAAGTCTCTTCCTGGTAGTCTGCTATCCTTCCTCTGAGTGCCACCAGGCCTCCCCATCCTGGGGAGCAGAGTTCATGTGAAAGTCAGTCTCCACTCTCCACTCAGCTGTAGATAATGTCCTGTCCATTAGCTAGATCTGGGTAGGAGTTCGATATTTACTGCACATATTGTCCTTAGCTGGTGCCATAGTTTGAGCAGGACCCCAGGGCCCAGATCTGCCCATAATAATGTTGTACTTGTAGGTTTCTACAGCCCTCTGGATCCTTCTATTTCTTCATTCTCCCATGCTTCTCTCACCTAGAGTCCCAATAGGAACTCTTCCCTTTTGTCCCACTTTCCTGGTAAGTGAAGACTTTCATGGGACATGCTCCTTGGGCTAGTGTCCCGATATTAATGAGTATGTACCATTTGACTCTTTCTGCTTCTGGGTTAACTCACTCATTATGATCATTTCTAGTTCAATCCATTTGTCCACAAATTTTAGGAATTCCTTGTTTTTAATAGCTGAGTAGTATTCCATAGAGTAAATGTACCACAGTTTCTTTATCCATTCTTCTACTGAGGGACACTTACGCTGTTTCCAGGTTCTGGCTACTATGAATAAGGCTGTTTTGAACATGGTTGAGCAATTGTTCTTGTTGTGTGCTGGAGCATTTAGTGGGATAGCTGGGTCTTGAGGAAGCCTTATTCCCAGTTTTCTGAGATAGCACCAAATAGATTTCCAAAGTAGTTGTATTAGCTTGCATTACAACCAGCAATGAAGGAGTGTTCCTTTCTCTCCATATCCTCTCCAGCATGTGGTGTCACTTGAGTTTATGATCTTAGCCATTCTGATGAGTGTAAGATGGAATCTCAGAGTCATTTTGTTTGCATTTCTCTCATGATTAACGACATTGAGCATTTATTTAAATGTTTCTCAGCCATTCGATATTCCTCTGTTGAGAATTCTCTGTTTAATTCTGAGCCCCATTTCTCAATTGGGTTATTTGGTTTGGTGGTATTTAGTTTCTTGAGTTCTTTATATATTTTGGATATTAGACCTTTGTCAGATGTAGGGTTGGTGGAGATCTTTTCCCAGTCTGTAGGCTGTCGCTTTGTTCTCTTGACAGTGTCTTCTGCCTTACAGAAGCTTCTCAGCCTCATGAGGTCCCATTTACTAATTGTTTATCTTAATGCCTGGGCTGTTGGTGTTCTGTTCAGGAGGTTGTCGCCTGTGCCAGTGTGTTCCAGGCTCATCTTCACTTTTTTTTCTAACCGATTTAGTCTCTCTGGTTTTATGTTGAGGTATTTAATCCACTTGGACTTGAGTTTTGTACACAGTGACAAATATGGGTCCAATTGCATTTTTTACATGTAGACATCCAGTTAGACCACCACCATTTGTTGAAGATGCTATCCTTTTTCCACTGAATAAATTTGGCTTCTTTGTCAAAAACCAAGTGACCATATGTGTATGGGGTCATTTCTGGGTCTTCAATTCGATTCCACTGATCAACCAGCCTATTGCTCTGCCAGTACCATGCTGTTTTAATTACTGTTGCTTTATAATACAGCTTGAGATCATGTATGGAGATGACTCTGGAGGATCTTTTATTGTACAAGATTGTTTTAGGTATTCTTGGTTTTTTGTTTTTCTGTATGAAGTGGAGAATTGAAATTTCAGTGTCCTTAAAAAATTGTGTAGTTATTTTGATAAGGATTGCATTGAATCTGTAAAGTGCTTTTGGTAAGATGGCCATTTTTACTATGTTAATTCTCCCAATCCACAAACAAGGAAGATCATTCCATCTTCTCATGTCATCGTCAATCTCTTTATTCAGAGTTCTGAATTTTTTTTCAAACAAGTCCTTTACTTCCATGGTTAAAGTAATTCCTAAATATTTTATATTGCTTGTGGCTAACCTGAAGGGTGTAGTTTTCCTAATTTCTTCCTATGCATGATTGTCATTTGTATATAAAAAGGCTACTGACTTTTTTGAGTTAAGTTTGTATTCAGCCAATTTTCTGAAGGTGTTTATCAGCTGTAGTAGTTCTCTGGTGGAATTTTGGTGGTCACTTATATACACTATCATATCATCTGCAAATAGGGATAATTTGACTTCCTCCTTTCCCATTTGGATACCCTTGATCTCCTTTTGTTGTCTTATTGCTCTCGCGAGCACTTCCAGTACTATATTGAAGAGATATGGAGAGAGTGGGCAGCCTTGCCTTGTTCCCAATTTTAGAGGAATTTCCTTGAATATCTCACCATTTTCTTCGATTTTGGCTATTGGCTTGCTGTATATAGCCTTTTTATGTTGAGGTATGTGCCTTGTATCCCTGATCTCTCCAATGCTTTGAACATGAATGCATGTTGGAGTTTATTGAATGCTTTATCTGCATCTAAGGAGATGATCATGTGTTTTTCTTTTCAGTTTGTTTATATGATAGATTACATTGATGGATTACCATATTTTAAACCATCTCTGCAAGCCTTGAATGAAGCCTACCTGGTCATGGTGAATGACATCTTTGATGTGTTATTGTATTCGTTTTGCAAATATTTTATTGAGTATTTTTGCATCAGTATTCATAAGAGAAATTGGTCTGAAATTCTCTTTTTTTGTTGTTGGGTCTTTGTGAGATTTAGGTAACAATGTGATTATGGCCTCATAGGATGAATTTGGTAATGTTCCATCCATTTCTATCTTTTGGAGTAGCTTGAAGAGTATCAGTCTTAGCACATCCTTGATGGTCTGGTAGAATTCTGCACTGAAACCCTGGGCTTTTTTGGTTGGGAGACTATCAGTGACTGCTTCTATTTCTATAGGGGAAATGGGAATATTTAGCTTGTTTATCTGTTCTTCATTCAATTTTGGCAAGTGGAATTGACCAAGAAAATCATCCATTTCCCTTAGATTTTCAAGTTTTGTGGCATATATGCCTTCGAAGATGGATCTTATGAATCTTTGTGTGTCTATTGTTATGTCTCCCTTTTCATTTCTGATTTTCTTGATTTGGATACTGTCTCTCTGCCTTTTAGTTAGTTTGGGTAATGGTTTGTCTATCTTGTTAATTTTCTCAAAGAACCAGCCCTTGTTTTTGTTGATTCTTTGGACTGTTCTCTTTGTTTCTAATATATTAATTTCAGCCCTGAGTTCAATTATTTCCAGACATCTACTACTCTTGGGTATTTCTGCTTCTTTTTTTTTTTTTTAGGGCTTCTAGCTGTGTTGTTAAGTTGCTCATGTGGGATGTTTCCAATTTCTTTTTAAAGGCACTTAGTGCTATGAACTTTCCTCTTAGCACTGCTTTCAATGTATCCCACAAATTTCGGTATGTTGTGCCTTCATTTTCATTGAATTTCAGGAACTCTTTAATTTATTTCTTTATTTCTTCCATGACCCAAGTTTCATTAAGTAGAGAGTTGTTTAGTTGTCATGTATGTGTAGGCTTTTTGTTATTTCTGTTGTTGTTGAATTGCAGCCTAAGACCATGGTGATCTGATAGGATACATGGTATTATTTCAATCCTCTTGTATCTGTTGAGGCTTACTTTGTGACCAACTAACTGATCAATTTTGGAGAAGGTTCCATGGAGTGTAGAAAAGAAGGTATATTCCTTTTTGTTTGTGTGAAATTTCTGTAGATATCTGTTAGCTCCATTTGATTCATGGCATTTGTTAATGATGTTATTTCTCGGCTTAGTTTCTGTTTCAATGACCTATCCTTCAGTGAGAGTGGGGTGTTAAAGTCTCCCACTATTATTGTGTGGGGATCGATATGTGGTTTAAGCTTCATTAATAGATCTTTTACAAATGTGGGTGCCCTTGTATTGGGAGCATAGATGTTCAGAATTGTGATGCCATCTTGATTGACTTTACCTTTGATGAGTATGAAGTGTCCTTCCTCATCCCTTTTGATTAATTTTGGTTGGAAGTCTATTTTGTTAGATATTAAAATAGCTACACCAGCTTGTTTCTTGTGACCATTTCCTTGGTATGTTTTTTCTAGCCTTTTACCCAGAGATAATGTCTATCTTTATGGGTGAGATGTGTTTCTTGAATGCAGAAGAATGTTGGATCTTGTTTATGCATCCATTCAGTTAGTCTGTGTCTTTTTATTGGAGAATTGAGACCATTGATGTTGAGAGATATTAATGACCAGTGACTATTAAGAGTCTTAATTTTGATGCCGGTTCCAGTAGAGCATTTGTGTGGTTGTGTTTTTTGATGGTGTAGTTATCTATTTCCTGTGTAGTTTTGGTTGTAGCTTGACCCTTTGAGGTGGAGTTTTCCTTCTAGTACCTTCTGCATTGCTGGATTTGTGGATAGGTACTCTTTGTATTTGTTTTTGTCATGGAATATATTTTTTTCTCCCTCAATGGTTATTGATAGTTTTACTGGGTAAAGTAGTCTGGCCTGGCATCTGTGGTCTCTTAGGGTTTGCATGATCTCTGTCCCGGCCCTTCTGGCTTTTATGGTTTCTGCTGAGAAGTCGGGTGTAATTCTGCCGTTAAATATTGTTTGGTCCTTTTTCCTTGCAGCTTTTAATATTTTTTTTTGTTCTGTATATTTTGTGTTTTGATTATTATGTGACAGGAAGTGTTTCTTTGCTGGTCTGTTCTATTTGGTGTTCTGTAGGCCTCATGTATGTTTATAGGCATCTCTTTCTTTAGATTGGGGAAGTTTTCTTGTATGATTTTGTTGAGAATATTTTCTGGGCCTTGGAGTCTGGCATCTTCTCTTTCCTCAATGCCTATTATGCTCAGATTTCTTCTTTTCTTGGTGTCCTTGATTTCTTGTATGTTTTGTGTCAGAATTTTTCCAGATTTAATGTTTTCTTTAATGGTTGCTTCAAGATCTACGATTGTGTCTTCTAGACCTGAGGTTTCTTTCTCCATCTCTTAGATTCTGTTAAACAGGCTCACCTCTGTGTTGCTCACCTTCTTATCTGAGCTCTCACGTTCCCGTTTTTCTTCTGTCTGTTTATCATTGAATCCATTTTCATCTTCAGATTGTGAACTGTTTTATTGATTTCTTTCATCTGATTGTATATTCTCGTGTTTCTTTCATTGCCTCTTATAGGCCTTCAAAGCTTGAACAGTTTTATTGATTTCCTTCATCTGGTTGTTTGTATTTTCCTGAATTTTTTTCCAGTGCATCTCTATAGGCCTCTTTTATGTCTTCCACCTGTTTGGCTGCTTCTTCCTGAATTTGATTATGAATTTTATTTGTTTCCTCAATTATCATCCTCATTACTAAGGATTTGAGGTCATTTTCTTGTATTTCCATTGTGTTTGAGTTCTCTGGGTTATTTTCTTTGGGATAGCTGGGATCTGGAGATGCCACACTGTTTTGATTTTTTTTTTTTTTTTTGCATATGATTTTATGCTGTCTTTAGTCATCTTGCCATCTCTGTTTTGGGGAGGTAGCTTCCAGAATTGGGTGAAGGGAGTCTGAGGATAGATTCACCTGTTTTCTTTTTATTTCCCTAGGCCAGAAGATCTGATGTTTCGCTGGTCTGGATGGCAGGATGCCAGCCCTGTAGTTTTGGTCTCTCACAGCCAGTGATCCCCAGCTCCCCTGTACTGTAGGTCCTGTAATTGCCCTGGGTCTCAGAATGTGTGTTGGGTCAGGCCAAAGTGTCCACAGCCTTCTGGGTCCCCTGGTAGCATCTGACCTTTCCAGGGACTGAAGCAGGTCGAGTGGTTGGGGTCTGATGGCCACTCTACTCCCTGTCTCCCTGAGATGTCCCTAGTCCCAGAGCTCTGATGCTCCACTGGTCTGTGGTTCCCTGTAGTGTTTTGGGACTCAGACCCCTCGCAGAGTTGAGGTTAGTGTCACGGGACCCAAACTGCACACACACTGAGTTCACATAGCGTCTATAAACCCAACCTGAACATTGAGTCCAGTTCACATCTCTGAATCCAAGTGGGTCTCGGGGCCTAATCCACACACTTAGTCCAGTTAGCACTGAGTCCTACCAGGGTTTTGAGCCCCAACCACACACTGAGCTTGCAGAGGTCAGCTAGAGTCTCAAGACCTGGACTGTACACCAAGCTCAGCTAGAGTCTCTGGGCCCAAACTGCCTGCCAAGTCCAGCTAGGTTCTCTGGTCCCCAACTGCATGCCGAATTCAGCTAGGGTCTCTGGGCCCAAACTGCTCGCCAAGTTCCACCAGGGACTCTGTGCCCAAAGCATACACCATGTTCTGAGCTAGGGACTCTTGGCCCAAACCACATGCACTGAGCTCAGCTAGGTTCACTGGTTTTGTCATGGAATATCTTGTTTTCTTCATCTATGGTGATTGAAAGTTTTGCTGGGTATAGTAATCTGGGCTAACATCTGTGGTATATTACGGTCTGCAAGACATCTGCCCAGGCCCTTCTGGCTTTTAGTTTCTCTGTTAAGAAGTCAGATGTGATTCTGACTAGTCTGCCTTCATATGTTACTTGCAGCTTTTAATATTTTTTCTTTGTTCTGTACCTTTATGTTTTAATTATTATGTGGCGGGAGGGTTTTCTTTTCTGGTTTATTAAATTTTGTTGTGTAAGCCTCTTGTATGCTTATATATATCTTTTTTATGTTGGGAAAATTTCCTTCTATGATTTTGTTGAAAATATAGTCTGGTCCTTGCAGCTGGGAATCTTATCTTTCTTCAAATTCTATTTTTCTCAGGTTTTGTTTTGTTTTGTTTTGTTTTTTAATTGTGTCTTTGATTTATTGAATGTCTTATGTCGGGAAATTTTTTTGATTTGCTATTTTCTCTGACAGATGTATATATTCAATTGTATCTTCTATGCCTGAGATTCTCCCTCCATCTTTTGTATTCTTTGGTGATGCTTCCTTCTATAGTTCCTGTTCTCTTACCCAAGCTTTCCATCTCCAAGATTTCCTCAGTTTGTGTTTTCTTTATTGATTCTATTTTCATTTTCAGGTCTTGAATAATTTTATTCATTTCCTTCACATGTTTGATTGTATTTCCCTGTATTTATTTGAGAAATTTATTAAAGACCTCTATCATCTTTATAAACATGGATTTAAGGTGTTCCCCATGTTTCATCTGTGTTAAGATATCCAGGGCTTGCTTTTTTAGGCTAACTGGGTTCTGGTGGTGCCATATTGCCATGATTTTTGTTGATTGTGTTTTTTTCAGGCTGGCCTTTGGCTGTCTAGTTGTCCCTGGCATTGGCTGGTTGATCCTGGAGCCTGCTGGGCTTCTTATGCATGCAAGAGGAGCACTGGATCATAGGCTGGAGGTTGGCTTTCCATGAATAACCTGCAGCTCTACTTTGTTGGTTGTGTCCCAGTTGGACTTATAGGCAAGGGATTGCAATGTAAGTGTCTAACCTGTTTGATCCTGAAGTCTGGCAGTTCTCAAGAGACTAATATAGTCATGAACTATAGTTCAGATCTGCATGTCTCTAGAATCTTTATTCCTCCTTAGAGTGGTAAAAGTAGCAGGGAGGTCTGAGGCTGGAACCATGTATATCTGGCAGTCAGGATGCCCTCCTCCCTTGAGGGAGACATGAATGGATGCTGGTACTTCAAAGGTAGTCGTGTCATCACTTGCCTGCTCTGTGGTGATTGAGATCATGGTATTCAGATTCTGTGTGTGTTGGGTGCTGTCATCTTGGAACAAGACCCTGTATGCACCTATTAGCTGGTATGTCTCTACAGGGGGATGGGTAGAACCATGGACCAGAGGCTGGGGCTGTGTCCCTGGTATCTGGAGGCTATCCTGGTGAGGCAGGAGGAGTCTGGTGTCTGGATGATTGAGCCCTGCATTCCTGGAACTCAGGAGTCCTCCCTATCCAGTTCTTGAAGAAGAAGAAGAAGAAGAAGAAGAAGAAGAAGAAGAAGAAGAAGAAGAAGAAGAAGGAGGAGGAGGAGGAGGAGGAGGAGGAGGAGGAGGAGGAAAAGAAGACCAATCTCTTGCATAAATAAGCTAAGCCTCCCTAATTATAGTATGTTTCCAAAGTACTCTCACTACCCAATAAATATAATTTTAATATTATCGTTTGATATTTACAAAAGCTTCTCAGGTGTTGCAGCCATGCCCTCTGTCTCCTCCAGTCAGTGACATCCATTATCAGATATTCACATGTTTCCCTCTTTCTTGGATTCCTCTCATCACTTGGCACAGTAACTTGTACAAATACTTAAGGAGCAGAGAGTGGGAAGAAATGAAGATATTAATAATGAACTATGCCAAGATACCAGTCATGCCCCATCCTTGATTTCCTCTACTAGTGTTAAAACTTGATTTATACCACTGTACTTAACACACCATTTAATCTTGATACTACAGACTTTTCTTTTTCCTAAACTGCTAAAAAGTTCAAAGCAGACCAAATAAATTTAGTCCACAATGCACTTCATCTAATGGTCTAGAGCAATGGTTCTCAACCCTCCTAATGCTGAGAGCCTGAATATAGTTCCTTGTTTTATGGTGATCCCTACCATAGAATTATTTTGTTGTTAATTCATAACTGTAATTTTGCTACTGTTATGAGTTATAATGTAAATGTCTGATATGCAGATTATCTGATCCACTATTTCCAATGGAGTTGGAAGGTTGAGAATTGCTCCTCTAGTGGATAACATTAATATTTGGCCATCCTGGCCTATAACTCTAGCAGAAGGTAACTGCTCTATCAGAGGGCAATCTGATACTAGCAATGCCAGGTAAGACACTGCTCACTGCCCACCAACGTTCCTTGGAGCCCATGTACCTGTCTCCAACAGAACCCTCTCCCCCCAGCTCCATATGCTGGCACAAGACACCTGCTCTACCCGGAGCTCAGAAAATTGGGAATAGTGCTACCCAAAGACCCAGCTATCCCACTCCTGTGCATATACCTGAAAGATGCTCCACCACACAGCAAGGACATTTGCTTAACTATGTTTATAGCAGGTTTATTCATAATAGCTGAAATCTGGAAACAACTTAGATGTCCCTCAACCTAAGAATGGACAAAGAAACTGTGATACATTTGCACAATGGAATACCAGAAAGGATTTTTAATGGCCTTGTTGAAAGCCAATTCTCTGAAAACTTGTGGATATTTTTCTGGGCTTTCTATTCTGTTCCACTGGTCTTTACACCTGATTTTTATGTCAATACCAAACTGTTTTGGTTTTAATTGCTTTCCAGTATATTTTAAAGTAATATAACTTGGTGAATCAGGTGTTTTTTTCTTTTTCTCATGATTACTTTGGTCTTTTAGGGGTGGCTGGTAGTTCCATATGGATTTTTGCATCATTTTTCTTACATTAAGAGTGCCACTGTGAATATACTGAATACATAGGTTGCTTTGAGTAACATTTGAACAACACTGATTAGTTAATTATTCAAATCTATGAATACAAGTATCTTAATAGATTTCTTCTGTTCCCTTCAATTTCTCTTGTCAATTTTATAGCTCTCATTTTAGAAGTCTTTCCCTTCTTTGGTTTTCCTATTCCCAGGTATTTTTATTTTTTATTAATTATTTCAAATACTGCTGCAATCTTGAGTTTTTTTTTTCACCTAGTTAACCTTCCTCATAGAGGCAGTGTTGATTTCTGTGTTGATTTTGTTACTTGCAAACTTACTGAACTTGTTTATTGCATCTAAAATTTTTTCAGTACAGTCTGTAGAATTTACTTCATGTAGGACCCTTCTGTAAATGAGGGATATTTTTTCCACAACTTAAATGAATTTCATTTCTTCCTTTTGTTCTCTGCCTTGATCTTCTAGTACTGATTTTGAATAAAAGTAGGGAAGTAATGCATCCTTATGGTATAAGTTACTTTTCTAGTCCCACAGTCAACTACTGATGAGCAAAATTAAGGGAGAAAGGGTTTATTTTGGTTCACAGTTCAGAGACACAAAGATCATTGTGTTAATGAAACATGGTGGTAAGAGTCAGGAATTAACTGGTCATATTGCACCCAAAGTCAGGAAGCAAAGATGGAACACAATGTGTAGCTTGATTAAAGAACCTCAAGACCTACCCTCGGTGACACACTTCTTCAGTGTGTGCTGCTTCCTAAAGCCTACAACCTTCCAGAACTGCATTGCCAGCTGGAGACCAAACATTCAAACACATGAGGCCATGGAACACATTTTCCATCCAAACCACAATTCTTACATCATTCTAAATTTTAGAGAGAAAAATCAACTTCCTGTCATTTGACACAGTGCTAATGGTGGTTTTTAAACAGCCTTTATTATTTTGATGTCCGTTACTTTTACATATAGTTTGTTGAGAGTTTTTGGTCATTGGAAATATTGAATGGTGTTAAATGTTTTTTATTCTATTGAGATCATCACATGATTTTCAGCCTTGATTTTTGACTGGCATATTTGTAATGGTTTTGTCTTTAAGCATGAACAACGCTTTAAACATAGGGGATTTTTGTCTCTATATTTTACAGGTTAGTTGGTAAACTTGGACTGATTGTTGAGTTCTGTCAACAATTTAGCATCCACTAAAGTTTAGCATCCACTAAAGTGAAGGGAAAATAGCATTATATCATGATGATTTTGGAGATAGTGTTTGACAGCAGGATTTCACAGCTTTCAGACAGTACCTCATTGTTTAATAGGTACAATACTGGACAAGTTTCAAAGCTTTCTCAGCAGCAGATTCTCACCTTATGAACTGCAGAGAACACTGATTCTTTTTCCACATTAACCATGTGAAAAGCAAGCAGGTGAATACATATGAATTGCTAAGGATGATCTGGTGTGCAACAGAGTCTAAGGAAATATTACCAACTTATATTCAGGCAAAGTTGATGACCACACTCTTCCAAGTCAGGGTAAGCAAGTCCTCAATAGTTCCTGCCCTGCAAACAAATCTGGCAGAGATATTAGGCCAAAAAGCTGAAGATGAGGCTCCAAAGTTATAAAGTGTTTTGGGTGACTGGTCAGGCAGTAAACCATCTTAAGTCAGTTTGTACATTTTGGAAGCTGCTAACCCACACTGCTGGTTCACTCAGGAATTTAAGTTTTATTCCTTCTCAAATCTCTGAGGGACATTGAAGACAAAATAGTATAGTTTTACAACCAAGTTTAGGTGGTTAGGGGATAAGATCGTTTTAGATCAAGATAAAGAAGTTAAGCTATTAGAGTTGAGATAGGATAGATATTGAATTTCATTCAGAAATTTAGACCAACCGAGACAGGAAAAACACTTACTTCAAACTAGCCAAATGCAGATGGCCAATTGACTATGAATGTAACACATATAGAACTCATTATTCTCATGATTGTCACATGGTTCTCCCTGCTGTATGTAGTTTGTTTTATACATGTGTAATAAAATAAATGTATAAAAAGAAATATTACCTATTCAGATTTTTTCAGTCATTTTTCTCTTGGAATATGTTGGTATAATAAATTGCATTATTAGACTTGTGGGTGAGGTGAGTGGAGCTGGAGACAAGATGAGAGGACAAACTCTGGATCTGCCAAGATGGCCAGGCTTCCCCCACAAGATCATCAAGGAAACCGATCATTTGCTGGCACAGCTAGTTCCCGGCACTAAAGCAGAACCAGATGAGAGCAACGCCCACTATTTTCATATGGTCATCGCAGGCCCCCGGGATGCCCCCTTTGAGGGAGGGACTTTTAAACTTAAACTATTCCTTTCAGAAGAATACCCAATAGCAGCACCTAAAGTACATTTCATGACCAAAATTTATCATCCTAATGTAGACAAGTTGGGAAGAATATCTTTACATATTTTGAAAGATAAATGGTCCCCAGCACTGCAGATCTGCACAGTTCTACTCTCAATCCAGCTTTGTTAAGTGGTCCTAATCCAGATAACCCATTAGCAAATGATGTAGCCTAACTGAGCAGTGGAAGACCAACAAAGCCCAAGCCATAGAAACAGTGAGAGCAGGGACTAGGCTATATGCCATGAGTAATATTTAAATTGATCAGATCATCAAGTGTGCATCATGTCTCCTGTTCTGTCAAGACATCTTTCCTTTTTTTTTTTTTTTTTCATTTAATGGACACACTTTTAGAAACATTACAGAATAAAAGCCCATGCATCTTTGTCTTTGGTGATTACATCCACACTAGCAAACCTATGTCTTGTCCTGATTCCCTGTTGTGAAGCATGAGCAGAGGCTAGAGGTGTGATTGGGTTGCTGTGAGATGCTGAAGATCATTGACTCTCTGCTTTGATCATTTCCCTGTCATGGTTTGGTACAAAGCACTGTGAATGAAGGTAATTGTCAGGGTTAGATGCCAGAGGTATGGGTGTCTTTATTTTATTTCTAAGGGGGAGGTAGTTTAGTTTCATGGCCTCCTTTCTCTTTCCCCATCTTAAGGGATCTAATTGCAGTAGTTAAATGCAGCTAACCAGTTTTTTAGAATAAGCTTTCTAGCCAAGTTTAACTTTTGATGCTCTAGATGGACAACCGTGACTGAACTAAAATGGGAACATTAAGTAACTATCACAGCCCTCACTAGTAACATTGTGACTTTGTGGTCAAGTATAGATCTCTGCCCCACATACCCCTACTCTGCAAAAAAAAAGCAGAAGCAGAAGGAGAAGAAGAAGAAGAAGAAGAAGAAGAAGAAGAAGAAGAAGAAGAAGAAGAAGAAGAAGAAGAAGAAGAATGTGTGACCATTTTGTATGGCTTGTCTGGAAACTTCTGTAAATCTTAAATTTTAGTAAAATAATTTTTGTTATTCTAAAAAATTAAAATAAAATAAATTACATTATTAGGTTTAGCACCACTGCCCATTTTGCATTTCCAAAATCAATCTCATCTAGTAATTTGTAACTTTTGTAATATTTCATTTGTATGTTTTTACTTATATTAATATTTAAGTTTGGCCAGGTGTGGTGGTGTATGCCTGTATCCCAGTATTCAGGGATGCAAAGGCAGGCAGATCTCTGTGAGTTCGAGGCCAGCTTGGTCTACAAAGCAAGTCCAAGACAGCCAAGGCTACACAAAGAAACCCTGTGTTGAAAAACCAAAAAAAAAAAAAAAAAAAAAAAAAAAAAAGTTGGCCAAGGGTTTCCTCAAGCTTCACCCCTACTGACTAGAGCTCTTGGTATTGGATGGTACTTTGCACACTTCGAGAGAGGAGAAAAACAGTCATCAATATCATCCAACTACAAACTCTGTGACCTACAGCAGAGACCTGCCTGCAAGATATACTGGCACAATAATGGTACAAATATTACAGGAGTAACCAACCACTTAAACAAATTGGATTTTTCCTTTAATTCTTTTTATTTTTTGTTCTTTTAGAGTATGGAGAAAATTTCTTTTATTTTTTTACATATACATTTATATTATTTGACATATATACAATAAACTACCTATAGCAAGAATAACCATGACACAATCAAGAATTATATAATGTTACATTCTTAGTGTTTTGGCTATTTGTACTTGACAGCCTTGAAAAAAACGTATTTCCTATTGTGGTGTGTCTAAAATTTTGAATGTAAATCACTCTCCATCACATATTGTCATCATCAACTTAAAACATCTATCTAGATCTAAAAACATCTTAACTCTTAAACAATTAAGCTCCATTGTGAAACTAAGCTACCTGTTCTTCAACTCTCTCAGAGACTTGAGAAGGAATAAACTTGATTACCTGAGTATACCAGGAGTGCAGGTTAGTAGCTTTCCAAATGAGAAGATGACAAAGACTGTTTTCTACCTGGATAGTTATCCAAAACTCTCTATTATGTTGGAGCATCTTCTTCAGCCTTCTGGCCCAACATATCTGACAGACATATTTGCAAGGCAGGAACTATTGAGGACTTGCATACCCTGTCTTGGGAGAGTTTGGCCATCTATTTTGCCTGCATCCAAGCTTGCCCTTTTTTAGGAAGAATTCTGTCTGTGATAGAAATGAGGACATTTTTCCCAGTGGCTTGTTTGCCATGTTTGAAGCCATCTCCATAAAGAGGTTCTTTGATGCTCATCATCCTTTTTGAGATAAGCTGGGTGTTGCCAGGAGTTAACCTGCTTTATTGTCAAAAAATCCTTAAAACAATAAATACATCTTTAAATGCCGTATTCTGCATATCTCTGAGGTTTTTGAAGACCCTATCTAACTTTTTAATCTCATATATCTGTAGAATCATACCTATCTGTTACACCTAGATGTATACTCTTGTGATATAAATGGACTATAATTGACATGACCATGATTTGATCAATGGATAATTAACATGTCTACCTTACTTATCCTAAATAGCCTGCAATAACACTTTCAAGCAATTGAAAGTAAACCCTGTATTCTACTTGAGTGGTATGGGAACAGTACCTCATATTAGAGTAGAAATATATATAATGTGTGAAGAAGAATCTTAAATTTGAATTTTATACCAATGAATCAAAATTAAACTTATTTTGCATCAATATACAAATTTCTATACCAATGATTTAAAAATAACCTTGTGAGCACAGTTAAAGCCTTAAGTTGAGGAGTCAACTCAATAATCTACTTTTTGTCCTATCATCCCTATACATTTCTATATCCCCCCCTCCTCTCTTTTTAGCTCCTATCTCCAAACCTGAGAAAGAAAGATAAAGGGAAAGAGAGACATCCCTGAGTCCAACCTCTTTTTCTTTCTGGATAAGACCAATAGTAACTTATAACCAACTCCCAATGAAAACAAACATCTTTAGGCCAAGAAAGCAAGCAAAATCCTATCCAACCTCCCTTAATGGAAATGGGCCATCATTCTCTTAGGGTTTCTTCTGGCTGATTTGGGATGAATAATACCTTTGTAGGGACCCAAAAAATGGGGGAAAATGGTTAAAGAAGATAGGAATAACATTTGTGGTCCAGTTTATAAATGTTGAGAAATTCCGGGCTTAAGAAAGTCCTATGTGTGACAGTCTGAAATGCTGGACCAATTGGGAACAGAAGCATTCTTTGAAGCTGTCCTGGGAGCTGTCCTGTTCTGATGGAGAACAGCAAGGGAAGCACTTGATGCTAGAACATGAAGGATGTAGATATGTCAGCGTACAGCATGCTGAGAGGAATGAATACTGTCAGGTCTGATCCAGCTTCAAAGTCCAGTTCTTTTGTTCTGAAAACATGTAAGTTTTCACATGCATTATACAGTCCTAAAATTATAAGTGTATGAGGCATGCAGGGTGCACATACCAATTAAGGCTAGTTCTCTGCTCTGTGGATGAGCAGAAGAAAGACATCTGTAAATCTTCATTCATGCCGTATAAGGAATGATATCTAATCCTAAATCACAGGGATTCTGTAACCAATAAGAAGCATTGACTATGCATAGACATTCATGTCTCAGCCAGTCTCAGAGCTATTTCCATGTAATGAGACTAGGAATATAAGTTACCTGCTTGTTCTTAATTCTTTATATCCCAATTGCAGTCCCTTCCTCATTACCTCCTGTCTCACTGTCTCTCTTTCATTCCCTCTCCCTCCCTCCCCTAGCCCTCGGAAAAGGAGGGCCCTACTCCACCTATATTTGATCTCAGCTCATCAAGTCTTTTCTGTACTATCTGTATCCTCTTCCTCTGTGGCCTGGTCAGACCACCCAGCCAGAGAGAAGCACTCCACATTGTGGGGCCAGAGACTATGACAGAAGTAGTCCCTACTCCCCATATTGTGGGACCCACATGGATACTATGCTGACTATGTATTGCCACTAAGCAGTGTGTCTAGTTCCTCACCATGCATGGTCCTTTGTTGAAGCACCATCCTCTGTAGCAAACCCCTCCTCCTCCCAGACTTCTTAAATATATATATTTTTTATTTATTATAATTTATTCACGTTACCTCCCAATTGTTATTCCCTCCTTCTTATCTTCCTGTTGCTACCCTCCCTCCCTCTTCTGCTTATTCCCCTCCCTTAGATCCCTGGAAACAGCCTAGTAGGTCTCATCAGAATGGTCTTCATCCCCTTCCACTGTGTGCCTACTCGACCCTCTTGCTAATGGGCAGTGACCAAATAGTGAGCACTCGAGTGCACGTTAGAGGTTCAGCAGCAGCTTCTCGCCGCCCCCCCCCCCCCACATGTAGAATGAGTTCACTGCCTGCTTCTGAAAAAGGGGTCTTGTTTCTCTGCGTGCATTGTCATTGACTGGTGTATCAATTTGGGCAGACGTCCCTGTGCACTGATCCCCAGGCCTTGATGGTCTCCCTTTGGAGCTCCTGCTCCTCCTGGGCCTTCCGTCCCCCACTCTTCCCTACAACTCTCAGCATTCTGCCCGGAGTCCAGCTTTTAAACCCAGTATATGACCCATTTGATCCCACACTGGGTGGAATCTCTCAGAGGACATTTATGTTGGCCTAAAATCTACTTATAAGTGAGTATAAATCATGTGTGTCTTTCTGGGCCTGGGTTACCTCACTTAGGATGAACATTTCTAGTTCCATCCATTTGCCTGCAAATTTCAAGATTTCCTTGTTTTTAACAGCTGAATAGTATTCCATTGTGTAAATGTACCAGTTTCTTTATCCATTCTTTGCTTGAGGAACATCTAGGTTGTTTCTAGACTCTGGCTATTACAAATGAAGCTGCTATGAACATAGTTGATCAAATGTCCTTGTTGTATGGTGGAACATTTTTCAGGTATATGCCCAGGAGTGGTGTGGCAGGGTCTTGAGGTAGAATTATAAACAAACTGAAGGGGAAAAAAACACATGCTCATCTCTTTAGGTGCTGGAAAAGCATTTAGCAAAATCTATTTTCAATTAAAAATTTTACAGAAATTTTCTCTTTAGTAAGATTATTCTTCCCAGTTGGACGAGTGAGATACCTGATATCTTTGAATTTAGGTTATTTAGTCTTTTGATGTGTATAAAGCAAACCAATCCCAATTTTAAAGTGATTAAGACAATATCCTTGCATTTATCATATACTTCTGTATTTTGGCAATTCAAAGTTTTTGTGGCTGGGCTATTCTTCTTCTGGTCATAGTCAAGCTTGACCATATACTGTAGGGAAGTCAGTAAGTAATTCTGTTACCAATGGCCAATATTTACTGGCTTAGATGATCACACATCTCTCACCATTCAACAGGCATACTTGGTAGTGGTCACTTGGTAGTGTATAAAACAAATTGAATGGCCAGTCTAAGAGTGATTGTGAAGAGTACATTCTACTTCTAAATGGGACAAGTTGCAAAGTTTACATCACAAAAGGACATGGGTACAGATATGGCAAGGATTTGTGATTATTCTTTTGAAATATTCAACTATAGAGTACTTCCTACATACCTTGATCTTCTGTCAGCCCATTTAGAATGCTTGTCATTTTGGGTGTGCACTTACTTATTCACTGATATATATCCTAATTCCTGTTTATCTACATACCCTAAAACTTACACACAGACTAGGCTCTCTCTCTCTGTTCCTCTGTGCGCCCACACGATAGTGTATCCCATTACCTTAAATGCCTCTACTGCATCCCTTTGGTTACTTAGCCATGCATCCTGACAGAAAACATGGTGCACTCTTGCCTTGATCATCTTCTCTTGCTCCTTTTAGCAAGGGTGGCTGGGTCAATATTCTTTTTCAGAGTGTCTCTCTGTGCCATTTCTGCCCCTTTCTACCATGGATCTATTTGGCCATCCATTGTCAGTGCGTACCCACTGATCTCCCTTTCCATCCCTAAACCTGCTTCTCCATCTGCTTTTCCTAGATTTGAAAAGTTAGGTTCTTAACAACTCATTTTAAAAAACTAAAATTGGTGCAGAACATTAAAATATCCAGCCAAACTTAGCTTGCTCTTTTGGACAGTTGGGCTAGTGTCAGAAGACACATTTTCAGTGGGATACAGTACATCGTTAGTTTGAGATCTGTTTCATATATAATTGATACAATCAATATATGTGTGTGTGTGTTTATGCTTCGTAAAATATTTAATGCTAGTTTTCTTTGTTCATATTTTATTAAGTTATTCATATTACATCTCAATGTTTGTCCCATCCCTTGTATCCTCCCATTCCTCCCCTCCCCTATGACACTATGTATATGTCATAGTGTTTTTTTTTTTTATCTTAAAGCCCACTTGTGTATATGTTTGCACATGTGGGAGCATATGTAAAGATGCTGAGGACTAACAAATGAACCAAGACTATAGAGGGAGAAGAACATGAAAGGGGCTCCAAGGGAGAAAGTGTCTAAAGACAGATGCTTTTCTAGCCTGTAAATTTGTGAGCATGTCTGTGAAGTTGTCCATTATACATGCATGTTTTATCAGTCACTCAACATGTGTTTATTGGGTGCCTGGTATGACACTCACATCATGCTCAAGGTCATGAAGTTGACCCCAGGGGTGAGTATTGCACTGCATAGAATTCTATCCCTCGCCTGGAATAAGAGTCAGACAGCCATTGCCAAAGGTAAAGGAGAAGAGGCAGGAGGCTCCCATGTGTGGCTGTGGCTGATTGAAACCATACTCTTTCCCATGAAACAGCCATTCCAACTTTACTGTCAGGAGATAAAACACCCTCTTTTTCCCCCTGTCTGTGTGGAGATGTAGGTAATACTACTGTCATTGGGTGGAATTTAAGAGTAAGATGGAGCCTCTTCCCTGAGGTTCTCAATCACCAGGCCATCTGGGTGATTAAATAAGCAGCATTTGGGGAGGATTGCTTCGAGTGTCTTGAGAGCCAGATGCACATTTGAAAGCAAAGTGCCATGAAGCCAGGGATTTTGTGCTTTCATAGAATGAGAATCAATTTCAAAAACTGGGTTGAGAGGGCTAGTTAGGAAGACATGCATGGAACTTGTATAGTGAGCCCAATTCTCTTCCTCCCATGGAAAAGTATCACATTCTATGAAATCAAACAGAAGAAATTAGCTGACACTCAGCCTTCAGAGCTTTCTCTCTCACCCACAGGCTTGTTATCATTATTAAAATTAATCAGTAACATTCTATTCTATTTGTATATAAATGTAGTACTAGGCACTTACTGCTTTATTTAATGCTCAAAATAAGTTAGCTTAGTAGGCACTATTGTCCCACATTTGAAATTTCATAAACTTTACCAAGTTCTATTGATCTCTGGATCCCATTGCCTGAATCATCACAGAATTAATATCATACATTTGACTAAAATCCATATCAACTGGTCTACCCCCTATAATATATGAATCTATTTTGGAAAGAACCCTGATAAAGGCCTAGTCATCTTTTTTTTTTCCCTGAATGCACCTCTGAACAGAGGCTGATGAATTGGGAAATACCTGGTTTTAAACTTAAAGGCTTGGATTTAAGGTCTACTTTGCCTTTGCACTAGTTAACTTTCTTTGTCTATAAACAAAAGCAAGCACCCAACTGGGGGGAGGGGCACCATGATGGTACAGTGAAATGATAGGCTTGAATAATCCTAGAAAAGTCCACATTTCATTCAACAAATGATATTTGTTACTTTTTTCCCTTTTTTTAAATTAATTTATTCATATTACATCTCAATTGTTAGCCCTTCCCCTGTTTCCTCTCATTCTTCCCTCCCTCCCATTTCTCCCCTTCCCTCCCCTATGTCTGTGACTGAGGGAGACCTCCTCCCCCTATATATGCTCTCAGAATATCAAGTCTCTTCTTGGTAACTAGCTATCCTTCCTCTGAGTGCCACCAGGTCTCCCCATCCGGGGGACATGGTCAGAAAAGGGGCACCAGAGTTCGTGTAAGAGTCAGATCTCACTCTCCACTCAATGGTAGAGAGTGTCATGTTCATCGGCTAGGTCTTGGTAGGGGTTCGAAGCTTACTGCCTATATTCTCCTTGGCTGGTGCCTTAGTTTGAGGAGGACCCCAGGATCCACATCTGCCTGTCATAAAGTTCTTCTTGTAGGTTTCCAGGACCCTGTGGGTCCTACTATTTCCTCTTTCTTCCATGCTACTCTTGCCTAAAGTCTCAATCAGATATCCTCTCCTCTGACCCACTTTCTTGGTAAGTAAAGATTTTCATGGTACATATCCCTTGGACTAGTGTTTTGATATAAGTGAGTATATACCGTTTGTCTCTTTTTGCTTCTGGGTGAACTCACTCATTATGATAATTTCTAGATCAATCCATTTGTCCACAAATTTTGGAAATTCCTCGTTTTTAATAGCTGAGTAGTGGGACCTCATGAGGCTGAGAAGCTTCTGTAAGGCAGGAGACACTCTCAAGAGAACAAAACGACAGCCTACAGAATGGGAAAAGATCTTCACCAACCCTTCATCTGACAAAGGTTTAATATCCAAAATATATAAAGAACTCAAAAAATTAAACACCACAAAACCAAACAACCCAATTGCAAAATGGGGCTTGGAACTTAACAGAGAATTCTCAACAGAGGAATATCAAATGGCCGAGAAACACTTAAAGAAATGCTCGTCCTCGTTAGTCATCAGAGAAATGCAAATCAAAACGACACTGAGATTCCATCTTACACCCATCAGAATGGCTAAGATCAAAAAAATGACACCACATGTTGGCGAGGATGTGGAGAGAGAGGAAAACTCCTTCATTGTTGGTGGGAATGCAAACTAGTACAACCACTTTGGAAATCTATCTGGCGCTTTCTCAGAAAAATGGGAATAGGGCTTCCTCAAGACCCAGCTATTCCACTCCTTGCAATATACCCAGAAAATGCCCTACCACATAACAGGGACATATGCTCAACCATGTTCATAGCTGCTCTATACATAATAGCCAGAACACGGAAACAGCCTAAATGTCACTCAGTAGAAGATGGACTAAGAAACTGTGGTATATTTACATGATGGAATTTCTTATTTTTTCATGCCAATAATTTTGCCTTCACAGTAGATACAATAGCGAGCAGGAGAGGGCACAGCCTCTTCCCCCATGGTGCTTACAGCCTATTAGAAGGGAAAAATAACCTTAGGCAGGAACAAGAGTGAGGAAATTAGGGACTCAAGCCCAGTACAAAAATTAAGCAAATAATAAAACATACCTTAAGTAAGATCACTAATGTTTAAATAGAATATTTTAAACACTCAAAATTATGCAATAACCCCCTGGTAAAAATTAAAACATTAAATGTTGTCATGATCAGTATTACTATGTTATTTTCTCTAAGAGAGGTGCAGCAGCTAACAAGCATGCATGTGCACAACCATTCATACACATGTGCCTGTCTGTTCACCTAGAAAAACTTGGCTGGTTTTGAATAGGAGGATGAGTCCATATAGAGGAAACAGCATGTTCAAAGGCTCTGGGGTAGGAAAGCATTTCATCCAAAATCAGCAAGAGAGTGAATTTTAGACAATGGTGACCATGAAGTAAGTGCAAAGAGGTTGGTAGGGACAGTAGTCAGAGACAATCCCACAGGATGTGGTGACTAAGCAAAGGACTTAAGTTGTAATTTGAGCGTAGTGAGAAGCCATGGAAAGGTTTTAAGCAGCCAAGAGACTAGGGTTTATGACTTTAAAACATGTTGTTATGGTTATTGGTAATGAGGAGATAATAGGTACAGAAAAAACAAACATGCTAGAACCCAGTTAAATAGACCAGAAGGGAAAGTCTTAGTGTGCAGGCTAGTTCTTATGTCAGCTTGACACAAGCTAGAGTCATTTAAAAGGAGGGAAAATTAATTGAGAAAATACCCCCAGAAGACTGGACTTTAGACAGCCTTGCAAGGTGTTTTCTTAACTAGTGATTGATGTGGGAAGGCTCAGCCCATTGTGGGTGGGGCCATCCCTGGCCTGGTAGTCCCAGGTGCTGTAAGAAAGCAGGCTTAGTAAGCTGTGAGAAGCAAGCCAGCAAGCTGCATCTCTTCATGGCTTCTGTATCAGCTCCTGTCTCCAGAATCCTGCCCTGACTTTGTTCAATGATGGACCGTTATGAGATGGGTAAGCCAAATAAACTGTTTCCTCCTCAAGTTACTTTTGGCCATGGGGTTTATCACAGCAGTAGAAACCCGAGCTAAGACATATAGTCTGTGCCTTATGATTATTTGTATGTCAAGGGTGGTACTAGGAATTCAGAGTGGACGTCTGTGTGATCTAGAATAAGCTATTCTGTTTTTCTCATCTTTTGTGTTCCCATGTGTAAATTGTCATACAGTTTTGACTATTGTGAGATGGGTATGATTTAATTTAGATAATTTATGTAAAAGTCCAATGATAAGTGTTGAAATAACATAATAACACATTTAGATAGTGTATGTGAAAGGCCAATGGTAAATGAGGAAATAATACACACACATACAGAGGGAGGATCAGGGTTTATGTCTATCTGTGTATTTCTTTCACTACCTAAAGGAACACTTATTTTCTTGTAAGTACTAAATGGAGATATATTGAGTTTTTAAAAAATTCCCCAAGTGCCACCACTTGCTAATGGATTCTGAGTTGTTTTTCTCTTTAGCAGCGATGGTCCTGTTAATTATACTTTCTAAGTGCATAGTTAGCCATTGCTTTCCAGCCCCACCCTACTCCTGTTTTTCATAAACTCTTGCAATAATATATAATTCATCCCCTTGGCCCCGTCTCTTTCCACCACATGCTATTCTACATATTCCCGTAGCCTTGTTTTCAAAACAGGCTAGTTCCTCTAACTCGTCCTTTCCAAACTTTAACAGACTTCGAGCAAGCCCTTGAATCTATTAGTATCTCCACTGAAGGTGACAACATATATCAACCAAAGTGAATTTTGTTACGACTGCAAAGCGTGTTCCTGTATCAATATGGATAACATGGTCAGTAGTCACTACGACCACTATGAATGGAGAATATTTTACCTGCTGGGTACATCTGAATTCATCCCACTCCCTACAGAGCTCTAGGAGACAATGGGTGCCACTATTGTCTTCCTATGGATTACAGAGGGACAAAGAACAGCAATGACTCACTCAATATCAAGCAGTTACCAAATTATGAAACTCGTGTTTATGCCCAGACAGTCTGTATTCTAAGAAATAGAAAAGGGAATTAAGTGCCTGACATCTGGCAAAATCTAATGGCTTTTGTGTTGTAAGAACTTCTACAGCCCGCTTCTTCTCTTTCTCAGGCCACAGCCTTGTCAGGGGAGGGCAGATCATGTTCTACTGAACTCTTCATCCCTCAAAGGCGAAGATGCACTGGGGTTAGTTTGTGCTGATTTCCAAAAGTGAATTTTGCACTTTTTTTCCTAACTTCATTCTCAGTAACATCACATTGGTAGGTTGAAATTGACTATGGGAACTAATTAGAAAACAAGGAAAGAACAGAGCCCAAACAAGTCCCAAATTTCATCACCAAGTCAATGAATGCATTTTCTTTTCTTCCCTCCCTCCCTCCCTCCCTCCCTCCCTCCCTCCCTCCTCTCTCTCTCCCTTTCTTTCTTCTTTACCTTCTTTCCTTAGCTAGTTTGACTTAGATTTACATAATATGCAATCCAAGGAGATCAGTTAATGGAATCCATTATTTCAGAAATTCTAAGAAAACCTAATATGAGGATTAATATGGTGACTTCTGCAGTAATTATTTTAACTATCTGACCTTACTATCGAGAAGTTCTACTCTGCTCCATAGATTCATGTATTTAAATATTCAGTTTTACTTTCTTTTATCTGTAGCCCAGAACCTGGGGTAAGCAGAGAGGACCAAGTGTGCAGGATCTCTCAAGTGTCCACTGGAGGGATGAACTGTTTTGTACATGTGAAAATTGGCAAATGGAGGATGCTGACATTATTGTTTCTCCAGCAGCTGCAGCAACTAGAGAACTTGACTCTTGCCAACAACTACAACAGCAAAAACAAAAAAAAACCAAACCAAACCAAACCAAAACAAAAAAACAAAATGGCTCTCCTTTCGCAGATGGCAATGTGGGTGGTCACAAAGACCCATAAGAATATGTTTAGTTTCTAAAACTCAACATCATAAAATTTGGTTATGCAACAATGCTTTACGCCTGCATTCCATTTCCAAATTGTCCAAGTACAAAGTTTAAATAATGCATCACTTCAATTGAGCCATGAAATACCAATAGTAAAGAAAGACAGACACAGGAAGATGACACAACCTCCTCGATATCCCGGCCATGTGACAGCAGAATCGGGCTAATAACTCAGATCTGTAATGTCTAGCATCCATATGACATAGTCATGTTACACTAGTAGGTTTCAGATCTTTCTACTCTAGGTGGTTTATATGAATGTTCTGATGCTTGAGAAACTAGTCAAGATGAAAAGCAGACTTTAAAACTCTAACACGTCACATATGTATATACACACACACACACACACACACACACACACACACACACACACACACACACACACATACATATCACTTGTCTAGCCTGTGCAAGGCTCTGGGATCCGGCACCAGCACCAAAACTGCAAACTCAAATTATAACATTTTTTTTATCCTTTGGATTTGAATCCATCCATATTACAACTTAGCTAGTACTGGTGAGAATGAGAAATGGCTGTGTGAGTACCACAAACGTGTGGTTGTCTGAGAAGAAGAGACGAGAGCTGTATTTTGTATTTTTTCTTATGGAGAAAAGAAAGGCAAGTGGATACCATAGAAAAATTGTACTCCTGCTAGGTAGACTTTAGAAAGTTAAGTTATCTGTACCTAAAACATTGCAAATCAAATTAGAACAGAAGCCAAAATATATCACACATGCCTAGTTATCGGGACATTTGTTCCTTTGAGAAATATTCACTGAAAACTGAGTATATGCTCATCAGCCCATACCCAGTACTGAGGAAAATTCACAGATGCCCAAGATGGAGTTTCCGCTTATACTGACTTAGGCACTGGTCTGTTCATAATTATCCAAAGACAGACTTCAACTGTGAATGTTAACCATTAGGGAGAGAAACAAAACACATAACAAAAACAAAAACTGTGTGGAGTGTGATGGCCAATCTTGGCTGGCCACATGGCTGTGTCTAGAATTAACTGAAGCACATGCTGTTGTGCACTCCTGTGAGGACTTGCCTTTATTAGATTGCTTGACGCAGAAGACTTAAATGTGGTGGCACCTCCTGATGAAGGACACACATTGGAAAGAAGAATTTTGCTTCTTGCCTGTGAGCCCCCATTCTCAGTGACAAGTTCCTCTGTCCTTTCCCTTTTTCTGGGAATGTTTAGTAACTTACAAATTTATTCTATATATGCAACTGCTTTTGAGTTTCCAAATCTTTAATTTCAGTTTCAAAAACAGAAGAAATAGAAAAAGAAGAAATCTTCTAAGTAAGATGGCATTCTAGAAGGGGTCCAATGATGGAGAAGAGTCAGAATAAGAAAAGGAAGAATCCATTACAAAGAAAAAACTTGAATGCCACAAATTCAGAAAGACAGTTATAGGCCTCCTGAAAAGTATGTGAGAACTCACAGAGAAGAAGTTAAGCTCCACGCACACGGTTCTCCTACAGATTAAAGGAAGCAGAAAATGCCTACAAAAAGTAAGCCAGGTATCCCTGAGGAAGAAAGTGGAAGGCCTAAGTCTTTGTGAGTGAGCCTCAAAGCAAATTGTAGCTTCAGGAGAGATGCTCAGTCATCCAGCAGATGAGTCAAGCAGTCAAGGAATCCTGTTCTATCTGTAGGA
Organism: Acomys russatus; assembly: GCF_903995435.1. Lineage (NCBI taxonomy): Eukaryota > Metazoa > Chordata > Mammalia > Rodentia > Muridae > Acomys > Acomys russatus. The sequence goes on from NC_067159.1 coordinate 2,753,922, forward strand.
TTCAAGGAACAAGACTTGGAACCATCTTATGAAAATCTATTGTTTACTGGACAAAAATGTTAGTGCTAAGTGTGCGATATCACCTTATGACTTTGGGGCAGGGTGGCCCTAAGAGCCAGCAGAAGAAGATGATAATTTTCTTCTTTTCTATATCTGAATAAAGTTTATCTTTATTACATCATATTTTCTTTACTTGTTGATGGAAGCTTCAGCTGAGTCCATAAGTTAAATACAGCAAATAGCACTACGATATACAATGAGGACTGGGTTCCCATCACATGCTGACTTAGATTCCCTTGGGTATAGTCACAGATAATGTATGGATGGGTTATATAACATGTCTGGTTTTCTTTTCTTTTTCTTTCTTTTTTTTTGCAGAACATCCACACTGATTTCTACACTGGCTGCAACAATCCATATTTACAGCAACAGAGCATAAGGGGTCCCTTTCCTCAAACCCTCCTAAGTATTTTCTGTCAATTACTTCCTAGATGACAGGCATTCTGGCTCAGATGAGATGGAATCTCATAGCAATTTTTATTTATAGTTCCCTAATGGCTAAGAATGAGCATCCTCTTCTTATGTTTATTGATCCCCTGTTCTTCATATCCTGAGAAGCATCTCATCATCCCATCTATTATTGCCCACTTGTCAATCAAATCATCTCACAGATTTAGGTTTTCGGTTGGTTTTTTTTTTAGTTCTTTATATTCTAGATATTCAGATATATAGTGAGCAAAGATTTCATTCATTCTGTATACAGGTTCTTCATTCTATTAATGGTTTCATTTGTTGTGTGTATACTTTTTAATGCAGTCCCATTTGCTCAGTCTTAGAATTACTTCCTGAACTATTGGAGTCCTTTGCCTATGACTACACTTCAGTTTCCTCAGACAAATTCAAAGCACTATGTTATACATTTGTATGGTTTATCCATTTTGAGCTGACTTTTGTACAAAGTGAAGGGTAGAATATTTTTCATTTTTCCCAATGAAGATATCTAACTTTTATTTATTTACTAAAGAGCTTCTTTTTTCCAATGTGTGTTTTTGACATATTTCTTGAAGACTAGATAGTTGTCAGTCCATAAGTTTTATTTTTGGATCCTCAATCTATTCTATTGGCCCATATCTGTTTTTTGTGCTGGTATTATGTTATTTTTCTTCCTGTGGCTTTGTGTTGTAGTATAACATGAAATTAGGCATAATATCCCTAACATTTATTTTCTACCTTAGAATTGCCATAAAAATTCCAGATCGTTTCATGTTTCATATTAAGCTTGGGGTGACCTTTACTGTTTTTGAGAAGTATGCTGATGGAATTCTGATGTAGATGTGAATTGCGTTGAATCTATAGTCTGCTTTTACTAGAATGACAATTTTCACAGTGTTAATTTTGCTAGTCTGCGAGCATGGGTAGTCCATGCACTTGTTAGTGTCTTCTTTAGTGTTTCAAGATTTTTAACTGTAGAGGTCTTCCACCTCTTTTGTTAGGTATATTCCTAAATATTTTGCAGAAAACATTGTGAAAGACTTTTTTTTTCTAATTTATCTAATTGACAACAAATTTAAAAGATGATTATGAATAGCAACATTATATCCTGTCACTTTACTGTTTATCTTTGTGTGTGTGTGAAGAATTTAGGATATTTTCAGTAGAAGATCACGTCATTTGCAAACAGGGATGTTTTGACTCCTCTGTTATGTGCTGGTATACCTTTTATTTCTTGCTCTTGCCTTATCACTATGGCTAAGATTTAAAGAACTATATTGAATCTGAGTGGAAGAAAGATGCCCGTGTCTTCTTCCTGACTTCAGTGAAAATATTTTCAGTTGTTCCCTATTAAGTATAATGTTGATTAGATTTCTCATACATAGACTTTGTTTTTGTTGAGGTATAATCCTTGTATTCCTGTTTCTTTCAGGGCTTTCATCATTAAAAAAAACTTTATATCTATCAAAAGCCTTTTATGTATCCATTGGGTTATCATGTGATTTCTACCTTTGAGTCTATTTATGAAATAGCTGTGTTCTTAATGCCACAATTTAATCACACATACATAGTTAGTGGCCCCAATGATAGAACATAGAGTAAAATCTACATAATATATGTTGTAGAAACATAAACTGTTAAACTAAATATGTATTTATGCAAACTTTATCATTTTTGATGTCTCTGCAATAGATATTAAGTCAGAGGTTCAAGACTCCAGTTCATCTCTCCCTGTCCTGGACTCCAGGGTGCTAACATTTATATGGGGAGATGAAAACTGCAGAGCACAGCCACAACTCTTCCTTTGTCTTGTTATGTGGTTTTGTCACACAACCTCGCTCATCTGGGTTTCTTTAAATTCTGTAAAATTCAGAGACTGAGTTCAGTAATTTCTAGACTCTCGTTCATCTTTGACATTCCAGCACTATACATAAACTGCAGATTAAGCACATCAAAATGTCTGGAGGTAAAATGAAGGGTTGCCCTTTACACACCCTTCTTTTGCTCCCATGGAGTTCCATGGACTGCAACTAGATTTGATTTGTACAGCAATGCCAACTCCAGAGTATTTATGTGCTTCAGACATTAAAACGATAGCTACTTTAATGTTCTCCTGAACATGCTAAGGAGACATTGCCATTTGAAACACTTGAGTGCACAGGTTATCAGTTGCATCAAGCCAGTCACCTCCCCAGTAATATAAAATGGCAGACAGTTGCTCTCTTTGGGTATGAGTTTGTCCCCAAGGAGAGCTTACCATTGGGACAGTGTCCCAGAGTCAGGACCTAGAAGAGGATCTAAAAGTCATCCTGCAGCACATTAAAAAAAAAGTGTGCAAATTGAAAAGAAAAAGAGTAAAGCACTTGATAATGTGAATGTTAAGAAAAAATCTATGAAAATCTGCTTAGCCGAGAAAAGGTATATGGAATCAGTAACTCTGGAAAAAAAGGTTAAGACCAAGTATCAGAGGAAAAAACATGGCAGTGGGCAATAGTTTCTAGTTTGCTATAGAAAGGATGTGAAAGTACAACTTCTCAAATACAAAGTTTCTGTTTGTTTGTTTGTTTATAAATTCTTTCATTTCAAAGAAACTTAATTCTTAAAAAAGCTGATCTAGGGGGAAATTTGTAAAGAAAAACTAGATAAATTATTGGATAAATCCTGTTACACACACACACACACACATCAGTTTGTTCTTCCTTCATTGTTTTCATTTTCTCTCCCTCTTCATCATTTTATTTCTTTCTTCACTTCCTCTCATTCACATCACATATGTATATATATTAATGTGAAACATGCTTTCTCTCTATGTGATATATCATGACATATATGAACTATTAAATTGGTTATATGTTTATATGATTTATAAACATCCATCTTATTTTTATTATAACTAGCTTATTATTTTCAATACTTAAATATTATTCCACAGTATAAGTGTCAATCATTTCCATGCTGACAGATGTTCGCTCTCTATGGTACTTTATGTGAATAAAAGAGGAAGACACGAGTCAGCATCATGCTCACATTTGATAGTGAAAAGAGAAGATGGTGCTGACAGTGAGCAGAGAGGCAGGTGAGGCAGCTCAAGCAATGTACAGCCAGAACGCCCTTTAAAGACAGATAGTTCAAATGACAGAAAAGGAATGAATGTCTACCATCATGAAAGTCACAGGATGAGACAGCTGAACCAAACTTACAATAACTACATCTAGTCTCTTAATTTTACTAAAAAGAGGAAATTGAGGCCTCTCGAGATTATCTTTCTCAAGGTCACATAACTCACAAAGGGTCCCGGTCTGTGCCTCTGGATTAGCCTCGGCCGGAAAGGAGTAATGAAAGGATGTGATGAGCCTGCCTGCGATAGGGTGCTGAAGTGCTTCTTCCTCTGAGTGGTCATGACTTTCCCCAGTCAGGGGTGCAGCTTAGCCCTATAGTATATCCCCAAATATTTTCCATGTGCTCTGTACGTAGGCTTTCTTTTGGCATTCACACTTCTCCCATTTAAGACTGGCCTTTTCAACTATGTGTGAAAGCAACAGCATTCATTCTGTCCCTGCCTTGCCTCTGCATACACACCACTTGGGGTGAGCTGACTGACCTCTCTACACTCCAGTTTGTCTGTTATGATTGTTAAATACAATGCAATTTGTGGATGTGTGTGTATAAGTGGAAATAAATATGAGAAAGCCTAAAATAAACAAGACAGGAGACAAAAAATAAGAAGGGTAAAAAGAGACCCTGAGGAAAGGTTTTGAGGGCAAAAGGATACATGTGACAGTGGAAACAGAAAGGAGGCTGTGGGAACTGTTAGGAGGCAGGAGCACTGGGGAGCAAGGGAAGGAGAAGCACCTAAGATAAATTATGCTTAAAAACTACATCTCTAATATTTTGTATGGTAAATAACTTAAAATACTCAAGACACATAAAGCAATACAAAATCTAAACAAGAAACCAACAAAAAACAAAACAAAAACAACAACAAGAAAACCCAGAGAACTAAGTCATCCAACAATGAAATGGGCTAGTGAGCTGCAAAGAAGAAATACAAAGGATGAGTGAATACTTGACACATTGTTCAGTATTCTTATCCATCAGGACAGTGGGGTCTGAAACTGCTCTGAGACTCTGTCTTACCCAAGTCAAAATTGCTATCCTTAAAATAAACCAAGTGAGTACAAACTCTGGCAAAAATGTAAGTAAAGACGAAACTTTCTTCCAGGCTGGCAAGATGTGGGTATGTTTAGTCATTATGGGAGCCTGTGTGCAAGTTCCTTTAGAACTAACATTAGAACTGCCATATGACATATCTGTACCACAACTCGGTATGTACTCAAAGGACTAAGTCAACATATCACAAAGAAACATGCATATCACATCCATGTTAATAGCTGAACTATTCACAATTGCCAGGAAGTTGAAGCAGCCTAGGTGCCCATCAACAGCTGAATAGATAAGAAAGTGTAGTTCATTTTTACAAATAAAATTTTTATGCAATCATGGTGAAAAGCGGAATCAGGACATCTGCAGAAAAATGAACCCAACCAGAAGTCACAATGTTAAGTAATATAAGACAGAACCAAGAAAGACAAACATGCGTATTTTTTCTCTGTAAAGAGGAATTAGATAGGGGATCATGAGGGAAGAGAGGGGGTCTTCTGAGAGGTGGGAAATAGAACAGAAAACATGTAAGAAAGCAGAAGGGGAGCACTTACTGGGTTTGGGGAACCAGCTAATCAGACAAGAGGACACAGGGGAAGGCAGCATGGGGATGAATTAGTAAGGGTGTGTTGACTGCTGTGTATACATGAAGATGCACTGATAAACAACTGTTTGCATTATAAGCTGAAATTAAGAAAATAAAAAGGAAAAAACAAGAACAGCCACAAGAAAGTGGATGGACTGAGGTAAGTAAAAGTTTAACACTAAACAAGGTACCCATTTAAGCTTTATCTTGCCTTTGGAAGACATGTTTAAAGAATAACCCCTCACTTGTTAGCCCATTATTATTAAAGCAAATTGTTATTTGATTTCATAATCATATTTCCATTTCTCTTCCTTGGCATGCTTGTATAATTTTGAATTTTATTTGTTGATGTGTTTGTGCTTTTTAAATTCTCTTGATTCATTTTTTATAGATCATGTTATAAGCTCATGAGTGTTCAGAAATGTATTCACTTCTTCAAACTTGTCCAGTTTATTAGTTTTCAGAATACCCCCTAATTGTATTCTCAATTTCAGGGACATCAATTTATTGTAACTATCTTTCTTTTTTATACTCTAGTTTTAATAATTTTTGGCTCTCTCTTTTAGTAAATGTAGCTATAGGTTTGTTAACCTTGTTTTCTTTACACAAAACCAACTTTTTATTTCAGTGTCCCTTTGTATCATTGTTTTGTTCTCTATTTTATTAATTCTGATTATGATCTTTACTATTTCTGTTTACTAATCTTTCATGTGGCTTGTTCTAGTTTTTCTATGACTCTGCAGCATACCATTCCATCCCAGTTCCCCACCCACCATCTATCCATTAGTCCTGTTTTAATTTCAGAATGGCTGTGTGCTTTCAATTCATGGTAGAGGTAAGAATGACTTTGTGTGTCACTGTATGTCTATTTTTAAAAGTGTTTTGTGTGCAGTTGAAAATATTCTGGAGCAATTGTGTTCAGTGTCCTGTACAAATAGAACATAAATAATTGCTTACTTTTGTTGTTCAAATATTCTGTATTTTGCCTGATTTTTATTCTGTACTAAGTCTATAAATGTTCTTAATTTTATTTTAGTTTCTTGATATCATACAATGTGTTTTGATGAAATTCAAGAAATGCATTAAACTCAAAGTAACTGCAGATCTCTTTCTCTCTGTGTCTCTCTGTCTCTCTGTCTCTGTCTCTCTGTCTGTCTCTGTCTCTGTCTCTCTGTCTCTGTCTGTCTCTGTCTCTGTCTCTCTCTCTCTCTCTCTCTCTCTCTCTCTCTCTCTCTCTCTCTCTCTCTCTTTCTCGTTTGTTTTGGGTTTTGGTTTTTTACCTGTATCAGTACTTTTCTTTAATTATGAAGCACTATTAGTAGGTATTTAGGTCGAGGGTGGTTATTTTGTTACATGGGAGCCGCTTTCACCATGATTCTCCTCCCTCCTTTCCTAGCATCATAAGGTACGTTCACATTCTTTACTGTTGAGCAGGTCTTGTCATATGTAAATCCATCCTGACACTTTTTCTTGCTTTCTGCAGGTACTCAATCTACTTACACTATATAAAATGAATGACAGACTTAGCAAACTTACTTTATCTAGCTATTATGTGTCATTTATCTACCCAATGTATTATATTATCCAACCTACCACGTTTGGATTAATGTGTGTACATGTGTATTCATTCCAGTTTATGCTATTTCACGGGTGCATGCCAATGCATGTGTGTACCGGCATGCATATGGAGCTGTGGAGGCCAGGGCGTAACTTCATGTGTAATTCCTCAGGTATTCAACGTTTATATGCTTGTTTGTTTAATCTATTTTGTTTTTTGTTTGTTTTGAGTTACTGGCCAAATAGGCCACATTGCCCTTCTGTGCCTTCCAAGTCTAGCAATAAAACCACACACTGTCATGTCTACTTTTTTTAAACCTAAATTCTTTGACTCAAAGTTCAATCCATATGCTGCATGACAAGCAGGCGACCACCTGAGTTATCGTCCCAGCCACAATGAATCAGGTTTTTTTTTATTGTTTAATTCTACCTTCCTATCAGAATTTTTTTTAGTTATGTAACCTTGAACTTTTAGATGTTATCTAAGAGTTTGCAGAACACTTTGTAACTGTTTAGTGATTTGAGCTACTCCCGTTTGGTCTTGTTTTACTCTCATGTTTTTATATATGTTGCAAACTAGACATGATATTAGTACTAATGCTTTAAGATCTGGTTAAAATGGCTTTGTATTCATCTGTATATTCATCATCTTAGTGGTCATTTTTCTCTTGCAGGTCTGCTCTTCCATCCAGGATCATTTGCATTGCTTTAGCTATGAAGAATCTGTCAATCTTTGTCAGTGTGTGTGTGTGTGTACACACACTGGTGACAGACTGCCTTAGCTCAGGTTTATTGGGAGGCATCTTAATTTTGCTTCCAGCTGAGAATATTTTCTTTGGGCATGGAAATCATAACTCAAGTTTTACTATGTTTTATATACGTGATTTGAATTCTTTCTATCTCATTCTTTGACCTTTGGCCTTTTAATTTTCTAATGAAAACTCAACTGCCAGACAATCTGTTAGCTGTTCAGTACTCCCCTATTGCTGGAAGCTTTCAAGATTTCTTTTTGACATTAAAAAAAAAAAAAAAAAAAGGAATTACTTTGTGTATCTACAGGCATTGTGGGTGTGTATACATGTGTATGTATGCACATTTATGCACTGATAGGTTCATCTGTGTGTGCACATATGAAGTTGGGAGGTCAATCACAGGTGTCCCTAACCATGCTCTACTTTATTTTTGAGGCAGGGGTCTTGTACTGAATCTGTAACTTGCTGCTTTGGCTGTTCTGTCAGCATAGTGAGCCTGCAGCACCTCCCTGCATCTTCTTAGTCTTTGCTAGTCTACTGATCAACCTTACATGGATGCTAGGTGTCTAAACTCAGGTCCTCATGTTTACACAGCAAACACTTTACCAACTGAATCATCTCCCTGCCTCATCTACAGAGGTTTACTTCTATGGACTGCCTTCAGGGTTCGTGGTAGTTCTTAAACCTGCAGGTTCTCAGCTGTCATTTCTTCTTCTCTGTCTTTTACTCCTCCTCTCCCCTCCTACCCTTCCTCCTCCTCTTTCTCCTCAGCATTTTATTACTTGCCCAACTGTTGGCCTCTCTAAAAGTGTGTGGGTACTATAGATTACAGTGAGTAAAAACTCACTAGTTTTTGTAAGATCTTTCTTTTTCTCCCAGTAGATTCTTTGGCTGAACTACACTACATTCACAAGGCTAATCTGATTTCGCCATATACTGTAAAAAAGAAAATGATTCACTTCTCACTTCAACACTGTAAAATAAACTACATACAGCAGGAAGAACCACGAGACAATGGGCAAGTATATAAATGTTACATTCATAGTGATTTGGCTATTTGTATTTGGCAAACTTGAAGTAAACATCTTTCCTATTTTGTTGGGTCTAAAATTCTGAATGGAGATTAATATCTATCATATCTCATCTCTATTAACTTTAAACAGCTATCTTGATCTAAAAGCATCTTAACCCCTAACCTACTAAGCTTAATTGAAAGACTAAACTATTTGGTCTTCAAACCCATCAGAGACTTGAAAAGGGATAAAACTTAAATACCTGAATGAACTCGGAGTGCAGGTTACAGGCTTCCAAAATGAGACAGTTTACTGCCTGAACAGTCACCTAGTGTTCTCTATAACGATGGGGCATCATCTTCAGCCTTCTGATCCAATATATCTGACAAACATATTTGTGAGACAGGAGCTATTGATGACTTGTTTACCCTGTCTTGTCAGAGTTTGGCTGTCAACTCTGCCTGCATCTAAACTTGCCGATTTTTAAGCAGAATTCTGTCTGTGGCAGAAATGAGGACATTTTGCCCAGTGGCTGGTTGCCACATTTGAAGCCAAATCCATATGGAGGTCTTTTGATGCTCATCTTCTTTGAGGCGGGCTGGGTGTTTCCAGGAGTTAACTTGTCTTCTTGTCCAAGACACTTTAGAATAATAAAAACATATTTAAATGCCATATTCTGTAGGTCTCTGAGATTTTTTGAAGACCTTACTTAACTATTTTGCCATATATAAATATATATCTATCTATTAGACCTAGAAAATATATTCTTGTGATAAATTTAAACTAGTTTTGACATGAGCATGATTTGCATCAATATACAAAATTCAATACCATTGAATTTAAAAATAACCTTATTTATGAGTAACAATTAGGGCCTTGAGATGAGAAATAGATTCAATAATCTACCTTTTGTTCTATCCTCCCTCTATATTTCTATATCCCCCTTTCTTTTTTTTTCCTACAAAAGGAAGATAAAGGAAAAGAGATATGTCCCTGAGTCACACCTAGTTTTCTCTCTGTAAAAGATCAATAATACTTATAACGAACTCCCAATGAAAATAACCATCTATAGACCAAGAGAGTAAACAGAAACCTATCCAAACCCCCTTAGAGGAAATGGGACGTCATTCTCTTAAGGTTTCTCCAGGCTGATTTAGGGCACATAATTCTTTGAAGGTCTCTCCCTGCCCCCCAAAATTGGGGAAAATGGTGAAGTAAGCCAGAGATAGCATTTATGGTCCATTTTTCAAAAGTTGTGGAATTCCAGCCTTAATAGAAGTCCTGTCTGGGACAGTCTGAACTGCTGGACCAATTGAGATCAGAAACTTTCTACAACCCTGTCCTGGAAGCTGTCCTGTTCCAATGGGTAACAGCAACTGAGGCAGCTGGGGCTGAAACATGGAGGGTGCAGGATGTCAGCATCCAGCTTGCTGAGAGGAATGAATCCTGTCAGGTCTGATCCAGCATCAGTGTCTAGTTCTTTTTTTCTGAAAACATAATTTCTCACAAGCATTATACACTTCTAAAATTGTGATGGTATGAGGTGTACAGGATGTACAGAGCAATTAAGGCTGGTTCTCTGCAAATCTTGCTTCATGCCATACTAAGAATGGCCTCTAATTATAAGTCACAGAGAATCTGTGACCAACATGAAGCCTTGTCTGTGCATAAACCTTCATAACTCAGTCTCAGAGCTATTCCCATGTAGTGGGATTAGCAATATTAGTTACCTGCTTGTTCTGCAGTTTGAATTCTTCACATCCGGATTGAAGCCCCCTTCCCTCATCCCCTCCAGATCCCGTCCACTCCCTCATGCTCTTTCCCTCCCTCCCTCCCCTAGTCCTTAGCAAGGGGAGCCCTCCTCCCCTAACCTTTGATCTCAACTTATCCAGTGTCCTCTGTACTACCTGTAACATCTTCCTCTTGGCCTGGCATGGCCACCCTGCCAGGTTAGAAGTGAACAACATTAGGAGGCCCGAATCCACATATTGTGGGACCCACAAGGAGACTGTGCTGCCTGTCTACTACATCTGAGCAGGAGGTCTAGGTCCACATCCCACATGGACCATGGTTGGTTCATCAGTCTCTGTACTGTAATGTGGTTAACCTGAACTTAGTGGCTAACATCTGATTATGAGTAAGAATATGCCATGTGTGTCTGTCTGGGTCTGAGTTACCTCACTCAGGATGATTGTCTCTAGTTCCCTCCATTTGCCTGCAAATTTCAAGGTTCCCTTGTTTTTAATAGCTGAGTAGTATTCCATAGTGTAAATGTACCATGGTTTTTTTATTCATTCCTTGACTGAGGGACATCTAGGTTGTTTCCAGATTCTGGCTATTACGAATAAGGCTGCTATGAACATGGTTGAGCATATCTCCTTGTTGTGTTCTGGAGCTTCTTCTGGGTATATTCCAAGGAGTAGTATAGCTGGGTCTTGAGGTAGCCCGATTCCCAGTTTTCTGAGAAAGTGACAGATTGATTTGCAAAGTGGTTGTACAAGTTTACATTTCCACCAGCAATGAAAGAGTGTTCCCCTTTTCCACATCCTCACCAGCATGTGGTGTCACTTGAGTTTTTGATATTAGCCATTCTGATGGGTGTAAGATGGAATCTCAGAGTCATTTGGATTTGCATTCTCTGATGACTAAGGATGTTGAGCATTTCTTTAAGTGTTTCTCAGCCATTTGATATTCCTCTGCTGAGAATTCTCTGTTTAATTCTGAGCCCCATTTCTCAATTGGTTTATTTAGTTTTGTGGTGTTTAATTTCTTGAGTTCTTTATATATTTTGGATGTTAGCCCTTTGTCAGAATCAGGGTTGGTGAAGATCTTTTCCCAGTCTATAGGATGTCATTTTGTTCAATTGACTGTTTCCTTTGCCTTACAGAAGCTTCTCAGTTTCATGAGGTCTCATTTATTGTTAGCCTTAGAGCTTGGGCTGTGGGTGTTCTGTTCAGGAAGTTGTCTCCTGTGCCAATGAGTCCAAGGCTCTTCCCCACCTTTCTTCTAACATTTTTACAGTGTCCAGTTTTAAGATGAGGTCTTTAATCCATTTGGACTTCAGTTTTGTGTGCAGTGATAAATATGGGTTGATTTGCATTTTTCTACATGTAGCTATCCAGTAAGACCAGCACCATTTAGTGAAGATGCTATCTTTTATTCCATTGTATGGGTTTGGCTTCTTTGTCCAAAATTAAATGCCTATAGATGTGTGGTTTTATATCTGGGTCTTCTATTTGATTCCACTAGTCAATCATCCCATTTCCATGCCAGTACCACACTGTTTTTATTACTGCTGCTCTATAGCACAGCTTGAGATCCAGGATGGAGATTCCTCCAGAAGATCTTTTACTGTACAGGACTGTTTTAGATGTTCTGGGTTTTTGTTGTTGTTGTTGTTTGTTTGTTTGTTTGTTTGTTTTCCATATGAAGTTCAAGGTCTGTGAAGAATTGTCTTGGAATTTTCATGGGAATTGCATTGAATCTATAGATTGCCTTTGGTAAGATGGACATTTTTACTATGTTGATTCTTCCAATGCAGGAATATGGGAGGTCTTTCCATCTTCTGATATCTTCTTTTATTTTTTTCTTTACAGACTTGAAGTTTTTCATATAAGTCTTTCACTTGTTTTGTTACAGTTACACAAAGATACTTTATACCTGCTGTGGCTATCCTGAAGGGTATAGTTTCCTTAATTTATTTCTGAGCCTATTTGTTATTTGTATAGAGCAAGGCTACTGATTTTTTTCTGTTGACTTTGTATGCAGCCATTTTACTGAAGGTATTTATCAGTTGTAGAAGTTCCTTGGTGGAATTTTTAGAGTCACACACACACACACACACACACACACACACACACACACACACACACACACACACACATACATTATCATGTCATCAGCAAATAGTAATAGTTTGACTTCTTCCTTTCTTATTTTTATTCCTTTGATCTCCTTTAGTTGTCTTATTGCTCTAGCTAGAACTTCAAGTACTATGTTGAAGAGATATGGAGAGACAACCTTTTCCTGTCCCTGATTTCAGTGGAATAGATTTAAGTTTCTCTCCATTTAGTTTGATGTTGCCTATAGGCTTACTGTATATGGCCTTTATTATGTTGAGGTATGTGCCTTGTATTCCCACTCTGTCCAAGACTTTAAACATGAATGGGTGTTAGAGTTTGTTGAATGCTTTTTCAGCATCTGAGGAGATGATTGTGTGTTTTTTCTCTTCATTTCCCTTATATGATGGATTATGTTGATGGGTTTCCATATATTTAACCACTCGTGCATACCTTGTATGAAGCCTTCCTGGTCATGGTCCAGTAGGTCTTGGACATAATTTTGATGTCTTCTTGAATTTTGTTTGTGAGTATTTTTATGAGTATTTTTGCATCAGTGTTCATAAGAGAAATTGGTCTGAAATTCTCTTTCTTTGTAGGGTCTTTCTGTGGTTTAGGTATCAAGGTGACTGTGGCCTCATAGAATGAGTTTGGTAATGTTCCTTCTGTTTCTATTCTGTGGAAGAGTTTAAAAAGAATTGGTATTAGTTTATCTTTTGAAGGTCTTGTAGAATTCTGCACTGAATCCATCAGGTCCTAGGCTCATTTTGGTTGGGAGACTTTTGATGATTTCCTTGATTTCCTTAGGACATATAGGACATTTAATTTGTTTACCTGATCTTGGTTCAATTTTGGTAGTTGGTATCTATCAAGGAAATTGTCTATTTCATTTAGGTTTTCAAATTTTGAGGCATATAGGCTTTTGAAGTAGGACCTAATGATTTCTTGGATTTCCTCACTGCCTGTTATATCTCCTTTTCCATTTCTGATTTTGTTGATTTGATTACTCTCCTTTTGCATTTTAGTTTGACTAAGGGTTTGTCTATCTTGTTGATTTTCTCAACAAATCAGCTCCTTGTTTTGTTGATTCTTTGAATTGTTTTCTTTGTTTCTATTTAATTGATTTCCGCCCTGAGTTTGATGATTTTTAGCCATCTACTCCTCTTATGTGAGTCTGCTTTTTTGTTCTAGAGCTTTCAGGTGCACTGTTAAGTTGGTAATATGAGATATCTCCAATTTGTTAATCAAGGCCCTTAGTGCCGGTTTCCTCTTAGCACTCCTTTCATTGTGTCCCATAAGTTTGGGTATGTTGTGCCTCCATTGAATTCTAGAGTGTCTTTTATTTGTTTTTTTTTTTTTTTAATTTCATTCCTTACCCAGATATAATTAAATAGGGAGTTGTTCAGTTTTCATGAGTTTGTAAGTGTTCTGTTGTTTTTGTTGTTATTGAGATCCAGCTATAATCCATGGTGGTCTGACATGATGCAAGGAATTATTTCAAGCTTTTTGTGTCTGTTGAGGTTTGCTTTGTGGACGATTATATGGTCGATTTTGAAGAAGGTTCCATGAGGTACGGAGAAAAAGGTGAATTCTTTCACATTTGGGTGACATGTTCTATATATATATCAGTTAGGTCCATTTGGTTCATGACGTCTATTAGTTTCACTGTGTCTCCATTTAGTTTCTGCTGCAATGATCTATCTATTGGTGAGAGTGAGGTGTTGAAGTCTCCCACTATTAAAGTGTGGGGTTTGATGTGCGATTTAAGCTTTAATAATGTTTCCTTTATGAATGTGGGTGCTCCTGTATTTGAGGCATAGATGTTCAGAACTGAGACATAATTTTGGTGTATTTTTCCCTTGATGAGTATGAAGTGTCCTTCCCCATCTCTTTTGATTAGCTTTGATTGAAAGTCTTTTATTAGATACTAGAATGGCTACTCCCGCTTGTTTCTTTGGTCTGTTTGCTTGGAATACCTTTTCCAGACTTTTATTCTAATGTAATGTTTATCTTTATTGCTGAGGTGTGTTTCTTGTATGCAATAGACTGATGGGTCCTGTTTTTGCATCCATTCTGTTAGTCTATGTCTCTTCATTTGGAAGTTGAGGCCATTGATGTTGAGTGATATTAATGACCAGTGGCTAATGGTTCCTATTCTGATATTCTTAGTGGTAGAGTGTGTTTGTGAGTTTCCTTTCTTTTGTTTTTGTGAGTGCCAGGTTATTAATTTCCTCTGTTTCCCTGAGTGAAATTACCCTCCTTGGGTTGAAGTTTTCCTTCTAGTATCTTCTGTAGAGCTGGATTTGTGGTTAGGTGCTGTTTGAACTTGGTTTTGTCATGGAATTTCTTGTTTTCTCCATCTATTGTGATTGAGCGCTTTGCTAGGTATAGTAGTCTGGATTGGCATCTGTGGTTTCTTAGTGTCTGCATGACTTCTATCTAGGCCCTTCTGACTTTCATAGTCTCTCTTGAGAAGTCAGGTGTAATTCTAATAAGTTTGCCTTTAGATGTGACTTGGCCTTTTTCTCTTGCAGCTTTTAATATTCTTTCTTTGTTCTGGACATTTAGTGTTTTTACTATTATGTGGCAGGGGGATTTTCTTTTCTGCTCCAATCTATTTGGAGTTCTGTAGGCTTCTTGTGTATTTATGGACATTTCTTTCTTTAGGTTAGGGAAGTTTTCTTCTATGATTTTGTTGAAAATATTTTCTGGGCCTTGCAGGTGGGAGTCTTCTTTTTCTTCTATCCCTATGATTTGTAGGTCTGGCATTTTCATAATGTCCCAGATTTCTTGGATATTCTGTGTCAAGAGCTTTTCAGATTTAGCATTTTCCTTTACTGCTGTATCCATTTCTTCAGGCATACCTTCTATTTCTGATATTATTTGTTCAATCTCTTGAATTCTGTTGGTCATGCTTGTGTCTGTAGATCCTGTCCTCTTCTCTCAGGTTTCCATTTCTTGGATTATCTCAGATTATATTTTCTTTGTAGCTTGGATCTCCTGTTTCAGGTCATGAAACTTTTTTATTAATTTCTTTCTCCTGTTTGATAGTAGTTTCTTCAAGTGATTTATGCAGTTCTTTCTTTGTGTATTCCAGTTCTAGTCCGAGGGATTTATTTTCCTCTTTTAAAGCCTCTATTATTTTTGTAACCTCAAATTTGAAATCCTTCTCTTGTGCTGCTCCTGTGATAATAGCTCCAGCACTTGTTGTGGTGGTGGGACTGCTGATTGTTGGAGGTATCCAATGGACCTGCGGGTTGTTACTTGTGATCTTATGCTCACCTCTTCCCATTGTTATGTCTTTGTGTGGGGCTTGTGGTCGCTGGATACTTGGGCACCCAGAGTTTTCTGGGTGGTCTGTGGACAGATCCACTTGTCTTCTAGTCCATGGCATCTGTTCCAGGCTAGGACTCAGAGACACTGGTGCTTTGGGGAGCAAAGGCTTTTTCTGTGTCCTGAGAAATCAGACCCTGTCTGCCAGGCCAGCCTGGGAAGCCACATGTATCAGGGAACCCAGTGGTTGTTTGGCCCGCTGGTGTTATCAGTGGGTTTTCTAGGTGGTATATAGTCAGATTCACTTGTATTCTAGTCTGTGGCATCTGCTCAAGGCTATGACATACAGACCCTAGAGTTTTTGGGAGCAGAGTCTGTTTCTGTGTCTTGGGAAATCAGAGGCTGCTAGCCACCTGGTGAGTGTGTGCACACCCAGGAACTCTGGTAGTTGTTTGGCCCGCTGGAGTTTTGGATGGGTTTTCTAGGTGGTGTGTGGTCAGATCCACTTGTGTTCTAGTCTGTGCTGTCTGCTTGGTGCTGGGACTCACTGACTGACCTTAGAGTTTTTGGGAACAGAGGCTGTTTCTGTGTCCTGGGAAATCAAACACTGCCTGACAGCCCCCGGGGATGCTCGTGCGCATCCAGGATCTTGGTGGCTGCTTGCCTGCCAGATTTGTGGCTCCAGCCTGTGAACCAGTGGGGTGATGGGTCTTTACCGCGTGCCACACTGTTTGGCGCCCTCTCACCTGTGGGTTACTGGTGCTGTTGTTGTATGGGTCTCAGATCAGTCCTTGGGTTGCTGAATGTTCACTGCTGACCTGCTGCTCAAAGAAGGTGTGTGTTAGGCGCTGCCATCTTGGGTCACAACCTCCCAAGAAATCTTTTTAAATATTCAATTTTCTTTCTTTTTTATTATTTTTATGTCTGCTTATTTATTTATTTGTAGACTATATTTACATCTTTCTAGTCCACTTCTCCTTCCTCCAACTCTTCCTACATCCCCACAACTCTTGTATGTAGGTTTTTAAATAATTCATTAGATTAATAAACATGCTGTCAGTCCTCATTTAGAAAATTATTCCTATCTTCATATTGCTGGATGCAAGTTTATTTACAAATTTGTAGATTGCAAATTATTTTTTCCCACTTTGAGAAAACTATTCTATAATGATCTGTTCTTTGTTTTTGCTGTTTGACAAACCTTAGTCTGTTTACTTTCAGACTAGGACTTTTTTCTTTAGGCTGCTAGTGTTTCCCCATAGGCAATTTCTCTTCCCCCTCATGATCCTCTTAAAGTTTTCTCCTAAGACATTACCATTCCTCTAAGGGAGAATTCTGTTACAATGTGCCTAACTGTGAATTTATCTATCCTGGTGTCTTTGACTCAGCTGAGATGACTGGTTTCTTCATCAACAATGTGGCCATCGCCTGTTCTACAGTCTCCACAATCTCTGATGCTTGGTAACTTTTATTTAGCCCCCATGATTTCCTCAGCTCTGTCGCATTTTCTATCTTTCTCTTTCATTCCATTTTGAATAACTTTTACATATCTATTTCTCCCGCTGTGCTTATTAGCACTAACTAAATAGTTAGGTTTTGATTTTTGTTTGTTTGTTTGCTTGCTTTTAGCTTGAAGCAGTCTGTAAAAATGAAGGCATTGGCTAAATGTTGTTCATGTCTTTTTAAGTCCATTTACCCAGATGATAAATTTTTATCTTTCCCTACTTAGAAAACAAGTGGGATCTTCCACTTGTTGGGATGTAATGTGAATAAATTATAATAAATGAAATATACATTAAAAAAGAAAACTAGTCTCTCATGTAAGTTGTAACAATTGGATTACCATTGTAAAATCTACCAGTATATCAGGAGAGATTCCTATAACCATAAGAGTTCTTCTCTGAAAACCGTGCTGCTCAGTTGTCAGGATGTAGGAAGATAGGTTTCATCTGAAAACCGTGCTGCTCAGTTGTCAGGATGTGGGAAGATAGGTTTCATCTGAAAACCGTGCTGCTCAGTTGTCAGGATGTGGGAAGATAGGTTTCATCTGAAAACCGTGCTGCTCAGTTGTCAGGATGTGGGAAGATAGGTTTCATCTGAAGAGGAGAATAAATGATAAAGAAATTGATCACTGTCATGTCAACACAGACAAGTCTCTGTCGTAGGAATCTTTAAGAACAAGAGGGAGGTGAAGACTCCAATAAACATACTGGGTTAAGACCGTGGCAGTACTTACTCTAGGTTGTCTTCTCTAAAGTACTCAGTACCTGCGTCATTATTGCTTGGTCCAAGAGACAGAGAGCAGCCCCCTGTCCCTGCAGGAAGGAAATGAAAACTGGGCTGACACTAGGCAGATCCCCTTCAGGAATCACTGTCCGAGTACTAAACCCTGCAGAGAGCACAATGGCTTTCCTTTCCCTTAAAGAGACAAACAGAATGAAGAAGGATGAGGAAAAGAATGGATAGATATAAAAATACAGCAGCTCAAACTGCATGCGAGGAAAAGGAAGGATGCAATTCCTCAACAACAAATGCAGAGCTGCCAGGAACAAACCTTTTTTACTCATTCGAGTCCCACCCTGATCATGAGTTTGCCATGTCTGCTGTGTCATTCAGTTTTGGCTTATCCCAATTGGCCGAATCACACCAGTGAAAGGAAGAGAGACTGAAAAGTTAAAGGCAACTTTGCCTGCCCTGTTATTACTTTGGTTTTTAATTCATCTACCTCTGACCTCAAAATGTGATGAAGCTTCATGGCACTGCTTTTTAATTGTTCATCGCGGTCATAATTTAGGAGTTCTATGCCCTGAGTGGGAGGTATGATAGCAGGCACATTGCTTCCTTTTCTTCCTATCTGATTCTCCCAGCACACTTTCTTCTTAATGATGTTTTATATGTGAGGGATATGAAGTTGAAATGCCTGTTGTCTCATTTGTTGGCATAGTTGCTTTTCCAGAGCTGGCTGTCGGGGCCAGTGTCTGTTTTCTCTCTCACTTTCTCACGTGTGTTAAATGGCTCTGGAACTTAGAAGTCTCTGCCAGAGGCTTATGCACTACGAAGGCTGCTGCTTTTGTCAGCAACATCAGCCTAGGGTAGAGGTACAAAGGTCATTCTTCATTTTCAAGACCCACGTTGGGCTTGCAAGCATTAGATTCACAACAGTTTTCCATTAGTCTGTAGATATTCCATTTATTGGAGTTTTAAGTCTGGGATGACTCCTGGCAACTGTCTGGCAAAGGAACTTAAGGGAAAGAAAACAGGAAAATATTTAGCGGTGTGTGCAGTTAAGATTTTAAGTATCCGACAACCAAGAGTAAAATCTTGTGCACTTGAGGCCAAACAGGTTTACCTGGCTCAACCACAAAGTAATTGTAGGTCAAAGATGAATCATAAATAAGAATTGCAATATTGAGTAAGTAGACAGGATTAAAAACAGTATGAAGCATTTGTTTCTAATTTTTCAAAGAGACAACAGAAAGCCATGTAAACTTCTGGGGGCCTATTAACAGATCAAAGAGAGACAGGTGCTTACTGGTCCAGACAATGGAGGGAAATTTGATCAAATCGTCCCAGAAGGAAGATCCTTTCTACTGTTAAAAGACGGGTAGAAACAGTGGGCAGCTGATGAGAAGAGCCATTTTGATGTTTAATATCTTAGGTGTCATGTGATTAGAGAAGACCCAGGGTAGAATTCATGTTAGAAAATGACAGGAAAGGATGCCCTGGGAGGTCTGAGATGGAAGGACTTAAGGACACACTAGTGGAGGCATTAGAATAAAAACCACGGGATACTTACTATAAGGCATATGCCAAAGAACATAACACAAGAATGATTTTGACCTGGAGTGAAGGTTGGGAAGGAGTGGAGAGCCTGTCGAGGGCTACACCATGAGTCTCTTTCCCACCTCTTTATGAATGCAGGTTTTATTGCACAGGTGTAATAATTAATCCAAATGGCTAGCAGATGTAGCGATCCGTCTTTGGGCATGCTAGCCTCCAATAGTCTCCCAATCAGCAAATTCTCAAGTCAGGCCAAAGAAAATTAAAGAAAATAAATTCTGTTGAGATATTTATGGAGGCCACCTGGATAGAAATTTGACAGCTCAGGAACTGCCTGGATGCCAGGCAGCAAAGAAAAGGTCAGAGCCCCTGCAGCAATTGGGCTTGCAAAGCCCAGGAACAAGAAAATGGAGTAGTCAGTCACATTGGATCTCAAGAAGACCAAAGATAGAACGTTCCAAGAAAAACATCACTGGTCTTTTCCTATATTCTCTTGAGAAACTTGCTTTTGTCTTTTGACAGGGGTGCTACCATTTTCCTTAATTGCACTCTCCACTCTGGCACAACCAATCAGTCAATCATTCAGTCATTTATAGGGCTTCATTTAGAGTCATTTCCTCTTTGTTTCTACTCCTACTTTTTCAGCTCATGCTCTTAAATCATCTCCCCCTAGTGTAGACAGTCCTCATTCTCCTTTCTTTAATTTTCCGTCCTGGCCAAAGAAATCACTCATTATTACAATTTTAGTCTTATTGTTTACCTAGTTAAAATATTTGGCACCTTCCCATTGCCCACTGAATAAGGTCCAAGTTCTTTGCATGTTAATAAATAGGACTTTAAGTTAGACTCAATTTGTCTTCCTAGTTTCATTGTATATTACCTTTATTATAGCTTTATGAACTCTCTGTTACAGACAAATTCATCATTATCCTTCAAAATAACCACTGATGCTCCTTTGTTGCATAATACTGCCTGAGCAATAGGCAGTTTTCCCCCACATCTATTCAAAGCTATATTGCACACTGTAAGAAACAACGAATGGCCTACCTCTCTTTATTTGGTTATTCAACACATACTTATTAAATCAAAACTCCATGAAAATGTCATGAACATGTCATGCCAAAAATACGTGAACATGTTTGTGTCCTTCCGCACTGTCGGATTTTGTTGAGTAACTATCAATTCATAGTGTATGGTAGGCAGTTTCCGTTGTATCAGCTTCCCAGTACTCCTACCTCCCTTGATAACCTTGACTGAGGAAAACAGCAGTTCTTAATTCTAGACTTAACTAGTAATGTTAACGATCATATCATACATTCAATCACCATGCAGAAAGCCTACACAGGTATGTGTGTGCATGTATTTATGTATGTGTGCACCTATCTAACTATCTATCTATCTATCTATCTATCTATTTATCTATCCTGTACCAATATAACTATCTATCTACCTAACTGCCCACCTACCTATGTAGCTTACAGAGTAACTACAGAAGATTAAATGGACATAGGGGTTTCAAAGAGGCCTGAGAAACAATAGCTGAGAAACTGATGGGGATTAAAAGGTTGTGTTGACAAAATAATGAACCCTAATGAAACTGAAGGGAAAATGCTTCCATTTCGAGTCATAACCCTGGAGGTCACAGATTTGAGAATGAAGCTGCAGAGTTGAGTCCAGTTGTAGAGGTGAAGAATCAGGACCAGGTCAGAATGAAGAGACTGACATACAATAGAATGGGCGGACAGCAATGGAGTAGACCATGTCAACAGCAGGGGCTGCACAGAGCCAGGGGCTGCGCAGGGCTGAAGCCCCTAGGATGGTTGCGAGTTCTCTGTCAGGTGCTCTTTGGTACACATGTAAGTCAAATGACTGGTCATTCACTGAGCACTATCTCTAGGTGTCTACCTCTTTCTGAGATCCAGACAAGAGATCTCTTTTCTTGGTCTGATGTGTCTGTAAAGTTCTGGCCCTGGTTTATTTGATATGATTTTAATACACTTTTGTGTCCCTACAATCTCCATTCACCATGATAAATTTATTCTCTCTCTCTCTCTCTCTCTCTCTCTCTCTCTCTCTCTCTCTCTCTCTCTCTCTCTCTCTCTCTCTCTCTCTCTCTCTCTGTGTGTGTGTGTGTGTGTGTGTGTGTGTGTGTGTAAGGATAAGTTGTCAGTATATGTTGTGTGGGTAGTATTAGAGATATTGTCCACCCATGTTATTCCCACTCAGATGTAAAGTCATGCCACCTCCTCAAAGTGGAATAAAACTCTGCTTGTAAGATGGAGTGTCATGGGTAAGGCACAAAAACCCCACTATTTTATAAAAAACAAAAACCCATTATTTTAAATGACTCATAGCAGTACACAGTCTGATATGCATAGTAGGAGCCAGAGATGATGGCTGACTCCAAGGAATCAGTCTTCCAGACACAACAGAGCTAATACACATATGTTATAACATAATGGGAAGAGCTATGAGAGATTGGCATGGTTTTCAGTTCAGGGTGGGATGGACCAAGGACATTTCACTGTGTCTTTCTTATTGAATTATAAGGACTAAAAATAAAAATCAACAATTTCTGGATACAAAGCCTGAAAATACAAATCAACAATTTCTGGAATTTAAAGAGAGAATGACACAAGAGCTGTTTGAGATGAGACCAGAATTTTAAATATCAGCAGCAATAGGTCTATTTGTGTTTGCTTTCTGTTTCCAGACAACTCAATTCACTGTGAACCCAGAAGTGGTACCTGAACACAGACATGGGACATCTGAGAAAAAAATCATAGATTTCTGGTTCCAGTAGAGGAAATCATCTCCCTGTAGAGAATTTAGCTGTCTGAACCTGGTGACCAGTTTTGGGTGGTTTCTTTCCTTCTGATCCCCATGGTGCTCAAAATCTTTAGTGCTTGTAGTGGATATAAACATGTTTTTGTTTTAATCCCAAGTGTGAGATGTGAAACATACTTGTATAAGAGCTTGTGGTGTTTTTCCGCTGGAAACAGACTTGTGAGAAAACAGGTGATGTTTGTCTACATGAAGAGGAACCGCCACTTGTGGGGGCATGGTCTTTGCCAACTGAGAAACGTCATTGTATGGAATATATATACACTTTTTGGACTTGGCTGTCCATCACTGCATTTTGAGACACTTCTAGAGAGAACCGCTCCAGTGAATGCTTCAAGGTTCCAGCTACTGATCCAGGTTCTGGCTGCTGCTCCAGGTTCCTGAGACTGTGGTTGCAGTCATCTTTGCTGAATTGCTGGTTTGGTGTTTAATGGATCTGCTGGAACATTGCCAACTACACCAGTGGAATCGCTCCAAGGAACTGAGTCTTAAAAGGTCTACCAGTCTTCTCCTATTTCCATTAACCTCTTTTCTTTCCTATCTAGGGTAGGTGGTGGGAAGGGAGGTATCAACATTAAAGAACCCCAAATAAAGTAGGTTTGAAAAAGTTCAAAACCTAAAAGTGCTGTGTTTTTTTCCTCATTGCTTATTTAAAACAACAAGGTATTTAGTTATTCTGTAAGTCTGCGAGGTGTGGCCTGGTCTGGTTTATCAGATGGGTTACTGCACCAGGGCAATGTGCCTGTGCAGCCATGTCTGCCCTCGGAAACACATCTTCCTGCTAATCCTAAAGCATGGCATCTATTCTGCACTTGTCTTACCTTTGGGAGTCTGTTATTATTTATAACTTAATTATCTAGATGTTTAACTCTCACAGAATGCACCTTAGTGGTGTATCTGACCCTAATCTGTAAGAAAAATGGCACTGAATTTACAGGCTTCAAGTTACACTGTTTGTCTGGATGTTGGTCACATACAATGAAGTCGCCCATACATCCTTCAATGCCCAGAGTGAAACTGATGCAGAGCGCAGAACAGGGACTTTTGCCAAAAGGACAGCCTGGGAGTATACGAAAAATAACAAGCTAATAGGCTTTGCAAATTCCCAGATACTACAGAAAAGTTTCTCAAACAGCAGAATAGTTCTGATGACGTTGAGGAACTAAGTGGCACAGCACTCAAATGACATCTTTCCCTTGTTGTTGATTAAGTAGCATTCTAGCCACACTTGGGTTGGGAAGTCAGGTCAGTGCATCACGCAGCCCTTGTCAGAAAAGCCTCTCCTTGCAATCAAAGATAGTTGACACCAGGGCCCACAAACGGACAGTTTGGAGGGAGTGGAAGTCTTTGAAGCACTCAGCCTCAAATATGGTGTCTTTATCAAATTCTCCCTTCAAAATCCAGAAAGTGTTGATTTGTGTGTTCAGTCTTTGTACATTCAATAAAAGAGAAATGGTGAAATATACTTGATCCATCCCACCCTGAATTGGAAACCATGGCAATCTCTCATAGCTTTTCCCATTATATTATGACATATGTGCATTAGCTCTGCTGTGTCTGCAAAACCCTGGTTCCTTGAAGTTACCCATCACCTCTGGCTCTTACCATCTTTCTGCCTTCTGTTCCACACATATTCCTGAGCACTGGGGGAGGGTTTTTGATTCAAGGCTTAGGGATCTACACAGAAGTGGAGGCAGAGAGATGGTAAGATCAAGAGGTGGTGGATGACACCGGGGAAACAGCAGCTTCCAACCACAGCAGCAATGAGAGACATAAGAATTCATGGAGACTATGACAGCACATACAGGACCTGCACAAACTCAAACCAGACAAAATCTCAGCACTGAGAGGGGCAACTGGACACTAAGTCACACCCCTAACCAAGAAGCTTTTTGCAAATGATACCTGCTTGGAAATGGAAAAATCAATTTCTCTAATGGAATGTTACTAGATATCTTATGGTCAACACAAAGCATACTTTGCCCTTTTTCTATACACTTTTTGTTTTGGTATTTTGTGTTTTATTGGCTTTTTTGTTTGTTTTCAGAGAGAGAGAGAGAGAGAGAACATAAAGTTGGGTGGATAACGAAGTAAGGAGGAGAGATGGGAAAGATTTCAATCAAAGCATATTATACAAAAATTTTAAATAATTTTTTTACAAAATATTACATCAGAATTGTCAGTGTTTGGTTACTTCCTGAAATGAGCAATGCCTCAGAAGTCCTAGGTCAGCCTTTCTCAATACAGTGATTTTTTCCCCCATGACCTCAGCTCCATCTTTACACTGGATAATAACAGGCAAAGAGAATGTACATCAGTAATCAAGAAATAATGCAATGTATAAATGGGAAAATAATGAAGAAGCCATAAATAGTATAAATAAAGATGTGGGTAGTTTTTAAGTCTGAATTGTAACTTATCTATAGTATCAATTTAAAAATCACTGGACCAATTCAAATGTATCTGTCTTAGTGGCGTACTTTATAATTTGAAGAGTATTTACTTACCTCACGAAGAAGTGCATAGGCGCTTTTGTGACATTGAAAATACTCATATGAAGATGAAGCTTTCCACTGGGTAAGAATAACAGAATCCAACTGGCAACTTCCACTCCTAATTAAAGAATGCACAAGATTATGGCAGGAAAGAAAAAAAATTAATGGTGTTCATGAAAACACCATGAAGATTGAGACCACAGAGAGACTGAGAAAGAGCAAAAGTTGGAGACGTGTGTGTCACCTGGGAGGGTTCAAGGAGCAGGCACTTTCCTTGCAATGGAGTTGGCCATCTTTAGGTTCTGCCACCTTCCATTTGGAAGGCATCAATCCACTTGGTTTCCTTTTGCCTACCCTAACATTCCCATGCTGAGGCTTTACTTTCTCTCTATCTTACCATTTTTTTCAGTACTGGAGATTGGCTCCATTTACTTTCTCTCTATCTTACCATTTTTTTCAGTACTGGAGATTGGCTCCAGTGTCTCAGATGTGTCAACAAAAGTGTACTTCCACTGCATGACCTGGCTGGTCCATTCCCAGTTTTTATTCTCAGACCACGTGGCCTTGAATTCATTGTGTACCCCAGCTAAGCTTTGAACAAACTTGCATTACTCCTTCCTCAGTTTCTCCTTGTAGGGTGACTCTAGGCCCACATCTCCAGCCTGACTTAGTCACTCATTTTCAACATTTCCCAGAAACTTCATCACCTCTCAATCACAATTGCCCCTCTTATCCCTTACTCATGATTATGACTTAAAAAAATCATCATGTACTAGGATTTCAGGTGCTCAGATCAAAATGGGGAATTTTGTTTTACAGCTTTATAAGTGTGGGGAAGGAAAGGGTATATGCGTCCCACAGCACCTGTGTGCAGGTCAGACAACAACTCCAGGACCAACTTCTCCCCAGTGTTATGGACTTAGAGGAGTGAATTGCAACTCTCATCTACTCATCCATCTTACCATCCCAACTGTGTGAAACTAATTCCTTCTTACTTAATCAACAAAATCTTTACTTTGAAAACATATTTTCTAATTATCTTCTTGATGTTTATGGGAATCTTAATAAAAGGAAAGAATTATTATCTTATTCAGATCTAAGATAAATCCTTGTTTATCGAATTGTATCATTTGTGAACCAAGTGAGTCAAAAACTTGGACAAATTCTGCTCGTTCTATAAATTTGTTTATTCAGATAGCTAAGAGGGTTTTATCGACTGTCCTGTACATCATGGACTCATCGTGCACAGCACTGCTGTAAAAGGATATAGTGTTTGCTAGTCTGCAATGGTGACAATTTTATAGTGAATGGGATTTGGGGGTCTGTTTAGA
Organism: Acomys russatus; assembly: GCF_903995435.1. NCBI lineage: Eukaryota > Metazoa > Chordata > Mammalia > Rodentia > Muridae > Acomys > Acomys russatus. The sequence goes on from NC_067159.1 coordinate 2,780,045, forward strand.
TTTCTAGAAGTATGCAGAAGCACCAGTGATAGTTTCTACCTTGTGGAAAGTAGTGGAGACATCCTTCTCAGACATGTGCCTACAAGATGGCTGTTGTTGATGTCAGCAGTGGAAACACTGTTAGAATGTTCTGCAATAGAATCATATTTCAAAATGTGGGCCAAGAAGACTCTTTTTTGTTGTTGTTGTTCTACTTCAGAAATACATTAAGGATGAAGTGCAGAAAAGAACTATAGTAAGGAAAAATTCATGTGCCGCCCTCTCCAGAAGGCTGCTAAGAGGTCTAGAAAAGAACCGGCTGCACTGAGTTGTTACTTGTGTGGAAGCAAAAACTCAAAGAAGGAAAAAAAAGACTTTGTAATAAGAAAAACAGCTTTGAAGGAGGGATACATTGGGGAGGGAGGAAAGGAAAAATAAAGGAGGGGACAGGCAACGTAAATAAGGTGTTCTCAAATTAATTATTTACTATGCCTGTAGTATATTTCTAAATCAGCTCTAACTTCCAAAGCTCAAATAACCACTATTTTTTAAATTTTCTCTGAGAAAACTTTAATTTATGATGACATTTAAGGTGCTTTGAATTACTTAAAAATGACAGACCTTCCAGGTAGCCTCAAAGCCTGTGGATTTATTTCAGCTTGGAGCCCAGGAGCTACAAGTCCTCATGGAGAGGAAGTTGTAGTGGCAGGAGCTTCAGGTGACTGGCACAGTGTGTTGTCAATCAGGAAGCAGGGAGCCATGCTTGGGCTCAGTTTACCGTATTTTTTGGACCATAAGACACACTTTTTTCCCTCCAAAAGTGAGGGGAAGTTAGGGTGCTCCTTATAGTCTGGTTGCCGTCCATGTGGCATAACAAAGAGGTCACTGAGGAACACGAGAGCAGGGTTCAGTGCCCTGTCTCACCCCCCTCATCTGCCCGCATGCCTGACAATGCCAGATCTTAGCCTGCCTGGTGAGCAGGTGCATGCCAGCTTCCTGCAGGGAGCAGGGCAGGGAGAGAGCCATAAAATGTATAGCAATCCAAGGACTGTGTTTGTCCTCGTTTCTGCCACAGACAGAATTCTTCCTAAAAATGGGCAAGCTTAGATGCAGGCAGTCAACGGAGGCGGAACTCTGCCAAGACAGGGTAAGCAAGTCCTCAATAGTTCCTGCCTCGCGAATAAGTCTGGCAGAGATATTGGGCCAGAAGGCTGAAGTCAAGGTCTCAACATTATAGAGAGTGTTGGGTTGACTGTTCAGTCAGTAAACTGTCTGTCACTTTTCATTTTGAAAGCTGATCACTTGCACTACTGGTTCATTCAGGAATTTAAGATTTATTCCTTCTCAAGTCTCTGGGGGCGGGAGGGGGTTGAAGGCCAGATAGTTTAGTTTTACAATCAAGTTTAGTTGGTTAGGGGATAAGATCTTTTTAGATCAAGATAAATAACTTAAGTTAATAGAGATGAGATATGATAGAGATTAAATTGCACTCAGAAATTTAGACCCAACAAGATAGGAAAGATGTTTACTTCAAGTTTGCCAAATACAAATAGCCAAATCATTAAGAATGCAACATTTATATAACTCCTGATTGTCTCATGGTCCTCTCTGCTGTATATAGTTTGTTTTATTCATGTGTAATAAAATAAATGTATATGTTAAAAAATAAAAAAACAAAACAAAAATGTGTAGCGATAAGGAAGCTGTAACTACCATTTGTTCTTCCTTGACTGTAGTGGGGCCACATTTTGGTGTTTCCAGAAAACTAGAAAAGTGCTTGAGTCTCTAAGTCTTTCCTCCTGTTAACACTGTTTAATATTACTGCATTTTGTTATATTTTAACAAATATTTTATTATACTAGTACTAATTTGGTTCAGAATATTTTTTCTTATTTTACTGCTCTAAAAACTGGGTGCATCTTATGGTCATGTACTTTTTTCATTTTTATTCAGTCTGATAGTCCATGCTCCCTCAGCTAACTAAAATTCTTCACAGAATGCCTAGAGATTGTCTCTGAGGTAAAGCAGAGACCATCAAATTGGCATCAGTATCTACCACTTATCAACCTAAAACACAAAAAATCACTTTTAAGCCATAATCTTTCACCTCTTGTCTCTAAAGACTCATTTCATAATGTAAAATGTACTCGGCCCAAATTCAGAAATTTCCATAGTCTATACCAGCATCAACACCATTTAAAACTCAGAAGTCTCTTGTGAGACTCAAAGAAAAATTTAACTATAAAATTAATAAGCTGTTTACATGCCTCTTATACGCAATGGCATATATATGTCAATCCTACATATGCCTCATATATAGGGCTTGTGAGAGATTCATCTGGGCTCCAAAGGGCATGAATAGGCTAACACTTCTTGCTATGCAGCCTACACCACATGTAAAATCTCTCTTGGGCTAACTCCACTCCATGCCTATAGCTCTCCTCAGTGGAGAGCCTGCGTCCCACATCCTTGCATCTCCAGTGCAATTCAGGCTTTTTCTCCATAGCCTCTTGGGGCCTTCTTTCAGGGTCTCTGACTGTACCACACATCGCCTGTTTTTATCAGCTCTCCTCAGCTCTCTGAAGCTTTGGTGTAAGACTCTACATCCACCTCCATCCTTCCACTTTCGATGACAACAGAACCTGTACGGTGTGGACCATGCTGGGGTGTTTTGTTTCCAGCCTGTAATGGAGCCTGGCCTCCCCGGACCTCAGTCCCACTGGCTTTGTGCACTGACTCTGGGGAACACTTTCCTAGGCAGCTGCTTTTGAGCAGCAAATCCCTTTCATAGCACCCCCAGGTTAGGCTCCCTCTTTTTCAAAGTTTTATATTTTTACAATATGGAGCCTTGGATGAGTGAGGTCTTATCATCAGGACCCTTTTTTAGTCCCAGGTTTCATTATAAAGACATGAGGACCTTTAACAACTGCCGATTTTTTGCTCATCTGTTTTGTCATTGTCCGACAATGTACAGCCGCTCACATTCTTCTTCTTTCCAAACCTCAGAGTTTTCTAACCTTTCTGCTCTTTCTTGTTCTGCTTCAGCACAGACCTGCATGAGTGCAGTGAGCAGTAGCCATCCTGCAGCTTTGCAGTGATCACCACAGAGCTTCAGTGCTATATCTCCTCCCTTGGGGGCTGGAGGAGGAATGGCTCAGAGAGTGACTAAGAGCACTGGCTGCTCTCCCAGAGTTCCAGCATTGACACTGTGGCCCACAACCCAACTTCCAGGAGACCTAATATCTCTTTCTGGCTTCCATGTCTACAGGCATGCAAAACATCCAAATACATAAAACAAACAAACAAACAAACAAAAATCTCCCTCACCAAATGAATTAATCTATTACCTTTAAATTCAATCTTACTCAAGCTTTCAGGACACTAGCAAGATCCAGCCAGTTCTCGACCAGAATAAGACACAAACAGCCCTTAGCTCGGTGCTGAACCCTCATGGGCTTGACATCCATATTTCTCTTAGTGTCTTTATCTTTCAAACTCCAGGTGGAATGGTCCATTGAGCTATGCATAAAGTGTCCCAGGGTGTTTCCAGCCCAAAGTTATGGACTCTTCCATAGCTCTCTCAAAAACCAGTGCTGGAGCTCAGTCTGCTTTTTTATTTGTCTCCAGGCTAGCAGTTAGTATGAATCCTTCCTCACAGATTAACATAATCTAGAAGATCCCTCTCAGATGTGGGGACACATTTGTCTCATGGGGCTTCTAGATTGTGTCAAGCTGAAAGCCAGTGTGAACCTTTAAAAAGCCTTTCCAGAGACTCAACACAATGTAAGCTGGGGAGTGAAGGAAAGACCAGTCTGCTACTTCTGGGCAAATGAGGTAGCTCAGAGTACAGACTTAGCCCTGTTCCTAAGCTTATTCTTAGTTGATTACTCCAAAGCTGGGCCAGTGGAGGAGACACAAAACAAATGTTTAATGTGGGGTTTTAACAGTTCAGCAAAATCCAGACCAAGCAACTGGAAAATTATATTGCCAAATAGCTACTCAAAAATGAACATCTGGGTGAACATTGAATCATCCAGATGTTTTCAGATGACTAGACATGATTACCAAATATAATTGACTAAAGTCTTTGTAAACTTCCAGATGTTTTAAATATTAAGATATGTCCCTACATCATTCATGGCAAATTATCTCCTTCCCTTTTCCCACCTGTAACATTCTGCCATTTAGGCAACATTTTAAGGATGATGAGGTTTATGAGCACTTTCACAGAGTCAGATAAGAGACATACATTTTTTATCTGGATATCAACATAGTCAGAATGATGTCTTTCTACCATAAGATGGATTTGAATAACTACAAATTTAACTTTTAAATCATTAATGTTGACTCACAGGCTGATTATGAGGACTGGGTTCATTCTAAAAAATGTTTCAAAATATCTTTTCCTTGCCTTGAAAATAATTCATCTTTTATAAATTATGGACTTAGTTCTGCATCTTAATAACACAGTAAATAGTAAAAACAGAGTGGAAGGCAGTTAAATAATGCATCTGTGTAAGTCCTGCCCATTTCAGTAGAATGTCAGCTGCCAGCTGTCATTATGGTCTCTAGTGTGTCCCTTGGTCTCTGCTATCAGTTAATGAATGATTGGTTTCATTGATTACTGAGTGCCAAGAAATGAAAACTGTATTAGGTGATATTATGATCTGAAAGAAGAGTAATCCTTTGATGTTTTGGAATTTACAACTTCATATGTATCTTAGTTTAAATTAATTGCAGCATAACAAGATTGATAATGGAATGTCCATTTTATAGATTAATTCACTTTAGCTCAGAAAGATTAAATAACTCTTCAAGGTGATGAGCGTACAGAGCAGGGCTAGTCCAACTCCAATTGCAGCCTTCAGTAGGTCAGGATTGTCAGGACTTTGCTCAGGAAAAAAATGCTGAATCTTGAGATGTTGGTTGGATGCTTCATGAAAAGTGTTTTCATTGGTAAAACGTTTCATTAAATTAGTTTGACACTTGTTTAGCAATGCACTTTTGTCTCAAATTTATTCCTGTGTCAGCTTCACAGCTAGTGATGGCCTTCCTCGAGTCTGTAGGCTGTTTCTTCACTTAACTGTTTGCGTGACATTATAAATTATTTTAATTTCATGTAATCCCATTTGTCAAATCTTGGTATTATTTCTTGACTTTTTTTCCGGAAAGTCTTTGCCTACTCTTAGATTCTGAAGTGTTTTCCTATAACATTTTAGGATTTAAGGTTTTGTGTTAAGAGATAATTTCTAGATTATGCAAGTACTGGTTTCAAAACAATCTAATCAATAAATGAGTTAGTGAAGGAAACAGATAATTCTCAAAAAAGCAAAACAAACAAACAAACAAAAAAAAAAAAACCCAGAAAGTAAATTAGGCTAACGAAACTTCCCACTAAGGAAGTACAAATTAAAACCACTTTGAGATTCTATTTCACTACAGTCAGGATGGCTACCTTTGTGAAAATGAGCAGCATCAAATGCTTGATGGCTGGCTGATGAAATGATGGATTATTCCAGTCATATAGAAATCAATACAGTTTCCTCAAAATAATAGAAGTAGAACTACATTATGACTCAGCTCTAATACTTTAAGGTACATACCCAGGGGACTCAAGTCAACACCCCTCAAGAGATATTACACATCCGTCTTACTGAGGCACTATGACCAATAGCCACACTAGGACTCAGCCTATGGGTCACTAGGAGTCAGCCAATGGGTCTGTAAGCAGACAAATGCATAACAAAATAGGAAACACATATGTGCAATGGTGTTTTACTTAGGCATACAAAGGGATGGAACCTTAACAATTTCTGGAAAATGCCTGTAACGGGAGATGGTATTTTGCAAAAATAAACTGACTCAGTAAGACAAATATCAACTTTACTTCTCATTTGTGGGTCATATTTCATATAGATACATAAAACCACACAGGGGAAATTGGGGGAAGCAAGGAATCTATCAGGAGGTGAAATGAGGAGGAGGGAAAAGAGAAGAGTGTAGAGGTGGTAATATGGGCAAAGCACATGATACACATGAAAGTCCCCAAGACATTTCTTTTTTTAATTAATTTATTCATATTACATCTCAATTGTTAGCTCATCCCTTGTATCCTCCCATTCCTCCCTCCCTCCCATTTTCCCCTTACTCCCCTCCCCTATGACTGTGACTGAGGGAGACCTCCTCCCCCTGTATATGCTCATAGGGTATCGAGTCTCTTCTTGGTGACCTGTTATCCTTCCTCTAAGTGCCACCAGGTCTCCCCATCCAGCTGACGTGGTCACCCCAAGACATTTCTAATGGAAAGTAGAGAATTTATGAATGGTGCAAACTATAAGGTCTATTGAGCAGGCCTGTAACAACTAACTAACATCCTACGTCCAAACATTGTAAAGAATGCTAGAACCAATGGAAAGTGTTTTTTAAAAAATAATCAGTATATTTCGCTGTACATGATTCTGGGTCTCATGAGAATTTCTTTCAAGTATATCACATACTTTGCTCCTGACTTCCAGCATCACTTTAAAATTTTTCTGCAAGTCTAGACTTTACGCACCAACAGTACTTGTCTGAAATATTCAGCTGAAAACTACAGCCCCTGTGCTTGACCTCAGAAGAGCTTTAACTTTCAAGTGCTCATTTTGGTCATCTGAAAAGTGGGAATTATAATAGCAGCTAACCTAGAGAGTAGTTGAGGGACACCAAATGACACCGTGTACATGGACAATTAGCACAAGAGCAAAGGTGGGGCTTCTGATAAAAAAATCTCAGGTCTTCTTGCTGTTTCATTAAGCAGGAAAACTTGGGCTGCTGGTGAAAATGTTGCGCTTTCTTGCTGTTTCTTGAGGATCTTCATTTCTACCCTCGATCTTCTCCAAAAAAGCAAAAGGAAACAGGAGATTTTGCTAATTGTAGTCATTCAATTCACCAAAAGAATCCAAGACCAACTGAAACAAATTAAGGGCAGCCAACTGCAAGACTGTGAGCAAATTGCAATCACTACACCGGCCATATAAAATTCCCCCAAAATTGTGGAAAAGTACAGACATAAAAGAATCCCTCATTTGACACTCAAGTCCTTGGCCTGGGACAATAACAAAAATGTTCCCAAGGACAGCAGAGACCCTTCTCATTGTTCAACTCAGCATTCCATACAAGACTTAATGACAGAAGGCGTTGCAACTGTAATTATTCTCCTCTGGGTCCCACCCCAGCCACCCTCCAACAGGCTCTCTACAGCCCTGCCCAATCCCTGTGGAAGGAAAAATGCATAAAGGGGGATGTTTGTGGCCAGACTGTCTCCAATTAGACAAAATGAGAACAATGACCTGCTTTTCCTCTGGGCCAGCCTGGAAAAAATATCCTGCATGATTGGGTGGGATGAGGAAAGAATTGCAAATGGAATTCTTCAGGGATGTATAATTGTCTGTGACCCATTCCACCCCTGCGGCCAGAGTCTCAGGATTCAAAAACACCTGGGACAGAGGCCCTAGAGGTCATATGTGATGGACCAACCATTTCTTCCACCCATGAGTGAAACAGAAGCATCACCTCTGTGCTTATGATGCAAAGGAAGGTTCTGGAATTGAGCCCCATCCCCAGAATGTGGTCAGTAGACCCAGAAAAAAGTGAGAACCCAAGATCTGGAATTTTAGTCACTGAATGGAAAAAAAGAAATAAAAAGAAAGGAAAAGTCTGCTCCTACGTAATGTAGAGGAGAAAGTGTATTGTAAATAAAAGGGAAAGTATAACCAGAGGCAGAGAAACCTGGGAGATGCCAGAGTGGACATGACCCTGAGCCAGGTGAAGAGATGGGGGAGGGGAAGAGAGAAGGGAGAGAGGAGATACCAGCAGCCAAGAGGGCAAAGAGTAAAAAAAAAAAAAGATGTGTGGGCAACCAACACTGCTGGGGCATGGGCATCCCAGCCCCTGTGCTGGAGAGTTCAGGGTAGAGGGGAGGAGTATGCCAGCCATGCCATGTAACAGGTAAGTTCTGAGAGTTTCTGGGAGAACGTGGCAGCCAAGTCTACCTTGCTACGGTGAATAGGCACCTTGACTATCTGTCCCAGGGCTTGAGACTTAACTCTCACAATGTCTCCTTCCCCATAATAATTATTTTCCATGAGCTTTGCACATTAAAGATTGAGAAGAAAAGACTGTCCTGGATAGCTGGTAGAGAGATGGTTTGATAAGCAACCCGAGCCCTAGAGGTTACCCCATTGGTGATCAGCAAAATTATGCTAAGATAATAATGATTAACAATACCAGGACTTGGTAAGAAATAATAAGAAGGTTAAAAGGCAAATGCTAAGAGGCATCATTTCTTAAGGATCTGTTCTTCCTAAGACCTATGAGAAAAGTAAGGTTTTGTGTTGAGTGACAGGATGGTGTGTGTCAGTGTGCTGGCCAACTCTAGTCAGGACACACTGGTGCTGGTGGCTCCTATAACTCGACTGGAATCTTAATGAGCGAGATGGAATCAGATAACTCTCTTTTTAAATTTTATTTTATTAATTTATTCATATTACATCTCAATGGTTATCCCATCCCTTGTATCCTCCCATTCCTCCCTCCCTCCCATTTTCCCCTTACTCCCCTCCCCTATGACTGTGACTGAGGGGGACCTCCTCCCCCTGTATATGCTCATAGGGTATCAAGTCTCTTCTTGGTAGCCTGCTATCCTTCCTCTGAGTGCCACCAGGTCTCCTCATTCAGGGGATGTGGTCAAATATGAGGCACCAGAGTTCATGTGAAAGTCAGACCCCACTCTCCACTCAACTGTGGAGAATGTCCTGTTCATTGGCTAGATCTGGGTAGAGGTTTGAAGTTTACGGACAGGAATCAGATAACTCTTAAAGGTAGGAGCTTAAATTTTGCACAAATTAGGCCATAAAACCAACTTCACAATGGAAAGGGCTGGGATTCCAGACCCATGGATAGACAAGTTTTCAAATCCCACTGTACATATATATGGCACATATATGCTACTTATGGTATCTATATGCTATGTATGATATATGTGTGCTACATATCACATGTAAATGAATGTGATTACAGCCTCTGGGCCTGATTTGCCATTTGTGGATCCTATAGTTGAAAGCTTTGAACCTTCCCGTGACTCAGCTTCCTCATACTTTCTCCAGAACGCCATAAGTTTCAGTAGATACAGCGCAGCTTAGTGCGGAACTGCTGTGACAAATTAAGCACTCTGTTTCGCAGCTCTCCCCCGAATAGCTGTGGAACTTTGTTGGCAGTAGATTGGTGCCTTTTCTAAGTGTAGGCTTGCAGCTGCGGGGAAGGAAGCTTCCCTGCCCTTCACTGTAGCTCACCACTTACCAGGAAAGCATCACACTGCTCAGATCTGGGACCTGGAGGTCACTGGTGCTTTCTCTCTCCCTTGCTTGTCACATAGATCCAGGCATCCTTAGATTCAGCTTATGTGAAAACAGAAAATAAAATTGGAAAAAGGCAAGGGGCAGAGAGGGGAATACAGGAAAAGAAACTGAGAAGGAAGAGCCCCCAAGACACCCCAGCCAAAGGCATTTAATAAATTCCACATCTGGTGAGGAAATGGCCAGGAAGGAACCCCTACATAGGTGGGGGATCCTGAGGGACTTTCAAGCTGATGAAGCTATCATTCACACACCAGAGCGTTACCCCCCTCCACGTGCCCCCCACTCTCACAAGCTGCTCCTTGAATCAGCAAAGGGTCTCTTCTCCACAAATGTACCTTTAAATTCGTAGATCACCAGCCATCCCAGTGCCTCAGCCTCCAGGAGAGCAGGGGCCTTAAGTCAAAAGGCTGCTCAGGGACAGCCACAACTTACAAGCAAAAAGCCAGAGGAAATGGATACTTAACCTCCACTGTACCCAGTATATCACACCTTCCTCCTGGCCCCGAGGAGGCTCCCAAAGAGAGAGTGAGGCAAGGCCAAGTGCTTTCCAACCCCAGCACTGGGGCTTCTGGCAGCTGAGTAGACATACCGGAAAAGCTACCGGAGCATGGAGGCAAAGAAATGCCAAGCAATCCTCGCCCTTAGCCATCACCTTTCTTAATCCAGTTTCTAGTCCTATCAAGTCAAATGGATGCGATTTGCTCCATTCTAAAGCACAGAACAGTTGATAAAATCCATGTTCAAATTCACCACCTAAGAAGATTTGGCTGTAAACTCATGATATACAAAGAACTGAGAAGACCCAGAATGAAATAAAAGTTTAGTGTCATCACTCATGGGGGACCCCCCTTTTCTGAGAAGGAGAAGGGAGAACTGGGGGAGGGGTGTGCAAGGTTGGGGACTGGAAGGAGAGAAGGGGCCTGCAATCAGGATGTAAAGTGAAGAAAGAAAGAAGAAAGAAAGAAAGAAAGAAAGAAAGAAAGAAAGAAAGAAAGAAAGAAAGAAAGAGAAAAAGAGAACTATTAGCTATCTCTTGCCACTTTACCAATATTGAAAGTATCAGCAGGCCAGGTGATTCGGTCAGCTTCTGGTAACAACTCCCACCTATGCAGTTCATGTATAGAATGCATCAGGATTATAAATTATATATCATGAAATACTTCAATAGAGTGTCTCCCCTCTAAGACGGGAATCATACAGCAAATCTTACTCAACCTTCCGAGGTTATCTACTGAGAATCCTGTCTTACAGTGGGCAGACAACTACAGAAGAGAGGGCTGGGAGAAAACATAAACTCTGTGCTGCAGTCATTTCTAACCCGAAGAAGGGTGACAGCCATTCTACCCCAATCCCTGTCCTGAGCAGTCTCCATCACCAAAGCAGGAGAGGATATTCCTCCTGCCTGTGTGCACTAATAAACACAGTCCTTCCTGTCCAGAGGGTATTCCTCCTGCCTGTGTGCACCAATAAACGGTCCTTCCTGTCGAAGACCTGATATTTCTATTTTTCTTCTTTTCATTTCCTTAAGCTGTCTCAGAAATGTAACAAATAATATGCACATAACAGAATGTATATCTCCATAGTGTTTATGAGAATAATTAAACAAGTTAAAACAAATTTAAACAAACTAACCTTACTTTCATCGCCTCCTCTGGGTCCTTACAGAAGTAAAATCTATCTGTTGTGACACACTGTTTTTATCACATCCTTGCTATTCCTTATAATGTCACCACAAAGATTTACCCTCAAATGATAAAATTATACTAGCTTTCTAAACTATAGTATCAGGTGTTCTTTCATTGCTTGTCATGCGTTGTTGTTTCTGAGATTTGTTCCATCTGACGATTGTAGTCCTTCAAATTTTATAGCTATAAAAATCTTCCACTGTTTGAATGAACATAATTTATTGCCCATTTCTTGATGGACCTGTGGGTTGTTTTCAGTGTTTCCTATTAAAAGAAAGAACAGTATGACTTTCTTGCATAGGTTCTTTGTATATGTTGCGATTTTCGAAGGCGTTAGGTTTCTGGTCATGGAGTTCACAGATATCTCTAGCTATATGAAGCAATTTGACAGTACTAACCATGGTCATGCTGACAGTGCATGCACTCCTGTTACTCCATATCCACACTAGGGGCAGGAATAATCAGATTGTGCAGTGGTAGCTAGTACTGCTAATTTGTGTTTTCCTGACTATTAATGAAATCGTGACTCTACCAACATGACTTAGTAGCCATTCACCTGTCACTTTTAATTGCCTGCTTTTATCTACTTAATTTTTATAATGAGGATTTATTTATATATGTATCCTAAAATATATGCTTTGTAACATATCTCAGAAATCTATAAGTTTCTTTAGCAGAAAGTGGTTCTCAATTTTAAGTTTTAAAATTTCAGATAGTTATCCCTACCTTAAGATCATAAGAAAATTCTGTGCCTTGAATTCTAAGTATTTAAAATAGTTTTCTTGAAATGGATACTAGATATTATCAAAATTCCAGTATTAAATATTACAGATCACTCAAGTAATAAATAGCAAGTGAAGCAAGAGAAGTTGCTGTGGTCCCATGGCACGCTCCCTACAATGAAGCAAGAGAAGTTGCTGTTGTCCCATGGCACGCTCCCTACAATGAAGCAAGAGAAGTTGCTGTGGTCCCATGGCAACGCTCCCTACAAAGCCTCGTATGTGGGACCCAGCCAATGTGGCTAGTTTGACTCTCTATCTAATTATTTGTTCTTGCCTATATTCAAAGTTCAGATAAAAACAATGAAAAACCACATAAGCATTTGTTTGGCTAGCTTCATCTAATATCATGCTTATTAAAGTTCACTGTACAGTGCTGAATGAATTATACATATAATAACAAATATATCTATTGCGTCTTTGATAGACATCTGTATCGTCCTCATTTTGAGTTATTACCAATAAGAGTTGCCAGCACGAACATTTTCACATGTCTATTGAAATGGCCATCTCAATGTACAAAGTTACCCATAGTGTACCCAGGACCCACACTACCAGCAGAGGTACTTAGTATGGAGCCAGGACACATCCATGCCAAAAAAAAAAAAAAATGTTCTTAGTCTTAGCATGTTAGCTATTTGAGAGATAGATAAAGACACCCTCTTTTGATCTTAATCTGAAAATCTACAAGTTTTAATTGATGAGACGATATTATCACACGCTTATTAAATTTGAATAGCTCACTGTGTCAAGAGTCAACTTAAAGTCTCTTCTTGGTTGAAAATCTTGTGTATTAAGCATCTTTGCTAGAGTAGTAATGCAAGCAGATATATGGATGCTCTTCATCTGGGCTTGCTTTTTCATTTCCCCAGTTAATTATCAGGCAGTCTTAAGTCCAACAGAAAGTACTTCAGCCCTCCTTCCCCTCACATCACATTACACTTATTTGCTACTTTGCATTTTATCCCTCATGTCTAGATGTGTTGTCTATCCAAAACTCGCTTGCTGTATAAGGGAGAAGCTACTGGTTTTCTTTTTTAAAAGCCTAAACAATTCACAAAGCATTTTTCATAGCTACATTCTCAGGTCTCATACATCTGTCTTTCTTTTGCTTGGCTACATGTTATATTTTTTCTGGTTTATTTCAATATTAAGAATTTGTGCTTTTAGTTACTATTTGTTTGTGATTTATCTTTTCAGATTTTAAGAAAAAACTCTACTACCCAGTATCTTTGCGTGTTTCTTTATGTAATATATCTTATTTAATTTTTAGTTTTAGCTGGTAGAATAAACAATAGAAGCTTCACGTATTCACAGAGACCACTGTGTCAGTTCTATTTGTCTATTTATAGTGTGACATCTACATGACATTAAATGCATCTATCTTCTCAAACTATTTTCTGTTTCTTTACAATGAAAACTTTCAGTAATCTTTCTTGTAGCTTAATTGCTACATAGTTTCAGTTGGCAGTCACTGTGGGGCAGTCACTGTGTCGTAATAACCTCCATTCTCGCTCCGAAATATCACCTGTCCTGTATTAGCGACTTCACTACGAAGATGGAGGGAGAACTCAGTGTGGCTCACAGTTTGGGGAGCTTTCAGTCCATCATGGCAGAGAGGGTGTGGCTGGTCGGCTCTGCCCCTGCCAGTCCATGCTTGTAGCTGCTGCTGTTGCTGGCATGGCAGACAGGCCTGGGAGTGACACCAGTGAGAATAGAAGAAGGGCCTAGGTAGAACCCTCAATGGTCCCCTCAGGGTCCCACCTGTGCCAACCAGGACCGATCTGAAAACATCACTACCAGCAGGGGACTGGGTGCTTAAAACATGATCCCAGAGGGGCTATTTCTCATGTGAACGCACATCAAGCTCTCCTCACTGCCTGCTATTCCCTTCCCCTGAGAATTCATAGTTCTACCACAGCTACTATAAAAATCAACCTTTTCAAATTCCAAATGAGTTTGATTATGCAGCTCTTATCTCTCTGTGCTTGGCTTATTTCACTTAACATAATGTTCTCTGTTTCTATTCATGTTGTTACAGATGTCAGTATTTCATTCTTTTTCATGTCTTAATAATATTCCATTGCACATTTTCATTATCCGTTCATGTGATGATAGAAACTTGGGTTATTTCTATCTCTTGGCTACTGTTGATAGTTTTATAGTGAGCGTGGAGGGCAGATGTCTCTTCAACAGCTTGACTTCATTTCATTTGCTTATTTGCTGAGCAAGTTGGCTGCAGGACTTCACAGTGCTTTGTACTATAGATGTGCTGACGTTCACTCATGTCCCAGTGTGCGATTCTCCTCTTCACTTCCACACCAGCATGTCTTATCTTTAGTCTTTTTGATAGTAGCCATGCTTCTTGGAGTGAGATGATACGCGTTGCGATTGATTTACATTCCCCTGATAATTCACGGCGTTGGGCACTTTTTAACATACTTGCTGGCTGTTTTTAGTGCTCCTTTAAGGACATTGTTTTGATTTGTTACTCACTCTTTAATCAAGTTGTTTATTTGCTATTGGTGTTTTTTGAGTATCTTATACATTCTAGATATCAACTCCTTGTCAAATGTATACGAACGAGTATTTCCTCCCATTCTGCTATCATTCTCTGCACTCCTCTGAGGATTCCCTTTGCCGGGCAGATTGTCAGATTTATGTCATCTCATTCTTCTGCCTTTGCTCTGAATTCCCGTGCTAAGAGGGTTTTTTGCTAAAAACAGATCCTTGTCCATTTTAATTTCTGAAGCATTTCCCTACCTTTTAAATATTTTTTTAGCTTTTGAAATTATAATATGATTATATAATTTCCTTTTCCCCCTTCTTCCCTCTAACCCCTATTATGTACCCCTCTTTTGCTCTCCTTCAAATTCATGTATAATTTTCTCAAGAGTGTTGACTGCAGAGACTCATTTCTTTAACATGCACTTAGTGCCTCTGTTGAAAATCAGTGGACTTTGCTTCCGTGCTCTGTGTTTTGTCACCTGGGCTCTGTGTGTATCTCCATGCCAGTGCCCTGTTGCTCCGATTACTTAATCCTTGTACTATATTTTAAAGTCAGGTAGCAGACTTCATCTTGATAAAGTCTTTGTGCAAATGGCTGTGGCTGGTCAGTTTCACTGTTGTTTGTATGTTGTTTTTGTTTTGTGGCTCAAATATATTTTGGAACCTCTTTTCTAATTCTGAAAATGCTACTGGTATTTTGATAGGTTAGCACTAAGTCTAAAAATCACTTAAAGTGGGATGCAAAGTTAAACAATGTTGGTCTTTCAATCTACAAACATGAGACTTTTCTCACTTTTTGTGTCCTTTTTTATTTATTTATTTATTTATTTATTTACTTACTTACTTATTTATTTTTGGTTTTTCAAGACAGAGTTTCTTTGTGTAGCCTTGGCTATCCTGGACTTGCTTTGTAGACCAGGCTGACCTCAAAATCACAGCAATCCACCTGCCTCTGCCTCCTGAGTGCAGGGATTAAAGGCACACGCCACCATACCCAGCTTGATTTATTTTTTTTAAGTCATAATTTTCACTACAAAGATACTTCCCAGTTTTAGTGAAATATATTCCTAGGTGTGTTATTCTTTGGGCCACTACAAAAGGGATTGCTTTCTTGATTCCTATTTCATATATTTCATTATTGGTAGACA
Organism: Acomys russatus; assembly: GCF_903995435.1. Classification (NCBI taxonomy): domain Eukaryota; kingdom Metazoa; phylum Chordata; class Mammalia; order Rodentia; family Muridae; genus Acomys; species Acomys russatus. Next base: position 2,795,539 of record NC_067159.1, read on the forward strand.
GCAAAGTGACTAGTTTTTACAAGTTTACTTTCATCCCTGCAGCTTCACGGAATCTTTTGCTTAGTTTTAATAGCAGGGTTTTCTGTAGCACGTGAGGATTTCCAGATTGAAGGTTCTGCTGTGCACACCAGGAGAATGTTGACTTCTTTTCCAACATTAATGCCTTTATTTCTTTTAAACAGTGAGTTATGGTCAGGAGTAGAGGAAGGAGAAGTAGAGTTAGCTGCTCACTGGGTGTGGGGTTTTCACTTTAGACGTTGAAAAGTTTTGGAGTTTGCTCTATGGCTATATGGACATACTTAAACCATTGCACCCTTAACATGATTAGGATGGTAGATATTATGTTGTGTATAGTTTACAAGAAAAACTAATGCTGCCCTTTAACATTTTATGAATGTAATATAGCAATGTGATGCTGGACCAATATAATAGTATGCATGATGATACCAAATCATTTAAATTTTTACTGCTAAAGTTTCTTTTTTTAAAAAGTCAATAACTTTTGCATGTACTTTTCTTTTTAATCTGTGGATTAGGAAATTTACTTTTAAAAATCACCCTAGGATATAAAGTGGATAGGCCCTGTGGTTAACATGATCATCTTAAAGAAATTATTGTTGCATTATTTGCCATCAATAATAGTTTGTCTGTAGTTGACATTTAGTGCAAACCTTTTCTTATGCTCTTTATTATCTGTGACAAAATCATTTTCAATCAGTGATCATGAAGTAAACCAATGAGAGTCAGAGTGCAGGGGCAACAGCACTCTAGTGTCTCACAGGCCTCAATATTTCCTTTCAACCAGGTTCAATGTCAGTCATACATTTGGGTATTTTTTTTTACATAATACCAAGTTCACAGCCAAAGCTAAATAATTATTTCAACTATGAGAGCAATTGTCATGCTCTCGCACTATTTGGAAACAAATTATAAAATCCTGAAGTTTTTTTCTTTTTATTATAATTTATTGAGACTACATCCCTATTGCTACCCCCTCGCTTGTATCTTCCGGTTCCCACGCTCCCTCCGTCGTCTTCCGCCCTACTCCCCCTCCCCTACACCTCTGACAGAAGGGGACCTCCTCCCCCACCACATGACATCAGCCTATCAGGTCTCATCCGAATAGCCTACTTCCCCTTCCTCTGTGCTGCTGGGTCTCCTCACCAAGGGGAAGTGGTCAAATAGAGGGCACCAGAGTTCATGTCAGAGTCAGTCCCTGCTTTCCACACAACTATGGAGAATGAGCTGTCCATTGCCTAGATACGAACAGGGGGTCTAGGTTTTCTGAGTGCATTGGCCTTGGTTGGTACAGTAGTTTGGGCAGAACCCCCAGAGTCCAGATCCACCAGCCTTGATGGTCTTGTGGTTCCTTCAATCTCCCCATTCTTCCATAATGCTCTCACCTAGAGTCCAGCAGCTAGTCTCAGCATCTGCCCCGATCCCCTGCTTAGTAGAGACTCTCAGAGGACATCTATGTTGGGCTAATATCCACTTATAAGTGAGTATATACCACGTGTGTCTTTATGGGTCTGGGTTACCTCACCCAAGATCATCATTTCTAGTCCCATTCATTTATCTGCAAATTTCAATATTTTTTGGTTTTTAATAGCTGGATAGTATTCCATTGTGTAAATGTACCACAGTTTCTTTATCCATTCTTCGGTTGGGGCCATCTAGGTTTCTTACAGATTCTGGCTATTATGAATAAAGCTGCTATGAACATAGTTGATCAAATGTCCTTGTTGTGTGGTGGAGCATTTTCAGGAGTGGTATAGCTGTGTCTTGAGGTAGTACTTTTCCCAATTTTCTGAGAAAGCGCCAGATTGATTTCCAATGCTGTGTAAGAATAGATTAAGCTGCCATTCACTGCTCTGCCTTCCTTAAACCTTGACTTTGTTAGTATCACTTTCCTTTCCATTAAGTTTTATAATCCCATCAGTGTTGATGCTTGTAAACGTTCCTTTCCCTTCCTTGTTAATGCTTCTAGAGTGTCAGACCTCGCCTTCCATCCCCATGTCATCTGAATCTTGCGCTGCTTCTAGCCCCCATGCTCTGGATGTGCCAAGTTGGTCTTCTCCATAACTTGGGAACTTCATGCGATGTTGAGAGCATTGCAGATTTCAAAACAGACCCAGATGTTTTGTATTTGGTGCCCTCTCGTTTTGCCTTACATGTTTTTATTCATTGAGTTCCTCTCTTTCTGCTCACATGAGTGTCCCAGATCAACTTTCTTCACAAAATCCAAAGCAAGAAATAGTTGCTGATGTTAGAAAGATATTTCCAAAGATTGAAAAGCCTCAGGTACACAGAAGTCTAAGGTATCCTCTTCGGTATATTTTGGGTCAGCCTAGCAGTTTCACTTTAATAACTGAACCAAATATTTTACGTAAATCATGTGTAATAACTAGTAAATGTTTTACTCAATCAAAATGTGTGTAAAATATTCCATTTATACAGCAGCTAGACTGTAGTTCTGGGATATTTTATTTTCCTTAATATAAAAAAAAAGGCTTAAAAAGTTAAGGAGGGGATGCATCTCATTCTTCAAGACCTTTTCGAGGTCATCTGAAAACTTTACAACATGAAATTGACATGTCTGAATCCATAGTTCTTGTTCTAGTCTGTTACTTAAATTTAAAGAGTGACCGCGTGTGGTCATACTTAAGCTCTGAGTATATGTAATGATGAGCTTCGCTGCCTTTTTAAACTATAGCTTAAATACAGGATTAGATAGCAGTACCAGGGCTGTGGGTAAAACTGTACATAAAGCACATTTAGAACAAAGGGGTATGTCTGTGTAAGAGCAAGTATACAACTGAGAGTGCTGTACTTTTACTGCTTCATAGAATGTAATATTAATGAAGGAAAAATAAAACAATAAAACATGTTACTTTGATATATATATGAAATATATATGTGATATATATATGAAAATCATCATTAAGTTCAGCAATTGTTTAGACCAATAAACACTAGAGGGAAAGGAATAATTTATCATTAGTTTCTTTTTAAATTGTTAAAATATAGTGAAAAGAACCTTTAAGGGTTTTGTTTTGTTTTGTTTTGTTTTGTTTTGTTTTGTTTTGTTTTGTTTTGTTTTACTGCTATTGTTATCTTTTCCCACAACTGACTTCCTAAATGACTGTTCTGAGGTGGGCACCCAGAGTTCCTCTCAAGGTCTGATATGACTGATAAACACACTTTGGGAAGTTATTAAATTTGTATTTAGGTTCCTTAAAATATTTTACACCCCATGTCCTGGTATTTACACACTGGACTCAAGTACGTACATGTTAGACTTTTTTTTTAAAGCGTTGTTCCACCAAACTATACCCAGTCTTGGTGTGGTTTTCAGAATAGGTGATTTTTCTTTCAAGTTCTCCAAGAGTGTCATTCCTTTATTCTGTTACTAAATCCATCCACTAAAGCTCTTACATTTGGGATACTACCGCTTTCAGGTCTACCTGCTTCTCATTCTTTTGTTGTGGTGTTTCATCATTTGCTCATTATGCAAACAGTATCAATTACCCTCTGAAGCATAGTCAATCGTTGTTCTAAAATCCTATTCTCTGTACCTCCTGGGTCATCACGGAGCCCATCTGTACTGACCTTCTACTTTGGAATTGGTTGGGTTTTTTTTTTATTTGTATGTCAGTCAACTTTGAATTCCACCTCAGACCTTGTGAATGGTGTGCTGAAAAGATGTCAGCGTGTGCTTTATTATGAGTTTATTGATTTGAGGAGGCTCCAACTGAGGATCCGGTGTCTTCATGGTGAGTGCTACCTCAGAAAACCCATCTCAATCCTTTGGAACTTCTCCGAGCCACTTTGAAGATGCCCTGAGGTGCATGGTACAGGAGACACAGGCCAGATCAGAAGTGATCTAGAGAATTATGGTACTGTGCCTGAGTTCCTCCTTTCTGGGATTACTCCTCCCTTTTTTTTTTTTTTTTTTTTTTTTTTAGCAAGCACAGTTGCTTAAAATTCTCTCCTCTGGTTTCTGCATCCCAGACTACAGATTTTCCCTCAGAGCCTTATCTGTCCAACATAGTATATCTGGAGTCTGGTTCTATAAAATCCATACATATAGGAAACACCTGCTTCAGTGGCCCCTGATTTGTGTCTCCTTTCAGTTTTCCCAGGTAGCTTTTAAAAACATTATTTTCCCCAAATTCCTACTGGCTCTCTCTGTGGTATTTTTCAAATAAGAGCTGTCTAACCATCCCTGTTCTCTCTCTGGTGCTCTGTTTCCTTCTTTCTTTATTACTAATTATTTATTATTTCCCTTGTTTGCACCCCCATGCCAACAAATGCTTTGGACTAGGTCACCTGTGTAGGTTATAGCCAGCTTCACAACTGGTGCCATTATCTCAGAACTTGTGACTTAGTGTAGTAAAAATGTCATAGCAAAATGCCAGGCTTGGAGGGGTAAATACCAAGTTATTTTTTCAGAATTATGGAGGGTGGGAGTTTAAAATCAAGGTGTTGGTGAATTTGGCTTCTTCTGTGGCCTTGGATTTTAGTGTTTAGATGGCCACTTTCTGCTGCGTTTTCACGCGGTCTTAGGGAGGCCTCGCTTAGATGGCTGGCGCTAGCGCTCACACTATTGGATGAAACTGTTTGGGACAACAAATTGGAGGGACAATGACTAGTTTACTAGGCTTAAGGTCCTTCTAATCCTCAATCAGTGTTCAGATCTCTGCTGATTTCTTCAGAGTGAATTTTAATTTCCTTGAGCCTGCACTCGGGTCTTTTGACATACTGAATTCTGTATATAACAATTAGGCCTACCCTACTAAATAACATGATTCTAACAGACTCCAAGAAATTTAAGTGTTCCAACCAATGATATGCAAACATTAATAATTAATTAATTTTTTTGTCTGTGTGTATGTCCTTCTACATGTGTGTGCCTGGTGCCTGCTTAGTTCAGTAGGTGTTGGGATTTGAACCTGCGTCTTCTGGAAGAGCAGCTAATTTGCAGACAAATTTTGCTGTAGGCTAGCTACTGAGGAAATTATGCTTCCTCTCTTTGAAACATCAATGGATGACTGACTATGGCCTACTTAGACTACCAACGTAAAGGGATTTCATGTAATATTTAGCATTTCCAGTGACTAAGGCATTGAAGATGGGCAGTTTGTTTCTTAAAGATTTTTAACTTAATGAACAGACTATAATGACTAACTTTTAAATTCTGTAGATCTGTGAGGCTTTCTTTTATTCACTAAAGTCCTGTATCCAAGACTTACTTCTGCTAACTGTGGCCACACTAAATTCAGGTCACAACCCTGATGCCTTAAGTGGAAAGCTAAGCCATCACCTTCAAGGCCTCCCTTGTTTAGTTTGTTGTAGAATGCAGTTAGGTCACATGATCACCTTGGCAGCCTTCACTGGAGAGCCAGGCCAGTTTGCCAAGAGACTTTCTTTCTTCTTTTTTTTTTTTTTTTTTTTTTTTTTTTTTTTGATTTTTTTTTGCCAAGAGACTTTCTATACAGGTGCACTACGCATGCTTTCTGAAGTTGGCCCAGGTATTTAGGCAGTTGTCTGTACTATTATTTAACAATTATGATAATAATAGGTTTTATGCCTTTGAGTGTTGGTGGGTGTGGATATGTCTGTGTGTGCATATATGTGCATGCATGGTTGTCCATGTGTGGAGGTGCACATGAAAGTGTGTACACGTAGAGACCAGAAGACAGCCTTACATGTTCCTCAGGTACCACATACCCAGATCTTTTTTGATTGACACAGAGTCTGTCACTGGTCTGCACCTTGTCGAGTATACAAAGCGAACTTGCCAGTGCCCCTCAGGGATGCACCTGGTTCCACCTTCTCAGCCCTGGGGTGATACGTGAGCAGTACCACACTCAGCCTAGTGCTTTCGGGACAAGCACTTCATTAGTGGAACATCGCCCCAGCCTGTCTTTTAGCTTATTTAAAATCCAATTTCCATGCAATTATGCATAGATTCCAAGTATTTAAAATGTGAGCAGATTTTTTAATATTTAAAAGAAATATTGTAGCCTTTCTGCACTATAGTTAACATGAAATACAATTCCAGAATGTAAACTGTCCATGTCAATGAGTTTTGATACACGTACATGATCAGGTGTATTCTGAGACTGGACATCTCTGTCTGACATCTCAGAGTTGGGGAAACTGAGTTTGTATGCTGTTTCCATCTATATTACTGACCTGAGAAGTCCTCTTAACCCAATGTGCTACTCAACTGGCCTTGAATATCTTGTTTCCCATGTGGCTCATAGCTTCTCATTTTATCACCACAGAACACTTCCTTACAATGAACAAATATTGTAGAGGAAAATAACAAGGAATTAGACCCAATTTTCATGCTGTGTTTTCCTATGATAAGTTGATGTTTTATAATCCTTAATCTCCAGTAATACTGTTTTTTACATCTATTTTGTATGATATTAATACAGTCAGAACATCTGCTACAGTTTGGCACATGGATTTTCTTCAAAAGGCACATTCACTAAAGCTTGGTCCCAGCATGCACTGCTGCCGGAAGCAGGCGAATATCTTAGGAGGTGAGGCTAGACCACTGAGGATGTGCCCTTCAAGAGTGTCTCAGGACATATTTACCTTCATGAGTCTCTACATTTCACAGCCACTGTGAGCCTGTTGTAGCATATTGTGTTGTCACAGGCCCAAAACCACAAACACAACACACCCAATTCTGTGAGCCATGATAAACATTTACTCTTTTTGAAGTTCATTTTCTCAGATATTTTATCATGATGTTTAAAAGTCATTAACACCCCCTTTTTATTAGGTGTATTGATCATATTACGTATTTCTTTATATCATATCAATTTCAAACTATGTCATAGTGAAAATGTGTTCCTTAAAAATGTTATGTCCCAGGGAAGTCATTAGTATAGTTTTGTAGTTTGCTGAGATCATTACTCCTTATCTGTTGCTATTGTTGGTGGTTGTTATTCTTTTTCTGCTCTTATCAGTCATGTCGCTCCTTTTCAACTTTCTGCAGTCTGAGTATAGTTTTGCATTTAGTATAGCCTCGACTGCCTCATTAATGTTACATTTTTGTTTTCATTGGATGTGTGTGGAATTGTTCTGTTTGTTAGAGGGATTTCAGTAAAAATTTGAACCTACAACTTTCTAGTTGACATTATAGTACTTCATAAATAATGTGATAATTTTACAAGCACACTTATCCTTCTCTCTTTACCTTAGCTATCTGTGTGGCATAATTTGTGGCCATCACTTCTTGCTCTTGATATATTAGAAGATATTAGAAGACTCTCATCTGACGCTTGACAGCTCGGGCAATGATGAATCATAAACCTATATTATATTTATATACATGCATGCATGTATATACACACATATGTACACACATGCACATATGTATAGTAAAAGATTAACAATAATAAAATATTATAACAATTATAAAAAATTTTAACAACTTATTATAATAACTCACTTCTGGAATATTCCACTTGTTATTTTTAGACTAGTTGACTATGTGCATATAATTGAATCTGTGGTTAGTAAAACCACAGAAAGCAAAAAGACAAATAAGAATTTCTAAACATGTTGAAAACATCACAGCATGGGGCTGGCCCTCAAGCTCGGTGGTAGAGTACATAGATAGTGCCCATAAGAGGATGAGTTCGGTTTATAGGGTACATACACAATATCCACAGTATACAGTCATTGTCTTTTGCTTTAATTAAGGAATGCTCCTTAGTGAAATTGAAAAAAAAAATATGCCTCTTATTTATGCTCATACTTGTCTTTCTCAGTAATCAACATGAGTTTCTATTTTATTCTTTATCACTTTAAAGCTTAGTGTATACTTTCTGACTCTGTTTATTGCTATAGTCTCTTTCTCGTCATTCCTTTTCTATAATAAAAATAATGTCTCAGCCAAATTCTTTTATGGATCAAATCTTGCGCTCTCTCTCTCTCTCTCTCTCTCTCTCTCTCTCTCTCTCTCTATATATATATATATATATATATATATATATATATATATATATATATATACACACTAATATATATATTAGTACGATGAGAAAGGGCTCACTCAAAGCCCCTCCTTTCCAGAAGAAGGGTGGCAACATTTCAGAATGCCTCTCCTGGCTGCACACACATCCACCCACACATGAGAGATTTTTAAGAAAGCAGCACACGCTTGAATCAGGAATCACCTGCACTTTAGCTCTGAAGAGGTCAGGGTGTCTTCCATAAAGTTAACTCTTGCTTTGCAGTTACATTGGGATTTGAGACATTCTACTACGAGTTCAACTTGTGCATTCCCACTAAAGATTGATTTGGCTGCCTTGAAACATCTGCGTTCTGCTGACTCCAGTCTGTTCCCCAGGCAGCAAAGCCAAACTCATCCATCATGAGAGACAGCCACTTGGAAGCCACCTCTTACTTCTGCTTCTGCATGTAAAGTCAGCTAAAGCCAGGGACAGTCCCGGAGAGACCTGTCCCTGGGGCTTCTCCTCGGAAGCTCCTGTTGGGCCTCCACAGTCAGATTTTGGGGCTAAAGCTTTTGTGAAGGCACTAGTATAGCTGAGTCCTTGAAAACACAGCCAACAGAGAAATGCTGAAAGATGACAGTACAGAGGCGTTATAGCCACCTGGAATCTGGAGACATTTCTGCCGTAGTTGGCGACCCAAAATAGCAGTTGACGAAACTAAACCTGATCCCTGTTGTCAAAAACAAGTGTGAGTATTTTAGTTAATGTTTGGCAGCCAGCCTGTCTGTAAGTGTAGGTCCACCCCAAGGCTCAGCAAAGGGTTTCAAGAGCTTGGCTATCTCCTGGCCTTCTGTCCTAAGGCTCTCCATGCTTGTTGACAGAGGGCTACAAGTGGACAGGCAGCTTTGAGGAACACAGCTAAGGGTGTCTCTCAAAGAGCCAAGAGATATTTGAGAGCCATCTGAAGAGCCACAGCTTGTACACACACTCCAAGAGGGCTCTGTGAGGGCACAAGTACCTCTGCTGTGACAGCTTGTTTGTGGCACCAGATTCTCAGAGGCAGAATGCTCTGCTCTACTCTCAAGTGCATGAGTTACACACAGGCCCCACTGTGGGTCTCGAAACCTGTAAAACAGAGCCAAATGCTACTCAAATGAAACCACGTAAAGATATAATAAACAATTTAGAGAGGCAAGAAGCTTACTCACAACTGGGATATATTGAAGCCTAACTAATAGACTCTAGGACGAAAATGTTTTATAAGGAGTACAAACTGTAAAATTCATCTAAAAATATTGTGGTTGAGGATTCTTTCAACTTTCTGATTTCTTAGCATATTCTTTGGCTAGTAACATCTACTAGGTACACATGTAAATATATATGTCAAGCAACTCAAAGCTCCATTCCAATACATGTTCTTGCTCTTGTGCCTATGTTATGTAATACATAAACAAGCACAGACACCATTTATGCAGAGTCATATAAATTAACTTCTTTTTGTGCAGAGGTGTGCACACAGGAAAGGTAGGATAGCCAAAGAGCTTGACAGCCTTCATATGGCAGTTTAAGTGATTTGACAACTCCTATGCAAAAGCCAAATGATCACTTTGTATAGCCATTATCTTTTGGGCCAAATAAATGAGAACCCCCCCATAAACAAAACTATCCTTTGACAAAAAAAAATGTAAGAGAAAACTTAGACAGCTATAAAAGGTTTACTAAGCAAAGTGAATGGAAGAGCATGGTTTGTTTTTCAGAAGCATGACTGCGCTTGTGCACACACAGAAGCAAAACTGGTCAGGGGCAGAGAGCAGGGCATCGTGTCCTGGTTGTAGCCATCATTGATGAAGAAGGGTACTGAGCTGCTCTATTGCAGTCCAGTCTTCTAATGTGTCTGCTTCTGCAAGGCACCACGTGATTTAGTGCCCACTCCAGTTGCTATATTTACTGCCTCTTACTCTCTTTACATGTGCCGAGGGACCTTCACACTGGCATGGATTGATGAGGGTACGTTCACTTCTTTCCTTCATCAGACAGGGAAGAAAAGAATTATAGACCAAGAAGGAGCATTTAGCAAATATATAAACACATTGGATGAAAGTGTAGTATTTGCAGTTTGACCTAGTTGGGAAAGTTAAGAAAAGCCCCAGGATATAACTCTTACCCCCAGAGGACTTTGGGGAAAATAAATAAGGCAGAGCTAATATGACACATGCTTGCCCTGCTGCTCTCTGCCTCCAAACATTATGAGGAAGCATCATGTCAGTGTGCTTATTTCAATGGTCTGTTGGGGAGGGGAGAAAATACACAGCACATGACATTCATCCTCTCTCTCTCTCTCTCTCTCTCTCTCTCTCTCTCTCTCTCTCTCTCTCTCTCTCCTTATTTGATTTTTTATTTATGTGAAGGTCTGTGAGTCTGTGTGGGTGTATGCTGTCCATGATTGGGTACCTGTGGAGGCTAGAAGAGGGTGTCAGAGGCCTTGGAACTGGAGTTACAGGAGATTATGAGACATCTGATGTGTGTGCTGGGAACTGAACTTTGGTCATCTGTAAGAGCAGCTAGTGCTTGTGACACACAGCCATGTCTCTAGCTCTGGTCTACACTTCCTGGATCAGGTGTTAGAAGAAGTGTATTCACCAATTACAACACTCACAATCATATGAACTATTTTTTATGCTTATTACCTAGATTTTTAAATCCTTTAACAAATCTATTAATATATTTTACTTCACAAAATTCTATGCAATTATACCGAAAATGCTAATATAATAAATTATGTCCAATTGTCCAATTCTCAATGTGAGAATCCATGGTTTACCTTTATTCTGGTCAAACCTACAAACTAAATTATCCTGAGCAATAATAACTCCATCCATTGTTCCTTGGTACTTCAAACAACTATCATGTGGTGCACTTAATGGCAAATACAACTAAGGCCGATGGAGAGACCTACCCTTTCTCCTGATGGGCTCTTTACCTTTAACTCTAGTCCTTACAGACACTTCACAAACTGTTGCTACCCAGTAGACAAGTAAGAACATGGAAATACAGGAACATGTTGGCCATATGAAAATCTCCCAATAGCTAATGACTTATGGAAGCTCAGTCTTATAGATGAATCTTTTGAGAAGAAGTTGATTAGTAAAAAAAAAAAAAAAAAGTTTACCATATAAATAAAAAGTAAAGCTACAAGCAAAGGTCTAGTTCAGAGGAAAATGAAAGGAAATCAAAAGAGGAAGATGAACAAAGGAGGAAAAATCAAGGGAATAAAAGTATGATAAGGAATGATCACTCTCAAGCAGGAACTGCAGTGGTCACAGATGATAAAACGGTCTGAAGTTTTAATAATTGTATGAAGATCAAACAGTCTAGATGGTCCAGGCCAGTTTAAAACCACATGGAATTGTAGTATTTTCCAGTTATCTATTAATATAAAACCATAGCATTATTTTTTTTTAATTAAAAACACATAAGGGAGCAAGGAGCTGAAAGCCTCAGATCCCAGAATTCAAGTGAACTGTGAGAGATGGCTTCAAATGTAGCAAACAAGCCACTGGGTAAAATGTCCTCATTTCTACCACAGACAGAATTCTGCCTAAAAAAGGGGCAAGTTTGGATGCAGGCAGATTCGACAGCCAAACTCTGCCAAGACAGAGTAAGCAAGTCCTCAATAGTTCCTGCCTCACAAATATGTCTGTCAGATATATTAGGTCAGAAGGCTGAAGATGATGCTTCAACGATATAGAGAGTTTTGGGTGACTGTTCAGGTAGCAAACTGTCTCTGTCATCTTTTCATTTGGAAAGCTACTAACCTGCACTCCCGGCATGCTCAGATAATCAAATTTATTCCTTCTCAAGTCTGAGGGAGTTGAGGATCAGGTAGCTTGGTTTTACAATGAAGTTTAATTGTTTAGGCGTTAAGATGTTTCTAGGTCTAGATAGGTGTTCTAAGTTGATAATGACAATATGTGATGGAGATGGATTTATATTCAGAAATTTAGACGCACCAAGATAGGAAAGATGTCTTCTTCAAGGCTGTCAAATACAAACAGCCAAAACACTAAGAATGTAATATTTATATAATTCCTGATTTTGTCATGGTTCTTCTTGTTATAGGTAATCTATTGTATATATGCATATTAATATAAATATATATGTAAAAAAAATGGCTGCTGCCGAGGACTGTATGCTGCAGAGCCGAGGGGCAGCAGCAGAGTCAGGGCTGTTTCTGTTCATTCTACAATAGAGGAAGAGAAGCTATTTTGCAATAGTGCGAGTCTTAAACAAGGTGCTCACTCTCCTGGCCTGAGATACTGTGCTCCTAAGCTTAAGGAGCTGGTTTCCACAAATTTTAAATGAATTTATGACTTGTAAGTATCCGAAAACTTGCCAAGAGAGAGTTGGTTTACTCAAAAGCAAATATGATTTCCTGTATATATATATATATATATATATATATATATATATATATATGTGTGTGTGTGTGTGTGTGTGTGTGTGTGTGTGTGTATATGTGTGTGTATATATATATATATATATATATATATATATATATATATAGAGAGAGAGAGAGAGAGAGAGAGAGAGAGAGAGAGAAAGGCTTAAAAACGTGTTTAAAAGACTCTTTGAAATTTTTGTCTCTGATAAAGCTTCAAAGGAAAAAAAAGAAAGAAAGAAAAAGACAGTTTAATTTGATGGTATAAGTATAATTGAATAAGAACCATATGGATTACATTTCCCTGAATTAAACTGCACATGAATTAGAAATTGAGTCTTCATTCCCCTCAAAGTAATTAATAAGACACTTGCTTAAATATGATACTGGCTTTCATTTTCATGCTGAGCTCACCCTGGCTTCATTGTGCAGATAACTGTCTGGAGAGAGCACGGCCCAGGAACCCAGATTCTAGCGGAATCGCAGACACAGGCCACTCACACACATTCTTGTGAACATCTTTCCGGCCAGCTTTCTTTTGTCACCCCACCCACCAACTAAAGCCTACACTCATAAGAATCGCAAGCAGCTGGGTCAGAGTGCGGTGTCTCTGCTCACGCCCCTTGTTCCTCAGGCCGCCACTGAGAAGGGGAGTAAAAGCAGAGAGGGTATCAGTGTCCTTTTCTGAGCATCATGGGGGCGGGGGTGGGGGTTAGGTGGGGGGACGGGGAGCTGAGCTTTGGGGATTGCGGCAGAAGCCTGAGCTCTGGGAAGATGGCAGACTGTGGCTGTCATCCTTGGTAATAGAGTCCCCAGAGTGTATTTCTCAGTCATCACCCTCCGCCCCACGCCCTGCCGCCGGTATGACTGAAAACCTTCACACTTGTCTTCTTAAAAGGCAGTCCTCGGTTAGTGCAATAGTTTGAGCAGACGCTCCCCCCCCCCCAGGGCCCCAATCCACCCATCACGATGTTCTTCTTGTAGATTTCTAGGACCCTCTGGGTCCTTCTATTTCCCCATCTCCTATATTTCTCTTACCTAGAGTCTCAGTAGGATGTCCTCACATCTATCTCAATCTCCTGGTAAGTGAAGACTTTCGTGGGACACAAGTGATGGGATAACAACTGAGTTTTAATCTGAATAAATTAATAAAATTAAAATTAAAAAAAATAATAACATTCACACACAAAAAAGATTAAGACAGAACATTTTTGTACTTTCTTAGTCAATACCCACAATAAAGATTGCTACTATTTTAACTCCTACAAAAAAAAGGGGGGGGGCAGTTCTCAACGTATGAAAAGTGACCTTCTCTTTCAACAGCATTTTTGTTTGGTCACTTTTTCTGAAACATCTGATGCATTCTTATATCACTCCCGGATTACATGAGCTGTATCATTCACACTAGGTTACCTGACTCACACAGTCGCTCTTTAAAAAAAATATATGCTTCAGAAACCTCCTCCATTTGTACCATGTGCATCAATCACACCATCTACCACTGCCACCCTTCCACGCCTCCCAGGGCCCCTGCCCAATTTCTCGGCCTCTCTTTTGGTTAATAATCCTGAGTCCCACTAGCGCTGTCCATATCCACATGGGTGCGGTGCAGTCCCCTGGGCATGGGCAACTTACCAGCACACATAACAACAAAGATGTTACACCTCCTCCTCTGCTCCGCAGCCATCAGCTGCTGGTGGCTCCTCCAACAAGGATCACTCAAGGGAAATCTAGGGGTTTTTAACATCACTGAATTGATAAAGAAAGTAAACTTTGAAGATGGTGGTACTGAGTTCAACACCAAGCAACTCATAAAGGTTGTTTCATGCTCCATTCCAAATAACATGAAAATCCACTGTCTTTTCATCACAGTCACTACTCCCCACCACCACCACCTCTTTCTTTCAGGCACAGACTTGTTCACATAAGCCTCCCGTCCTAAGTAGCCACTGGCTCCAGCCTTTCTTTCATGACTTTATATGGTTAGTGCATTGATGAGCAGACACACAGGCAAGGAGGTCACTAGTGGGAATGCGCAGAAACAGCCATTGTTTTCATGGATCACTTGGAAGCAAGAAGATCGAGAGAGATGAGCATAGAGAGCGCGGTAGAGAGAGATAGAGGAGTCAGATAAGAGAGAGAAGAGTAAAGAGAGGAGGGCTACTACTATGCTGGGCCGCCGCATATAGACGCTCGAGAGCAGCTCTCTATCTCTGTCCGAGCTGTTCCTCTCTCGAGATCTCGTCCCGACGCTCTTTCCATATTTCTCTCTCTCTCTTCTCCCTATCTCTACTCATCTCTCTCGTCTCTCCTCTCTCATTCTCTCTCCTCTCTCTCTCCTCTCTCTCTCTCCTCTCTCTCTCTCCTCTCTCTCTCTCCTCTCTCTCTCTCTCCTCTCTCTCCTCTCTCTCTCTCTCTCCTCTGTATGTATGTGTGTGCTTTTCTAATATCAACATCCTTTATGAGATTTTTTTCTATAAATATTACAATTATGAAGGACAAAAGTAAACATGTGCTTATATATTATAGTGTGGTTTTAGTAGCTGCGTTTCTAAATATGTGTTCATTTGTAAATCCTTGAGTTAATTCATGTTGAAATTTAATATAATGATATATATGTTTATTAACATGTTTTTTAAATCTATATTTCACAAGTATATCCTACTCATAGGTACACTACTTATAGGCACACATATGTATATGTTGAACTACTTTTGCAAGAGAAGCATTTTATACAGTTTATTCTTTCATAAACAAGCACCCATGGGAACAGAATGCAGTCAAACACATGCACAAAGAGTTTTAAGTACATCTGCAAAGAAATCTGCAAAAAATGGAGGGAAATCTCATGTTCATTCACACTCCCCTCTCCTATTTTTTTCTCTTCCTCTTCCCTTTCTCCCCCTGCCATGGACTAAAATATTCAAACTATTATTTTTTTAATTGAAGTACTGAACAGAAGAAAATTTTTCATTAAAAATACTTTTTTTGCTGATTTAAAAATGCTGGGGGACTGGATCCAATACATCCACCTCACACCGCCCAGCTAGAAAAATTTACATCTTCTCTAGATGATTCATAATGATTAGCACAAGTTCAGTGTCGTATGAACAGATATTATAAGGAATCATTTGTAGATAGCTAGTCTGTTTACACATGCTCAGTACAGATGTCAGATTTTTCAGTGCTTTAGAGCTGTCGTTGTTTGAATGCTCACATGAGAGACCTATGGATGTGGAGACGAGTTAATTCCCCAGACTCTCAGCACACACTGTGAGCATCCACCATTCGGGACCTTCACATTTTCCTGAGGAAACCCTGTTCCCTGTAGAACTCCAGGAATGCAACACTCGAATGCACCGCCTGACATCTGAACTACTACACGGCTGAGAGAAAGATCTTGCTCTTTCTCTCCCTTCTGCAGTTGCCGCATCTCTTCTCCCATCTCCTTTTCCTTTAATAGAAACAGTGAGCGAACATAATAAAGAAAATGGAAACAGATAGTGTTGAAATTTACTCAGAGGAAAATAAAATTCTTATAAAGAACAGTCTGTCAGTCATAGTGAGGAAGATGAAGAGACCCCTTGATGACAATCCTGACGATTATAGCAAAGCTAAAAGAGGTGAGCCCTGTACCAGTGATCCCCTTGTGTATATATCCGAGTCAGACTTGAGAGACTCCAGTACATCCCTCCATCTCTTTCTGACACTCAGCACCACCTACATTGTATTTATTGCTGAAGTTTAAATGATAAAACCCTACACTCTCCCAAACTCTACATTTTGGCATCCTTTGTATATTTCAACATCCTCCCTCACCAAGACTAATTTGTTCAGTTCTGCTCATGCTTAAAAGTATTAAATGGTGTCCTCTTGCCTTAAATTCCATCAACATTGAGCACAAGCCACAGCCCTCCCCCAGCCCTATTTCCATCTATCTAGGCCCCAAATAAATGACACAGAGCCTGTTACTCCTCCCCACTAAGTGCAACTGGTCCTGGTCTCCTCTGCTTCTCTGTGTTTGTACGTAGTTTCTTTTTTATTCTTTTTTTTTTTCTCCTTTTGTATTTATTTTATACCGAGGAGCGAATTAATCATTCAAGCCTGTTCAAATTGAAAATAAAGATTTCCCCTCCCAGTTTCACCTCAGTTATCTATCCAGCACATTCAGGCAGCATAAAAAGCAGGGGCTTGAGAGATGATACTTGAGTCTCTCTGCTGCGTTTCTCTCTGACCTCTCCTGTGTTCCATGTCCCCAGCTCTTCTCTCCAGTAAACAACACTTTATTGGGGATATGCGTACCTCCACTTGACTTTTATTCTTCTGCAAAGTCTAATTCTCCTGTGGCATGTGATCTCTTTACTTGGAGAGCCAATAAAGAGATTCCCAGCTCACAGGATGACAAGAAAAAAGGGTGACAGCATGCATGACGCTGCAGTGTGATAAATTAAGCTCACTTTGATTTGATGAATGCTTGCTGAATATCTTTGGTACTCTGAGATTGCAACCAGAACAGCAGAACAAGGAGAGGCTGTGCTCTGAGGACCTAGGGGTTCCACTGAAGTCATCGCTATGGATCTCACACCTAAGCATTCTCATAGTTATTGGTTAAAGAGGGGAGGGGCTGTTTTCTCCAAGCCTTTGGGTGCTCAATACAATGAACAAAGGGGAGAGTTTCCAAAGTGAATGTCACAGGTCATCAGTCCTTATTAGATGTCTGGGATGGAGAAAAGGTAAGAATTTTACCAGTATAGGTTGTTTTGTCTGTAAGTAAGAGTGACATGGAGTGTGGGAGGAAAGAGATGAAATTGTTTAAAACCTTTGAATTTGATTATTTACAGAGTAACTATGTACAAATATCTGCTGGTTTCATGTTCAGAGTGTAGCTAAACCCACACAGTATACAAGTCTTCGTACCCGTCCTCCCTCCCCTGAAGTGTGAGGAATGAAGAAATAAGGCTAGCTAACAAATGCGGAGAATTTTTGTATCCAAAGAACAAACACTCCCTGAAAACAGAAAACAGTTGTCTCCAGACACCTCTTTCCTTGGCCTCGAATACTTATGAGACAAGCAACGTGACCTTGCATCTGTACAGGGCCTCTGTTTTCATAAGGTTAATTTTCAGTTCTGTGTATTGTGCATCAACAGCAAAGGAAACCACATATGGCTCCCTCGAATTTCAGTTTGTGAAGCCACTGTGCCCAGTTCCTTTGTATTAAAAAGGGCCATGATTTAATTCAACAGCTGACACTCTGCCCTGAGTTCAGGAGCTTGGGAGCTCCTGTCCAAAATCCTGAGAAGTCTTAGACTGTCTGCGGTTCCCAGCCACACTTGAAAAGAAGTCCCCGCAATTCCGTCAGTTACAGTCACTCCCTTGACACACTCTGGAAGCCATGAGCTGGAATGCCTTGGCAGTCCTATGTTTTTCTCTTGACCCCATTTTCTTTCCTTGTTTTATTTGCATGCAAATAAGTCTCTTCCGCTGAACTGTAAGATATGTACTTCCTTAATTTCACTGTATCTGTTTTGACAGTCCCCATACGCAGTACTTATAATTTTCATAGCCTAATTGTTTCAAAACTATTAAATAAATAAATCAGACAGAATTAAACAAGGGTCCCAGAACTTAAGCAGTAGTCACTAAAATACAAATATAAGACCCAGATCCTGGCGTCTGCACACTGGATGTCTAAAAGTCGCAAGGTCCATAGGTGCATGACTAGGTGTGTGGACGAACGAATCAAGTGTTAATATATAGGCAAACACCTTGTGGGTTCTTACAAAGCTTGTATGGTTATTTCTAACTCCCCCAAGCTCTTGCACACTCGCTGAACTTTGGCAAATTCGAATGAATCCCAGGAGGAAATAAATTAGTGTAGGCCTCCGGGAAAGCTGTGAAGGTAAATATAAACAGCTAATCCTCAGAGGATGCTCAGAGTTCTGGGACCTGAACAGAGCACTCCCTGACTTCTAACAATCCCATTCTCACCCTTGCATTTCCAAAGATCAGCAGTAGGCAAGAATGCTTTAAGCAGCTTGTAAATCCTCCCAGAGCCCCGGGTGCTGAGTAAGTCCTAGGAAAGTGGCAAGGGTGGAAACAGGATCTCTCTGGAAGTAGCTCCTTTCAGTGCCAGCCTTCGCCCCTGCTAACACCCGTGTCCCAGCTGCCTAACTGAGGCTCATATTCCAGGGAAACAGGGCAAATGGAGGTGCAGAGACCAAAAGGCACTCCCTTGTCATCCCCGGGTTGCCCAGTCTGGGTCCTTTGAGTCGATGAGACCACCCTCTTGGAGGACCCAGCCAAGGGCAGTCCTGAAGTGTGGAAGGCTATCGAGTCAGGTTCTCTGTAAAAACTCAGCGAGAGTTATTCTGCTTTTTTTCTCACTACGAAGGAGTTTCTCTCAAAACGAAGGAGGGAAAAATCTAAACACAGGGAGGAATCATGGCCAACTCAGTGATGAAGTGACACCTCAACTTTCATGTAGCATTTTTTTTCACCACGAGAAGAAAAGACACCAAGTCTTTAGACCTATTTTTCTTGGCTTACCGTTGTGTCCTTAAGACCCAGAGTCCTCAGAGAAGCAAAAAGGGAGAGTAGTAAAAATCTATGCAGGCTGGATATCTGCGTGTGACACCTGCTCATGCTTTGAATTTAGCTTCTATTTCTGTGTTGTAATTATTTCTCAACATGAGTGCCTCTCATGGGACAGAGAATCCCTTGTTTATCTTTTACTAACAGCTTAACAGCCACTAACTGGCAATAGGTAACCAGTAAGGGTTTTGTAATAAATGTTCCATTGATCTC
The DNA here is from genome assembly GCF_903995435.1 of Acomys russatus. Lineage (NCBI taxonomy): Eukaryota > Metazoa > Chordata > Mammalia > Rodentia > Muridae > Acomys > Acomys russatus. Next base: position 2,814,762 of record NC_067159.1, read on the forward strand.
ATTGATTTATTAATATTGCAACTAGTCCCATTGAGCCCATTGTCTTATTAATATTGTGGCTAATGGTTTTCTTTTTATTTAGCAGAAGTCAAGACTTCTTTGTTCTTGCTAATATGAATGCCCTTGAAGGAGATTGCACCACACAGTGGCTGTGTGCTCAAGAATAGTGTAAGGTTGGAATTTTGTTAAGTATAAAGAACCCTGTGTGCCACAGAATTCAATCCCTAGCGGTGGACTGGTCCTCCTTGAAGCATTTTCTACTCCTGAGCCACTCGTCTATGGCCAGCAGTAGTACCAGCGATTTAGAAATGTGGCCGGAAGTGGGAATTGGAAGTACCATTTTGAGAATGGCAACAGAGAGCTCTACAAAACAACTCAAACACATGTCCCAAATTAACATGTACTATACCAGCAAGCCTATGAGCAGACCATGAAACAAACTCCACATAGTCTGATTTGATAAGTGGTACATTTATATATCCACTGTGTAACTCTGTGTTTGTGTATATATAATAATTCTTAATGGTTAAAGTTCTCCAGGAAAAGCAGGTTTATTTACGTATTCAATTCCTTCATTACCGTCCGATAGCAAGAACTATCTCATCTCAGTGCTCATAATCATTGCATCCAACACAGTTCCTTTGCTGCACCATGCCACACACATAAGGCAGAATCCTTTGCTTAGTTTGTAGTAACCCCATGCAGAGATGACATCTTTTAATGAATAAATAACTAAATAATTATAATTTAAAATATAGCGTAAAAGGCAGAAAATAACCACATAAAACAATGTGATCTTTGATGAGGAAAATCAACTCAGACATGTTCAAAGGGAAAGAAGGGAGTCTTTAGCGTGGGATTTTAAGGGGGGGTGTAATATTTCAGCAGGCTTGAAGCCCACAGGTCTCTACCCACGGCCATCTGTTGCAGCCAAGGAAATGCACTTGTCTGCATGCCCTAAAAGTTCTGCGATTGAGGCTGTGCTTCCAGTTAGAGAAACTGTCTGTTCATTAGGAGGGAATTAAAAGTAGCCCCTTTCCTTAAGCCCCCTGTTGGGAATCAGCTTTATTTGCTGTTGTGGCTAAGGCTGGCTTGTCAGGTTGTTTAGGCTGTAACAAGGCTAATCTTTACATTTGTGTTCTGGGGCAGGAAATGGCCAGACCCCACCCTGAGAGCTCTGTCTTTTTTAACAAGAAACAAAATCCATCATTCCAACAATGAATCTCTTTTATTTTTCTAAAGGGACATTTAAACAGAAAGTCTATATGAGAAACTTTTTAAAAGTTACTTGAAAAATCTGGCTTTATTGAAAATTAGTCATAAGAAAAACAGATCAATTTAACCTTCCATTCTAAAAATTAATGGAAAATTTTACATTTGTAAAGAACCAAAAATTGGTCTGTAACCTGGTCTATGAAATTGAATTTAATACTAGCAGCAGAAAGGACTTTCCTATGTTAAGAAATGGACTTTCTTTGGTTGAGAAGAACATGGCTAAATGAAACAAATTTTCTGGAATGGAAAACTAAACAGAATGTTTTCATGGTTGTAGCCATGCCTTTATTGCAAATTCCGGTGAGTACCACATGGAAAATAAGATTACATATTCTCAAAAATAGACTTGATGAAAGGACTGAGGGTAATTTACCTGAGAATTAAGTTCCAATATAACTTCTTGCTTACCTTCCTAGAGACCTTCCTGGGGTCTTCAATAATTATATTATGTCTCTTTTAACAATACCCACCATTAAATTGCATAAGGAAAAGGAAAAAACAGTTGCAGGAAAAATATAAAACCTTTCTATGGATACAACATAATTTTTTTGGAGAAGGAGGAATTGGCCTTTTAAAGAAGCCTAATTATGACACTGGTATTCATACCACGATCGAAATTTTTATAAAAGACGACCATGAGAAGTTATTTGATCTAGTTCTGTCTTTCAACAGCATAGCCTATGGGAAGACTTAATTGCCCAAATGATTTTATAGCCAAGGTCTTTAGGATGGACATATGAAGCAGAATGTGGGCTCCATTTCTACTGAAGAAAATGAAAGAAAACATCCATGACACAGCAACAGCTGGTCTAGTCCACATGGCAGCTTTGCTTGCTATGCATTATATAGTATAGCGTAAATGGGCTTGCAATCTCTGGAATATTAGTAAATGTATTTTATGTAAAAAATTATGTTGAATGCTTTGAAAAGGCTTCATAAAACAGATATAAAACTCTGTCATGGGAAAAGCAGAAGATGTGGGAGGTGTGTGTGTCCAAGTGCAGAAGATGTGAGAGGTGTGTGTGTGTGTGTGTCCAAGTGCAGGGTCTTCTGCTCTCAAATTACTTTGAAAGCATTTTTAAATTCTCGCTCTGTTTTATAGAAACTGCAGATGGAAACAAGAGATGTTGCTTTATGGAGCGGCAGGACTCAGGGATCCACACTTAAAGAAAAGGTCTTGGCCCCACATCAAAAGATTGACATTCATGCGCTCTAAAATAAAACGCAAAAGGTGCGTACGTTTCATTTTTACGACTTCTCACTTTAACATTCTCATCATCAAAGTAACTACTGTTTCCAATTGTGCCAGATAACGGTCACCAAAGATGACTTTTAGAGAACTGCTTTCAAACAGTTAATAAATCTGGAGGTGTTCTTTACTTCTGAAGGCAGGAAAGACTGGGTTTTGGAAGAGTTTGGAAAACAAATCAGATAATGGGACCAAAGGTCGTTATGAAGAATGAAAATATCTCCACCTTAAATGGGATATGATGAAACCATTGCATTTCCCCACCTTTCTTCACACCCCTCCTCCTCCACTCATGCCTCTGCCCATGTTGAAATGTTAAGTTTAAAGCATTGCCTGTAAACCACATCCAAGGTTAGTGTTATAGCCACAGAGCAATTCCAATAGTGGAAGAGCAGCAGAGCTTCACCGTATGTGAACGCTACTCCTGCAGCGGCAGAGCTGCCTTGTTCAGCAAGCAAATGGTAAGGCAGCCAGGTAAATCTGGACTTCAGAGAAACAGCAAAGGGTCTGAATGTGTGCATGCCCTAGGAGGTATCTGGACCATGCTGACAGTAAAAACCTGTCATGAACCTGAAATTCAAGTTGGATATATGTCTTGTTTTGGTTTGGTTTGTTTTTTTTCTGGCAAACAGTCTATAAAATGATGAGCTGTACAAGGAATATATTTGCTTAGAAGATCTAACGCTTTGTTCAAAGGAAATATGTTTAGGCCCAAAGTTGAATAAATAATCTTTTCTTAGACATGTTAATGATTTAAACTTCATAGACTAATTTTAAGTCAACCCAAGCAGGTTAGATAGTTGGTTGAGAAGCACACGCTTTGTTGCTACTCTAGGCACTAAAGCCAGGTTTCATGATTATTTTACAAACAAAAGAATTGGATGAAAACATAAGGACAAAAGTAGCTTTCCTTAACATAGGTTAAGAAAGTGACAAGTTACACACAGCATCTCTTTGGTCTTCATCCCAAAATAGAAAAATTCCAACATCCAGGAATTCTGAGATGTTGGGTGACACCAGCTCTTCCACTTTTTCCATCTTATCTGGTGATGTTTCCATTTACTCAGCTTTCTTTTATATTATTATTTTGTTTTAGAAACTTGGGAATTTTGGGTTTGTTTGTTGTTGTTTATTTTTTATTTTGTTTTATTTTTGCCAGTAGATCTTTATTTCCCCGGATTGATTTTTTTTAATTATCAGTTTACTTAACTTTTCTTTTTACAGCTAGAGATTTATAATTATACCCCTAAAAACTCAATAATACTATTCTTTTAAAAGATACTCTCCAATTTTCTTGACAACCTGTATCAAGGGAATCCTCATGTTCAATGATCTTGCTATTCTTTGCTTTACTCCCCAAGTTTCTGCCATTCCTCACATCTCAGTTTAATATTACTTCAAATAATCCATCAGTCCATGACACTTAGCACAACGTGCCATTGTATTTATTTATTTATGTGACTACTGAAGTCTGACTTCTCACGTAGAGATAAGTTCCATGAGGGATGGAGCATGTGTGATTATTTCTCTGCCACACAGTCTTCCCTCAGCCTCATGTCTTGTCCATAGCAGTGTTTGTGCATGCATGCATGTGTGTATGTGTGTGTGTACACGTGTGCGCACGTGCACGTGTGCATATGCATGCATGCAAGTGTGTAATTCTATAGACTAGGAATTCAGTTTTAATGATAACTTGTTTAATAATAGCGTGTTTACTTAGCTAACTAGTGGTGACAGAATTGAAATTCACATCTGTTCATTTTACTCACCACTGCTGAAGTTCTGTAAATGCACACTCAAGTTCCAAGGGTACACATTCCATAATCCTTCTAGTCAGACTACAGTTGGGACAATAGGAAATATAGCACCCTCTTCTGTGAGTGCAGACACCCAGGGTACATACATACATACATACATACATACATACATACATACATACATACACACATACACACAAGAAAAAACTCACATGCATAAAATAAAAATAAGTACATATTTTTTTAGAAATTACAACTGGAGACAAATAATGATATTAGTTTGGATTATGTAGTGCTTTCTTTCAAACATTAAGCAATGTTTCCTGGGGGGAGTTGCTTGCAGAGGTGTAGAACTGGCTTGTGGTTTGGTGAGAAGGAAGGGGCAGACACAGACACACAGCTATGAGAGACACAGCACCTGGAGCAGAAGAGAAATGTCTGCCACACACTGAGTGTCTGGCTTCCAGATGGACCTTGGGCACACATTCATTTTTATAATTTCCCCCTTCTCATCATCTATTCATTTCCCTCCCTCCCTTCAGAGAAATTTAAGGATGGGCTTTGTTCCACATTGCCTCATTTCTACTTCTTTTAGCCTTCTGTATATTTCCCTTCGGTGACCACCACTGGCAGATCATCCTTTTACTTGGAATCAAGGAGGAAGTGAAATCTAGCTGATCCCCTCAGCCCCACTCAGCCTGGACACCTGGCAGTGTCTGCTGCTCTGGGGCAGAGGCTAGCTTTGTTAGCTAGAATAATAGACACTCAAACCAATAAGGATTTCTGTGTGTTGAACTATGGTTATCTCCCCAGCGATCTGCACATCAGGGGAAAAAAAAGCTATAGAGCACAGCACAGAACAGATGAGTACTATTATGACAGACCAGAAAGGCCTTCTTTGTTAAAAAAAAAAAAACTTCATCTGACTTAAAGATCATGTCTCTACATAGTTTTTTAGTGGTTTTGTAAATGCTTTTCAAGTATTACAAAAGGATTTCAATGTTTTTCTCCAATGAAAATCTATCGACATATTCAGAAAGCACGACCCAATTATTCACCAACCTTGGGTCAGAGTGCATTAGGCTATCGACAGAGACTTCTATTATTATTTTTATTCTTCAGATAGTATCCCTTTGCTAGATGGCAGGAGATGTCTAAGTGGACCCGAGTACATCTTTGAGTGCATTCCACGCCCTATTCTCTCTCTCTCTCTCTCTCTCTCTCTCTCTCTCTCTCTCTCTCTCTCTCTTTCTAAAGAAAGAGTAGAGGTAGACACCTGCCTCTGTGTTGCCAAGCTGTAGGGATGTGTGCAAGATGACTAAAAGATCAAGAAGAGGGCCAACTTTCTGTGAACGGGTAGCTGGTCCTTGTACTATGGACTGGAGTGTGAATTCTTGTCTCTTTTTATGTATAAGTTGGTGGAGGAAGAGGCTATATCTTTGTCTTTCCTTCACCCTGGGGAGAAGGAATAATAATATACAAAAGAATAATATATACTTGCCCTGTTGTCAATATTAGCTATGTTACTAACTTTGGCTAAGAAGTTATCCATGCTACTTAGAACAAACATCATAAAGTCGATGACACTAGATTCTTTTCTCTCTGCAATAAGACTAGAAATAACTTTGAAAATGAATGGGCTTTTAGCCTAGGCCTTGAAAAGCTGAAGAGGAGGGACCAATGGTGCTTAGAGTTTGAGCAAGTAATACATTCTTACTCTAAGTTAGTGAGGTTTGATGTTTGCTAGATATTAAAATCTAAGTCAACTATATCTCCTGATTAAATGATTCTAGATCTTAGTCCAAATTTATGAATAGTTATATCAACTTCCAGGAAAATTCAAATCCTTCATAGACATTGAAACTCCATTCCAAGATTTGGAGTTTCAGTTCAGTTGTAGTTTTTGCCCAACATGAATGAGCTTCTATGTTCAATTCCTTGTACAATAAGAGGAAGAGGAGAAAGAGAAATGGAGGCGGAGGGTAGCGAAGAGGAGGAGGGGCAGCAACAGTAGCATCAACCACTCAGAATCTACTGAGAGCCTGGGACTGGCCCTCTCACTCATGTTAGTGGCAGTTTCTATCACATTTGAAAGTTTTTCAGACGTTTCTCACATAGGCCTGGTGAACATGTGACTGGTATGAATTTTAAGCATACCACAAACTTAAATGCTAATTAATTACTTCCTGCAAATGCATGCCAAGTCGATGTGTATGATATTTATTTCCAAGGAGTAATCTTAATCCCAGTTGGTCAAGAACTGGTAGCTAAAAAAGCTAGGAACAGAAGATAAAATGTAAGGAACATGCTACAGTAAGCCTTGCTTGAAAACCATTTCACTGATGACTGGTTGGCAGGTCCTGTGGATAAAGAGCAATTGTAGAGTCAGATGCCTAAGGTAGTAGGATTTTAGCAGAAATTGAAATGGAAACATAGGACAATAAGTGAAATATATGTGAAATATATGAAAAATGAAACAAGGAATATGACTACTAACCCTAAAGAAATGACAAGGGTTGGAAAGATATACCATGGACAGATATGTATCAAAAGAGATGAGATAACAATTTACATGAAGCAGAGACATTTCAGGGACATTATTGCTCAAAACCAATTGATTAATCTTCCATGAGTAGGCTGGAACCTTGTCCCACATAGATGTCAACACAGGTCCAGAGTGATCTCTCAAAATCTAACCTTTCATGTTTGCAGAAATTAGCTGCATGGCCCTGATGTTCATATAGAAATGCACCAGGACCAGAAAAGTCCAAACAGGAAATGGAAAACAAAGTAGGGAGATCAGAACTTTCTAGTGTCAAGAATTTGCCCAGATGCAGTAGCCAGGGAAATATACTGAAGGTCAGCTGGACATGTGCTCCATCAGGAAAGAGAGTGCCTGAAACCACAGTATTTATAATCAGTTGATTTCAAATAAGAGTGCCAAGAAATTCAAGGGGAAAAGAGAGTCTTCTCACCAGATTATTCTTGGACAACTGGATTTCTCCACAGAAAGCAGTAAAGAAAGATGTGGGATGAACAGCTACCTCAAATCTCTTACAGGAAGATGTAAGAATAAACCTTGGTAACCTCCATTTTAAAAAGATGACACCAAAAGCATAAAAAGAAAAAGGAAAGATATGAAAATTGAAAACTTTTATGCTGTGATGATGCCATTAAAAATGTAAAATGACATACCACAGAAATGGAGAGTTCATTTGCTGTTTGCTAATCGGAAGAGAGTATAAGATCCAAAATGCAAAAGGAGTTCCTGGGGCCGAGGTTTTTAATGCCTCTCGGGGAGAATGGAGCTTGCAACTTAGCAGGCATGAGGTTCTGGGTTCAAACAACACAATTAAAATGAGTAATTATTCACATCTATATGAAGAAAGAATACAGATGCCAAGGGGCACTCCCATTGAATGAAGCATGCAATGCCATCGGTATCGGGGCAAACTGACGCCATAATGAAATGCCCCTTCACACACACATATACTAAGATAAAGAATCATTTTCACAATGACACAGTAACAAGTGCTGGCAAGGATGTGGAGAGTGCATTTTCTTAAAATGTTAGTCATGGATTCTAAGTATCCCAGCAACTCCACTGCCAAATTATTAAAGGCATTTACCCACCCAAGAGCTTAGTGTTCACACAGTGTTCTTCACAGTCATGTGGAATGCAAGCATTAGAAATGTCCACCAACTGGTCAGTGAATAAGTAAGATCATATGTCCAAAGATTGAGATGTTATGCAACTATGAAAGATAAAGTCCCGATACATGCTACGACATGGATACATTTTTAAACAATGTATTTGAAAACGCCATTGAACAAAGACCATACAGTTGATATGAAATGTGCTAAAATAGATAAATATGCAAAGACAGAAATGTTGATAGTTGCTGGGACTAGGGTAGTGGGGAGGAGGAAAATGGGGTGTTATCGGTAATATAAGGGTTTCATTTCATGGTAATGACAGTATTCTAAACTAAAACTGATGTAGTTTCCACGCAACTCTCTGAATAGCCTAAGACCATTGAATTGCATACTTGCACACATGAGTTTAAACTCTGTGAATTATGAGTTTCAGCAGTCACACTTTTAGACGTCAGACAGAATGATGATTGACAAGGCTGCCCACAACAGGGTCAACAGCACAGCACAGTCATCTCAGAAAAATGGTAAAATTGTATTTTGTGATAGAAATAGTTCACCTGATCACGTGGTTTCTAGCCACCATAACTAAAGTGGACTTTCAGTACTAATAAAACACACAGACGGAGCACAGTGTTCTGCTGATACCAATATGAATTTTGTTTGTGCTCAGACTGAGGTCTTCTAAAAGTCTTAACGAGTAACTAAAATTTAAACATATGTGTATATTTTTATAGCTAAGCAGTTAGCTTCTCGGGTCTGCCAGAGTTTCCTCTGTTAAGAGGGACAGCACCGTCCTGAACCCCTAGAAGCAACTTCCATCACCCCTTTACCACCTACAATCTTCAGGAGCTGTTTCTAGCCTGAAGCTCTGTCTACTCACATGAGCCAGACACAACCATCTCCTTGTCTGGAAAGACTCGGGCCCACTTGGACCCCGGCTGTACAAGAGGAATGGGGCACCAGGGAGAAACCTGCATCTCTGGCCTATCCCTCCAAAGGATGCTGAGTGAAGGCAGAAATAGCATGAGAATAAACGCCAACCCTGTGTGTCCCCTCAGTAAAAACCTTACCTTGTCCAAAACATATCCCTAGTTTTTTCCCCCTTCTTCTCTTTCATTTTCTGGCCTGAGACACCCTGTTAATTAAAGATTAACAGGCCATTTAGCATGAGAAGAGTGTGGTCTAGGTCACAGATGAATAAATTAATACCCGAAACTTCACAACTTGTCTGTTTTATTGCTGAAAGTTTCTGTGAGGGCTGGGCAGAGGAAATTGGTATCTCGTTAAAAAAAAATGAGAAAGTGAGGCAGAGAGGAAACTGCGAGCTTACCAAACGTGGTGGAAAGGCCAACTTAATTACGGCTTTCCATTTGCAAACAAGAAGACATTTGTTGGGAGTTCAGGATACCTTATCCCAAGCAAAACAAACAGCTAACGACGTTATTTTTTGTCTTTTTGAGCCAGTGGTGGCTCTGGAGTCTTGTTTCAAAATAAAGGTTTCACTGCGGGAAGTCAATTAGAACAGAGACCGCTGGCAAAGGGTCAGCTGCTTTCCCTTCCAAAGATTGATTTGAGAGCTGCGACCGAGCGAGCCTTCCACCTTGTCGGGATGGAAGCAGAACATGGACAAGGGCTCCTTATTAATACAAGGACCTGTATGTCTGCACCGGCATTCAGGGGCTGTGCTGCAGTCACCTAGGCTGATGCAGCATCCGAGGCTGCTGCTCCTCCATGAAAGGACCAGTTTCTCTTCTGAAAGAAGCATATGTCAAGGGTCTCATGGTTGTGGTGGAGGATAAATAGAATCTACAGGTAGGAGCGCCCAGCGATGATTCCAAGGAGCTGTACATTAGCAGTGACTGCCATTTGATTGCTGCATGCCACACATCCAACTCAACTTTCACAATAACCTCATATTGCTAGCCTCTCCTCTGAGAGGAGAGATTGAGGGAAATCAATGAAGTTTTAGTCCAGGTCTATTTTACAGTTCCTCGTGGAAAGTCATAAAGATATGTCAAAAGCTACGGCGGCATAAAAAATATGCTTCAATAACAAAGTAGGGTATGATTAATAGCTAAAAGGACTTTCTGTGCTGAAGGAATTCACAGGAAACGGAAACTATTTCTAGTGGGGAAACTGGCGGTATCTGGTCTGGACACATCTGCAGAAGACCTGGTTGAAACCCCTGCTCTTATTTCTAAGCTGCATGCTGGACACTGAGTTTCTCCTCCCTCAGTTACCAATAACCATGAGCAGAGGAGTGAGAGGCCACCTTCCCTTTAGACTACTTTAGGGCTTGAGGACCACAGCATGGATGACCCATTGGTGACTATAGAGTGCTCTGTGTCAATTAATAGGGTTTGGAGGACAGTGATACAGTGTCAGCATATCCATATGCATTTGAAAGACTATGTTAAATCCCCACTATTAAATACAGAACATTAAAATTGCCACATTACCTAATGAATCCATTGGCTGTCTAATATTTTCTGTCTTCAAACCTAAGAACTAGTTTCAGGTTCTGGAATGGTAGCAGCACTGTATCAGACAATTTCAAACTCCACATAAAATATAAAAATCAACTTTATAAAGCACGGGAGAGCCACTAAAGGCAACCAGAAACCGAAGGGGCTTTGACTCTAGGTAGGAGGGGACCACCATGGGTGAGACTGTATTTATGAGACTTTCTGAGAGAGTTTCCAAATGTACGATGCTAAGAAGCAACAGTTCAAACACAGGACTACCTTCTTAGTGACCCGAGGAAACGAACAGAGGAGAACCCCGAAATATGATGGTACCATGATGTGCATGACAGGCACATTACAAACAGAGTCCCTTTAAAGCATTGGCTGACTTGTAAGGAGTGCATGCCCGGGACAATAACAAAGCAGTAGCAGTAAGTGGGGGCTGATAACTCAGCAGTGATTTCAGTAGTTTTTTACAGCTGGTAGGGTTAGAACGTGAATCCAGATAGACTGATGGGATTTTTCGTTAATGCTATGGAAGGACCATACTTCAGGTATAAAGACTAAGTCCGGTGACTATGGACTGACCTAACAGGACGGTGGAAATACATATGCATCAACACACACTGTGAAATCAGGCCACTGTGAGATGAAAAATCATTCACTACTAAGTTAGCTATACGGGTGCTAAATGTCCCCTCTCCTTAAAGCTGGTTTCTCCCTCATCTCCTCTCAAGATTCTTTTCTGAGTCATGGACTCTAGAGACTCACACTACAACTTAGACAAAACTTTTAAAAAGCAAACATAGCATCCATATATAAGAGAGAGAGCGCATGTGATATTTGTCTTTCTCAGTCTAGGTGACCTTATTTAGTATAACATTTTCCAACTCTATCCATTTTCCTGTGAATTCCATATTTTATTTTTCTTTACAGCTGAATAAAACTCCACTGTGTGTGCACCAAGTTCTACCACCTACTCTCTTGGGAATGTTAAGAAAGTAAGCATTTGGGGTACAATACTCAAGAAAGTGGTGTGCATTATGATGGGCAGATCTGGGCCCAGGGGTCCTGCTCAAACTATGGCACCAGCCAAGGACAATACATGCAGTAAACTTTGAACCCCTACCCAGATCTAGCCAATGGACAGGACATTCTTCACAGTTGAGTGGAGAGTGGGGTCTGACTTTCACACAAACTCTGGTGCCCCATATTTGACCACATCCCCTGTGTGCTGAGGCCTGGTGGCACTCAGAGGAAGGATAGCAGGCTACCAAGAAGAGACTTGATACTCTATAAGCATATACAGGGGGAGGAGGTCCCCCTCAGTCACAGTCATAGGGGAGGGGAGTAAGGGGAAAACGGGAAGGAGGGAGGAATGGGAGGATACAAGGGATGGGATAACAACTGAGATGTAATACGAATAAATTAATATATATGTGTATATATATATAAAAGAAATTAACCTTGATTTTATTAATTTTATTTGTCACTTTTCTTTCTATACCACTAATTTATTTTCTTCATTCCTCTTTTCTTCAGCTGGTTTTTTGTTTTGTTTTGTTTTGCTTTGCTTTATTATTTAATTCTCATTTTTTTTCAAGACAGGGTTTCTCTATGTAGCCTTGGCTGTCCTGGACTCACTTTGTAGATCAGGCTGGCCTCAAACACACAGTGATCACCTGCCTCTGCCTCCCCGAGTGCTGGGACTGCAGGTGTGCACCACTGTGCCCAGCTAATTCTCATTTTTTTCTTTTAAAGTTGAATGCCAGAACCTTACTTTCTGTCTTCTAATATAAGCACTGTCAATGCTATTCCACAGTTAAATTTTCAAGTTGAGAACTGTTCAATAAATAAACTAAATGGAAAAAGGAAATCTTTCACAACAGCAAACTGTAGCAAATCCTTGAAAACTGTTTGAGTAAGTCTATATAGCTAGCCAAGTGTTAAGGACATATATTAATGTTACCCGATAATTTTATATGGAAGAATCATTTTATTAGCACTTATAATATCTGTCACAGAGAAAGTACTGATCCTTGAATTTTAATTTACTTAAATCAAAACTACACTAAGTAGTAATTATGAATTATAACCAATCAACATTGCTCAACCTTATTGCACAGGAGAGTCATCCGGGAGGGTTCCCTCCCATCCCATAACGATTAAATATATTTTGGGGAGATTGAGCTATGCTGCAGTTTGTCCAAAACTTTGAATGGTTTTAATTTGTAGTCAGCGTTAAGGGCTACTGCTCTAAATTAGTTTCAGGAAAGTCCCTTTATTTCTCCATTAACTTTTTAAATCAGTTATATAACCTGATTAAGTTTCGATGGCTTAGATCCCACTAAGGAATATGTTCTAAGTAGTATTTATTCCTTGAAAATTTAAATCCTAAGTTCTTTCAAGCTTTTTTTGTGTGTGTGTGGTCTGATTAAAATTTCTTACCTATAAGAAATTTTATTGGAACACTTCAGATGAGAAAAGGTAGTGGGTATCCCTGATCACAGGTTGGTGTGTTGATAAAAATATTTTTAGTTTTCTGTGTTTTGCAAATCTAGTACCCAGAAGCCCTAGCAAAGCTTTGGCTGTCCCCCAGGCACAGTACTGTGTTGCTCCTTCACCGCCTCCAAGAAGGTAAGTTCAAGCCTCACTGAATCCCATGGTTGTTTGTGTTTCCCTACTAACATCGGAAACTGGGAAATTTCTAACTCTCCTAGTAAGTAAACTTACTCCCCAAACCCCGCCTTACAATATTGCCCAAACAGGCCTTGAACTCACAGGCTCAAGAGAGCCTGTCCCAGGGTCTACAGGCTTGCATGTCCTCGCCCAGTGCCAGTGTGTGATTTTTCTGAAGTTGATGACTTAGACAGTAAAATAGCAATATATTATTTTAACCATTCTGTGTTTACTGTTATGTATTTGATATGTGAATTATACAATTCTAATAAAATCTCTTGTCTTTTCTGTGAATTTAATTTGGGTTCATGGTATAAAATGCATCTTCAATGATGCCTTAATGAAAAATATAGAGATTTGTGTGTCAATTTATACTTAAAAATCTATATATTTGTCATATTTATTTTTAAAGTCTTCATCTTTCACAACCAAATGACATTTAAAATAAACCTACAAATATCTAGTAACTCATATTTTGGGAGCTGCCAGCCATCCATGTTAAGAGTTCACTGAAAATAGTTTAAAATTGCATGAACTTTATATTATTTTGATTTTTTTTTACATTACACACTTCTAATAGCTCATCATTAAAATGTTACTTAAAAAAGAAAAAAAGGAATGAAAGAAAGAAGGAAGCAGCAAGGAGAATAAGAAAGAAGGAGGAAGGAAGGAAGGAGTGAGGGAGGGAGGAAGAAAGGAAGGAAGGATGGAAGGAAGGAAGGAGAGGCTTTCTAGTGTCATTGCCTATGCAACTGTAATCATCACTTTCCCAGAAGAGTTGAGTAGGCTCCCCAGGTCTAGACTACAGGAAACTGACAAGTACTTTGGCAGGACTTTGTAATTTTCACTTCCCCAAGGGAAGTTTTCCGAGCTCTCCAGGCAACCAGACCCTGAGCTGCAGGTGACATACCCTCTAGGATGGACTCGCCTTAACTAACAGGCAGAATTATCCCTGTCCCTTGTCACCTGGAAACCAGGAACCAGGGACAACCTGATTGCAAGCACACACTGTGGGCTACTTTCTACCTATGCAGCTTGTGATCCCCCCTTACCCTTCTCCCTGACAGCTGTAGGAAGCCCTGCTCAGTCTCAGGGGCTTGAGCTCCTGAGGAACCCAACACAAGGCTGTCTTTCTGGGGTGCTAATAGCTTTTAATAAGTAGATTACCCAAAAGAATAAACTTCCTCAGTGTCCCCCGTGGACTCAGAATCTGGGACCTTACAAGTACCATTTATTTCCCCATAAGGTATTCTGTTCCGTTTTTAAAAAAATTGTCGTCAATTTGAATGATGGTGTAAATCATAGCTCTATAGTGCAAATTACTAGAAATTATTGAATCTTAATTTTATTTTTATTTTTTTATTAATTTATTCTTGTTACATCTCAATGTTTATCCCATCCCTTGTATCCTCCCATTCTTCCCTCCCTCCCATTTTCCCATTATTCCCCTCCCCTGTATATGCGCATAGGGTATCAAGTCTCTTCTTGGCAACCTGCTGTCCTTCCTCTGAGTGCCACCAGGTCTCCCCCTCCAGGGGACATGGTCAAATGTGAGGCACCAGAGTACGTGAGAAAGTCACATCCCATTCTCCACTCAACTGTGGAGAATGTTCTTAATTTTAAATACAGGTTTTTAAACATCACAAAACAGAAAATGCTTTAATATCTGCACCTCAATCCAACACTTAATTAGTCCATTGAGTGTGGGCAGATAACAAAGGCCCAGTGACTTGAAATCTTGGCAGATAACAAAGGCCCAGTGACTTGAAATCTTAATTTTTAAGTAATGGTTAATGTCACTTGACTCCAACTAGGATGATGCTTAGCTGTCTATTGGGGCTAAGAAGATAGACATGTCCACACCTTGACTGGTGGTCCCTCGAGATAGAATAACAACAGTCCAAGGCTTCAGTCTAGGTCAAAGAGATAAAAGTGCGGTGGACACTGATGATTGTAGCATTACCCCGAGGCCTGGCTTCATGCACCATGACTGTCAGTACTTATCTGTTTTCTTAAAAGAAGCGTCCTCTGATAGTTCTACATACGGGGGCTTCCAGAGACTCTCCAGAGAGTATAAATCCCGATGACAGTAATGAATGTGTCCTATCAGCACCCAAGTCTTACATACAACTGCTCTATCTGAAAATGCCCAGGTTCAGGAGTTAGTAAATTACCCCTTCTCACGTGCCCGATCTTTCCTCTCAGCTCCTTCCGTCTTCTTTTTGAAATGACTTCTACTTAGTGATTAGCGATGTTGTTGAATCCATCAACACTAGTGAGAATTGTATCAGTCTCCTGGGCATTCAGCAAAATCTGACCTGATGGAAAACAGCCTACCAAAGAAAACCCAGCCGGAAAAGCAGAGGAGGTGGCAAGACCGGCAGGGAAGAGGCAAGGCAAAGGCTGAGGATGAAGGAGGCTCTGAAGAAGATGGTTCCGATCAATTCAAGCTGACTGCCAGACTATAAAGTGGAAATTTCCACAGCAAACAATATGTGATTCAAAGCTAAATTTCAAAGAAGAAATTGTGCCTACCCATTAAAAAAATTTATCCATCGTTGTTGTCGTTAATTTACCAGTACAGCCAAATAATGTTTATTATTAGGCCTATAATTGTTATGAAGCAGGATTCCTTTAACCCATTAGCAATCAATCAAGATACAGATACCTGTTATGTTTTAAAATGGCCTCAGTTAACTTGGGACAGGGCAGATATCAATCCTCTAAATCACTTTCCACAGTTGGGCAGGTATGGGATACCTGCCCCAATCTCATGTCATCTGTTTTTTTTAATAATTTCTATCAAGTTATCTCTCAACTATATATAATCTCATATATTTATTAATGTTTTTATCTGGGCCAAATCTCTGTAATATTCTCTCTGTCTCCCTACGCCCAGAGAACCTTATCCATGCCTATCTCATTGCCCTGGCCAGGTGTGATGGCCTTTTATTTATTTATTTATTATTTTTTTTTACTTGATCATAACTTTTTTTTATTAATTTATTCTTGTTACATCTCAATGTTTATCCCATCCCTTGTATCCTCCCATTCCTCCCCCCCCCCATTTTCCCATTATTCCCCTCCCCTATGACTGTTCCTGAGGGGGATTACCTCCCCCTGTATATGCTCATAGGGTATCAAGTCTCTTCTTGGCAACCTGCTGTGCCTCACATTTGACCATGTCCCCTGGAGGGGAAGACCTGGTGGCACTCAGAGGAAGTGACAGCCTTTTATTAATTAACATCAAAATACATCAGACCAACACATCATATTTTTTTCTGTTTCTTTTTGTTTTCAATTCATGATGAAAAGATTTTTATGGAAATGATCAAGGATTCACTTATAGTGTTTTTTTTTTTTAATGAGTGTATTTTTCCCATTGGATTTTAATACTTCTAGAAACATGGGCTCATGTCTATATATGAACAAAAGCCTTAGTACTTTGTGGGTAAGTAGGAGAGTGAGTATGTAGGAATCTTCTATTACCTGTGCAAGTCAGGGTAGATAAACAGTAAGGGATGATGTCTTTCCCTGTTGGCAGCCATGTTCTTGTGAGTGCCAAAGGATGCTGAGGAAATCAAGGCTTTGGTACCAGCAAGTACCCAGTAGCAATGGCCTGTGTATGACAGAGGGAGACACACAGGACAGAGAATAGGAACATCGTGGTTCCCCTTTCTATGAGGCCTTAAGTTTACTCAAGTTACAGTTAATGTACATTTTTGCCATAATCACATTAAGTACAAAGACATGGAAAATTCCTATTAAAATTTTGATTATCAGACTGCCCTTAAAAATGTTTTTTTCAGTCCACCATCTTGATACTTCATTTCTCACCACTTCATGCGCGCACCCAGCGCTCAGCAGAGGCGAAGCTAGCATGAGCAAGCCACACCTCTGTCTTCAGCGAGGCTCTGGATGTCCAATGAGAGTCCATGGTACTGTTTGAACACATCATTTTCCTGCCTAAATATTCTGCTCGTGGTTCCTCTTATGGAAGCTGCTACCATCCAGATGAGCTAATTGTGTCTTAACCTTTCCTTCTTCATCGTCCTAATCAAGATGCTACTTTTACCTTAAAAGTATTTATCAAGTGTATCTTCTTTTCTTCGGGAAAGCGAGGATAAAATATTAAATTTGCCCAACTAAACAAAATTAAGAAGCTTATGTTTATGTATTTAAAAACTTGTTTTCCTGCCTCACTCAGGTAAATTTCTCAGAGACCGTGCTTTCTCTCTACTCCCCACTCTGTAGGACATGATATCTTCAGAGAAGTGTTAGTGTCCCCATGAGATGGATTGAAGATCTCTTTACTGCTCTCTTGTATATATAAATAACCGATGGTGTTATTTGTCTGCTTTTGCCTTGATCCTGGACATTGTATGGTAATATCCTGAGGTATGAGTCGTTGGATAAAAGATTTAGGGACTGATGCTGTATTCTCAGTTCCTGTTAATACTAGGCAGCAGAGTTTATGTCACTGTGCTCCTTACACAAATTGGACCCTCAGCTTCTGGTGGTATGTCGAAGACTTAGAGCCATCTTCACACCACACTGAATAGCACAACGTACTTGTAGCTGTCCTCTGGTCACCTTGCTTTCAAGTCTCTGAACCACAGACTGAACATCACTGATTTTTAAAGCAGTGCTCATTGTCACGAGACATAAAATCCTGTCCTCCTGAGCCCTCAGAAGTGTGTCTGTAGAGCCTGTTCCCTCTTCATTTTCAACTCCCTTAACACAGATGAGAATCCTCTCCCCAGAATGCCTCTCCCCAAAGTTCAAGTATGCAGGGAAGGAGTAAACAAATGAGACTGCTCTGGAAACTCTCTGTCTTGTCTTCCTTTGCCAGCCTCTATTGGAAAAAGATTTTCCCTATACTATGCATTATCGATAATGACAAAACTCACTATTCCAGTAACTAGGATTTATTGTTTGGAGTTTAGAAGGCCTTTGTTTCTCAACCCTGACAGCGAAGATTACTCAATCCTCAGGGAGTCAACAGTCAAGTTTGAGATGAGAGTTGATGGATGACCTATTTATATTCTCTGCTCTGCTTCAATCATGTTTCTTGCTGGAAAGATGCTTAAAGCAGAAAAATGTAAAAAAAAAATCACACCAATGAAACACCACCATCCATGCCAGAGGTTTTCCTGGTTCCCTCTACTAATTGGATGTAAACTTCTCCTATCTGCTCTTTCCCAGAAGAACAATTTGAAGAATTTGAATGCCCCTGGGCTTCCTTGCCTTTTGCCGTCAGATTGGAGTCAGTCAACAGGGGCACAAGCGACAAGGTTTGAGGTGAAAGGTGAGTAAGAGGATGACGATTCCAGCTCCCAGCCTGCTTCTACAAACAGTTAAATCTCCCACCCCTCTGCTCACTGCTTTAACTTCCTTCTCAGCAGCAACTCTCTCCTGATACAGATAAATGACATCTCTCCTCTCAGAGTGTCATTGGCCATCATTCTCCATTGTTTCCCTTAAGATTTTGGGTAAATAGCCCATTGAACTTTCCGCCATTATCCCAGGAAATATGACGTTTGACACCGTCAGGACTTCCATTACCAGATCTACTACGTCTGCATGATTTTACATGGATGTGATTTAATCCTTAGACAGTATCTTGAGCCACTTGGCCTCACTGGTCACTTAGCCTGCTGCTCTAAAGGTCCAGAGCTGCCGGGCCTCAGTTCCTAGATGAGCTCCATAAAGGCCATGACTTGGCTTTGCAAAAGCCTTCCTCTTTCCCGTCCCATGATGAGTGAGGATGCACTAAGGACTGCCCGGGAGTTGATTTAATCCTTCAGCTGATGTTTGAGGCATTATGGACACAGTGATCAGATGGAAGTTATTTCCATATAGAGTCCACGTGAACTGGACACTAACAAATTTTTGCTATAAGTTATAAATTTAAAAAATGTGTATAACTGGTTAGCCTTCTGTCCTGGAACAGCTTTTGTTTGAACAAACCTCTTTTTACCACACTCCAAGTGGCTATTATAAGGCGAAGCCACATGTAAACTAAAGTTGAAGTTGTAGAATCAGTCAATAATTGTTAGTACAATCACAAAATGACAGAGTTGCTACCAACTGGAACCCTCACATGCTCCTGGATTCCGGGCCACGGTGTAAGTACAGCAGCCACCCCTGGCTTTGATTCGGTGTGTCTTATGGGCATTTGAGAGTCCTCTTCTAATATCTGTGTGTTTTACAATCTCTTTTCAGCCACAATGTCACTTTACCCTCATAGTAGCCTACTAGAAAGCAGGATGATTTATACTTATTCCACATTTGAGATATCCAATAAATCACTCATGACTCCAGAGTCTGTGCTTTTTGTTTGTTTGCTTTTTTTTTTAAGTCACATTTATCTTTTTCCTTTTAACAACAAAATCGCCCCACTTATTCCTAAATATGTGGAAATTCAGACTGTTCCCATGACAAAGATCTAAATCACTTGTTCTCTCATGACCCTGTGATGGCTGTGGCTAGTCTTTCAATGATTTTGGTCTATGATAGTTTTACAGCACCAAAGTCATTTTATACATAAAACTTTGTGACCTGGAATTTAGAATTGGAAAGATCTTGCAGTTCTTCATATTTATGTTGCCATGTGTTGGTTTTGGTCCTCCTGCGACATTGGTTGTAAAACTGTTAGATGAAGAATCATTTTTATGGGAAAAGAAAATAATCCTTGGGTATAACAGCCACTGCTATGTACCTCACAGGGAACCGGTCTCTAGGCCTGGCACACCCAGACCGCCTCCATTCCTTAGTTCTCATAGTCCCACTTGTTTTGTTTTTTCAGGGCCTTGTGCATACTAGGTGGGGGCTCTACTACTGAGTTGTGCCCTAACCCCTTTTTTAATCTCAGTAAATCCCGATGCTTCTTTCAACCTCATCTGCAATGAGAGGGGTGCTTAGTATGCCTGTGCTAAGACAACAAGTCTGATACAGACATCAGCCAAATAAAGCAAATTGCGCCCCCTTAGGAGAACATAGGGGAAACTTGTGCCTGGGAAAGCACAGCTCCATCTAGTCAACCTTACCTGTGGGAAACACCAATCTAAAAGCAGGCGAGAGTGGCAACCACTTCTGTTAACTGACTGGAATCCACTCCACCCTATTAAAAGCCTCTGAGCCCAGAATTCACACTTTGAGCTAATTCTTTGAATTCATATGGGACAGAGCTTTCGAGTGACACAATTGTCACTTGAGTGAGTGCTTTACTCACCCAAATGCACAATGGGGACCTACTTCATATCTATGCAAGGTCTCTTCATACTTCACACTAGTGCCAGGACACACAAGTGCACACTAGTGGGGGGAAAAAGTAGAAGAGAAAGGGAGAGGGCACGTCAGGGAGGCTCTTGCCAAAGGTCTGAGTTTGAAAAGGACCCAGAAGGCTCTGGCAGTGTATTTCCAGGTGTCATGGAGGAAGAGTCTTAGGAGGGAGGGATGGTGTCCACAACAGCCAACTTGGAGGAATAACCTGCCATAGTGACTTTTTCTCCTTGGATAAATTTCTATTTGAAAGAGAAAAAAAAAGGAAGGAAGGAAAATGGAAGGAAGGAAGAAAGGAAGGATAGAAGAGGAGAGAGGGGGAAGGAGGAGGAGAAGAAAAATAAGATGACAACAATGATGAGGTGGACAAAGAAGAGGAGGAGGAGGAAAAGAGAAGGAAGAAAGACATAAAGGAGAAGAGAGGAAGAAATGAAAGAAGAAAAAGGAAGAAAAGAGAGAGTTCACCAGCCATGAGAAGTCAGGCTTCTTCACACTTACAAGGGATAGTTAGGTAAAGTTTATTCTTCACAGAAGAGTTTCGTCAGTGGGTGAAACAGAAAGTTTTCTTAGGGAGTGGTTGGGAGGTTCAGCCATGGCCCAGGGCCCAGACCATTGGGCAGGGGCGCTTCCTGTTGGGAGAACGAGTCACATTCTCCTGTTGTTTGCGACAGCTTCAGGACCCACATGCTGCCTGTAATGTGCAGACTGCATAAATTAGCAAGAAGGTTGCCAACAATTTTTGGCCTCAGCTTTTTTGCTGGTTCTCATTTAACAGAAATTTCATTTTCCCCGGGATAATTCATGTTTTAATGAAGAAAAATTC
Organism: Acomys russatus; assembly: GCF_903995435.1. NCBI lineage: Eukaryota > Metazoa > Chordata > Mammalia > Rodentia > Muridae > Acomys > Acomys russatus. The sequence continues at coordinate 2,835,951 of NC_067159.1, forward strand.
ACTGACCTTTAGTCAACTTGGCAAGTGAGAAGGTGGGTGACAGTGGTCCAGAAAAACCATGAGTGAGCTTACTGTCCCCATTAAATGCCCCAGAGCAGCCATTAAGCAGTTCATTCTCACCTTGTCCAGAAGAAATGACAACTGTACGTGTTCATCCAGTCAAGCGCTTTGCAAACAACTGTGATTCTACAGATAGTCCCCGGTGACATAGGGAGCGACATTACAAAACTAGAGCCAGTCCTCCTTCATGTGCCACACAGCTCCCACCATCACAGTGTCCCACAGGGAAGTCAGCCACATCATTACATATTTGAATACACATGAATCAGCTCAGTATGCCACACTTCCACACCTTATATTTCTTATCGACTGCCCACTCCACGTCCAATATAATCCTGGCATCAATACCTTTCCCATACACACAGGGATTTGTTCATTACCCAGGTGTAAGCTCACATTTGGAAGACAAACATTTCTCAGGCTGACAACATGGCAAGCTCACACTTACAACAACTAATGTTATCTCCAGCCTGGCAATAACCGGCGGACCTGAGGAAGGGACAGAGGAGCAGAAAATATCCAACCATCCTTCAGCTTTTGTTCCTTCAGACGTCAACATGGACCCAGCCCTCTCCACTTTATGCTCTGTGGCTAGAGAGAAGGAAAAGATGAGATTCTAGCTCCAGGGACAATGTGGGGCCAGTACCAAATGAGCACAGCTGTGTCCCCAATACACAGATTTGAAATGGATATTTCAACCTTTGGTTACTTTCTGCATGTAATAGGTAGTTCTGGCACCGACCTCTTTAGTCTATGCCATGGTTATTCACCTTACAGCTACATTTTAAACATAAAGAAGATTTTTAATTTCTTCTTTAATATAAAAAAATGTTCCTTATTTTTGAGAACTTCATAAATGTGTACAATGAAATATGATCACATGTACCTCCTGTTTCTCCCCTTGAAACTTCCCTGCAGCCCCCAGAACATATCATATTATGTTATTTTCTATGTATTTTTGATCACCCATTAATTCCAATTAGTGCTTCCCAATATGCGTGACCATGGAGTCATCCGCTGGAACATGGGGAAAATTAACAGTGAACATCTCCTCAATGGCGAATTATTCCCTTTTCCAGCAACCATGCATCACCAACAACTAGTCAGTGTGGGCAGAGCCCTGAGTCATCTATCTGATCTATGTGGCATCTTGGTTGGTTGATCTTATGAATGTCTTGTGCAGATAACCCCATTCACTTTGATTTCATGAGCACATTGGCCATGTCATGTGCAGAAGCCAGCATTTTACAGCATCTCACCTCATTCTCTGTTCCCTGAGCCTTGTTGAGGTGGTGAGGAGACTACTAGAGATGTCCCATTTAAGGCTGAGCACTCAGTCTCTCTCTCTCTCTCTTTTTTTATCAGTACTGTGAGCAGTTATGCATCTCTCCGTTGATTGCCACTCACTCCAGAAAGGAGTTTCTCTGACCAAGGCTGAAAGTATCCAAGGTCTATGGCTATAATCATAAATATAAGTGAGGACACTTCTTACTCATCAAAAGATCAATATACCAAGAGGATATTACCATTCTAAATATGGATATAAAAAACACAGGTGGACTCAATTTCATTTTTAAAAAAGTTCTACTGGCTATAAAAACACAGCTTGACTCCAAGACAGTGATAGTAGGTGACTTCAGTACCTGACTCATGCCAACTGACAGTCATCTGGACAAAAACCTAAACAGAAGAAACACTAGAGTTAAAAAATGCCACAAGTCAATTGAATCTAAACTTCTGAGTAACTATGTTTTTAACCTATTGTTCTCAGCCACTTTGAAAATATACGTAGTCATTTGACCAAATGCCACAAAGCAACCATTGTCAGAGACTGAACAGCAACCAATCCTATCTGTATTACTAGCACCTCATAGAGCCATAAATCATATAGTAAAAGTTCAGAAAACTACTGTGATGACTGCATGATGAACATGAAATAGCAGTGACGTCACCGAGAGAAAGTTACCTTGGGTGTGCACAGGGTTGTCCTGTTGTTGGAGTTGGTATTGCCAATAAACAGTTCTTTCTTGGCTCTCCATCCAAGTATATACAGATCCTGGCTAGTAAAATTTAAACAGAACAAAATTCCCTCCTGGAAATTTTAGATGCTTTGATAACACACACACACACACACACACACACACACACACACACACACACACACGTCCTTTCCCGTGAACGGAGATGAATATTTTAGGTAAGGTTACTTCATCATTCTTGTCCCAGAGTGAGAATGACGCAGTGATCCCTAACAAATGCATGATGGATGTGTGGAGATAAAGAAACATGACTCTTTAAGTCACTGGAATTTCAGAATTGTGATTTCAATATAATATAGCTTATTCTGGTTGATTTATACACTGAAGTTCCATATTTTAGGTGTTAATAAAGGGCACATAAGAGAACTGGGTGTGGAGTCCTTGTGGGACTCTTAGCGTAGCATAAAATTTCTATTAAAACACATGGTTGTCTGCCTACCAATCTTCAGCCTACGACTCAGAGCATCATTTAAACCCAGCTGTCTGTGACTGGCAAAGGAGTGACTTAGTGGTGCCTTTCTGGCCTCATTGTTCTAGTGTGATATGCAGCAGTTATTTGTATCAGAGAAAAAGAAATGACCACGTGTTAGACTGTGCTGAATATTGGCTCATACTAAGTATATTTTATCCTGAGAAAAGGACTACCATCAAATAGCAATCAAAATACTGAGAGAATTGGAAAAGATGACATAACTATGTTGATTATAATGTGTAAAGTTTTTAATGTTTATTTTAAAGGTTCACACACTATGCAAAAGCATGAAGAAAAAAGTAGAGGTTTCCCCCAAACACATCACTTGGAGTTAGTCTTGCCTACATTTCAGAAAGAAATAACTTTATATATCATGTATGTATGTAAATCAACACATATTTTGTAGAGATGGGGATCTGGATAGAAGTAATATCTATTTAAAAGCTTCTATTTTTCAAAATCCCTACTTTATTTAGGATTCTTAAATGCTTCTACCTCTCTTCCAATCCACCTACTGGAGAATGAAGGTTAATTGGGGCAGGAGATGTGGACCTTTTAAGATGTAGTTCCTTGGGCCAATTCCATTCTGCATTGTCAGGATACCCGCAGTCCAGTCTAATAGCAAACACCAAACAGCAACACAAATCAGTAGCAACAGTCCAGCAGAAACAGCAAGGCTCTGCTGAGTCAGCATGAGTCAGCGGAAACTGTCCAGATTCAGCTCAGCTGCAGTATCATAAGAAGTTCTCTGGAATGTTTCTCTTTGCAAAGTGAAGACCAGCAATGTAAACCTTTGTATATTTAGCAATGCAAAAAGCATTGTCCCACTATCTGTGAGTTTCTATTTATATTTTTTCTAAACGTTATATACTCTCTCACATGTCTGTTTTCAGCAAAACATCAAATGCCCTCTCATGGGTTTGTTTTCAACTGAGGATGAACTAAAAACATTTCCACATTCCTCATTTGGGACCAAAACAAAAGACACATAAAAAAAATCAAAATTTTCACTGCAGAGGTGGCTTAGTGGGAATGTGCTTGCTTGGCAAACATGAAGACCAGAGTTCACATCTCTAGAATCCACATAAATGTAGACTCTCTATTGTAAGATAGGAGGTGAAGACAGCAGATTCCTAGAACCTCACAAGCCAGCTGTGTACAGAAACAAACAACATTTAATTGAATCTAATATGCATAGATAATAGTTAAGATACAGAGAGGAGCAGGGTTCATAATCCATATTTGCAGCAATTCACTGTCTAGTATATAGCATTGTAGAGCATAGATCAAAGAACAAGATAATCTGTATTCCTGCTAATAAAGACTTGCAAAAATTACAACATATATGTGTCATTTAATAGAATAAAATTGTATGCAGACACTGAAAATTAAGATAGAATTATTTTGATTGCTGTAATGTAAATATTTTATAAAAAACACTTCCATGGGCTTTTAAAATATTTTATTAATTTATCCACATTACATCTCAATTATTATCCCATCCCTTGTATCCTCCCATTCCTCCCTCCCTCCTGCTTTCCTCCTACTCCCCTTCCCTCTGTCTGTGACTGAGGGGGACCTCCTCCCCCTGTATATGCTCATAGGGTATCAAGTCTCTTCTTGGTAGCCTGCTATCCTAACTCTGAGTGCCACCAGTGCTCCGCATCCAGGGGACGTGGTCAAATATGGGGCACCAGAGTTCATGTGAAAGTCAGTCCCCACTCTCCACTCAACTGTGGAGAATGTCCTGTCCATCAGCTAGATCTGGGTAGGGGTTAGAAGATTACTGCTTCCATAGGCTTTACTCCTGTCTCTCAGACTGGGCAAACTTTATTCTAATACGCATAGCACCCTGGGCTTCACCTTGGGATACATCTAAAATAATACTATTGCCTCTTCAAAGTCCTGTTTGGTCTCTTGGCAACTAGAAAGTAAATATATAAGTCAAGAAATGCATACAGGTATTTATTTATTCTTAATTTTAGGATAAAGGCATAATATTATTGAGCCACAAGTCTAGTAATATTTATATCAGTATTATTCTATACTGTGTGTATACGATAAATTGTGCCCTATATATTCACATGTTGTATATGCATTGTACACATGTAATATTTGTGATATAAATATATAAATCATACATCATATCTCTAACATACAGGTTTTGCTATAGTTTCTATTGAAACATACTAATTTGTATTCTTACTATCAATGCTCAGAGTGATGATATACTAAATCCTACAAAAACTAAAATGAAACAAATCATTAACTCACTGTATAAGCTTGACTGACATTATATGTGGAGAATCTTAATTATGTATATAAAATCCTTTTATTTTGTGTCCATGTGATCACCGGGAAGCCAAACATCAGATATAATTAGTATAAGAGAGCACCTTATGTGCCCTAATTAAGCACATGTTGTCCAGAGAGTTATTGATGATCTCAGGAAAATTCAGAGATGGCTACAATGATGAAATTTTAGGGATGCTAGGGTACAGGGTAGACAGAGACATCCTCAAGCTACTGTACTGTTATGCAGCTGTTACCTCAGGATTGAAACAGGTACTTCTGGGAAGAAGAGGGAGGTAGAACTCAGGAAGTAATCAAAACTTACAAGGCTCAGGAGAGTGAGAAATTTACAGGAATTAGGAGCTCCTCTATAAGGTTATAGAAGCATCCACGAATGCTGAAAAGAGAACCTTTCCAGTGCTATAAGTTGAACAAGGAGCTCCACGGATGCAGCTTCTTGCCTTGTTGTTAGCCATGCTGGTGTGGGCTTTTCATTGATGTGGCTGTCTTTACGTCACTTATGCTCCTGGAAATTATCCAATGACGTCACTATTTCATCAAGTTGCACTTGGCTGGGATCATTTACCTGATCTATCAGTTGTGCCCTACCTGTGGTGAATAGACGTTTCTTCTCCAGGAGAAGGCGCATGCCACACAACTTTTACCGCAAAGAAAGATGCACAATGTTTGGTTGTCCTCTCCTAAATGTGAAGATAACAAATAAAATCATGTGACTCAAAAGGACACTGGTTTTGTCTCGGGTCTGTGACACAACATGCTCCCACAGGGGTCTGCTGAAGCATGAATCGGATGATTCAGCAGACACACAGTAACAATGGAGCTATTTATTTCTGGGTAAAACATTGGAAAAGGATGTTATATGGAGTCCACCATAATCTACAAGATAGGACCCTACTCTAAGAAAACTACATTACCCATAATAGCTAACTACCCATCATTTCAGAAGCAGACATGGGCCCTACTTGAAAACAAAAAACAGACATAGATAGTAAGTGACATGACCTTGTGACCAGGTTGTTTTGTCATGACTTAAGTATCTTCATATGCACCAAAATGCATGATCAAGGGAGAAGTGACCCATTGTCCAATGAGAAAGAAGCACAGGCTGGGCTCAGAGGGATTGAGACGGTACAAGTAAATCACTTGAACAAAATACATTTATACTCCTCAGACCTCATGGATCCATCTCCGTCAACTGTAGCCTCCTAGCAGTTAGTGTTTAGAGGGTTCCTCTCACCCACTGAAAAGGGAGGAGGGCTGGAATATAGTTCTGTAGAAGATTGTTTACCTAGCAGACACGAAGTCAGGAGAAGGAAGAGGAAGGAAAGAAAGGAGAGAAGAGAAAACAGGAGAAGTTTCAGGACAGACTCACAGGTAAGTTGAAAAGCATACTACAACTGGGCTGCTAGCTGACTACTCTAAGGAGTCTCTCAAAACTAGCAGTAAAAGAAAATCCCTCAATGTACAAAGCTTTAAATTCTAGTTACTGGCTCTATGCATATAGAAGAAGAAAAGGCACATAGTGTACCTCTCCATCATTGAAGGGACTCTAGCCAGCTGGATCATGGAAGGGCAGACCTCGCCTCTCTCCCCAGTTTCCTCTGCCTTGCTAAAACAAACAAACAAACAAAACCTTTAGAAAGCTAGCCATCGAGGTCTGTTTCCTATTTGGCCACTTCTTTCTTTTGAAACTGACTACCAAGGTCCAGCTATCAAAGTATTAAAGTCCAGCAATCAAAAGGATCCTTAATTAACACACCCAATTAAAATGAAACATCTTATTCTAATGTAAGGTTTCCCCTTTGTAAACCTTTGTAAATTATCATTTGCCTGTGGGCCACATCTGCCTCTTTTCTATCCATCCTCTGTCCCTCTGGGTCAAATACTCCTGTCCTCTCTGCCCTCTTCCCTCTCCCCTGTCCCCTCTGCCTTGTCCTCTCTCCTCTGTCCCCTCTCCCCTGTCCCCTCTGTCCTGTCCCCTCTGTCCTGTCCCCTCTGCCTTGTCCCCTTTGCCCTGTCCCCTCTATCCTATCCCCTCTCCCCTGTCCCCTCTGCCCTGTCCCCTGTCCACTCTGCCCTGTCTCCTTCCCCTTCTTCCCTTCCCCACATCCTCTATCTCCCACCTCTGTCTCTCATTCTCTGCCCTCTGTCCCTCTGGGGCAAACAAATCTCTTTTGTGCTGAGAGCTTGGTCTTGGGCTAATACCGGTCCTTATAATCATGAACTGCAGAGCTGTGACAAAGACGTCAGTGATTGTTCCAGAGTCTAGAAAGAACGAAATTGAGAAATATGAAACAAATATAGGTGGGTGACATAGACTTGGGTTTGTGGGAGTGCGACAAGCAGATATTCTGGAAGGCAATTATCTCCTAGCCTGGCTCTCTCACCCACAATGCACTTGGCACTGAGCTGAGCTGTCTTGTTGATTTAAGACTCATTGATCAGGAGCAGGAGGTTGAGTTACATTTTGAGTATCTCAAAATGATATTGGAAACAAGAACAGACTGGAATTTTCCCAAGGCTTCTGCCTCGCACACACAAGGCACTCTTCCCAGTGTGATTGCTAACTGTTTTCAAATTCATTAGTTCCTAATATCTGACTCCATTTTGTCTCCTGTAGTTCTTTTAAAAAGTATTAGTTTAGGAACAAAAAACAAGGCAAAACAAAACCGGAACCTTTTTGGTTGACTGTCTTCCTCGATCACTTTTTTCTCTTCTTCAGTAATGGGATTGGGGTTAAAGAAAGTGCATAGAGAAAAAACAGTGTCAGAGCCCAGTCAGAAAAATAAAGGAAACTAGGATGGCTGAGGGGAGAAAGGGATGCTGAAAGAAGAGGGAGAATTTATGTAGTTCCAGCGCTTTTCATATCTTTGTGGTTGAGCTTGAAGTTATTGCCTGATTTCATTGGAGCAAATTGGCCCAGTTTACTAAACTCAGTCTCCATGGTCATGTGGATGTCAAGCCATCATTGGCTTCATTCTTCTGCAGCCTCTGGGACCTTGATGTTGAACTCTTAGGCTAGATTCAGATGTGTGTGAAATGGTGGGGAAAAGAGATTCCCTGCAGAGGGTCGAGGTCTGACATTTCCCAGAAGGTCCAGAATGTGCATTTTTTTTTCTATTATTCCCTTGATTTGAAGCTGAAATTTCCAGGTCCTTTTTGATAAGTAGAGCTTGGCTGCCTGGTAAAATTAAATACTTCAAATATTTTCCTTTTCTTTTATCCTTCCCTATGCGTAGCCATGGAAGGCTCACACCAGGGAGGTGTTTTGATTTCACTGTCAATGTGTAGGATTTCATTGTTGTCATTACTGTGTTTACCAAATTCCTCCTGGTTATGGGCCATTAAGCATTCCACCGAAAAATATAAATTCTGAAATGTAAGGTAATTCAGTGGGCTAGATGTCCTTGAAAGCTGTCTTCCCTTCCACGCACACACGGGAGGCCTCTCCCATCTGGCCAGACCCAGCAGCTGAAACCCACTGCTGAGGTTTCCCTGTCCTGTCAATCACAGCATCCTGCTGTGAACCCCATGCCTCCTGCAGCTTCTCTCACACAGACTATTCGACTGGCAGAACAAGTAACCACATGGGCTCTGGCCCACAGTGCTTAAGTCCGTAACATTCCAGGAGATAGCAATGAATCAACCCACGTCACCACTACAGCATCCCTGCTCTGCCTGGAGTCCTTCATCCCAGAGGGTCCGCAAATACTTTGCAAGCTGATACCTTGCCCAAGCTGGGCCTAAGCCTCTCGCTTCATCCACCACTGGAATCCATGAACAGCACCTCAGTGGTGGAATGCAGCAGCTGCTGTGCAGCAGCCGGACCACAGTTCCGTGGACCTCAGCTTGGGACAGGAAGCCAAGAGGCATACCGTATCCAATTGAAAGGACAGGGGGATTTCAGGAGGTAAAATTCACTGAGCTAAACTTGGAAGCTGGCCAAAGCACCTGGTTAACACTGTTCTCCTCAGAAACCGTGGGTCCTTGTGACCACCAACAGCCTGAGTGTGTCCTCAGGCACTGTGCAGTGTCCTTTTACATGTAAGTGCAAGCTAGATAACAGGAGGAAATGACAGTAAAATACCGTTAAAATTAAGTGCCTCTTGCCTCACACCTGTGCTCAGCTAGTGTCAGTCACAATACAATGAAGGAAAATGTCACTGAAATAAGAGTGAAATTATGAAGGGGGCCAGAGTAACTGGTCATATTTCCTCATGGCATTAGAGGAACTTCCAAATCTAAGGAAACATTTGATAATTAGGATTGAGAGGATAGATCAAAGTGAAAGAGGTGGTAGCCTTGCCTTGACTCTGGCTTTGGGAAGTCTTTGGTGAAAAACAAGTGACTCATAGATTTGTCTTCTCTAGAAGCAGCAGGTGAGTCTCAACTCTTCAACTGCTTGAGGAAATCACTTCACTGGACAGTGCGGCACGGGAGGGAGACAGACAGAGACCTGTGTTCAGTCGTGCCACTTGGTGCAGGTGAGGAAAGACACCTGGAGAACTGCCCTCCACCCCATGACACGTGTAGGTCATAGGCACAAAGCGTCCCACCTACCACCCTCCAGCTCCACATGGGAAGGGGAAGACAGAAAGTGACCTGCCAACTGCTGTGTCCCCCACAGTCTTGTCTTCCGGTGCATGGTACTGGCAGGCCATAGACACCCACTTACTGGAGGTTCTCATCCAGGGGCTGCCAGACTCATGGACATCCTGCAGTGGGAGCCGCCACAGTGTGTGAGTATGTGGTGCACAAATGGGAAGGAAAGAGAATGAAGCAGCGTGAGCACCATGAAGCAAGATGGAACTGGAGACTCAGGATGGAGAGGAGCAGCCTGTAGTGAGTAGCCAGCCCTGCCGCCTGGGGCCATGGTGAAGTTCTAGCCCAAGCTGCCATGGTGGGGGGCCATGTCTGAGTCCATGACTGCCCAGTGGCAGGGGTCAGTGTTCATGTCTGTGGCTCATATTACCACCAAAGAACATAGGGACTACCCTAGTCCACAGGCGGCCATGTGGCTGACCAGGGGCTGTGCAGAACGGGCCCTGCCCCTCACTGGCTGTGAAGCTCGGGAGAGCTGGCTCCACTTCTCACACTCGCACAGCAACAGCACTCAAGAGAGCAGGCCCTGATTTCAGGAGCATGGGTAAGCTAGCCCTGGAAGCCTGGGTGTGGGAGGGTTGACTCTGCCATGTGTCTGCTGTGGGTGCTACCCACCCCTACCCCTCACCACCTCCAGCTGCCCACAGAGTCATGAGCTATCCCTGCCCCTCACTAGCTACAGCACCCACGAGACCAGGTCCTGCACCTTGCTTGAACACCAGAGCTGATCTCGTGGTGGTAGTGTGGGTGACTTGGCCCCAAGAGAAAGAGCACAGGAGAACTGGCCTTACCATTCATCTGACCTAATGTTGTATGGGTGTGGGGGTGATGCCCTTTTTCCTCTTTGCCATCTATGGTAGTTGGGAGAGATGGCACATTGAGGCACGAGGACTGAAGAACTTAGCTTTGACCTCTCACTGGATGTAACACTCGGGGAAGGAGGCCCTGAACTTCCACATAGGCAACACAGTGAACTGGGCCTGATGTTGAAAGCAAGAGTGAGCCAGTTCTGAGGCTAGGATAGCAGGAGAGCTGGTTCAGCCCTTTGCAGGCTGCAGCACTTGAGAGAGTGGGCCTCACACCTTGACTGGACAGCACAGAGGAGCTTGTCCAGAAAGCATGGGTACAAGTGAGCCTGCCCAGAGGCCTCCTGCCCATGGTGGCATTGTGTGGCCTAGCAGGAGGAGGACTGGAGAGTTCACCCTGGTAGTGCAGATAAGGGAGAGTCAGCTGACCAGTTCAGCTACCACTCAGGCCCAGGCCCAGGGTTCTGAGTTGGGCCACCCTAAAATCTACATTATCTGAGAACAGTTGGGACTTGTGAAAGGGCCTGTCCTGCTGATCCAAAGTTGCAGAGTCTCCATGACACAGGGCAGTAACAGTATAACCAGGAGGAAGCCTAGTGAAGATCCTATGAAAATAGTGTCACATAAACCAGAGATTTTGAACCAGACCAATGATTCATTGCAACAGGATATACTTTGACATACTACAGCTTCCATGATGAGACGCTTTGCATGCTCTGTCTTGTGTGTGCGTGCGCATGTGCATGTGTGTGTGTATGTGTGTTGGTATAGAAACAAGTTTTGAGAGAATGAATCATGAATATATTTTGGACATGTCATGTTTGAAATGTCTGTGTGGGAAATAATACAAGTATATTGAACTCAGGGGAGTGGTCAAGCCTCGAGTGGGAAGTTCTGTCACTCAGCATCATGGGATTGGATATGGACATTGGATAACTCTTTTCTATCCCAGCTGTCTAGTCAAATACCTTGGAGAAGCCTAGATGACTACCATTGTGCTGGGCCTGGATCAAAAAAACAGAATCTCAAGCCAATACATTATTTTCATTACTATTATCTGTCTGTGTTCTCTTCTTGATTCAATTAATAAAGCATGGCTAATAACTAGGAAGTTAATCACTGATGAGCACAAATCCATGTGAGGCAAAGAGAGAAACCTGTAACAGAGAAGATAATCTCAAGGTCATGGTCATTCAGCAGCACCAACAAATTCAGGGGACATTTTTGGAGATGGGTAGTTTAGTCCTTCCACAGACTCTGCTGTCTCCCCACCCTTCACTCCACTCTCTGTCTCTTCTGTGTCCTCCTAGTCTCACTCCTTGCAAGGCACCCTCTCTATTTCATTAACCAAAGGTAGGCCGCTCTCTCCTAAGATGAAGTTTCTAGGCATAACCTGTTCTCCGGCTCTTCATGATAATGCGTACACATGCGTACAGCTGGGGGTTTGCTAAGCCTTTGGCCTTATGTGTCAGAACAAGCTGCTTCCACACTCAGAGCTCACACACTCATCACATGTGCATCCTCTAACTACCTCCTTTCCTTTCTGGAGGCCCCGCAACCTAGAACCTTACCAATATAAGAAAAGGATGTCATCTTAGATTCCCCCTTCACTCTACTGGTTCTAACTAATCAGTGCAGAATCAACTATTATTTTCCTTTGAGCTATTGTCAATTCCTTCCTTGCCAGCCTAGAACAAGGCCTTTGCCGTTCTTCCATTACTAATCACTTCTGCCTTATCCCTAGCCCAGTGTACTTAATCCTCGTTAGGAGCACCATAATATTCCAAAACACAAATTAGATCTTCAATCCAGAATCACTTATCATATCACATTGCCTAAAGCATTGCAACCAAACACCAGACCCTCAAATGATCCAAGTGTCTAATCCCTCAAGCATGACATCAAAGATCTTCAACATGGCGCCACCTGTCTTCTGCCTTGCCTCAGTCGGAGGCTTTTAGTGTGCTTCTCCAGCACTCCAGCCTCGTTGCTCAACAAAGGTTCCCATCGTCCAACGTAGTGAGTTGCTTGTGGGTCCTTTATGACTCTTTCTCCACATCTCTGAAGCTCTGCCTGCAGAGGCTTCTGCTGGAATGGACTGTTTCCTCTATACCCAGCCTTCATCCAGTGCTCAGGGCTGGACCATGAGTCACTTCTGGGCTCCTCTAAGAGAACTTGTTTTCATAACTTGACATCACTCTTTGTATGGATCTACAGTAAAACAGTCCCCATTTATGTTGTATCTCATTTCTGCGAGGGACTTGCACAGATAAAGGCCTAGTTTACCCTCCTTTAGTATGTAACTTTTACATTCCTTCAAGCCCCTGTTGGCTCGTATGTAACAGTTGGCCTCTCTGAGCATTTGGACATTTTTGGCTTCTTAATTATCCCTCTTCACATGAATATTGGTAACTCTGTCTTGTGATTTCCTGCTTTCAACTTCATTATAAACTCATTTACTCTTGACTATTGTGTCTTAAAATAATAAGCTCGCTGTGTCTTCACTTGTATTTTAAAAAGAAAAACTCGTTATTCTTAATTCAGTCATTCTGTACCTGTATTTGTACTACGAGAAGGTAATTTGAGTCAGGCAAGTCCTGAGTGAGCTGTCACTCACTCATCAGACCACAATCCAGAACAAGGAGGAATCCCTTAGAACTCAGTCTGTATGTGGTTTCCACATACCCCTCACATGTCTAGTAATTTATTCCATACATTTTTTGTCTATATTTCAGGCATTATGATTACTATTAAAAAAATGAAAAACTTCCCATTCCTGCCCCTGAGGAATATTTAATTGTTGAAGATAGAGATAAGAAAACAAGCTGCAATACTCCAACCAGAAGATAGACACTAACTGACTTCTTTCAACCTTCATAATCTGAATGTTGTTTCTTAAAAATGGAATCGCTGGTTTCAATGCTGATTTCAGCTCTCTGCCCAGGTTGGACAAAGACGACCAATGGGAATATCCAAACCAAGGATGTCCCCCAGTAAAGTTATCTCTTCTATTCCAAAGGGAAAGATTTCCTCAATTGTGTATGTAGTGATTCCTTTTTGTCTTAGAGCATCTTAGCTGCAGTGTCATTTGATGAGGAACCCCTTCGCATCTGTTCTAACTCTACCGAGGCAGGCCAGGTTGTCTCGTAGCTGTTTCTGCTTCTGCCTCCTTGCATGTCATTGTGTACTACAGACCAGTTGCCAGGATTTTGGAAGAGGACCACAATGGGACCTTCTTTTCACTTGGTTCCAACACAAGTGTTACTTTCTTCTTCATCCAAAACTTTTCCACCATCTTTTACTAAATGGCCCTGGCAACTTAGTCACTGTAAGACAATCCAGTTGTTAACTCATTGCCAAGTATTTACTCCAAGGAACCCCTCAAAGGCACAAGAAGCCATGTGGGGCTGCTGTGACTGTTCACATCTTAAAATGCACGAAAAGATTGCACAAAGCACTTCTGTGCTTTATGAGCATTGCATCTAAACTAAGCACAGTAACATATCAAGTTAGCAGAAATGATGAAATGCCGTTTCGATTCCTTTGGGAGAAATACCAGTTCTTTTGAAAAGATTGTCCTTGGTCAAGGGCCCCCAATGCATTGTGATCTTCAGGCAATCCTGCCAAAGGCTTACAAGCCAAAAAGGTGGAACTGATTTAGAATGTATTTACCATATCAAAGGAATTTTCTGCTCCTTGGAAAACATCATACCAAAAATAGTTTTGGTTTATCATAGGAGGATTCTGGGACACCCTAGTGTGCAATGATCAAGATTCCACAGCCAGGTGTGTCTTAAAATTTTATAGTTAAAAAAAAAAAAAAAAAGGGGGGGGAAGAGATGAACAACAGAAACACCAAACTTAGATGACCAATATGAAGCCATTTGCAAATTGATTCTCCACGTAGAATAACACAAACTTCCAGTGCGTGGGTCCCAGGGAACAGAAAGGGCTCATTTCCCATGCAGCACATTTCACAGGGTCCCAGCTGGAGCCCATGAAAATCGTTCAACCAGGCGAGTTCTGGCACAGGGACTATATCCAGTGTTAATATTTATTTAGCAATTAAAGCCCACAAAGTTCCATTCAGTGTACACGAAGGAGAGCAGGCAGGAGAGTAGACAATCTGACGCAGAAAGGGAAGTGTTAGAGCTGCAGAGCTTCAAGTGAAGAGGCGGCTAGTAGGAGAGCTGGGAAAAGCTTCAAATGTGGCACTCCATAAAAAGAAAAGTGTAAGTGTTCTAAGCAGGTAAAAAGTGTGAAGGGCCCAGGTACGTTTCTAGTTCTTCTTGCCTGGAAAGGACACAGATAATACTGCAGGGGCGATTTTAGGTGGATTCACAACCCACAATAACCTAGAATGTCAGGGTGAAGGATCTACTAAGGTCATCCCGCAGGGGTTATGCTGTAATCTTATGATAAGGATGAAAATAGGCAACTGTCCAAGGCCGGAGTGGATGTAGGTGTGGCCTGATGTGTGTACGTATGTTGACACACTTTTGTGTGCACATGTGGAAGCCAGAGGTCAGGACCAGGTGTCTTCCTGTTATTCTCTACCTTATTTCACGAGGCAGGGTCTCTCCCGGCATCTGGAGTTCATCGATTCAGCTAGGCAGGCTGGGCAGCCAGCTCTGGAGATCCACCTGCCTCACTCCCTCAGCACTGGGATTCAGGCATGCACCACCACCTAGATTTTACTTGCATGCCAGGGACCTGAACTCGGGTCCAAATGCTAGTGCAGGAAGCACTTTGCTCACCCACCCATCTCTCCCACCCCCAAGCCAAGGGGTTATTTTTAGTTTTAGTATTTAAAGTCTAACTCTTCAGGAAATGTGAAGGAGAAGTAGGGAGAAGCTGATGTCGACAAGCCTGGCCCTTAGTTTAGCCATGAGGCTGAACAAGGGCAGGAAACAGAGACAGAGTAAGTTGAGGAGCATCATGCAAAAGTGCCCTCCTCCTCTCTGCTTTGCATTGTGGATGCTAGCTTTTTTTTTTTCTGGTGTGGACTGCTAATTAGATGCTGTACAGGTTTCATCAAGAAAAGTCAGTGGCGGAGACGAGACAGTAAGAGGACAGAGGAAGCCAATGCCCATCAATGCCCTTCTGGCCCTGGAAGTCATTGTGGTTTCAGAATTTTGCTAAGCATCCTGTTTTGTGTCTCAGCTGCATCATGGTTTAATTAATCTCTTGGAATTGCATTTACTCTATTCAGGACACCGGGAGTGGTGTCTTTTTACCAAACTGTGTAATAGAAGCACTGAGACCAAAGAACTGATGCAAAGGTCCTTGCTAATATTGAGGACCACGGGTACAGAGGTGAAGAAGACAGCGCAGACAGACCTAAAATTCCAGAATAACTAGCCTGGGTAAAGACAATAATGCTCATGATTCACTCACTGCAGGGGTATGTAGGGATATCTTTCAATATTCCACAAGATAGTAATTTATTGCTATAGTTTGGATCTTGAATATTACCCAAAGGCCCATGGGTTGAAGTTTTGGTCCCCATACTGTGGTCCAATACTATTGGGATATGGTAGGACCTTTAGGGGCTGATCCATATTGGGAGGAAGTTAGGTCATTAAAAACATGGCTTTCAAGGGCATATGGAAACCCTGTTCCGTTCCTCTCTTTCTCTTTTGCTTTCAGGACATGAAGCGACACCTGACTCTGCCATACCCTCTTGCAAGGGCAATTTGCTTCTCTTCTTGGTCAAAGGTCCATGAGCTAAGTGGCCACAGACTGAAACCTCTGGTGTCAAGAGCAAAAATAAACCTTCCTTTTAGGGATCTTGTCATAGTGGTGACAATGCTAATACTCATTCAATTCTGGAGATAAACATTCAAAGCAAAAACAACACACATTTTACAAACCAGAAGAGCTAAAGCCATAGAGCTGATGCAACTTAGCCACAGTCATGGTTAGGAAATGACAGTGCGGAGTCCGTAGCCTGGAGGGAAGGCAGAAATCTCAGACAGTGAACTCAGATACAGCAGACACAGCTGCAGTCTGTCTTCTGCTGGAGTCTAGATGCTCCGTGATTGGAAATGTCTCCATCTTATTTTAAGGCTAGAGATACGGAGGTGCAAATTGCTGTTATATAACTAAACGTCAAAGCTACAGAATGTTGGGTGGAAAAGAACCAAAAGGGAGACTTAAAACACCGGCAGTGGTTGTGTTTGTACAAATGAGGCAGATGAACTGACCCACACTGTCTAATGCAGAGGCTGTGGACAAAATGACTACCAATGAGCTGCTTCCCAAATTACCACGCTATGCCTCTGTGATATAATCTTCGCGTTTCCCTGGTGGATCACTAAATTGTCAGCAGTTAATAAATTAGATGGGGAATTTCTTGGCAGCATTGGCTATATATACTTCAACCAGTCAATCAAACAACAAGTATTTACTGAGCTCTTGGATAAAAGCGAGTCATATATTAAGCCCTACAGGGGGGTTAAGACAAGCCTAAGACACTCTATATTCCCACTAAAGATCTTTTCAGAAGCAGATATTTTTTAATTTTAGTTTTGTATAACTCTACCCTGTGACTTTACACACTATACATGGGGAGAAGCTCATTAAATGCTCAGAGAATAGGTTTTCCAGCAACAAAAGAGGTATCGAAATTATTACACATTATTTTAGATTTCAGTCTGATAGTAAGTTAGGGCACTTTTAAAATGTCTAAGATTTCCCATATAGTCCTAAATAATATTTTTGTTGCTAACATGAGTAAGTGATGAGATGACCTCACTCACTTAATATTTACTGAACACTCCTTGTGTGGAGACAATGCAATAAATAGTGGGGATTTTTAAAAAAGGCAAAACTTAGCTCCTGTTTATTGAGGTCTCCTGAGAACCATGCAGGGTAAGAGCCAGGACTACAGAGCAGAGTGTAAAATGTGACTTAGTGGATGAGGCCATAGGGGATTTAAAAACACATCACTCCCTGTAGGAGAGCATGAGACATGCTTACAAAAGGAGACTAAAGCTGGGCCATGGCAAATACTTCAGAGTTGCCTGAAGACAAGGGACAGAGCCTTCTAGAAAGAGGCATACAACACCCATAGCATGAGGATGTCAGAGCACAGGGACCCTCAGGATTCATAAGAGTTGAAACAGCATGAAAGGGCTGACGCATGAAGGAATTCTGACACGTGAAGGAAGTCCACAAGATCTCAGAGAGCAGAAAGCACTGGAGGATGTTGGAAGGACATGCCAGCCTGGTTATCTGTGAAATGGCTTTGATGGTATATGGGACTATCCTTGGCATGCGGTGGTGCAGGGTATTACACGGGTGGAATAGGAGGTTGTCACAGCCTTTAGGAGGCAGTCACAGAAACACAGGTGAGAAATTATGAGGCCAACTTTTGTCTCAAGTCAGTCAAGACTCCTGTTCACTCTGACCTTTGGTTTAGATGTCTCAGCAAGAGGAATTTGTCTTCTCTCTCTTCTTTAATGACTATATTTAGTGTAGGTAATAACACTTTCTCAGACAGCTCACTAAGAAAAAAGGCAACCATTAAAATTAAGCTGAGTGAGATGGAAAGTGGGGTTGTAAAAGTCCACCACAGCCACCTGGAAACAGAGCTGCAGGCATGGGAGTCCTGGCAGGCTTCACAGGAAGTGGGCCGAACCCAAAGGAAGAGAGCATGAGCTGAGGCCTCCACACTTGAGGTTTTCTTCCTTACCATGCTGTCTTGAGATTGTAACCTACCTTCCCTAATATTTACCCAACACAGTATGTGACAATGAAGCTGGAAAGAAACCTGCAAAGACAACAGTGGGAAGGTAGCATCTCTGAAAGGGTTGGAAACACAAACGCTGGGCCAGGAAAAGGGGGACAAATGTCAAGCAGCTAAAGGGAGAACCAAAAATACCTCGCAGTGGGGTCCCAAACTCACTGGTGTGTATAAGCAACTCTCAAGACCAAGGAGACTACATGCATCACCAGATACTAAGCAGTAGGCTCCAGGGCCTCGGGATCATAGGCCAGAGAGGAGTTGTTTTCTGCCTTGCTGGACACAAGTTTTCAAGCTAACCTTTGTTGACAGGGAGTTGTACAATCAGCACTGTTCTGGAAGAACCCTGGACTCACGAGATCTTCTTCCCCACCCCCCCTCACAATACCTAGGTTTTTGCTTGTTTTCTTTTGTGTCTTTGAGAGTGGAACTTAACATTCTACACACACAAAAAAAAAATTTCAAGCATGACAAAGTGTGACTTGGCTATTAAAATATTGGGCTATCTTGGAAGACACATGGCCTTACACTTTGAACCGGCAAGCCAAAAAGAAGACATACAAATGATAAAGAGGTGTTCCAAAAAGTAGTCACATGCGAGGGGCTGAAGAAATGGTGGTTTAAAGACAGTAAGTGTCAGTTTCCCAGAACAAATTAATAAAAACAGGCTGAGATAATGAAAACCAGGGCTGGCAAGTCTGCAGGGAAACAAACACTTCCAAAGCCAATGGAAACACAAACTGAGAGCAGCCGGTGCAGGGGCCACCACTGTGTTACCCCCAGGTCTAGCAGGGCAGTGTGGTCCCCAAAGCATCCAGATTCTCCTTCCAACAGCAAAACACCATCCAGCTGTACCACCCGGAACCGTCACTAAGAACCACCACAGAGAAAGTTTGCCATGCTTTGGAACCAGAAAGACCTGGGTATCTTGGGCCCCGGTATGCTTACGCCTGTGCCCTTGGGTCTCATTACGGTTCTTGTGTGTCTCCTCTCCCTTCTCTCTCTCTCTCTCTCTCTCTCTCTCTCCCTCTCTCTTTCTCTCTCTCTCTCTCTCTCTCCTCTCTCTCTCTCTCTCTCTCTCTCTCTCTCTCTCTCGCTCGCTCGCTCTCTCTCCTGCTTTGTTTTAGCTATAGAACAAGTCTGAGAAGCTCACACACATGCTGTTCCTACTGCTTGTAAGAATGTTCGCATTTCAAAAGGAATTTTCTACTTAACCCATTTTTTGAGCAATGTGTAACCCACATTTCTGTGGAGGGAATTTCAAACCCCTATCCGATGAAGATGAAATGGGAAAAAAAAAGACCCACAGAGGAAGTCAGTGCATTGGGAGTGCAAGCACATATGTGATGTATTTCAGACATATTGGTGGAGTTAAGGAAAACACAATTGTGTTCCTGTCGTTGGGAGGCTTTGCTCATAGGTCCTGGCAAAAAAAAAATCATGTTTTTCTGACCAAAGTGTAAGACCATCCCTCAAGCCCAGTGACCCTGAAACACACCTGATAGTTTCTCATTTTTTTTCTTGAGTACTGAGAATGTTCTATTGAGTGAGATGTAGTCCTCTGAACTTAAAATGATAGAAAATACAGAATAATGCATGAATATAAATGATACAGTAACTAAAAAGTTAACATCTATTAGGCACTTAATGATGTTATAGACGTTCAGAAGTTTACATATGTTAACTCATTCCTACCTAGGACCAAAGAACAACAGAATAAAGTATACACAAGTGCTAATCCCATTATAGAAGACGAAGCCTAAACAGACCTGCTCAGTAACCTTTCAGAATGTCTATTTGTCAAGAATAGATATCTTGAGGCTACAGAAATAACTCAGGAGTTAAGAGTACTGGCTGTTTGTCTAGAGGACTAGGGTTCAAGTCTCAGCAGCCATATGATGGTTCAAAATCATCTGTAACTCCAGTTCTGGGATCCAGTACCCATTTCTAGCACACATGTAGTGCATAGTTCTATTCCCAGACAAAAAAACCAATATAAATATTTTTTAAATATATATTTATATTTGTATACTTTACTTTATTAAGACAGGGCCTAATGTATGCCAGGCTGGCCTAGGACTAGCTATTTACCCTGAAGATGACCTTGACTTAGGTCCTCCTGCCTCCATTTCCTGAGTACTGAGATTTCGGGTATGTACCAGCATACCTAATTTGTGAAGTGTTTGAGTTTGAGCCCAGGGCTTCATGCATGCTAAGTAAGCACTCTCCAAACCGAGGTATATCTCCAACTCCTATCTTTTTGATGTGCATGTATACTTAACACACTATGCTATATATTTGGACCATCAAGGTAGATAATCTGGAATTCATTTTGGGCCTTAAACTCAGAGATCAGTTGGGTTTGGTAGCATGGGTGGGATGCCATGACGTCTGAGGACTAGAGAGGACATCTACGGATGGTCTCCAACTGGAGCACATCGCATCACTCTCCCCTCCTGGATTCTACTGGCCATAAACTGCAAGGCACCACATAACACAAGACACAACAGCACAAGTTGGCCAGGGCAGAGGTGAGCTTTAAGGCCAGAAAGGTCTGGAGAGATGAAGAAGGTCAAGGAATAGGCCTTGAGAAGGGTGGAAGTAAGGCATCGGGCCCAGCAGGTGGAAAGGGGTGCTCCAGACTGGGAAAAACAAGTAGATCTCCCTACAATAGTGCTGCCCTTCTGATGACAGACAGACTCAGGGGGAAGAACCGCAGCTCATTTTGTCTTCTCTTTCAAGTGCTTACAGCAAGTGCACTCAATTGCCATGTTTACTTTTGTCTGCTCCTTGCCAACAAATACTGGGGAGGGTAAACACTTCAGGCTGGAGTGTCAGGGCCCAGGGGCATGCTTCAAAAAGTGCAAGCTTGGCATGACCTCCTAGCATGGCTACAAAGTGCAAACGCCGCCAGCCTTGACCCAGGCTCTTCGGAAGCGGCATCTCAGAAGTGTGATCTTGTTGACAAGTCTCCCATGAATGTCCCAGGAGATGCTTCCCAGCAGTAAATCACAGCCCTCTAATGAATCAGAGGACTTCCAGACCTGGGAGTGAGGAGAAACTGACACTGTTTACTCTTTCAGAGTAGAAGGAAAGACTCTGATTCACTGGTGAATAGGCTTTGGGAAGAAAGACCAGTGTGGCTGCTGGTGTTCCCTGGTGAACAGTACTGAGGGGGTAAATGTTTCTCTTTCTAGAACTGACACTTGAATTAAGCGACACACACATGCTGGTCATCTGGATTCCCACAGATTCCAAAATCTAGAACCCTGGAGGAACAATTTGCCAAGAGACAACGTGAAACTTTGCCGCTCTTCCAGAAAAGGGGAAATTGAAATAGTGTTTCTCAGAGACAGCTCACAGCTCAGACTGTGCATGCTTTACTTCATAAAAGGAGAAGTGTAAGGAAGAGACTGAAGTGGGTATTTAAGAATTATATTTGCATTCATATCGGGGCATATCAAAACAATGTTGCTTTTAAATGGCTAAATATATTCCAATTTCATTCTAAGACGCATCATTCTTTTGTTTGCCTCATTCTATTAGTGCTAAAGAAAAGTACTAAAGGAAACAAGAGATAATTAGGGCACCAAAGAGTCTTTAAAAATAAAAAGACTTTATCTTATTTTTAATTCTCTCTCTCTCTCTCTCTCTCTCTCTCTCTCTCTCTCTCTCTCTCTCTCTCTCTCTCTCTCTCTCTCTCTCTCTCTCTCTCTTTCTCTCTCTCGTGTGTGTGTGTGTGTGTGTGTGTGTGTGTGTGTGTGTGTGTGTGTGTGTCTCACATGTGTGCAGTTGCCTGCAAAGGTCAGAAGAGGGCATTAGATTCCCCGGAGCAGGCATTACAGGTAGTTGTGAGACATTTGACATGGGTGCTGGGAACTGAATTGAGGTCCTCTGAAAAAGCAGCAAGCTCTCTTAACTACTAGGAGACACATTTCTACCCTCTACCATTCTTCTTAAATAGAAAACAATCCCAATTGGGATAGGATGTGGACCAAAAGAAGAGAGTTGTTTATAAGCCACCAAAGGGGAAGAGCAGAGCCAAGCCTCCTGCCCAAGGCCAATAGACACTGAGTCATCTAGCAGAAATTTGAACTTTGCACTAGAGTTTAATTTATAACCAGGTATCATGAAATTTAATAAAATAAAAGTAAAGTTTGCCAGAAACTTGCTATATTCTTATTCTATTATGGTAGATAGTGAAAACAGGGCCTAACTGATTATGTGAGTGAGTGATTTAAACCAAAAGATGAAGCAGGTAGGAAAAATAGTGCCACCATCTTAGAAACAGAGTATTAAAGATCCAGTAATGTCTGGGAGGCACAAAAGTAACTATTTTAGCATTAGATTTTTAAAAATTTCACAATGGTCCTGTATAGGAAACATCACAGAAATCAGCAGCAAAAGAGGTGTAAGTTTGCACCAAAAGGAGCAGTGGGTGAGGACAAAAGCGACGTCACTCCTCACGTTATATGCTCTTATTCAAGTCCTCTGCAGCTGGTCTTCCCAGTGCCATACTCGAGGGACACCATAACCATGTCGCCCTCATAGGTCGTGTCGAAGCTTCGGCCCATCTGAAAATGAGAAAGGACATCGTTTATACCCTGATTAGCACAGTGACAGTGACTTGACCAAGGACGTATGTAAACAAAACTGCAACAGCAAGGGGAACATTTTTTTCTTCAAGAATGAAATACCTTCTTAATACCTAAAGATACTGGAGCACAGCGAAATAGCTCTTCCTTCAGCCAGTTTATCAAGATGTCCTACCTTTTCCTAACATCTAAAAAAAACTATTTTTAAGGGAGTGTGAAGCATCTCTTAATCTTTGTAAAATTTTTTTTATTATTTAATTAATTTATTCAGATTATTTCTTAATTGTATCCTCCCTCCGGCTTTCACCCTATTCCCCTTCTCTAGGTCGATGACCAAGGGGGACCTTCTCCGCCACTTTATGGTCATAGGCTGTCTATCAAGTCTCATCTTGGTAGACGGCTTACCCTTTCTCTGAGTGGCACCAGAGAGGAAGTGGTCAAATATGGGGCACCAGAGTTCATGTCTGAGTCAGTCCCTACTCTCCACATAACTGTAGAGAATAGCCTGTTCACTGGCTAGATCTGAGTAAGGGTTCAATGTTTACTGCATTTGTTGGTGCAGTAGTTTGAGCAGATGCCTCTGGTCTTTATGGCAATAATGCACTACTAAACTAGTTACAGACAAGAGGGGCAAATCATCAGGCATTCTTCTGGCTGAGGAAACTGACTTTCTCCAGTGGCTTCAATACAGGGTTGTGGCCTTCCAAGAATTGGCCACAGCTGGAACCTTCCTCACAGTCCCCACCGCAGCGCACACAAGCCAGGCTCACCTACCCAGCCACTCTCCTTCACTCTAATTATTTTATATCATGTCTCCCTGAGTTATTTTTTCTCAAATCAGGTAAACAATTGATATTTCCTATTTGTTATGCATGTCATTACAATATCAATTTAACCATGCAAATGATTTATGAAAGGGTCATTTTCAATCAGTTTTCTACAGCAAATAGACCTTTTTCAAGGTATTCGTTCCTTTCTTCAACATTGATGAAACCACTTGAGGGCTAAATAGTACATCAAAGATATATAAATGTAGAGTTTTGTTTTGTTGTTTTTAGTTGGGGTATTTTGTTTTTGCTATTATCCAAAATGTTTGAATTTTCTGGTGTATTATTTAACTTTGTAATACATTTGTGTAAAATTTTATAATGGAAAATAATTGTGGAATGTGACTTCATTTTAATAAAACAAGAAATCTAGTAAATAGATATTACTCACTATAGCTGACCTTTGAAGAATGCAATATCAAAAAAGTGATGAACTTTGTTCAGAGATTTCATCAGTCAGGCTAAGTTGAGAAAAAAGTATCTTTCTGTATTAGACATGTAGATATTTCTTTCTCAATTAATAAAGCAACAACAGTTAAGAACAGAGTCAAGTTCATGAAATGAGTATGCCCAGGTGGCCAAAAGGACGGGAGAATTCTTAGATTTTCTCGAATCAAAGAAATAAATGATACAAAAGGTAAAGGGCTCACAGTAAGACTGAAACACTGTAGTCCTAATACCCGCCCAGCAGCACACAGGAGTCCCTGCCACACTAGATGAGAGGAGGTGAGCAATGAGGAAGTTAAAAAGCCACTTGGACCTGTCACTGGAAAATATATGAGATCTGGAAATCCAGGCTTAGGTAGCATGTGGCTATGACCGTCACATACCCATATGGCTAGAGTTACTCAGGTCTGAGAAATTAATTTGAAAACTGGAATAAGTCCAGATAAATCAAAAGATCCCTGCATAATACCTAATATAGGAATATTCCTATAACCCCAGACATACTGAACTCTGACAGAAAGCGTTTTGTGCTGAAGAAGATATTACAAAAAAACCCAGCAAGTTCAAAATTTACAGCCAAATGAATCAACATTCAAAAGAGACAGAAGATACTTACTATACTTTACATTTTTTTCACCAAGACCAGAAATGGTAAAAATACATCAAGTTAACAAAATCACAAGAATAAGTCCTCTATTATCAATAACAGTCTTGAACGTAAATGGACTAAATTCTCAAATTAATATATATAGGCTGAATGAATGTACAATAAAGTTCCACTGTGTTCCATAAAGAGTTCCTTATCAGTAATGACATACATCAATTGAAAGTGAACAAACACAGATAGAAATTCCTTGAATATGGAAATCAAAAGAGAGCAGCATCAGCTAATGCTTTTATCTGATAAAATAGACTTAAAGATTAAAAAACAAAATGAAACAAACAAAAAAGCAAAAAAACTGTGAGAAGAGACAAAGCCACTATGTGATGATCAAGAGATCAATTCCATTAAGAGACAACAATCAGAACCTGAGTGGCAAATTTTACAAATTGAGTATTATTAAATCTAAAGTGAGAGAGAGCAGGTGTGGTGGTGCACGCCTTTAATCCCAGCACTTTGGGAAGCAGAGCAGGCAGATCTCTATGATTTCCAGAACAGCAAGGGCTATTATTACACAGGGAAAAAATCCTGCCAAAGAAGAAGAGGAAGAAAGAAAGAGGAAGAGGAGGGGGAGGAAGAGGAGGAGGGGGAAAAGAAGAAGAAGAAGGAGGAGGAGGAGGAAAAGAAGAAGGAGGACGACGAAAAATTTTCTCATTAGCACAAGAACCTCTCTGTAAAGTAGACTATGAATTATATGGCAAGTGAATCTCAGAAAAGTCAAAGCAATCAAAATCATATTGTGCATCTTTTATGACTGCATGGAATAAAACAAGAAATGAAAAAAAGAAGACATTGCAGAAGACTTATGAAGTCTTAAGATGCTGGTAAGCAAACTATAGGTCATGGGATAAATCAAAAGAGAAACTAAATGATTGTTGAAACAAATGAAAATGGGAACAACATAACAAAATCCACAGGATACAGCAAAATCAATACTGAAGTGAATTTACAGCAAATAGGTGCCTACATCAAAAATATAGGAAGATTTCAAATATTTAACCTACAGTTACAGTCTCATGTATTCAGTGCTAGCCTTGAACTTGCTAGGCAGTCAAGAATGGCACTTCTGATGCTCCTGACTTTTCTCTCTAAATTTTTGGGATTACAGGAATGTGCTGCCATGCATGGTTTATATTTTAAAGACCCAGAAAAGTGAGGTCAACCCAAAATCAAATTATGAGATTTTTAAATAACAATGAGCATAAATAAATGAAATAGAAACCATAAAAAAATACAAAGGTCAATGAAATGGAAAATTGGTTGCATAAAAGCTAAAATAAAAATTGTACCTAAACTAAGAATAAAGAAGAAAAGGCATATATGAAGTTAGAGATTAAGAAGACATTACAACAGATGATACTACAGAAATACAAAAGGTATGACTATCATAATCAATTAGGCTTTAAAATACTGGGAGGTGTAGAACAAATTAATATATTTCTGAACATTTACAATTAGTCAAAATTGAACTATGAAGACATAGGAAGCCCTAACAAACCAATAATGAATACTAAATTTGAATCAATAATATTTCAGAAGTCTTACAACACAGAAACATCCAACACTTTTATAACATTATTCATACTTTAGTCTGTTGTCACTTTACTATCTTTCCAGAAACAGTGCCACACAACTTGGATCAAATTTGTTCAAGTTTTATGATGAAGCAATGTTGGATTTCATTGAATGCCTTTTCTTAATCTATTGAAATTAGTATGGTTTTTGTTTTTTACTTTGTTGATATGATTGACTACATTTATTGATTTTCATATGTTGAATCATTATTGCTGCTCTATGACAAGACCCACCAAAATTTTAAATATGTTGTTAAATTTGATTCATTGATATTTACTGATAATTTTTGCATCAACATTCAATAGATATAACGGTCTACACTTTTTCTTTTCTGTGGTGTTTTGGTTCAATATTAATATCAAGACAATATTGACCTTATAGAACGAACTAAAAGAATTCTTTTCCAATTTTGATAGTTTTAGAGGTTTGTTGTTGTTCCTGATAAATTATGCCAATATTTCAAGAAAGAAATAATAACAACACACAGCTGTTTGGCTACTCTCTGCTTCTTGTAGGATGTTCAGTCTGAGCCTCTGAGCCTCTGCCATGCAGCTTGACTTATCTGAGGATGACTCTCAGCACCCTTTACTGTTTATATATTTTGAGGGATGTCTCTAGTGATTCTGGTCAGTTTTAGGAACTTCCTGAAGCTATTTTGGGTCATTTATTTCTTGTGTTAATGAGCTTCCCTGAAGGATGGAGTATTTCTTCTCCTTTAACAATGTATCTTTGTTTTACTTTCTTGCAAACCTCCTATCCTAAAATACTCCATAATTTCACTTCCTTTTTACATTCCATGTCTTAGAAACTTTCTCTCAAAAATGCAAGGTTTTGATCCAAAGGAAACTGCTACACAACAATGCTGGAGTAAGAAACTTCAACATAATATTTGACAAGCACACTGCACTGGATAGGAAAAAGCTTTTTCTAGGTTCTAGAAAGAGTCAAGGATGTCTAGTCTCATGACTTTTATTCAATACATTATTGGAAGTCTTAGCTAGAATCATTAAGCAAGAGTGAAAATAAAAAGATTTCTATTGTAAAGAGATAAATTCAAATTATCCATGTTTGCAGAGGATATGATTTTGTACAAAAAAAACTTGTACAAAGCCACTAAAAGACCATTAAAACTAGTGAGTACAGTGGAAGGATAGAAAATAAAACTGTTGATGTTTTATATACCAGTGACAAGCACAATAAGAAAGACCTCATGAAAGCATTTCCTTTCACAACAGATGTGAAACATAGAAATAAGTTTAACCAATGAAATGAATTATCTATCTAAAAATCATAAAATATTGGAAGAATGGAAGACACAAGAAGTAAGAGAGAGATGAGAGAGAGAGAGAGAGAGAGAGAGAGAGAGAGAGAGAGAGAGAGAGAGAGAGAAGCTTTAGAGACAGCTCAGGAAGTAAGAGTATCTATGGCTCTTGTAGAGGACACCACTTTAGTTCCCAGCACCCACATGAGACTCACACATATTTGTAGCTCTAGTCCCAGGGCATCTGGCAGCCTCTGACCACCAAGGACACTTGCACACAGTGCACGTAAGCTCACACAGGCACACAGGAAAACTAATTAATTAATTTCTTTAAAAGTAAATAAATAAAGTGACTTCTCATGATCATGTGTTAGAAGAATGTATATTGTTTAACCGTATATGGCCAAAGTAACTCGCAGGTCAAAGTAACTCACATTACAATTCCAATAGCAGTTTATATAGAACTAGAAAAGGCAATGCTAAATCTCATGAGAAAACATAAAAGGCCAACTAGCCAATGGAAGTTCATGGGGAATGGAGAATAAAATTGGAAGTGTCAAACCTTCTGACTTAAAAATGCACTGTATAACTATAGTAACCAAAACAGTATGGTGAGCTATAGATATAGTTCAGGGGTAGACCACAAGGCCAGCATGCTAAGCATTCTGGAAAACCCTAACCATAAATAACAACCACAATAAGAAGAAAAACAGAACTAGAGGTGTCCTGATATTAAAGACATGCCCAGACCATTAGAACATTCAGAATAGCTCCATTGATTTGCAATGTATTCTTGGCTATTGGCCAACAACAGACATAGAGGACTGCCTCTTCCATCAGTGGTGCAGGGGAAAATGGATACTTGCATGCAGAATAGTAAAAGTTAGTACCTATAACTTACCTTATAAAAAATTACTCAAAAGAGATAAAAAACAACCTAAATAAGAAAGGAACCTGAAGTTATAAGAAGAAACCACGGGGTAAATACACAATTTCACCATGATAAGCAAGTAGAGTTTGACTAAGACCCCAAATATACAGGAAACAAAAGCAAATATAGGCAAGCAAGTAACTTACAAAAGGGAGAGACATTCAAGCTATTTATCTGATAAAGAATTAACTTCCACAACATAAAATTAACTTTTAAAAAACAGTATTAAGAATGTAATGTAATGAAGCTACGGCGAGACACCAGTTCATACAGCTAGGATGTCTGTCACCCAAAAGAACAAGCTCTGGCATGGATGTGGAGGGTGAAGAAAACACATTCTCCTGTATATATAAGATGATAAAAATTGTTCATAAGTCTATAAATAGATAGCCATCCTTCAAGAACATGAATGACAGCCCTTTCAGACATGAAAAGCTATCATCACTATTCTCAGTTCCTTGCTCAAAAAAAACATCTCTTTCTAAGGTTTGTACTTCAATGTCCTTTAACAAAAAGAAACTCTAGGGTTGGGAATATCAGTCAGTGGCGGAGAACTTGGTTAGCATGAGGGAGGCTCTGGGATTTGATCTACAGAACTGGGGAGATTCAATCTAGAAAGAAACAAGGATATAAGAAGAAAGAAAGATCAGAAGGCTGAGTGGTATGGGGGAAAGGCTTGCCTGGAACACAGAAGGAAAGACTAGCCTGGATAACTCAGCAATCCTTTGTGTGAGATCAGTAAGGAGAGAGAGAGAGAGAGAGAGAGAGAGAGTTGGTGTTATAGCTCAGTGATAGAAGCCTTGCCTCAGTAAACACACAAATAAGCCAAAAGGTAATAGATATATTGATTAATCTAAATATTTGATGCCTATTAGAGATGACAGTGAGCAATGTGGAATCAAGTTAAATAAACTTGCAACTAACACTTCAAAACTAAGAATATGAAGATGTTAAAAATGCCTCAAGTTCTTTTATAGTTTGCAAATATATTGAGCACATCTTGTTATTGCTATATGGCAAAGGCATAAAGGTATGACTGCCAATATGAATACAATCACTGTATTGTTGGTGGGCTATTATTTTGTGTCCAATTTGAAGTTAATCATTCATGCCTCTGTGAGCACTGGTGTGCATGTATCTGAATGGACATGTCATACTATCCGTCCAGGAGAACAGCAAAGCAGATGGATCTCAGAAGGAGTATAGACTCTGTGAACCCATTTTTAAGATGTGCTAAAGCTAGCAAAAGCCAATTTATTGGTTTATTAAAAGTCTTGAGAATGGTTACCTTTGCAGAGAAGGGGAAAGTTAATGGCAGGGAATGATATAAGGGGGTAGCTGGAGAGCACATAATAATATAATTTTTGACTGAGTTGTGGTTACTATTATATGCTTGGACTAGTTTTATGATAACTCACATAATTGCATAATGTTGTGAATTTTTCTGTATGTTATGTGCCTGTCAATAAAAATTAGTTTATTTTAATGTAAAATTATCGCCAAAATAATATAAATAAGTTGCACAGCTCTTAAACTTAGTGTAGGGCAAAAAGTAATGGAAAATGTGATTAAACAGAGCTTGGTATGTGGCTCGATTGGTAGAGGGCTTGCTTAACACGCACAGGGTTTCGATGTCAAGCACTGTGTAAACTGTGTGAACTGGTGCAAGTTTGTAATCTCGACACCTGCAAACTACAACACTTGGGAAGTAGAGGCAGGGGGGTCAGAAGATCAAGGTCATTGTTAGCTACACTGAGAGTTTGAAATCAGCCTGTGCTACATGGGACATGGTATCAAAGAACAGAAGACAGAAAAGATCCTGTGTGGCTAAACTACAGAAAGCAAAAATAGATGAAGTAGAGAGGCATGCTAAAAGACAAAAGAACATGGCAAAAGAATTCCAAGCAGATCAAGAATCATGAAAGCAAGGTGGAGTGATAGTTCTGTGGGTAAAGTACCTAATCACGCAAGGGTGAGAACCTGAGTTTGAATGTCAAAACACTTTAATCCAAGAATGGCAGTCCTCATCTGTCATCCCAGGGCTCCTAATGAAAGATGGAAAGTGAATACAGAAGAACCTCTATTTCCACAAGCCAGTTAACCTGGTTTACGTAGAGGCAAACAACTGTCTTTAACAAGATGGGAGGCAAGGACTGGCAGTCGAGTTTGGCCTCTGATCCCCCACCCCACCCCCACCCTCACCCCCACTCCCCCAAACCCGTGCAGGAACCAGATATAGTGGTACAATCCCAACACCTGTATGTTACAACACTTGGGAAGTAGAGATAATAAATGAATGCTTACATTCACATACATGTGCATAGCTCTCTCTCTCTCTCTCTCTCTCTCTCTCTCTCTCTCTCTCTTTCTTTCTCTTTCACACACACACACACACACACACACACACACACACACACACACACACAGAATAACAGAAACAAATGTGTCGCTTGTTAAAAGACAGTTGGAATTAGTTTCAAGCAACTTACTAACTGATATTTACAATGGACAGTTACTATACAAAGAACGGCTTAAATGAAATGAATAGTTTGTATCTGTCTTATTGTGTGTGTATGAGAGAGAGGGGAGGAGAGGGAGGTAATGTATGTATATATGTAGGTAGGTAGATAGGTTATAGATACATGATATATGTATAGATGATTGATTGATAGGTAGGCAGATTAGACAGATAGATGATTGATAGACAGATAGATAGATAGATAGATAGATAGATAGATAGATAGATAGATAGACAGACAGATAATTTCTACAAGCTCAGTGCTTTAAAAGAAAACAAATTTCATCATTATTATAGTCCTGTAGCTTAGACATCTAACCGGATGCTCACAAACCTGAACTCACTGTGCCAGCGAACCTGCTCTGCTCTTAGACACCGCTGTCTCCCACATTACTGAGCTGCACTGTTCCCCTGGCTTCAAAGAAGATGACACCCACTGAGTCCTTCTCAGATCACACAACTGAGTTTGCTTCTGTCATGAAACTTCATTCTCTTATTCTCCCGCCTGTGTCTTCCACCTTCAAGTAGACTTGTATTTCCATAGCCAGAAAAGATCCCCTCAGGCCAGGGTCAACTGATTAGCAAGGTTAACCTAAGCGCTGCCTCAACCCCCCTGTACCATGTGCTACAGCACATCCACAGGCTATAGGGGTTAAAATGTGTACATATTTGGGAAGTCCTTATTCTTCCTACCACACACGAATTTGGCCAAAAGTCATCAAGGAAAGTTGGCAGGATAATAGTAATAATTGGCAAACCAGTCTTTAGATTGAAATATATTCATAAGGAAAGTGGAAAGTAAAAAAGGATAAAATCTACCAAAAAGATACACAATGAGTTTGCCCCTGAAGAATTAAAACAAGAGTTGGCTCAGAGCTTGTGCCTCCTCGCCCAAGCCCAGCAGTAAAACCTCCAAAGAACACCAACCAGCAGAGGCTTCACTCTGAGCCACTGTGAGCACTGCTAAATTTCTTTCCCCCAAATGAAAATGATAATTATGATCTAGACCACAGGGATCTTGTAAGAAATACTTCAGGACTGAGGCACACTGCAGCTATCACATAAATGTTAAATAAAAATAATATTTCCTGTATCCTGCCTAGGGTTGGGCAAACCCAGATGTATATTGTACTTTTCACATATTTCAAAATATTTTCAAATGTTTTGGTTTGGGTTCAATAAAAACCTCAAGTACATTTGCCAAGTGCTTTTTCCATTAATTATTCAATCCATTTGTATTTCCAGGGAAATTCACTCCACATGTTTCTAATTCATTTAGCACTAACTCATCAAAATATTGTTTCTCTCGGTGCTATTTTCTGTCCAAAAGGTTTTCTGGTCCTCCTTTCTTTTTTAATTTATTTTTTATTTACTTCTGAGGAGCAGCACAGACAAGCCCTAGTAAAGAATTCAGAGACTGCACATACACAGCATCTGAGAATAGCTGAGTTTTGAGTCATATGCATCCGCCCTGGTCACCACCATCTCTCTTAGCTACTCCCCAGCTTCTGTGCCACTTGTTTTCCTTGACCACCTTTGCTTTGCTCACCGTGTTTCCTCTGTAGTTTGGATGTCCACCGCTGAGGCCTACAGGCCTAAGGATACCGTGATCTCATTCCACTACTTCCCCAAGAGAGGACCTCCCCCCAGATTATTCTTGAAAAAACAAAAGACTCAGTTTTCGAAGTTGAATATTTTAAATTTTCTCTCTGTGTCTCTGTTTGTGTCTCTCTCTGTTTCTCTCTATCTCTGTCACACTCTGTCTCTATGTCTCCCTGTCTCATCTCTGTGTGTGAGTGTGTGTGTGTGTGTAAGTGTGTGTGTGTGTGTGTGTGTGTAAGTGTGTGTGTGTGTGTGTGTGTATAAAGAGGAAGACATGCCAGTATCATGAATAATGAAAGCTATGAGCAAATTCCACTAAGTGAAATTTAAGATACCTACTAGGTGAACTCAATACGTCATCTTCTATCTGACTCTGGGCTTTCCAAAATTAGTGCTCAAAGGCACTCTTGAACATAATTGAAGAAATTTAAACACATTTCATTTCATACACATAATAATAATATTGTGATTATGTAGAAGTGTCTCATATTTTTAGACATTAGAGGTTAAAGTACTCGTTTGAGTGGGACCCCTGGGCCCAAATCTGCCTATCATAATTTTCTTCTTGTAGATTTCTACGATCATCTGGATCCTTCAACTTTGCTATTCTCCCATGCTTCTTTCATCTAGAGTCCCAATACAATGTCCTCCCCTCTGTCCCAGTTTCCTGGTTAGTGAAGACTTTCATGGGACGTGCCCACCAGCCGTAAACTTCAAACCCCTACTCAGATCTAGCCAATGGACAGGACATTCTCCATAGTTGAGTGGAGAGTGGGGTCTGACTTCTACACAAACTCTGGTGCCTCATATTTGACCATGTCCCCTGGAGAGGGAGACCTGGTGACACTCAGAGGAAGGATAGCAGGCTACCAAGAAGAGACTTGATACCCTATGAGCATATACAGGGGGAGGAAGTCCCCCTCAGTCACAGTCATAGGGAAGGGGAGTAAGGGGAAAATGGGAGGGAGGGAGGAATGGGAGGATACAAGGGAGGGGATAACCATTTAGATGTAATATGAATAAAATAATAAAATAAAATTTAAAAAAAGAAGTTAAAGTGCTAGGGAAGAAGTGTCAAGATACCTACAACTTTGAAATTAACCATTTCCCAGGTGATACCAAGTGTAATATGCTTAAATGCTAGTTGTATTAGTTACCATAGTTGAATAAAATATATATGCATCTGTAGGTGTATACATATGGATACACCTTTGTATACAAATGGAGAGAAAGTAAATATGGCAAAATGTTAGTGATTGGGTAAATCTACATATTCCTATTCATGTACACATATATATACAGAATGACTCACACACACACACACACACACACACACACACACACACACACACGACATAGTGGAGATGGGGGGGTCCAGTAGGAGACTTGCCTCAGCAAAATTGTAAAATCAATCTCAAACGTGAAGTCAGTTTGGCATGCGTGTGTGTGTGTGTGTGTGTGTGTGTGTGTGTGTGTGTGTGTGTGTATGAAGATAGCTTTCAACATGTGAAATACAATGTGCATATGTTTGTTATTAATAATAATGTTGTAAGTGGAAGCTTTAAAAGAGACAGCCTTGATGTGTGAGGGAGGGGTGTGCTTTCGAAAGTCTGAGAAGAAGCTGAAATGGTAGGTGTACACATACATTGCTCCTGGTAGTATTCAAAGTATACAATGGAAACCAAAGGGTTTTAAGGCTGCCTTAAGAACCAGGCAATTGAGTGTTCTATTAAGAGTGGTATGGCCTGAAGGACGTTACGACAAGAAACTTTCCTACCTCACCAGTTACACACATCAAGTGTTGCTGTGTTGAGACAGCTCCTTGTGAAGTTCAATGCCCTGCTTAGATATTGAAACGATCATTTTATGAGCCAGCAAACAGGAAAAAAAAAAGGTTGTGTAAGAGGTACTTAGCCAAGCAGCAGCTGGGCCTGCACATTTCAAATATGGTAGCATGCAGTACACGCGCGCCCCCACCTCAAGAGGAGCGGTGAAGAAATGGCTGTGCCTTCTAATGAGAAGAGCGTGCGCCTCAGCACGGTGACTTTCGTTTTGGAAGGGGATTTGAGCCATCACTGTTTTATGGGACATGACTGTATACTAGGTGGTCCTAGTTAGGTGAGAGATTTTATATAGAAATAATCCTTCTTTGGCTTTTTTTTACTACAATAAAACCACTAAGTCCTTTTCCCATATGAAGCATTTCTACAGGCACATTCAAATGCTAATCCCTCTTTTTTTTTTTTTTTTTAATATGGAATTTTTCATGACTCCTAAAGAAGTTTACCAGTTTGGGAAATTGGCAAAAATTAGTCCCTTGACAAAATTATGAGACGGTTTTCACCACAACAGGTTTGTTTGGTTTTCATGTGAGTCCAAAGCACTTTCACGGCATCCCTGCGTACGACGTCACAGGAAGGATCAAATATTGTTATCTTAACCTTATGAGTGAAGGCAAGGGTCTCACAGTGACTGTTAAAGACTGTTGAATTCTGGGTTAGTACCACACCTTCCCATCAGGGTGAATCATCCAGAATTCATTACATACTGAAAATTTTTTGTAGCATAAATTTCTATGAGCAAGGAACAGTTGTATTCACAACACACAAAACCATTTAAAATGTATGTATGTGGGTACAAATGAACACACCAGGGGCCCCCGAACAACTGCCCAATGTCTGTCACTGTCAGCAAATGTTACTCTTACACAGGATAGTGTCGGTAAAAGAACGGAGACCCGGCTTTGAATGTCGGAGGCCTCGTTTATTATTTTGTGTCTTGGTAGAAAGTTCTTCCATCCCTCTGAGCTCCATCAGTTTCTCCGTCTGGGAGCTGTGGAACACTGTGACCTTGGTGCGTCTTGATGAGAGCCATGTGAGGTTGCTTCTGCTCACGCTCTTCTAATGAAGCTGTTCGATTAATCCTTTCAGCAGAAAGCTGTGGAGTGTGTTTACCTCCGGATCCTGGCCATTTAAAATATAAATGCAGATTCTCCTTGAATGTCCATTATCCATATGGAAACCTATGAGTATTCTATGAAGGGGGTGAGAAGAAAAATGGAAAGAAAAGAAAGAAAATGAAAGAAACTCCAGGTTTAGTCCACATCCTATACCATATTAGTGAAAGTGTCAGGAAACAATACACATGATTAATGCTACTGAAATTGGCAGGAAATTATTCAGGTGGATTTAATCAGCTCAGCCGAACATATAGGTAGCTTATTAAAATTTAGACAAAAGCCTACAGGCACTTAATACATAACGGTGACTCTAGACCTAAATTAAGAGCCTCCCCTCCCCCGTGCTCACAGCCCTTAAGTCTTGGTGCTTGGAAACAGGCATGGCTTACAGCTAGAGTTATGAACTGGCTTCCTGTTTTTCAGCTTTTTTTTTTTTTCTCCTTTGAAAGCAAGACACAAGTGACCTTTTCTATGCCCCTGGCCCAGACCCTTGCTGAGACACCGTGCCATGGAGCTTGGCCGTGCTACTGCCTGCTACCAAAACAGAGTCTGTGTGAAAGCATGGCACTGGTGTGCTTCTTGCTCTTAGCTGCACCCTCAGAGCTGCTACCCTGACCATTTTGACAGAGACTTTGAAGAAAATGAGGCACAGTGTGCACTTGATGGGCCTGGAAAAGGAAGAATTTTACACACCTCATGTACCTATCTGTCTGGAGAGTCTTCTATATTTGAAGCAGTTATTTGTGGTACAGCAGACAGAGAGATTCTAGAAGTCCTCCATGTTACAGATACTGTCACCATAGCAGAAGGATGGCTTTTCCCTTCTGACTCCTCAGGATCTTTTCATTCCACCTAAATGAGGCCAATTTGGTGTGCCCTAGGTCACCATAGCTACTGACTCTTTTCAAAGGGAGTGCAGAAAGATAGTTTTCCTTAGATACTATCTCAAGGCTTAGTTCTGAGACAGCTTAGAAACAGAACGATGCTTATAGTAATTGATGATGAGGATGATGAGGATGAGGAGTAACAACAGCTGGCCCGTACACATTCCTCCCTCCCAAGAATAACATGTAACATTTGTGGGATACTGGTGATTCTAGAACCAGAAGGTTCACAAACTTCAGTAGAAGGTTAAATGCAGACTCCACCTGTGTGGCTTCCGTCTGGAGCTATAGGGAATGGAGCAGCTGGGATTACCGTCCCAGCACTGACACTCTGCAGCTAGTACAGGTCTTTCTATCCCCCTAGGCCTTCCTCTTCCTCATGTATAAAATAAGGGTGTCTGATGATATTAGCAAATCCTAAAGTATACATTCAATGGATCTTACCTCCTTATCCACACTCCTGCCTGCATAGAAACAGTCCGTTATGAAATCCACTCGAAAGCAGTCTTTCTTATATCATCTCTTTATGTAAATGCCAAAGAGAACTTTTGTTAAGGTGTGGTGTCTAGTATTGATCATTTACCAGTTCATTTCTTTTTTTTTTTTTTTCTGAACAGGGAGAAGGGACAATTAGCTGGCAGCCTCTCTTTATCCGTGGCAAGCGACAGCTTTAAAGCTGGCCTTACTGAAGCACTGTCCAGTTGCCAGATAATAGAGGCAGAGGAATCGGAAGCGTGAGGCACATCACTTTCTCCTCAGTTAATTCTGCAAGTTCTGTTCCTCTGAGCAGCCATTTGGCTTTGGGAGGTCTCCCTGAGTCATTCACCAATTGTCTCCTTTAAAAATAGTGTCCCGTCATATGGGAGGCACCCAGCAACAGCGAGCATGACCTCATTTAACACTGCACACCTGCTCCGTCCTGCTCCCTCCAAATGTCTCTGAAAGCCTACCCAGACCCAGACTTACCCTCCACAGTCCACATACACAGTACTCGTTTTGAAGGAAGGCAGGTGAAGACTGCTCCACAGAAAATGTACATCAACAAAGAGATATTTTTTTCTAAAAAATAATGGAGTTCAGAAGTTATGGAGGCTGCCTCAAAAATGACTTCCCTACTAGTTGCTTTATCTTGTGGTGATGTGTTGGAGGAGTTTATAACAGCTAGCCCAAAGGCTATTTTTAATATAAATTGTGTGATGATCTCTGAGAGACTTACAACACAGAGTTATGCTGTGTCTTCGTTTTATTGTAAGCTTCTTGCGTGACCATGGGACAATCTACAGCTATCACTTTGGAAGCATATATAAGACACCAGCATTTGAGTGCTATTTACGTAAGGTTGCCTATCTTGATGAACCACATAGAAATGAATGAGTCGCTGTGATCTTTGTGTGGTGGAGCACCGCTGTAATCCCCATATCCAGGAAGTGTGTTTGTGAGTATACAAGCAAAATTATACCTCGCAAGGAGTAATCTCTCCTACTCCAACCACATTTTCGTGGAAAGTTTTATCATGCGTGTCTTTGATTCTTTAAAACACTTTCATTGTTTACATGGTTTTAGTTTCAATATCTATGACACTTTTCACTTACTCTATAGGTACGTTTTATGGTATACTTCCATTGTATCCCAAGCTTTTGCCTAAGCTGGCTCACAGCTCCCACAACTATCACTTTGGGAGGAAATAGATATAGACAAATACAGATATAAATTAGATACCCATCATTTATACACTATTTATGTAGGATTACATATCTTGCTATAATATACAAAAGTGGATGGATTGTTGTAATCTTTCCATGTTGGGGCACCCCAGTAGTCCCCACATCCAGCAAGTATAAGCAGAGTATTAGGAATTAAAAAGTCATCTGTCAGCTACATAGTGTATGGAGGCCAGATAGGGGTACACGAGAACTTGTCTCAAGAAAAAAAAAACTTAGCTAAAGAATAAATATATAACCGTTTACCAACTTAGAAATATTTTCATCTTTATTGTTTTTCTTTGATTGGTAGTTACAAATAAATGTATGCTAACTCTGGCATTGGGGCCCTAACCCTCTCACTATAAGCGTGACACTCTGGTAAGGGCCGTGTCCTCCACGAGAGTATTTTAATAATTTCTAACCTTGGTAAACCCAATGTTCTGACCCCCCAGGTCAAAGCCAGGCCTCAAGTTACAGGGCAATCAATCAAGGAAGGTGCTAAGCTGGGCTCGCAGCCCCGCCTCCAGCTAGACTGGAAGAAATTGTTCTTCTTTCAAAAAAAAATCACTGGAGGCTCAGCCCTGGCTTTTTCCTAAAGTTTTGTTGTTTCCCTCTGCTCTTTAGTTCTTCATCTTAAATATCCACAGACAGCTATTTGGAGCCGGACAGTGTGTCCGGCTTCATAGGTTAAGAAGAGCAGGCTTGCTCACCAACTTTAAAGTATAGCACAATAGCTGTCAAGCAGGGCTGACTTAGAATCATCTGGGGACCTTTCAAACTCAGACAGTTTCCTGAATTCATCTCAGAGTTGCCAAATGAGAATTTTCCCTTTTCTGTGTTTCTAATAAGCCACACTGAGGGACAGCTTGGCTTGGAACCAGTGCTCCATGGCCTGCCTCCTGATACTGTTCTCAGGACAGAGAAACTATAAAACAGCAGTGCACATAGCCAATCACCTGTGGGCTCTGTGGGAAATGTCAAAGGGGAATTCAGATTAATTTTGGAAGGCCTTATTGGACCTGTTGAAGAACATAGTATACAAAACATACTAAGTTTAAAGTAAAAAGAAAAAAAAAATCAAGCCAAGGTGCTGGATATAAAGAGGCCTGGGGTAGTCCTTCCTGAATGGTTGAAATGAATTTTTTGTTTACCCACAGTCCAGCCTCCATGCACCCAGAGATTCCTTAAGAAGGCACAAATGGGTTTCTGCGTGCCAACCAGAGGAGCTTCCCTATCTGAGTTATTCGTGAGCTCTCCCCTGGTGTACCTTTTATCTTGTAATCACAAAAGAAGCTGACCAATGAAGAGATGAGTTTTAGCATGGAAACAACCTACGCAGCCACCATTGCATCCCCACCCTCACCCCCCTCCCTCGAGTCTAAGTTTCAAATTCTGGAGATCCCTAGGGTTCTCTTGTTCTGCTCCAGACCCGGGCACTTTGACTACCTTCCTTCTGTAGCTGGCGAATCTCCAAAGCAAGACTTACGTTGCCCCCAGGGACCTCTGGGCCATCCTGTCCTGTCCTGAGTATCTACTGTGCTATGCACACTATAAGAGTGTGACACACACTGTTGGCTTCACACACAAGTTAGCTATGTGCTTCTCAGAGAAGGAGAAATAAGGCTCGCAGAAGTGAAATTCTAGTTAATAACGGACAGAGCATGCAACCAAACTCAAGTTCAACAACAAAGCCTGCACTGTAATCACACTCAACCCTTGCTACTCCAGAAACACGGCCCTCTCGCTTTTGGTTTAAGTCCGTACTATTGCAACCTTTGCTGCGGTTAGTTCTAAATGAGTTATGCTGTTCCTCTGAGTGGCAGTTTATCAGGGACAGGGACACAAATGCTGCCCAATATTGCAGTAGAATGCGTCTAGTCTTACATTCCAGTAAGTTCTTAGTGAACACACGTGAAAACAAAACATAGTCCCGCAATGAACTTTTGCCAGGAAGTATACCGACTAAGTTTCTATTAAATCTCATTATCAAGTGTCTTGGTCTCTGTACTGATTCAGATATTCTTAATATATTTGTCTTTCAGATATAACAAAGGCAGAAGGCAAAGCTTGAAGGCAAAGTCAGTTTGCAAACGGTTGTTCATCTTGTCCCTCAGCACCAGCATTGTAAAAGGTCCCTTGGGATTCGCACTTAAAATGCCATACATTTAAAACACTTTAGTAATTGTATGAAGGAGTCCTTGGCTGGCTGGCCCACCACACAGATTATGGCTAGTAAATAGGAAAGTAACTAGAAAATTAGTTGTGCTTAATATCTAATATGATAACTGGAAAAATGTTTTAAAATTGTGCTCTTCTCCTCCCCCGCACTCTGCCTGCCGCCCACCCCGTGCCAAATTTCAAGACCCAAATCTTGTCTTCTATCGCTCTGAATGAAAGTGAGAGATAAAAGAATTCCAGAACATTTCAGACTTATGTCACTACAATGTGCCCACTTAGTGTTCATTAAAAACACTGTGCTTTCAATGCTCTTACATTTCACTTCTTTATTCTACTCCTGAACCTTTAATGTTACTTTGGTTTTGTAAAAGAAAATGATGAAGATGGTTTACATTGAATTAAAAAAAAATGTCTTCAAAGCCCAGGGGAATCCCAGCCACACAGGGATTTCTTGCAAAGACAATCCTGGCAGGGCCAAGAATGGGTTAACCCTGACTCACTCTCCTCCCCACCCCTTTCTCTCAACTTCCCAGACACTGGACAGCTGTTGAAAAGTATCTGTCAACAAAACTATTACTGTCTTTCCTGGGATCAACACTATGTCCTGGACCCTCAAGGTCAGTGGAACTGCCTTCTGAGCAAGGAGAGGAGAAAGCAGAAAGCTCACAGGACTAACGAAAAGGCAAGCAGCTGGGGCAGGTGGACAGTCTTCCCACCCACCACAGATTCCACAGGGAAAGGTGAGCTCAAAGGTGTGACTGCCTGGCGAGACAGGCACTTCAAAGCGCTTCTGAAACAGCCTAAGTCCTCTGCCCTCTGCCACTTTCCTTTTTCTCCATATCTACACAAAAGACAAGCGTTAAGAGTAAATGATTAGCACAGAATAATGACAATATTGGTAGTATTGGTTAAAAAAAAAAATACTGATTATATATTCTGTGTCGTCGTCAGCTCTTTCTATACCTCTCTACCTCAATCTCTCTTGCTCTCTCTCATAAGACATTATCACAAACCATCAGCAACAAATTTTCTTTGAATAGACGTAAGAGTTTGACAGATGAGAAAGCAGTTAACAGGAGCGAAGTAGCTTTGTTCAGGGGCTATGAGCTGTGGAGCCAAGCTCTGAACCAAATTCTACCTGCTAAGTCCTTGCATTTAATAACTATGTTTCCACCTGTCTTTAATTCTTTTCCACTGTGAGAGGAGGGGTGCCCCAGGAAGGTTTAACAGAGGCAATTCCAGTCTCCCAGAAGGGCTCACAGGGGAGACTTCTGTCACCAGAAAGGTGTGATCCAGAGAGGACTCTCAGAGACACAGCTGACTACTGGCAGGAGATAATCTCTCTGAAAGGCAATATCTCAAGTTATCAAAACCTTAAAAGTAGGGCAGCCTTTGACTCTATCATTTACTAAAAAATAGGAATGATATTCACAACATTTAGGTAGAGTTATTCATTGGCACTGTTATGCTATCAAAACTCGGGGTTAGGGAGAATCTTACTAAAAATCAAGGTATCTGTTAAATGAACTGTGCTGGACTAGTAAAAATCCACAAAAAGCTCTTAAGAAAGTGGCTTGACACGTAAATACAGTCATGACCTATTGCAGTAGTTTTTAAATGATGTGCAGATATTACATTTAAATATTTATGGGTATATTAATATTCCACACTATGTGCCAAGTCAACATGGGTAGGTTTATGATTATAGTATCATAAAAATCTTAGAATTCTAATAAAGAATTGTAGTCCCAAAGTGCCCATTCCACTAACCCTGGCAGATAATACCTGTATATGAGTGCAGTTCCATCAGAAAGCCCATAACGTCGCATTTGCCCAGTTCCGTGAGTGTTTGTAGAACACACACACTTTATGAGCCTGATCTTTGTCAACCTCCACTAGTAGGAAGAGAAACAAATTGAATTCTTGGGAGTGATTGACTGCTCAGAAACCACTTTCCCCCTAACTTTTCTTCTGTGAGTTTCCTTACAAAGAAATATCTTACCTAAACTGAGCTTGAGAAAGCTAAGAAGCTACTCTGTGCTTCATGAGTTACCAGTGATGAGAGGTCTGAAATTGCCAGGGAGCACCAGAAGCTGTAACTATTTTTCATTACCATCTTCAAAAGGTTATGTTTGCCTATGTTATTGATACTGATACCACGGTTAAAAAAAAAGGCAACGATACATTTATTAGCAGAGAGCTAAGAGCCAAACTGGTCTCCCTCCCCCAAATGTCCCTCAGTTAACTTATGTTCTCACTTTATATTGTAGGCATCCCCAAGCACTGAAGTAAAAATTGAACCAAAGGTCAAGAGACTGTTTCAAACTGAACGTCTCCACATACGCTTGGGAATTCTTCTTCATAGTTTGAGGCATCAAATTATGAAGTGGGTACCGCTTAATGCCTCTTCACTCATTCATCCATTTGCTTGTCCATTCATGTGCTCAGCATTCAACTAGTTGCCAAGCAATAGAGTTTGAGATCGACATCTTCCCCTTAGGCAGTTTCCAGTCTAGCAAGAGACCTGGAGGATACAGAAAGAAGGAGGTGGGTGTGGGTATGGCAGGAAGGTAAAAGAACACATGGTAAAGGTCAGAGTTCTAAGTAATACTGTGGTTTGAGTGTGGTTTGTACTCCAGGGTCTCAATGATTAGCATATTGGTCTCTGGTATGGTACAGTTGGAGGTGATGAGGCCCACAGTAAGTAGAG
Source organism: Acomys russatus (assembly GCF_903995435.1). Taxonomy (NCBI): domain Eukaryota; kingdom Metazoa; phylum Chordata; class Mammalia; order Rodentia; family Muridae; genus Acomys; species Acomys russatus. Next base: position 2,878,841 of record NC_067159.1, read on the forward strand.
TCTCACTGGATGTCACTGAGGGTGCTGCTTTCAGGAGGGATTAATGAAATTCTCATGGGACTCCAGTTACTTTCTCCCGAGAAAGTTGTTGTATGAGAGGGACCAGTACCTCAGCCTCTCTCTGACTGCTTGCCTCCCTGTGTGAGAGGGACCAGTACCTCAGCCTCTCTCTGGCTGCTTGCCTCCCTGTGTGAGAGGGACCAGTACCTCAGCCTCTCTCTGACTGCTTGCCTCCCTGTGTGAGAGGGACCAGTACCTCAGCCTTTCTCTGGCTGCTTGCCTCCCTGTGTGAGAGGGACCAGTACCTCAGCCTTTCTCTGGCTGCTTGCCTCCCTGTGTGATTGTCCCCGTTCATGTATGTTCCCACCATGATCCCATCACATCTCTGATGTGAAGTGGCCAGTGGGGGCCCTCACCAGAGGTCAAGTCAATAAAGCCACCTGATGCTGGAATTAATCTTCTGTTATACATAAACAGAAGTTGTTCGTGGTTGCCCTAGAGAGAGAGGCTTAGCCAGCTTAAGCAAAGATCAGATCATGAGAATTCTTCTAGGTCAAGTTCAAAGTCTGGATTTATGCTCAGGGTCATAGAAAAGCATTGGCAAAACAGTGGAGCATAACTGTTACAAGCCTTAATCACGGAATAAACTGAGAGTTTTAAAGCCTCTGTCTATTCTCACATTTACCTGGCCTGGAAGTATACAAAACTCTCAATATTTGGCTACGTTGTTCGTACAAGGGTGACAAGTCTACTGGGTGGAAATAAATAAGCGAAA